>NC_080794.1:51124281-51809781 GCF_028018385.1 Neofelis nebulosa
AGAGAGAGACAGAAAGAGAGAGAGAGAGAGAGAGAGAGAGAGAGACAGAGAGCGAGCCCAAGCAGGCTCCCATGCTGTCAGTGAGGAGCCTATCACAGAGCTGACTGCGGGGCTGGGTCTCATGAACCATGAGCTCATAACCTGAGCTGAAACCAAGAGCGGAACTGACTGAGCCACCCAGGTGCCGCTAGCAAACAGATGTTTAAAGTCAAGGCCGTGGGTCTTGCTGGGCCAGCACTTTGTGTAAATCTCAAGGGACAGGGGCACTTGTTCTTTAACAGATTTTTGCCGTGTATGTTTGAGTTATTGTGGGCCCTCAAAGCATGGTGCCCGAGGCAGGGACCCCCACTCCTTCCTGGACTCGTGGCCCTTTCTCTCAGTGCTCATGTAGGCACATGGGTCTCTGTGTCTCCATTAATGAGCTGCCAGGGTCACACCTTCATGTCCGGCAGAGACTGGCTGGCAGAGCTCATGGAGGCTGCCCTACTCACCTTGATCTCCCCCACAGGGCATAGCACTCGGGTGCTGGGATGCAGGGAATCAGGAGCAGCAAGCTGAGCAGCTTCTCTGAGGGCCCAGAGGGTGCCGAGTGCTGTGGTCACTCCCCACTGAGTGAGCACAGCCTCCCTGCGGGGACACCCCCAGCTGGCTGCTCCTGGGGAAACAGCTGCAGCTGCACTTCTTCCAGGGCCCAGTGTCACTCTGAACAGAAACAGCAAGACTTCAGCTCACGCTGCTCCAGACCAGGGGAAGGTGGTGTTACTCCCCCCTACGTTTTCCTCTTATTTCTATTCATCAAGTATCAGATGCTCCAAAGATGGCCTTCCAGATTCCCCTCGCCTGGTATGCACATCCCTTCTCCCATCAAGAGGTGGACATGATGCTGTGGCAGATTTGCAAGTAGCCCCTGAGAAGTCTGTCGGCATCACTTTCGCTCTCAGGAAGTCAGCTGCCATGTTGTTGCAGGCTTGTGCCAGCCTAGTGAGTGATGAGAGGCCATGTGGGAAAGAGAAGCCACCAGGACCACCGAGGTATCAGCCATGTGAGTCGGATCCCTTGGACCTTCCAGCCCCTCCAGACCCCAGGTGGATACAGCTGGCGGCCCCCAGCCCACACTACGAGGCACAGAGAACCATCCAGCTGAGCCCCATCGGCTTCCAGTCCCACAGAATCATGAGAAGCAACAAATAGTTGCTATTTGAAACCATTATATTTTGTTATGCAGCAGTAAATCTCTGAAACGCTCTCCAATAAAACTTGGAAAAATCTGATGGTCAAATGTTTGAGCACCTACTATTTGCCAGGTTCTGTGCTTGGGGCTGGGGCCACAGAAGTGAGCGAGAGACTCCCTGACTCAAGAGCTCACAGATCAGAAGGGCAAGGAGACAGCTATAGCCGAGTGGTGTGCAGAATGGATGAGCAGTAGGGAGAGCGTAGGGAGGAGAGAGAATCCTATAGCAGACAGGCAGGAATGAGGACAAGGCATCTCACCTGGTGGCTCCATCCAGCCGTAGCTGCTAGGGGAAGTCAGTGATATTCCCCACCAGGATTTTAGGTGGATGGATTTTGCCACAGATGCAGTTAATAATGCTGGTTATGGATGATGTCAAAGACTCACTGTGCACCAGGTGCCATGGATCCTCTCCTTGTTTTCCTCACAACTGCCCACGAAGAGGGATATTGCTACGGCCCTATTGTATGGATGAGAAAGCTGAGGCCTCAGGAGGGAAGTGACTTGCCCAGGGTCAGGAAGCTAATGAGGGACAGAAGCAGGACTCCAACTGAGGCTTTTGGATCCAGAGCAGAGGCTCACAGCCGTGATGCTGCTCATTGGCCTTTTCACTTAACATTTTAAATCAAGCACTTCCTCATGGCATTCGAATAACATCTGAAATGACATATTAATGACGGTATATAAAGTTATTTTAAAGGCCCCCCCCCAAGCAGAACCCTTCTGTGTTTGCTTTGCTTCTGCTTTTATGTTCCCACATCATTACATTATTTGAAAAAAGGATTTGAGGCAGACCTATATTTTTCTGAATATTGGGTTATTTCCTTAGGACAGATCCACAGAAGGGTACATAAAATACTATAATTTAGGGTTTTCTGCAAGAAATCTCTGGATGGGAAAGACAATCAATTCCCATGAGTGAGAGTCAAATCCACCCTCAGTCAGAGCGATCATTTGCACATTTTGTAGCTCTCCAGAAACACCGAGCGGTACTTCTGCACAGGACCTAGCTATAATCAGCTATAACGAAATTGCCCGTAAATTTGCCCTCAAAACTTGAAGTGAACCTGTGGCTGAGGCTTGAGAATTCAAATGTGCTCCCTGCGCAGAGACCTCAGTGGGCGTGAGCCAAAAGGAGAAGTGGCCAAGCCTCCCTCTGCTTCTTCCGCTTGCGTCAGAATCGGGCCGGCCCCTGCAACGGCTCCGTGCTGGCAGCTTGCCAGGGGAGGGGGCGGTGTGACCCACAGTTTCTGCTGGTAATTGGTGGTGGGGATGGTGGCACCTCTCGTAAGGGGCAAAGATTGCCCCTGGGCCGGCACATCGGCACAGCCATGATGCTACGGAATCTCACGACTGCCCCATGAGCCGAGGGAGAGAGATCAGCAGTCCCTTTTTAGAAATGTGGCTGAAGGCACAGAGGAGTGGCCTGCCCTGTCAGCCCTGCTGTTTCTCAGCATTTGCTTCCCCATCTTAGGACAAGTCCCAGTGACCTGTGTGATGAGTTCTGTAGCCCCCAGGGACCACGCTGGTCCTGGAGCGTGGGAGGAGGGGGTCTTTCTTTCCATTTTCTCCCAATCTCTTATGTGATGTGATGGTAAGTTCAGCCAGACTGTGAGACAGCGGTGTTCTGGTAAATGCCTAACAACCAGCTCTCAAAAATGTGTTTGTCCTGTCTTTCTATCTGTTTGTCTATCTATCATTTCAGTTTATTACAAATTTTACCAATATAAAGTATGTGTAGCACATGATTTACAAATAACTACAGAGCATACAATTCTTGATTACAGGGTCCATTTAGCCAATTAATTCTTATGGGATGCTTTTATTACTTTTTGCTAAACTTTTGAGTCTGTAGCCAAACTAGAGTCTCAACTTCCTTTTAATGTTTTTAAGTTCATTTATTTATTTTGAGAGAAAGACAGAGCAAAGGAGGGGCAGAGAGAGGGGGAGAGAATCCCAAGCAGGCTCTGAGCTGTCAGCACGGAGCCCGACGCCAGGCTCGATCTTATAAACCGCGAGATTGTGATCTGTGCTGAAATCAAGATTCGGACACCTAACTGACTGAGCCACCCAGGCACCCCTAGAGTTTCAAGTTAACCATGATTTGACAAACAGAGTTGCCCTATGATTCACAGTGCTTTACCCAATAATTTATGGTCATTAAGTCTGATATGTAATTTACTGCTAAACTCTTTCTCAGATTATATTCATTAAGCTGAAACCATTTCCAGCTTCCGTGCTCCATATGTCAGAACTTTCCTTAGCTGTGTAATGGCTTGAGTGACTATGTTGAATGAGATACTTGTTTGCAAACACCAGAAAAATATTTCTTCAATTTTGTGCTTTTCACAACGTAATGACTATAAAGTAATGTAATGTAACGTAATGTAATGTAATGTAATGTACATCATAGTGTAATGACTATAGACACAGCCCAATTTAATCTGCATTATTAACAATTTCCCCACCACTTTCCATTAAAAAAATTTTTTTTAATGTTTATTTTTGAGAGAGAGAGAGAGAGAGAATGAGAGGGCGCACACACAAGTGAGGGAGGGGTAGACAGAGAGAGAGAAAGACACAGAATCCAAAGCAGGCTCCATGCTCTGAGCTGTCAGCACAGAGCCTGATGCGGGGCTTGAACCCACGAACCTGAGATCATGACCTGAGCTGAAGTCAGACACTTAATTGACTGAGCCACCTGGATGCTCCCTGCCCCCGACAACTTTCTTAAATTTAATCAGTAAAATAACAAATCAAGTCCCTGTTTGTAGTATTTTTCCAGTTTCCATGGGGTAAATTCTCCCACGGTGGCCAGTTTTAAAATACCAACCTCACAGCACATTATTATACAGTGTTTCCACCACACAGATACAATAACCACAGCAGCACAAGAGCAAAGTGTAATGAAATGAGTAGATTTTGAGTATTTATTACCTTTTATTTAATATACTTTATTGAATCATTATTATTTAATGAAAAGTTTTATATAATCTAACTTTAAGGTGTTAATGACTCAGGAGTACTTTTTAATTTTTTTTTTTTAACGTTTATTTATTTTTGAGACAGAGAGAAGACAGAGCATGAACAGGGGAGGGTCAGAGAGAGAAGGAGACACAGAATCTGAAATGGGCTCCGGGTTCTGAGCTGTCAGCACAGAGCCTGATGTGGGGCTCGAACTCACAGACCGTGAGATCATGACCTGAGCTGAAGTCGGCCGCTTAACCGACTGAGCCACCCAGGCGCCCCTCAGGAGTACTTTTCTACTCTCAGGGTCAATCACGTTTCTTGACTCTACCGTGAAGATGGACAAAACCGTACTATTGTCAATGCTGTTTGTTAGCTTTCGAGCTTTTAGGGCCAACCTAGCGGCAAAGCAAGTCAGAGACTTGTAGTTAGCGAACACAAAGATTTTCAACCACGATGAATAGGAAGACAATTATATAACAAGCATAAATAAGAAGAATGGAGAGGGAGAATAACTGGTCTGTTTCTTTACCTTCCATAGCAGCCAGTACTGTGTTAATTTAGTGCATAGAGGAGTGAACATGCCATGAAATTCATGAAGGCAACTGCTGGAGGGACATATAAAAATATGATGAACGAAGTTGGAAAGGCAGCGGCTAGAAGAAGAAAATAAAAATATAATATGAATCAGGGAGGCGTATGAGAGAGGAAGAAGACAATAGGGGAAGCATGCGAATTGTCTTGTTTTTCACTTCTGAATGTCTAAAGGTGCTGTCTAAAATTAATCCTAAAATAAAATTGTGAGCTAAAGTCGTAATGGTATAACCATGAGAAGATCTACAAGAAATCACTCTGAGCGATTATTTGGGCAAAGCTGAACTTGATCACAGGCAAAAGAGAAGCCAGCGTTTGGTTCTTAGAAGCTGAATTTGGCTTTCATGTTCAGGTATAATTTTGTAAGTGAAAAAAAAAAAAAACCCACATCGCTATTAAAAAAGTAACTTCTGCTTCCTCAGCCTGGAAGTATATATACTTTGCAGGAATCTTTTTTTACTGTCTATTTTGCTTTCGACCACATATGCAAATACCCTGAAAGGCCCGCACTCACATTTCATCTTGAATTCCACCTCCCTTGGCTCTCCAGCTCCCCGCGGCCAGCCAGGGGAATTCTGGAGTTACACTGGGGACTGGTCACATTTTGTGCCTGTTTGCACCACAGATATTCGCCATGTGCTAAACATTGCACTTTTCCAGATGGTACATTCTTTTTTTAAAATGTCTGTTTATTTGTTTTGAGAGAGAGAGATCATAGGCACACGAGCAGTGGAAGGGCAGAGAGAGAGGGAGAGAGAGAGAACGCCCGATCCGGAGCTCGATCTTGACGAACCGAACTGTGAGATCGTGACCTGAGCCGAAATCAAGAGTTGGACACTTAACACACTGAGCTCCCACCAGGCACCCCAACATTCTTATTATTTAATCCCTATTACCCTAAATTTATGTATAATGGAGTGGGAGGCCCAGGCAGATTAGACATCTTACTCAGAGTCCTACAGCTTAGTGGCTTAAGTTGGCAAGTTCCTGTTCTCTGCAGCAAAGGATTGAAATAGTTAAACCAATATTGGCCAGGGCATCACCCCCTTCTCCTCCCACCAACCTCGCCCAGGAAATGCCCCCAAGCAGAACTCTGTTGACAAGTGTAGGGTGCCCTACCTACACTTTACACTCTTATTCTATTTACTTCTCATTAAGGCAAAATCTGTATGAAACAGCTGAATTTTCTTCATTTTCAGATGGGGGAACAGTCTCAGTGTAGTTAAATAATGTGCCTGAGATCACCGTTCCTGCCTGCTCCCCGCCACTCTCCTCCCAGCAGCCTGTGACCAGTCCTTCCCTCTGTCAGGCCTCATGCCTGCTGGGAACGGTGCTCCCGGGAGGGCGGGTGTCACGGCCCCACAGCCTCCTCCCCGAGCACAAGGGCTTTGGGTCTCCGATGGGGTCTGTGGCAGCCCTGCTTCTGTTGATGTTCAAAGCTCACATTGACCTCCTGCTCTGTTTCTGCAGGGCGTGTCCAGGAGCCACGCCTGAGCGGAGGCCCATGGGGGCCACAGGCCAGCTGGCAAAGTGGTTACTGAAGCATGAAGCCGGCACCTGCAGTGCCTCTGCTGCTTCCCTGTCCCCAAAGGCCACCGTCCAGAGTGGGTTGTACAAAGGCACCGAGGCCCCCAGGATGGTTGTGGAGGACCTGGGCTCTACCCTGTGACAAAGGATGCGGGACCCAAAGAACAGCCTTGGGACACGGAGAAAGGCGCCTCCCTTTCTTCCCATCATCTCGGTGCATCTTGGCGGGAGTTGGGAGGGAGGCTCCTCCACAGAGGCATCTAACCTTGACCAAGCTTCTGAGAACGGAAGCTAGGCCACTCTGCTCTTTCGGCTCCACTCTGCCGCTCTGCATAGTGATCCTAACCTCACTTAGCTCTTTCCGGACCCTCTAACCCCAGCCTCCCAGGCCTTTGGCTCCCTCTCCCCTCCTCCAGGGTCAAACATGGCAGCATCTCGTTCAAAGCACCTGCATTCCTTTCTGTCTCCTTTGGCTCCAGGAGAGGATGTACTTAGCTGCCTTGCAGCGATCGCTGTAAGGTGACCTCTTTGGGGCATGAGCATCTGGCTGGGTCCGAGCTGTAAGGATGCAGGATCAGACAGCCTTCCCTGCACCCATCCCACTCCAGCCTCCCATGTGGCTGCAGCCCAGACAGCCAGGTTTGCCCAGGGTGAGCCACCAGTGATAGTTCTGACTGGGGGACTGACCCATAGTGACCCACAGTGACCTAATCACAGTCAACTCCAGATCCCATCCGGGCCACATTTGGTTGGTCCTGGTGTTCACTGATTCAAAAGGAGGTGTGAGGGTTCGGGAACATCTGTCTCTGGGAGGCTGACCTCACGTGAGAGATGGTATTCAGGAGCCATGCACGGCTCTGTTCCACCATGGATGCTGTGGACCAGGGAAGGAGCCGGCGAGAGTCCCGCAGGTGGAATGATACAGACGGCAGGAAGCAGGGACAAGAGGAACGCCACATCCTGCTTGCTCTGGCAAAGCCAGCCACTCACTTTCTGTACCTCCGGCCAAGAGCCTACCTAGTGAGGCATGTGGAGGAAGCGGCCAGGCTCCTGCATGGTGGGGCTGAGGACACACCTCCCATCCAGACCTTACTTCACTAAGGACAAGGGAGAAAAGTCTGCCTCCAGAAACCGTGTCTCTGTTCTCTGACCCTGGCCTTCCTCCAAGAGGTCAAAGGCATGGTGGCACCACTGCCAGGGGGTGGCTGTCCTCATTCGGTATTTGCCCAGGGAATCAGTTCTGGTTCACAGCCAGGCCTCAGAGGGTGCATAGCGAGTCCCTGGGTGCCACTTTCCCTCCCTCACCTTCCTGGTGACAGGCCGGGAGAGCCGCGCGCAGCGCTGTCCAGACCCCCCCGCCCTGCCTGCCCTGGGAACGCGGCCTCACACACATTCCCACCTGACCCCTGGATGTCTCTGCCTTGCTGCCCACTGCTTCCTGGCCTGGCCCTCTCTTAGCCAGCTCCCAGTATGCCCATCCTCTCTGTGGGACAGACCGTCTTCAAGGAGCTTGATGCGCCAAGGTAAATTCTTCTCAGGACCTCCCTGCGGGCAAATTTTCTGTACCCAGTAAGGGTCCATTGTGGCCCAGGAAAAGCAGCCCTTCCCGGATTAGGTAGAATTTTGGAAGGACCACCATTTCGACCCTCCTCCCCTGTGGCCGTGCCACACCATCATTGTGCTGCCAGCCGTGTCCAAGATTCAGTCTGGGCCTGCCGCGGTTGTTCTAGATGCCACACCAATACAGTGTGTGCTCCTCTCCTCCTCCGTCCCCTCCCCTTCCTTCCTCCTCACTCCCAGTCCAGAGGCTGCAGCAGTGGTTGACCTAATGTGATGACCGGAGGGCAGTCACTCCTTGCACGACTTGGCCACGGGCACTGGTGAAATGAATGCATGCTTTACTTTTGTTTCTCCTGGTTTCCCCAGCCTGCGGGCAGCCTCTGGGACCCCACGCCCCACGGCTCAGCTCTGTCTGCTCTTGGAATCCTAGCTCTTCCCTTCGGCCCCTCCTTGGGCTCTCACTCGAGGTCTGTGTCCCTGCCTCGAGCCTGCCACCTCCTTGGGACAGACCTGTGTTGTGGCCACCTCTCCAGAGCTATGTCCCCATTGGTAGCTGCCAGATGCTCTGTGAACCCTTTTATTTTTTTCTTTAGCATGTGTTTAATTTTTTTTTTTTGCATGTAAACAATGGATTCATTTGGCTTCTATTTAGTTGTGAGAAATGATCAAATTTTATTTTTTTCTTCTATTTCTATCCACTGCTTCTCGGCTTTTTTGGCTAAGATCGAGTGTAGTATCTGTTCTTATATTTGTATCCAGTTGTCTAACTCACTTATTAGTAGTTCGTCTTTCTCCACTGATGTGAGATGTCACCTTTGAGGACACTAAATTTGCGCGTGTAATTGAGGCTTTTTCTGGATCTTCTGTTCCACTGTTTTCTCTATTTACCCATGAGAACAATGTTTCCATGATAGAAGATTTAGAGTATATTTTGATTTGTGGTATACCTAGCCTTCCCTTCTTCCTTGCTTTCTTTTTCTTCTAAAAAAGTTTTATTATGGAAAATATTTGAATATACACAAATAAAATAATATAATGAACCCATGTACCCATGGTTCAACGTCAACCTTGATCGACATTTTGCCGTTTTTGGTTCATTTATATCTTATTGCTTCCTTAATTATTTTTATAGTTTTTTAATGTAAAATTTTATGCGTGTATATTTTTATGTATATTTGCAAAATGCTCTACTTTTGTAGCTCATACCTCTATCAAAACATAAAATATTCCCATCGCTTCCAAAAGTTCCTTTGTGCCTCTTTCCAGTCAGTATCTCATTCCCAGAGGCAACCAATGCTCTGATCTTTTTTTTTTTAAACATAGGCTATTTTTCATATAAATAGGATCACAGAATATATGTACTTTTTGTGTGCCGCTCCATCCAGTCGGTAATGTCTGTGAGATTCATCCGTATTGAAGGGTGTGTCGATAGCAGACCTTTTCATTGTTGAACAGAATTCTATTGTACAAATATACCATGATTTGTTTACTCTTTATCCAGTTGGTGGACATTTGGGTTGTTTCTGGGTTTTAGCTATCATACATAAAGCTGTTATGAATATTCATGCATGGTTTTATGTGGACATGTGTTTTTACTTATCTTGGATAGGTAGGTAGGAATGCATTGCTGGGTCACATAAGTGTATGTTTAACTTTGTAAAATACTGTTAAACTGTTAACAAAAGTAGTTGTATTATTGTACATTCCTACCAGCATTCCTGTTCCTCCAAATCCTCTCTATCTGGTGTTATTAATCTTTTTTAGCCATTGTAGTGGGTGTGCTGAGGCATCTCAGTGTGATTTTAATTTCCACTTACCTGATAAGTAATAATACTGAGCACCTTTTGGCCATTTGTATATATTTGTGTGTGTGTGTGTGTATGTATGTGCATATATATATATATTTGTGTATATACATGCATATATGTATTCATTTTATATATTACACATTTTTTGGTTGTATAAGTCTTTTTTACATTTTTTTTATTGGGTTGTATATTTTTAAATTATTGATTTGTTGGAGTTCTTTATATGTTCTGGATCCTTCCTTGGTCAGATATATGCTTTGTGAATATTTTATCCCAGCCTATGACTTGCCTTTTCATTTGCTAATAATACCTTTGGATTAGAAGAAGTTTTTAATTTTGAGCCACCTGGGTGGCTCAGTTAGTTAAGTTTCTGACTCTTGATTTCAGCTCAGGTCATGATCTCATGGTTCGTGAGTTTAAGCCTCTCATCGGGCTCTGCACTGACAGTATGGAGCCTGCTTGGGATTCTCTCTCTCCCTCTCTCTCTGTCCCTCCCCTGGTCTTGTTCTCTCTCCCTCTCTCTCTCTTCCCTCTCTCAAAATAAGTAAACTAAAAAAAAAATAGAAAATTTTAATTTTGATGAAGTCTAGTTTCTCAACCTTTTCTTTTATGGTTACTGCTTTCTGTGACCTGTCCAAGAAACCTTTTCTTACTCCCAGGGCCCATAGATATTTTTTAATGTTTTCTCTAAGGAGCATTATAGCATTAGCTCTTTCAGTCTAAGAAATCTTGTGTTTTGTTTGTTTTTGTTTCTTTTGTTTCTCTTCCTCCCTTCTTTCCTTCCTTCCTTTCTTCCTTCCTTCCTTCCTTCCTTCCTTCCTTCCTTCCTTTCTTTCTTTCTTTCTTTCTTTCTTTCTTTCTTTCTTTCTTTCTTTCTTTCTTTCTTTTTTCTCTCTCATATATGTTGTGAGGCAGGAGTCAAGAATGATGTATTTTCATCATGGATATCCAGGTTGTTCCAGCACCCCTTCTTGAAAAAGCTCTGTTTCCCATGCATCTTTTTTCAAAACATCCCCTCACCTTCCTTACTGCCAGAAACCACACTCCATTCCCCTGCTAAGCCTGCTCCTCACTGATATCCTCTCTCTGGTCTCATGAGATCTCCCCCAAAGCCGAGCCTCTTTAGGGAAGACCAAATTTCTGTCAATGCCACATCCGTGGTGGCAGAGCATAAAGGCACTCAGTGTTAAAGTGAACTTTCGGCTGTTTATTCCTACTTCCCTAAAATAAAACCGTTTGGGCATGACAGGTGTGTGGCTGTGCATGGTGTGTGTGATGTCTGTGAATTTCCCAAAGACAGACCGGATCTTATCACCCCCCCAGGCATCTTGCACAGTATCAGGCATATGGCGGTGTTGAGGAGACAGCTGTGAGATAAATGGAAGTGGAGATCGTAAGAGATTTTGACTAGTGCCTTACTGAAGATCACATCCTTAGTGACGCCTATATCTTCTCCTCCACCAAAAACATATGAGCTAAACCTAAAGGACTTGTTCTTGGGTTTAAAGCTCCATGAGGAAGACATTCTTATCTATTATTTGTGCCTGCAGAACCCAGCTTAGGACTCGGTCCTGGGAAATCATCATGCTGGTTGAAGAGGGTTGGATGGCCCAAGTTTGACTAAATGACAGCTTCTGGTTCTTTATCTTCTCAGTGGGCTCCTGCTGAGTGTCGTGTCAAAATGCCCACGTGGAGTTGTCAGTTCTACCTTCCAGCTGCTTTTGCAAATTAAAAAATGTATTTGGCCATCTATAGCATTCCGGTGGCCTGTCCCTCTCCACGTCTCCTCCTGTCGCCGACAGCATTCATCATTACTCCTTCAGGCTCCAGGTGTCTGGTGGAGTTATTTCCCAGTTACACCAGAACTCATGTTCTCCACCTCCAAGAAAGTACGGCCTGCTGGTTGCATCCCCTCTCTTTTTCCTGCAGTTTATCCTAATCCTCACAGGGAATGTGAAGGTTTCAGGACGTGGCTTTCTCTTTAGGTTTAAAAAAATGTCCCATTGCTGTATAAACAGCCTTCCTTCTTCTTGATTCCAGTTTCATGTAAAAAATGCATTATAATAAATAACAACATGGGACAGTCGTTTATGATGAATTAAGCGAAAAACAAAATTCCCAACATGTAATGAAGCAGAATTTATGGCATGATTTTAAATTTAAGAAAGAAATTAAGATGAAAGAAATATAGTTTGGTAAACAGGAAAAAATGAAACGTTCTTCTCACATGGGTTATTGATTTGCGGGTTATGGTATTTAGGATATTAATGACTTTCATCTTATTCTGTATTCTTTATGCTTTTTTTTGCATCATGTATAAAATTAACATGATTTATTTTAAGAGTCAGGAAAATATTGGGGCGCCTGGGTGGCGCAGTCGGTTAAGCGTCCGACTTCAGCCAGGTCACGATCTCGCGGTCCGTGAGTTCGAGCCCCACGTCAGGCTCTGGGCTGATGGCTCCGAGCCTGGAGCCTGTTTCCGATTCTGTGTCTCCCTCTCTCTCTGCCCCTCCCCCGTTCATGCTCTGTCTCTCTCTGTCCAAAAATAAATAAAAAACGTTGAAAAAAAAAATTAAAAAAAAAAAAAAAAGAGTCAGGAAAATATTATCAACCTTTTTCTTTATTGTCCTCAGTGTAGATCATAAGCTCTCTGAAGAGAGTATGGTAGAGATACTGATAGCCTACCAAAATGTATGCTCTCCTAATAACAGGATTAAGGCCGGCACATGGCTGAATTGTCCTTCCCAGCCTTCCTCGCCATTAGCTGTGGCCATGAAATTACAATGGAATTCGAGCCCAAGTGGGCATGCCACTTACAGGCTGGGCTTTTGTGAGCGGAGATGTGCTTTGTCCATTCGCCCTCCTGTTTTGCTGATTGGGTGCAGATGACAACAAGACTTTAAAGGACCAAGTTCTGGACCATTGTGTTCCAGAACCACAATCTGAAGGAGAACCACCCTCCCACTTGAATAAGTGTTGTAGGAAATAACCTCAACAGAAGCTTCCCTTACTCACCTGTTTCTCCAGAGTCTAACTGGGATCTGGCACAGAATAGATGCTCAGTGTGTTTGCTGATTAGAACTGAGCATTGACTTTCCTGGTATCTTGGTCGCAAAGCTATAAATAAAATATGGATCCTTAACTTGCCACAAGTTTGTTATTACTCAGAGTTAATAAACCACTATGTCACGTAAAATGGGAGAAGCTTGCAACAGTATGTTTCTATTTACTCAGTCATCTTTTGTGGGATTGCTGCCATATATTTCATGCATGTACGGAATACACTCCAAAGTACAGTGTTACATTTTTTTGTTGTTATAAACGGTCCTAATGTTTTAAAGAAATTAAGACAAGAAAAAGTAAATCGTTTGATTATATTTGCCATTACCAGTACTCTTCTTTGCTTTCTGTAGATCCACATTTCCATCTGGTGTCTTTTCCCTTAGGCTCCAAAACCTCCTTTAGAATTTCTTGTAGGGACATCTGGGGGGCTCAGTCGGTTAAGGGTCCAACTTCAGCTCAAGTCATGATCTCACAGTGGGTGAGTTCGAGACCCACACCACGCTCTCTGCTGTCAGCACAGAGCTTACTTTGGATCCCCTGTCCCCTGTCTTTCTGCCTCTCCCTTGCTGTCTTTCTCTCAAAAATAAAATAACCAGTAAAAAAAAAAAAAAAAGAGAATTTCTTGTAGTACAAGTCTTCTGGAGATGAGTGATTCGAGGTGTCAGTAATCTGAAAATAACTTTATTTTATCCTCATCTTTTCGAGGATTTTATTAACTTGAGTTATGAGTTAATAATTGCTATTCTTTTAACATGCTAGAGATATTTTTCCATTGTCTTATGACTCCCATTTTTTTTCTGACAAAACATCTGCCTGAAGTGGTGTTCCCCCATATGGAATACTATTTTTCTCTGTTTTTAAAGATAATCTTCTTTTTTTTCAGTAGGCTCCACGCCCAACATGGAGCCCAATGTGGGGCTTGAACTCAAGATCTGGAGATCAAGACCTGAGATGAGGTCAAGAGTTGGATGCTTAACTGACCAAGCCACCCAGGCACCCCAAAATAATTTTTTGTTTTTCATCATTAGAAGTCTGACTACGACATGCCTAAAGGTGGTTTTCTTTCCGCTTTGTCATGCTTGGGGTTTACTAAACCTATTGTACCTGCAATTTGTTTCTTTTCAATAAACTTGGGACATTTCAAACATTATTTCTTCACATATTTTTTCTACTCTCTTCTCTCCCTTCTTTCCCTCTGGGACTTCAGTTACACATATATTATACTATTTAATATTATCCCAAAGGCAACTGAGTGCATTTTTATTTTTCTTCAATCTTTTCTCCTCTCTCTTTCAAATCGAATCATTTCTATAGATTGGTCTTAAATTTCATTAATTTTTTTTGCAACCATTATTCTGCTATTGGCCCAAATTTTCATTTCAAATATACTTTCTGGTTCTAAAATTTCCATTTTTTGTCCTTCTGTTATTTTATTTTATTATTTAACACATACAGTCTTATATTAGTTTCGTGTGTACAAGATAGTGATTCAGTTATTCCTTACAATACCCAGTGCTCATCAGGACGAGTGCACTCCTTCATCCTCTCTATTCCTCCCATCCTCTTGCCCACCTCCACTCTGGTAACTAGCAGTTTCTTCTTTATAGTTAAGAGTCTGCTTCTTGGGGGCACCTGCATGGCTCAGTCCATTAAGCTTCCGACCTCGGCTCAGGTCATGATCTCCTGGTTCGTGAGCTCCAGACCCACGTCAGCCTCTGTGCACACAGCTCAGAGCCTGGAACCTGCTTCAGATTCTGTGTCTCCCTCTCTCTCTGCCCCTCCCCCGTTCATGCTTTCCCTCTCTCAAAAATAAATAAAAACATTTAAAAAGTTTAAAAAATAAGAGTCTGCTTCTTGGCTTGTCTCTCTCTCTTCTTTTGCTTGCTTGTTTTGTTTCTTAAATTCCATATATGAGTGAAATCATATATTTGTCTTTCTCTGACTAACTTATTTCACTTCGTGTTATAATGTCTAGCTTCATAGACGTCATTGCAAATCGCAAGATTTCATTCATTGTTATGTGTCATAGACTCTGGGTCCGGAGTTCCCTCTTGTCCAGCAAGAGAGCGGATGCAGGATTAAAATGCGAGAGAGGCTAATGTCTGGGAGGAGACAAGAGCCCTGAGTAAAGGTCCTTGCTCCATTTTTATTAGGATCAGAAGGCTTACAAGCATGATGGACGTGCACAAAGAGACAATGATACCGTGAACATTAATTCACAGGCGTGAGGGAAAGGGGTTTTGAAGATATGCAGTGTTACGGGTTTGGGTCAATACAAAACAAAGTCCTGGTGCTGGGCAGATGTTTGTTTACAGCACACATGAAGCACCAAGTCTGCTTAACTTAGCTAGCTTAGGGGACAAGACAGAGCAGGCTACCTCGGGGTCAACAAAGCACCTTTCTTTTGCTAATTAGCCCCACTCTGGGCAACTTCACCCTGCTGCAGTCAAAAGCCCTGTTTACTGTTTACCTATTTTGGTCTTTCCTGTGAAAGCAGCTTTCTGCTATTGTACTAAGTTGGGGGGGCGTTTCCGCCCTGAATACCTAATCTTCTTTACCTCATTTTTGATGTTTTCATCCTGAGGCCTCTCTGTTCGTATATCTTTGTCCTATACTGGGGGCCTTTGCCCTGATTACCTAATCTAGTTTACCTAATCTTGGATGTGTTCATCCTGTGGCTTTCTATTTCTTTATGCCTTGTTAACCTATTGGTGCAACCTCTGGGAATTCCTAGCTATTCCCCACAGTTATGGCTGAATGACATTTCATTGTATATATATACCACATCTTCTTTATCCATTCATCTCTTGATGAATACTTGGGCTGCTTCCATAATTTGGCTATTGTCAATAATGCTGCTATACATATAGGGGTATATGCATCCCTTTGAATTAGTGTTTTTGTATTTTTTGGTTAAATACCCAGTAGCGTGATTATTGGATCCAGGCTATTTTTAACGTTTTGAGGACTCTCCATGCTTTTCCACAGTGGCTGTTCCTGTTTGCATTCCCACCAATAGTTCAAGAAAGTTCCTTTTTCTCCACATCCTCGCCAACACTTGCTGTTTATTGTGTTTTTTATTTTAGTTATTCTGATACACATGAGGTGATAGCTCATTATAGTTTTGATGTGTATTTCCCTGATGATGAGGAATGTTGAGCACCTCTCATGTGTCTGTTGGCCATATGAATGTCTTCTTTGGAGAAATGTCTGTTCATTTTTCTGTCCATTTTTAATTGGATTATTTGTTTTTTGGGTCTTGATTTGTATAAGTTCTTTACATATTTTGGATAGTAACATTTTATTGGATATGTCATTTGCAAATATCTCCTTCCATGCAGTAGGTTGCCTTTTAGTTTTGTTGATTGCTTCCTTTGCTGTGTAGAAGCTCCTAACAGTTTATTTTTACTTTTATTTCCCTTGCCTCAGGAGACATACCTAGAAAAATGTTGCTATGGCCAATGTCAGAAAACTTACTGCCTGTGCTCTCTTTAAGGATGTTTTTTAATGTTTATTTATTTATTTTGAGAGTGAGAGGAAGAGCCGGGGTGGGGCAGAGAGAGAGAGAGAGAATCCAAAGCAGGCTCCATGGTCTCAGTGCAGAGCCTGATGTGGGGCTTGAACTCATGAACAATGAGATCATGACCTGAGGCAAAACCAAGAGGTGGGCGCTTAACCTTCTCTTCAAGGATTTTTATGGTTTCCTGCCACACATTTAGGTCTTTCATCCATTTTGAATTTATTTCTGTGTATAGTGATAGTGGAAGAAAGTGGTCCAGTTTCATTCTTTTGTATGTAGCTGACCAGCGTTCTCAATGCCATTTGTGGAAGAGACTCTTTTTCCACTGGATATTCTTCATTGCAATCTTCTTATATTTTCCATTTATATGCTGAAATGTCCTACCTCGCAATTATTATGACTATCTTTTCCTTTAAGTCCTTGAACATATTTCTAATAGCTGCTTTAAAGTCCTGGGGTGATACTTGCAACATTAGGTTCATCTTGGGGACTGTTCCTATTGATAGTTATTTTTCTCATTATAGGTCACATTTTTCTGTTTCTCCAGATTTCTACTAATTGTAGTTGTATGCCAGAGAATGTGGATGCTACATTGAAGGGATGCTGCATTATGTTTTCTTCCATCAAAGCATCATGAGTTTTGCTCTGGTTGGCAGTTCATTTACTGGAATCTCTTTTTGGTTCTGCCAGGCTTGCTTTTATTATTTGTTAGGGATTTTCTATTTCTTTCTTTTTCTCTTTCTTTTTTTCTTTTCTTTACTTTTTTTTTTTAGAGAGAGAGAGAGAACGCAAGCAGGGGAGAGGAGCAGAGGGAGAGAGAGAAAATTTTAGGCAGGCTCCATGCTTAGTGCAGAGCTAGATGCGGGGCTCGATCTCACAACTGTGAGATCATGACCTGAGCTGAAATCAAGAGTCAGATGCTTAACCGATTGAACCACTCAGAGTCCCCAGGGATTTTCTGTTTCAGTTTTGAGCTTGTTCCTAGTTCATGGCTCCTACTCTTGTGTGCAGTTTTTACTTTTCTGTGTGGCCTTTCTGGAGTATAAGATGAATTCTCAAGATGTGCAGTGAAGTCTTTTCAGTCTGGATGGGATGTAACTAACATTCATAGCACTGCCCAGTCTCCGTTATCTCCATTTAGTTCTCAGCGTTGAGGCAGGTGATCTCTGCTAGGTCTTTTGGAGTCTTACCCCACACATGCACGGGCAAGCCTTGGCCAAGGACACACACAATGAGTTCCCACAAAACACATTCTTCTTAGGACTCTGCCCTGAAAATTCTAGTTCCTTTACTCTTACACATTTTCAGTTCAGGGAGATTACTGCCCCTGGGCCTCCACTTTCCTGCACCTTATCAGAAAGTAGCCATAGGAAGAAAGCCAGGACAACTGTGGGGCTCCCCTGGGTTTCTCTCCCTTCAAGGATCATAGTGTTAGTCAGCCTGCTATTCAATACATGAAAACCGTTGTCTTACACATTTAGAGTTTCTTTCAATGGGAGGGTATGTTCTGTAACAGTTATGTTGTCATAAATGGACGCAGAAGTATAATTGCTATTTTTGGACATTTAAAAAAAATCACAGAATTTCACATCTCCCTTCAATGAAAATACACATCTACATGAGCCGTTCATAGCTGCCCTGGCTGCCCCAGTGTCTGAGCACGGACAGGTTTCTCAATAATAACAACTCATTCTTGTGTAGCTCTTTCTAGTGTTTCAAGACCCACTTGCAAATGTTACTTGATTTGTTCCTTAGCACATCACAGTAGCTTCATGCCACAAATAAGAAACGACGTAAAGATATTCATTGTCTTTGTATACCTGATATTTTCACCTGAGATTTTCAACCCAGGAGCCCAGCCTCTGGCAACCTATCATCTTTAGTTGCCAAAAGCAGGTCTTTCCCTTGGGAAGAGTCTTGTCCCAGCTGCCAAGAAGATGAATGTTTTTTTGCCCATAATGGTGCATACTATATAGCATCACAGATGTTGGAAATAGTAGAACCATTGATTTTAATTTGTCACTTAAAAAAAAGTGGAGCCCATTCTGGCCCAACAAGATGATTCTTGTGCTGCTGCACACACTGTTGAGTGTCTCAGGGTGACCCAAGGTGTCCTGCCTGTGGTTCCATGCTTCCAGCTTCCACCGTAGCTTTCTGGGTACCCGTGGATGGGATGAGAAATGAAAGCTCGAGCAAGGATGCTAGGACCTCTCCGTCCTGCTGGGTAAGGGGCCTGGGGTCAGCGGGGACATGATGCCTGGGTCTACAGCTGGACACGTCTCCTATTTTGGCTGCTGTCTACTGGCAACTTTTCACTGGCAAGAGAGGAGGCTTCGTTATAACTGTGTTTTCATTTTTGGACCAATCCCAGGGCTTTTTTGCCTCCCACAGCAAAGGATGTTGTCTCTTGCTCATAGTTACTTATAAACGGTCATCTGGGTTGTGAACTGAACACGGTGACGAGCTAGCTGATGCTACATGGGGGTGTTATGAAAAGACAATGTGAAATGGCTCAGCCTAATAGACGTACAGGAAAGGGAACTTTTTCTTTTCTTTTTTAAGTTTATTTATTTATTTTAAGAAAGAGAGAACACGAGCAGAGGAGGGGCAGAAAGAGAAGGAGAGAGAGAGAGCTCCAAGTGGGCACAACGCTGTCAGGGCAGAGCCTGACGTCGGGGGGGGGGCGGGGGTGCTCGAACCCATGAACCGAGAGAGCACGGCCTGAGCCAAAATCAAGAGTTGGACCCACGCACCCCAAGGAAAGAGAGTGTTGATGCTGAGTTTCAGAGAACTTCATCCTATTATTTAAAATTGTATTTCAAAAAAAAAATAAAACAAAATAAACTTTTCTTTCATCATCATTAGTGTCACCCACAGTTCACCATCCGACCTTGGAGGACTCCCTGGATCAGTGGTAAAACTCAGGGCTTAGGATGGGGGAGGAAGAAATCCAAGTGAGGAGCTCTCTCCAGGCCTGACAGAGAGGAGACTGATGAACCCAGGCACTGTCCATGGCTGCACTTTAGACACCTCTGTAACCAAATTCACCTAAACACCATTATTATCTGTATTTTACCAAAGGCTCAGAGAGGATAGGTGGGATCAAGAAACAACGGGAAAGTCCAGCTGAATAACACAAGGCTAAATTCTGTATCCACTATTCACTAGCTGTTCCTCTTTGTGCTTGGCCGTGGCCAGCACTGCTTGACCTCTGAGCATACTCCCCTAAGGGGCCTTTCTGCAGGGCCCGAGTCACCCACCAGAACCCAGGCAGTTCTGTCGCCGTCTGGGTAATGGGGACAACAGGCATCTGCTGACTCTTCACTTCTGCTTTCTCCAGGAAATGAGCAGAAACGCAGCTTGAGTGATTCATAGTGAAACGCTGTTGGAGACTAACAATGCTGGCCGAGCCCTCTTCCCCCAGGCCTGAGGGGCTGTGGCCCAGTATGGGGGCACCCATGCCACCTGAATTCTGCAGGCCTTGACCGCCACACCTCTGGGTAGGTGACCTTGCTCTCGGCCACACCGGGCCAGGCCGGAGATGGGCATGGAGGTCCTGTCGGTCAGGGTGGGGTCTACTGGCCGCCTGCTGGAAAGCTCAGCATTGGAACACTTGTGACTGCCGGTGCCTGATCTGGGTGTGTGGATGTGGGAGAAGAGGCGAGCTGATAAGCAGGAAGTGTGTGGTGGCGGGGGTGGGGGAGGGGGGCGCGGTGCAGGGGCATTCTGATGCCAGGGTCTGCTGGGGTGTCTGTCACTGTTGGAGTGTGCTGAGCCAGGCTGGGCTCCAGCTCCATTCCTCATCCTCTGACCGCAGGTCAAGCCCTTTCTCACGGTTCTGCTAAGGAAGGTGACCCGCCACCCCAGGGGCAGGCTGGATGTGAGCCTGTCTGTGCTAATTCCCAGGGATGGGGAAGGGCGGCTGACCGTGAGACTCCTCTGCCCGGCCCCCTGCACAGGCCTCTGAAGGGTGCTGAGAATTGTGGGTCACTCCAGCCTGGTCACCAAGAGAGCTAGCTTTGTCCTGGTCCTGTGGTCACTCCCCGGGGGTCTGGTAAGTAGGTGCCTCTTCCGGCCTCCCTCTCCTCATGTGAATTACCACATCAAACCTTAGAAACAGCAACTGATTAAGCCGGACCACCTGGCTCACAGAGAATTTGCTTTTCTCTCCTCCTGAAATCAGACCTTACAGAACACTGAACCAATCCTTTGTCCCAGCTTCTGGGAAGCCAGGAGGAGCTAATGCAGCAACTAAGGATTTCATGTATTACTCTTTCCAAGGAAGCTTCGATGCTGACATGATTTTCTGCATAATCATCCATTTAATTATTTGAGAGATTTCAAGAAATACTTATGGAGAGCCATTTCCTGCCAGGCACTGTTAAAGGCATCAGGGCCAGTGGACGGGGGCAGTTGTACTTGGCGTGATGGGCTGAAGTGGGATGGAATGCAGAGGCCTGGGAGTAGGGGGTCAGGAGGCCCAGAATGTGCATGCCTTCTGGGTGGAGACCTGAAGGAAGGGAGAGTCTGAGCTCTGTGGTTTTTGAGAAATATTTTTGGCAGGGGAATGGAGAAAGGACGTCAAAGTGCAGTGCAGGGGGCCTGGTGGAGGCCAGTGGGGCAGAGAGCCGTGAGGGGCAGGCCAGGCGACTCAGCCAGAGAGGTAAGGACGGCCTTCCTGTTCAGTGTGAGGTCCTGGGCTGTACTCCCTTAGACTTAGTGAGTTTCTACATGTTGAGTTTATAGAAAAGAAAATTCAGAAACAGTGTATAGGGTATGAGAAGTATCACCTAAGTGTGTTCTTTCAAGATCATCAGCATCAGGGGCGTCTGGGTGGCTCAGTCGGTTAAGTGTCTGACTCTCAATTTCGGCTCAGGTCATGATCTCACGGTTCGTGGGTTCAGGCCCCATATCAGGCTCTGGGCTGACAGTGTGGACCCTGCTTGGGATTCTCTCTCCTTCTCTCTGCTTTTCTCTGTGCTCTTCTCTCTGTCTCAAAGTAAATAAATACACGTAAAAAAAATAAAAAAAAAATAGCATCAGCATCTTTGAGGTCCTTCACAGGCTTGTCCTTTCTCTCTTATCAGAGAACGTGGTTTCCCAGATTTCAGGGCTTGTTGTTCCCTTGCTTTTCTCTATCGTTTTAGCTCATATATTTAAATTGCTAAATACGTGTTAGTTTTGCATGTTTTTGAACTTTGCAAATAGGAATTAAATATTTTTTTAAGACTTGCCTCGCTTGCTCCCAATTTTGTTTCTGGAATTCCTTCATATTATTCTGTTCTATATAAATATATCTCAATATACTTCCCCAAGTTAATGCTGATGAGCACTTGGAATTTTTTTTTTTTTGTTTTTTGTTTTTTGTTTTTTGTTTTTGGTTTTGTTTTTCTATCACAAGCTGCTAGGCACTCAGGATTTGTGAGTACTGCTAGGGCTCTGCTTGTACGTATATCCCAGAGTATGTGTGCAAGACTTCCCTAAGGCATGTCCCCTAAAAGTAGAATTGGTGGGTCATGGATTTTACATACCTTCACCCTTACTGGATGATACCAGAATGCTTTCTAAACCAATTGCTTCATTTTACCCACCCATGAGCAATATGTTAAAGTTTCTGTTGTTCCCACATCTTCACCAGCATCTGATATGGCTGGAGTTTTAATTTTTGCCAATCTAGTGAAAATAAAAATCCATCTGTGTTTTTTTATTTTATTTACTTACTTAATTAATTAATTAATTTATTTTTAAATCCATCTGTGTTTTTAATTTGCACTTCCTGAATTACTAAGGTTGGGCATCTCTTTATATGCCTACTGGCCATTCTGGATTCCTTTTCATGTTCAGATCTTTCGCCCACTTCTCTTTGGAGCCATCTGTATTCTACCCTGTTGATTTTCCATAATTTAATACATATCTGGATATTAATCCTTTGTTGTAAATGTATATTGTAAATATTTTTCCATTGCTTGTGCCTTGTCTCCATACATTCTTTGCAATTTCTATTACTGACCAAATTCCTTAATTTCAAATGAGCTTCATTTATCCATATGTTCTTTTATGATATACATGTGTGCTATCTAAGAAATTTGCCTCCGTCACGAAGTCATAAAATTACTCTTACATTTTTTTTTATAATTTTGCCTTTCACATTTAAGTGTTTTGTCCCATCAAAAATGATTTTTACATTTTGTTTTGTTTTTTTCCCATATGGGTAACCAAGAGTCTTTAGCTCTATTAATTAAAAGGCCATTCTTTAGTCACTGATCTACACCAGCTCCGTTATAAATCAAGTTGTCATGTATATGCAGGTCTGTTTCTGGGCTCTCTGTTCTGTCCATTTGTTGATCCCTTTGCCAATACTATATGATATGATTAACTCTAGGCTTACAATGAATTTTGATATCTGAAAAGAGTCTTGTTATTTTTTTTCTTCTCCTTCCATTCTGTCTTGACATTCTTGGTACATTCTTTCTTCACATGATTTTACAAACAGTTTATCAGATTCAACAAAAAAGCTATGTTCAGGATTGGTTGAAAATACCATTCAGAGAGATACAATATCTTTATGAAAATGACGCTTCCAATTCATGAACATGGTTTGTATGCTCATTTGTTTAGATGACAAATAGTCTTTAGAATATTTGAATAAAATTTTCTTTAAAATACTTGATAAAATTTTATAACTTTCTTTATAAAATAGTGCATATTTTGTCTAGAGTTATTCCTAAGTGGTGTATATATTTTTCTATCATTTTAATGGTGACTAAAAATACATATTTTTGACTCACTGATGTATGCTTGCATTTTAAAGAAGAATCCTTTTAGCTGCTTTATGGGCAGCAAAGGAACAAGCAAGACAATCTGTTACATGGCTGTTGTACTAATTCAGGCTCGAGGTATTGGTGGCTCCCCCCAAAGGGATAGTAGAGATAATGAGAGGTGGTCGGAGTGGTGAGTTCTGGATACTTTTTGAGTGTGGGATTTGATGATATTTTAAGTGTAGTGTGTGGGATAGAGAAGTTGAAGATGACTCGAGGGCAATAGGGAGAATGGAATTGTCAGATCTTGAGCTAGGTCAGGGGCAGAAGGAACATATTTACAAGGTGGCAGTTATTCCAGAATATAGGTTTGAACAAATAAAAGTGGAGATGTGTATTAGACGTCAAGTGGAGAAATGAAGTCTTGGCACCCCCTGTCCCCGTCTGACCTTCATAGTTGAAAAGCAAGACAGCTTGGTCTTCTTGGGGTTCTAGGGGAGATATCTTGCGCAGGAGGGAAAGAAGGAAGGATGAGCCCCTCAGAGTTCTTGAGTCACACTCTAGAACTTTTTAGAATTTATTTATTTACATTTATTTATTAATTTACCAGTGGGGACTTGCCTTTGTTGTCTCCATTTCTTATGCAAACCATCAAAATGCGTGGGCATTTTGCACCTGTAATGATGTTTCCAAGGCAACACTCCAAAGCCCTTGGCTGATGGCCCCATTTGAAGCATCTGCACACCTGTTAGAAGCTTAAGTCTCTAAGTCTAGATCCGTGCAACCCAATACAGAAGCTTCTAATCATATCTGAGATATGGTCAGTCTGAACTGAGATGGGCTGTAAGTTTAGTATGTACATCAGGTATCAAAGATGTTACAAATAACAAAAAGAAATGGGAAATATTTACTTAATACTTAAAAATATTGATTGCATATTGAAATGATATTATTTTGGATATATTGGATTAAATAAAATATATTTTAAAAGTATATTTGAATAAATGGCTTAATTATGCTCTTTACTTTTACTTTTTAAATGTGGCCACCAAGACTATTTTACATTACACATGTGGCTTGAATATGTGGCTGGCTTTGTATTTCTTCTGGGCAGTGCCCTTCAGAGGTACTTCGTGTTTTACGGCCAGAGGCTTTTGTGGGAAACACAGTTCAAGAAGGATGGAAGTTAGAGAAGTGAAAAGCTACTTGGCCCAGATAATCCAGGGAGAAAGGAAGGATGAAGGGTAAGAAGAATAGATTTCGTACTTACAGTAAACCAGACACTGGGCAGAGCACTGGAATTAGTCCCATATTTCATCCCCCAAGTGAGATCAGTTTCATTACTCCCATTTTACAGATGGGAAAATGGAAGCTCAGAGGTCCCTCCCTCTCAGACAGTAAGAGACTCAGCTGAGATTTGAATTGAAAGCCCTTGCTCTTTGGGACACCTGGGTGGCTCAGTCAGTTAAGCGTCTGACTTCAGCTCAGGTCATGATCTCACAGTTCGTGGGTTCGAGACCCGCATCCGGCTCTGTGCTGACAGCTCAGAGCCTGGAGCCTACTTCAGATTCCGTGTCTCCCTCTCTCTCTCTCTGCCCCTTCTCTGCCCCTTCCCTGCTAGTTCTCTGTCTCTCTCTCTCTCTCAAAAAAAAAAAAAAAAATTAAAAATAAAGCCCTTGCACTTTGTTTTTTTTTTTTTTTCAACTTTTTTTATTTATTTTTGGGACAGAGAGAGACAGAGCATGAATGGGGGAGGGGCAGAGAGAGAGGGAGACACAGAATCGGAAACAGGCTCCAGGCTCCGAGCCATCAGCCCAGAGCCCGACGCGGGGCTCGAACTCACGGACCGCGAGATCGTGACCTGGCTGAAGTCGGACGCTTAACCAACCGACTGCGCCACCCAGGCGCCAAGCCCTTGCACTTTGAATTAGGCACCACCCTCACTGTGAACTGAGGAAACACTTCTGGTAAGGAATAGTGAACTTTGGGCAGAAGTGTGAAAACTGCTCTTCCCCATTTGCAAATGATTCACAGCAAACAAAAAGATTGCCTGGGAATCCTTTTTATCCCAGCATTGCCTATAACAATGGGCTCAGGGCATTCCATTATTAGGGAATGAAGAGAGTCAATTACGGGCAATCCACCGAGAGCATGATTCTTGGTCATTAAACGGATAATTTAAGGGTAAAGGCAACACAGACTATGTTTATGATATGATGATGGACAACTGATACAATGAAAATGTCTATACATCAGTTATAAATAAAATATGCTTCCAAGTGAAATATAGTATGCAAAAAAGAGGAAATACTTGTTGAGTCTTGTGTTTTTAACATAATAATAATAAGAAAATTGCCCAAGTAGCACCCGGATAACAGTTTAAAGGATAGGCACAAAATATAAAGAGATAGGCAAAGATGAATAAAAGTATGTACACATGAAGAAACTGTGTTATGAGGTTGGTCAGAGCCTATCAGGACTTAGTGAGGTCCGAGCATGCTACAGTGATCCCCCACAGGCTTCCTCCTACGACTCTTTTTGGGTGTGGACCAGATCAAGGAGCGAGGGGCCCCAAGTGCAGAAAGCAGCTGGCTGGGACATGCATGTACTAAGGGCAGGGCGCAACCACCCTGCAGCTCTGTTTCTGTGTTTCTGCCCAAATAATGCATTTCTTTTACTGGGGTGGGGCTGGGGGGTCGTCCCGCCTCCTCCACAGGTGCCTGAGGCTCCTATTTTCTGCAATGCATCCAGCGCATGCGCAGCAACTGCCCTGGTGGGGGTGGGGAAGGACCGCCACCTCTTTGAAGAAGGCGAAGGGTGAGAAGAGAGCCAGGAGATGCGGATGGGCCAAAGTCCTGATAATGAAACGGAAAAAACCAAACAAAGCAGGGGCAGCACTCTGCAATCAGAATACAGAATCTTGTAAGTTTTAGCTTTTCCTTTCACATACCTCCAGGAAACATTTAATTCTGTAAATTAATGGAGGGGGGCGGGCAGGTACCTCTGAGAATGATTCCGCTGCTGCATGGGGGAAGGGATCTCTCTCAGAATCTCGCATCTAAAATATCACCTTGGTTCCGAGAAATACTTCTTCCCTTGCACAATTTGAAGTGTCTGAATAGTCTCAGTTTTGACCTGTGTATTTAATGTGATGAATCCCTCCCTCTCAAAGTAATTACATAATTACTGGTCCTACCAGCATTTTATA
Source organism: Neofelis nebulosa (assembly GCF_028018385.1). Classification (NCBI taxonomy): domain Eukaryota; kingdom Metazoa; phylum Chordata; class Mammalia; order Carnivora; family Felidae; genus Neofelis; species Neofelis nebulosa. The sequence goes on from NC_080794.1 coordinate 51,150,518, forward strand.
GCTGGTGGAAACTTAGAATTGAGGAAATGCAGGAATGAGAAAGGTAAAGCGTATTCAAGAGTAATGATCTCACAAGGAAGAAAGTGAGGGGTGCCGTGGTTACTACAGGCAGCAGGTAATGATAAATTTGAGAATTCCCAAGTGCTCACTTTTATTCTGCTTGAGTCCACACACCGTGTCTGTGCACTTTCACTCCTGGGCTCCTCCTTCCACCTGCACCCGGAGATGATCATAACCCCGAACACCGGGGTGTAATTACTAAATGAGATCTTGTAGTAGGGATGTAGCATTGATGGATGCAAAGTGTTGTGACTACTTTTTAATCACAGGATGGCTGGGTGGTGGCAGGAGTTTGGAAGTTGGAGAGAAGGGGGTTATTTCTTGGTTGGGGCAAGGAAGAAATGCCTGGCCAAGGAAGCATGGAAGGTGGCAAGATTGGGTTATGTGGAGCTGAGGGAGGGGCATCCCAGGGAGAGACTCCTGAGTAAAGGCAAAGGATCAGATGATGAGTGAACAGTTCATTTGGCCAGACCTCATTGGGAGTGCAGTGGGCAATCAGTCAAGGAAGGATGTTGGGACATATCATTGAGGGCCAAGAGCTTGAGAGTGTTCCTTGAGAACATGAGGAACCACTGAACACAGTTGAGCAAGGGACTGATGTGATGGGGCTGTGCTCCTCAGTCTGACACTGTGGGGTAAGTGGGAGACGTTGGGGAGACCAGAGGCAGAGAGGCCTGCCATGGCAAGGTGGGAAGAGAGACGAAGCAGCAGTGGGCTCACCCTCCCAGAGCCATTTTCCCATTTCCTGTGCATGTAGAAGAATTAGGTCTAGGTAAGAAATTATTCCTGACACGTCCGGAAATTCACTAGCTTGTAGGAGACTCGTTCTGGTTACACACGTATCCGGGTCTCAAAAGAGAAATGTGAAGGCTCTGAACATGAAACTAATTTGAAAAGTAAACCTTCATCGGTGGACAGACCCTTAAGGAGCATTATTCCAGGTGCTTTATGTGACAGGTGGGGAAGTCAGTCACAGAGGGGCCTAACACCCCTGCTTCCTGACTGCCAGTAATGCATTTCCTCTGCATTTTGGTGAAGAAACAGCACAGGACAAAGTTGCATCTGAAAACGTCTCTTTTTTGCATGAGCCTAGAAGCAGAGTTTTCTGGATCCAGATCTGCCTAGCATGATAGAGGACAGGGAGCCCAAGACAACTAGTAAGTTTCTTTACGGGTGATGTGGGCAGTTTGTGCTCTTGCTTTTTTTGTGATTTTTTTTTTGATCTACAAGAATTAAAAATTAATTCTTTAGTATACTAATGAGTTCCACGAGAATTAGGAGATGCTTAATTCCTCCCAAGTCAGGAATGCACACTTCCATATACGTTTACAAGTTTAAATAGCGATTTTTGTATTTATTTTCTAACCAAAGTATGCTTGAAATTAAAAAAAAATTTTTAATGTTTATTTATTTTTTGAGAGAGAGAGGCAGAGCTTGAGCAAGGGAGGGGCAGAGAAAGAGGGAGACACAGAATCTGAAACAGGCTCCAGGCTCTGAGCTGTCGGCACAGAGCTGGACGCGGGCCTCAAATTCACAAACCAGAAGATCATGACCTGAGCTGAAGTCAGACGCTTAACCAACTGAACCACCCAGGGGCCCCCCTTTTTATACTTGAAATTCAATGAGCTAAACAGAAGGGTTGTGTGAGCTAACCATTCCTGGAAAAGTTTTCATCTCTCGAACGTTAACAAGTGGTCTGAGAAGTATAAAGGGTGCTACAAAGTCCCTGGTCGTTTCACTCCTCCCAAGAAATTGGACGATGAAGAATGGGATGGGGGCAGCCTAGCATCTGGAGGCCTTGACCCAGCCCCTCCCGGAGATGTGATCTCTACCCTGTTCCCACCCCCTCCTCCTTGCGGTGGTACAAAACCACTAGCGGTCCAACATCACCTCTCCCATCCTGTTGTGTGTCCTTCCTCAGGGAGCAGTTCTCTCTAACCTGTCTACAGGCTTATTTCTCCTCCACTCAGGCTCCTTCTCCAAAGCCCTGGCTTCTGTGACATCTCTCCTACCACCTGCTACCCTCCCCCTCCCCCTTCTCACCTCGAATTGCCAGCTCCTTTCCTCTGCCCCCTTCACTCTGGGTTCCTGCTATAAAGGGTGCATTGCAGGCATTGAATTGTGGCATCCCTTTACCTGCCCCCACCCCCTTCCTCAGGCTGTGAGCACCTGGGGGGAGGGACTGAGCCCTCTGGGCAGGCCCAGCATCTAGCAGGGGGTCACATTACAGGGTCCATATCACTCTCTGCTGAGAACCCCACGGCGACTCCCAGGATAACTGCATGGAACATGACAAGGGCATTACTGGCGTTCCTTTTGCCACACACACCCTTCCCCATCCTTGCTCCCTGTGCTCCAGACTCTTTGAATCTCTACTGTCTTCCCCGAACATGCATGCTGCCCGGGGTGCTTGGCTTCCGGAGCACCAACTCCTCATCTCTCAGTGCCCGTCGTGGGGACCATCTTTTCTGAGAAGTCTTCCCAGACCATCACGACCCTCTCCAGACTGGGCCAGGAGCCTCTGCTGTGCCCCACAGCCAGGCACCTCCCTGTCCAGCACCTACCCCACTCTGTCTGTTTCCTTGCTGTTCTTCTGCACCCCTGAGTGTGAGCTGTCAGGTCTAGGGTGTGGACCAGGGACAGTTCCGCTCCTTGCATGTTTGCTAATCAAACATCCCACCCCACAGAGAAAGCTGTAGAGAGCCGCAGTTCTGGTGGCTTAGCCTGGAAGGTGAGTGTTTAATGCTGGGCGTGCTGCTGGTGGCAGCCCAGGAGTGGCTGGCTGGCTGGTGTCCACCTTGTGCCCGGGCTAATCAACCGTTGGCCTTGTGGTTCCCAGAGATCAGCTTTTACCTGGGGGGATGGTGAGACCACAGGGTCCTGTTCTATGAGCTGGGGCCACACGGCAGACCTGGCCCCAGACCTCCTTGGACGAGGGATCAGCAACACCTTTGCAAGTCCAGCCAGGGGACTCCTACTAGAGTTTCCAGCTGGTGCCCAAGGTACCCCCAAGATATATTCTTACCATCGTTGATGACTGTGTCAAGCCAACCTGGATTGGTGGAAGGGGATGAAGAGCTTTGAAGTCAGAAAAGTCTGGGTTTGCCCTTCTGATGTTTATTCTGATTCTGATGCTTGTTAGCAGTTTGATTTCAGATAAGCTAGCTATTTTCTCTGAATGTCAATTTCTCTGCATCTTGCTTTCCCCATCTATGTAATGGGAATAATCATACCTACCTTATAAGTTTTCTAAGATTAGAGAGCATCACTGATAACTGCCAGCAGATGCTCGTTCAGTTACGGTCATTTGTACTTAAGCAACACTACCCTATGTTTTAGTGGGCAGCGAGCCACAGATTCGCTCCCACGATGGAGCGACTCCCGATTATGGGGGCTGGGCTTCTTGTCACCTGTGCTGTCACTGGCCCATGCCTTTGTGCAGACAGTGACAGCTCAGTTACAGCTAAGCTTTGAGGATCTGGCCAGGGGAACTGCTCCCTGGCCATTTTTGGCAATGTGGAAGTCAGTACACATAGTGAGATACAGAACCAGGGACCCTCCTGCAGGACACGGCAGGTTCCTATATTCTGTTGCTGTTGCCAAAACCGCAGAGGTGTGTGCTAACCAGGAGGGCTTGGACTGGAATCAGAAAAAGGAAGTGTTGAGGGCCGTGGCAGGTGCAACCTGCCCAGTTCCTGTCAATCAGGGTCTCCATCTTAGTCTTCAGGGGGAATTTCTCAACTTCTGGAAATAACCGAGGCATTTGAGGCAGGATGTAGAGCCCTGGGCTCTGCTGTTCTCTGCTTGTGGGCACTCTCAGCCCTTGGCTGATGGAGGAGGTGGGACCCTTGTTAACTGGAGAGGGCTTGGGGCAGCAGGTGGCTGCTGGTCCTTGCACTGGAAGTGGATGTCAAGGCTCAAGGAACCTCCAACACCACTTGTTTCCGTGCGCCTCCCACCACCCTGTGTCCCCCTCCCCCACATTTCCCCCCCCCCACACTCCTGCCATTGCCCACAGGGATCCTCATCACAGGAGGAGTCCCTCTGCACATGCTCTTGTACTTGCCCTGGAGCCGGCTCTTGGGGACAGCGCTCCTGCTTCTGGTCCCCATTCTTTATCTTCAAGATGGCCAGCTCCCCACCTCTGGCCCTGTCTCTGTGCTCTCCAGGATGAACCCCAAGGCCTCGATTTAACTCACTTAGTGTCCTGCTGTCCATTCAAACCAGTGCCTTGTTGTGAGAAAACCTGAGATTGGACACACTCAGCAGACAAGCAAGGAGGGGGTGGTACAGAAGGGAAACCAGGTCTAGGGTGGGGGCAGCTTGCCCTGGCCACAGGGCTGGACCCTCAGAAGTGACTGAGGTCCCAGAGCACACCCACGGAGGACTATTTGGATGTAGGCTTCTCCAGGAAGTGCAGGCAGATTTTAGGAACCTCAAGGCAGCAACACACAGAATGGGAGTGGGTGCACAGGGCAAGAGGAACAGACACTTTGCACACATCTAGCCTGCGCTGGAGGTGATCTTACGTGTGTTCACTTGCTTAACTCTTTTATTTTCTTAATTCATTTCTTTCTTTCTTTCTTTCTTTTTTTTTATAAATGTTCATTCATTTTTGAGAGAGAGAGAAAGAGAAAGAGAATGAGCGTTGAAGGGGCAGAGAGATGGGGACAGAGGATCCGAAGCAGGCTGTGGGCTGACAGCAGTGAACCTGATGTGGGACTTGAACTCGTGAACTGTGAGATCATGATCTGAGCTGAAGCTGGACGCTCAGTCGACCAAGCCACCCAGGTGTCCCTTCCAACAGCCTTGTAAGAAGATATCGTTCCCGTTGTACAGATGCAGGCATCGAGGCTCTGTGACTGTAAGTCACTAAGGCCGAAAGTTCGGGAGAGGTAGAGCTAGGATTTGAATCAGATTTGTCCGATGCTGCTCTGGGTCTGCCTGTGGAGCTGGGTAGGGATGGAGGGAGATAGGTCCAGCCTAGAAGTCTAGGTTCAGGGTGGTGATGTTATCTTACTAGGGAATCAAGGCTGCCGTACAGCCAGACTTAGAGGCCCCATTCCCAGACATCCTGAGCTGGCCTGCTGGGGGCCCTGGAACTCTTGGCACCCGCCCAGCTCATGGTTAGCCCAGGAGCTGCTGTCTGGCCTCCACGCACAGCTCTGGGAGGCTTTCACGATGTTCTCCTCCAGTGGCTTGCGACAGCTTCCCAGGCCTGTCACCTCTCCTGGGGATGCGTCGAAATCACCTGAAACCTTATAGAAAGCACGCTTGCCTGGGGCCCACGCAGACCAACGAAGTGGCCATCTCCGGGGAGCAAGTCCCCCTAGGTGGTTCTGGTGTGCAGCCTGGGCTGGTGAGGACTGCTCCCTTTCTAAACTCATCGAGCAGTTCTCCATCCCTTCAGATGATCTCAGACGTCCCTTTGCCTCTGTGTTTCCAAAGTGATCCTTCTAACCAGAGTGGTCCTCACCTACACCTGGGGTCTACGTTAGCCTCCTGGCTCTCCCTGCTTCTCGTTTCTCCCTGTTCTGGGCCTGGCTTCGCGCCAGGCAGGAATAACATTTCCAAAATGTGTTTACTGTGTTGTTCTCCTCTTCCAAACCTTCAAGATCTGCTCATTATCTAGAACAGTATGTCTGTGCTGGCCCATTCTCCTGGTCCTCATGACTCAGCTGCACCGTGGTTTCCCGTAATGCCCGCAGTCACGCTTCTCCCCTCCAGAGAGCCTGTCTGCTTGCACTGGTCTTGTTTCCTGCTCACGATCCTGTTCCAGCCTTTAGCTGCTCTTGGTTTGTGCAGATCAGGCGGGGATGTTAGCGAAGCCCCCTTTGAACAGCATCCTCAGGGGGACTTCCCAGTTCCACATGTTACCGACGACCTCTTTCTCCTGGAGGGCCCATGGTTCACGGTTACGTATCCGGTCCTTGTTGAGTTTGTTCTCAGCTGCAGAGACAAGTTGGAGGGGCACATCTTTTACCCATCCTCTCCCCACCCCCCAAATCTGGCTCCTCCTTGCTTCTAAGAAGGTACAGCCCAATGCTGTGCCTGCCCCACAGGACATGCTCAGCAAATCCTGATGAATTCAAGGTATGCAGGAAAGGCTGTCTGGTGGGGGGTTCTGTGGGACTTTATTCAACACTGTCATGCTGCTAAGCTGCTTTATTTTACCCAGAATAATGTCCTCAAGGTGTATTTATGTTGTAGCATAGATCCAAATTTCCCTCCTTTTGGAGGCTGACAAATACTCCATTGTACAGATGGACCACATTTGCCTTATCTGGTCATCTACTGACGGACAGTTGGGTTGTTTCCAGCTTTTTGCTCTTGTGAGTAATCATGTTTTACACGTGGGTATACAAATATCTATTGATGCTCTGCTTTCAACTCTTTTGGGGCATCTTTTTACTTTTTTTTTTTTTTAACGTTTATTCATTTTTGAGAAACAGAGAGAGACAGAGCATGAGCGGGGAAGGGGCAGAGAGAGAGGGAGACACAGAATCTGAAGCAGGCTCCAGGCTCTGAGCTGTCAGCACAGAGCCTGATGCGGAGCTTGAACTTGGGAATGGCGAGATCTTTTTGTTTGCTGTGAATCATTTGCAAAGATGAATTTTTTTTTTAAATGTTTATTTATTTTTGAGACAGAGAGAGACAGAGCATGAACGCGGGAGGGTCAGAGAGAGAGGGGACACAGAATCTGAAGCAGGCTCCAGGCTCTGAGCTGTCAGCACAGAGCCCGACGTGGGGCTCGAACTCAGACTGCGAGATCATGACCTGAGCCGAAGTTGGACACTCAACCGACTGAACCACCCAGGTGCCCCGATCTTTTTACTTTTTATAGTTGGCCCACCTTGACTATTAGTTCAGCCAATTTGACAAAATTATCATTAAAAATACAGTTTTTTTTAAATAGGGACGACTGCGTGGCTCAGTTGGTTAAGCGTCTGACTCTTGATTTCAACTCAGGTCGTGATCTCACTGTTTGTGGGATTGAGCCTCATGTTGGGCTCTGCGCTGACAGCGTGGAGCCTGCTTGGGATTCTCTCTCTCTCTCTCTCTCTCTCTCTGCCCCTCCCCCACTCGTTCACGTGCATCCGCACCTTCTCTCCCCAAATGAATAAATGCACTTAAAAAAAATTTGGTGGGCAAGTGGATGGGAACTTATGGCGTAGTCTCCATACTTGGCCAACATGGGAGCGCCCCTGAGTGAGCTCTATCTGTGTGCGGCTGGTGTTCATGGGAACTTGAATCCTGTCCCCACCTTGTGACATCCCGAGGAAGGAGGTGGTATGGTTAGGGAGAAGGGTGGGGGCTTTGGAGCCAGCCATACAACACTTGCAAGGTGGCCACCTGGGGAAGCAACCAAACCTCTCTGCATCTGGCTTTCAGCTGTAAACTACTGCCTTGCTCTTTGCTCCCTCAAGGGCTGTTTTTGGGAAGAGAAGGTGAGGTGATACAGAGATAAAAGGTAGGGCCGTGAAGAAGTAGGTGGTCAGAGAGGTGAGGTATTACCGTGATGAAGTGTATAGCTATCTCCCCGTTGCACTGGATATAACCACGGGGGACGGACTGAGACCTCCACCGCCTCTCCTTCTAGATTCTTCTGTGAGTCCTCTTTCCACCTCAGAATGTATTTTTTGTAAGCCAGGTTTATTGAGGCGTAATTTACGTACAAAACGTGTTACCCTCTTTAGTGTGGCCTTTCTCGTGTGATTGTATGGTGAGAAACGGGGAGACCACCTCTATCTTGAATTTTATCGTAGCCGCTCTTTGTCACAGGTCTGAGCTGCTCCACAGAAGGCACTGAGTCCCAGGCTTCCCTGTGACCTGCCCGGTTGGAGAGTGGCTCCACATACCTTCCTGCCCCGTTTCCCCCGGAATGGCTTCCTGACATCTTAGCTCCAAGGGCTGCTAAATCACAGCTTTACGTCCTGAGCTTTTACCTGTTGGCAAATCACTTCACAGAAGGTCAGGGATGAAACAGTCAACCGAATGTTGGTTTCGCAGCCCCTAGTCCTCACCAATGCGGCTGATTCTCCGGGCTTCAGCACACAGCTGCAGGCCGGAGGCCCTGGGTGCTCTGCTTCTGACACATTACAAAGCAGAGCTCTGACAATGTCATGTTCTGCAGGGTGGGTGGGCTGGGAGCGAGGATGGGCAGCGATACCCATCTGAGGGGGCCCACGTGGCCCACTCCCAGCCCTGGGAATCCCTCCCTCTACTGTCACTGCCGACTCATCGTCTACTCCCCCTACACGGACAGGGGAATCTCTCCCCTGCACCCCCCACCCGCCACACGCAACCGCAGGCCCTTAGCCCCCTCAGTGCCTCTCCATCCGTTCGGCACTGACTCATTGCCCTACATCTCTTCTGCGGTCAATGCATCGAGGCCAGAGGGTGGAACTGAGACCGCCGGGGCCATTTCAATGAGGAGACACCTAGTTTCAGAGAAGGGAAGTAACTCGGTTAAGGCACCACAGCAGCCCAGCTGCCCTGTGACTCCCATCTCAGCCCTAAGGCTCCCCTTCGGCTTGGGGGCTGTATGAGTGGGCAGGTTCCTGCCCAGTGCCTCTCTCTTGCTGCCTCGTGCAGGCTGCAGGAAAGCAAGGCCTCTGGTCTGCCTGGTGGGGCAGGGGAAGAAACATGACTAAACTGTGCTTTGCGTCACATGCCGCGAGCCCGACCCAGACGGGGAAACAGCTCACTGGCAGAGAGGGGGCCTTGTTGTTCCTGGAGTCCCCCGAGGCCCCCTACCCCCACAGCTTCCAGTCCTCTGGTTCTGCCAAAGCTATCTTTCCCTTTACCTCACTCCATCCCCACCCCTGCCCTGCCTGCCCCTGCAAACTCCCACCTCTCCGAGAAATCTTTATAGGGTGGCAAGTCTTCCCTCAGCCTGGGTTACCTGCCAAGCAGTTGTCCAAGCCCTTCTGTCTACCCAGGGCCTCAAACCAGCCCTCGTTTGAGTATCACCTCTGGTGAGCATTGCTGTCTGCTGACCCAGGATGGACTCTGCTTTGGCCCCTGACTGACAACAGGGCCCTGGAGAGGTCACTTCTCTGCTCTGAGCCTTGGAAGCAGCTACAGATGAAGGCTGATAGCTTTGACCTTGCTGGAAAGCAGGAAGATTCCATGAATTGGTGCAGGTAAATGTCTGCACCAAGGAGGCACCAATAAATGCCCATCTACCCTCCACCATCCTAGAGAAGACATGTGCCAACACTGACTTAATCCCGGTACCCCTGGAGGGGTCCTGTTACTGTCCCTTTTTATAAATGAGGACACAGGCACGGATGGGTTTCATCACTAGGTTTAAGCCCGTTGATTCACACTGGAGAGGCCTGGTTCCGGAGTCTGTGCTCGTGGCCACTATGCTGCATGTATGAGAATAGAATCCATGGAAGTTTGAGCCTTGAAGTGGTGTTTGTTTATTTTTCTGTTGCTTTTTGGGAAAAATGCCCCCAGCTCCCATTCCCATAGGGTGAGGCCAGGGAGGTGGGGTCAGGCATCTGCTGGGTTGGAACCTATTTCTTTTTGAAATTTTGATATTTGTTCCTCATGGAGTTTTTGGCATTAATTTTGACTTTTAAAGATACTTCACTAAAGCGTTATTTTTCGTGGCTGAGATTTTTGACATCCCTTACATCTTGGGACTGAAGTAGGTATCTTACTTGCCTCACTAATCCCAGCCCTCCAGTGCACCTCCCCCCAGCTTAGCCTGTTTTGCCCTGGATAAGAAAGTGTTAGCACCTTCTTACAAGAAGGCACTTTTGATAATGAAGTGGCTTAGAATGATTTCTTCTTGCCCATTCTTCGCGTAGCCCCGAGAGGTCAGTTACGCCTTGTGATTTTCCTTTTGCAAATAAAACTGAAGTAGGTCTAGGGTGATGAGCAGAACCGAGAGGGGGGATGGCTACAGCTTGACATGTAAGTTAGACAACTTCTCCGTGGGATTTCATGGATCCTCATTTGTCAGAGATTCTTGTTTTTAAAGCCTCTCTATTCAGGGAAAAACGATTCAAGTGTTTCACTTCCGTAAATATGGCTTCTTAATTTCAGAGGAAACCTGAAGGGGTTTCTGATATCTCCCCTGGACATCCAGCTACTTTCCTCAGGGCCACACTTTCACCTTATCTTGTCACCTGCCTGTTCTGAAAATGTGGCGTGGCTGCAAGCCTACCGAGGCGTGTTATTGAATGACTCTATTAGTAGCACCTGGTAGGTGTGACTGCAAAATGTGATGGAGGCAACACTTATCTTGGCTCTATCAGCCATCCCATGCATTGGGGTGTCTGTGCTGGCTCTGTTGGGGATGGAGAGAGTGGTTTGGACACAGGGACGGTCCAAGTCTGGGGGAAATTCAAGTAGAGATCTTGGAGCGAGGGGGGAAAAAACTTGTTTTGAAGAGGAGTCTAAACTACAGACAGAAAGATCCGGGTGCCGTCAGCATATAGGTTCATTCATTCGTTCGTTCATTCATACAGTAACATTTGATTGAGCGTCTATGCTGTGCCAACCCCCGACATAGGTCCAGTGACTTCCTTCAGAGCTAGCATGCAGTGCCTATGTGGCTCTCAGGGGAGTAGCTTGAGGGAACTCAAGAAATGAGGACACTTGGCATCTGACTCCAGAAAACCACTGTAGGGGCCCCTGAAGGAGACTGAGCACCAACCAGACAGAAAGAGGACAGCAGAATATGTGGGGGGATGCAACACAGAAGCCATTGCTTTTGTGTGTGTGCACAAGTCAGCACCGTTGCTTTTTAACCTACCAAATGAGCAGGAATTAAAAAGCGATAAGTGAAGAAGAGTGAACTCCTTTTCGTAATTTTTTAAAATGTTTATTTTTGAGAGAGACCGAGTGTGAGTGGGGAAGGGGCAGAGAGAGATCAGGAGGTACAGAATCTGAAACAGGCTCCAGGCTCAGAGCTGTCAGCACAGAGCCCGATGTGGGGCTCGAACTCGGGAATGGCGAGATCATGACTTGGGCTGAAGTCGGACGCCTAACAGACTGAGCCACCCAGGCACCCCAGGAAGTGTGAACTCTGTTACATTCTTGGTCAGAGGACTATACATTGATGCAAGTGTTGAAGGAGAAGTGGCTTGGAAATACGTGTCAAGGTACAGCTATTTATATTCTAGGAATTTCAGAATGTATTAAATCTATTATTTGTTCATGGCTATAAGAAAGACTTAGACACAAGGCCTATCATTATAGTGTGTTTATAGTAGCGAATAATTTGAAACTACTTAAACAGCTACGTGTAGGGGATTAATTAAATGAATAACCAGCATGACTCCACTGCCACACCGTAAGCTGTTCAAAATGAAGATGGGGCCCCTGGGTGGCTCAGTCGGTTAAGCATCCAACTCTTGATTTCAACTCAGGTCACGATCTCAGTTTCGGGAGTTTGAGCCCCACTTTGGGCTCTGTGCTGATGGTGTGGAGCCTGCTTGAGAGTCTCCCTCTCTCTCTGCCCCTCCTCTTCTTGCACCCTCTCTGTCTTTCTCAAAAATAAATAATAAATAAAAACAAAATGAAGATGTGGAGGACCTTCGGCAACACGAAGATTCATGATACGTTTTTGTGACAAACAAAATTCTAAACTAACTCATCAGAAAAATGGATTGCAAGAAGATATTTGTGATTTGTAAAACCAACAAGGGACAAGTTTCTTGACTATACTCCCTCCAAGCAACAAGAAAAAGACAGGCAAGGAAAAATAAGCAAAGGTTATGAATAGTCAGTTCACAGAAGAGGAGCTGCCAATAGCTAAGAGGCATCTGAGATGCTCAGACTCCTTAGAGAAATGCAAATTAAAATAACAAAGAGGGATCGCTTTACTTCAATCAGATTGGCAAACATTAGAGCACGGGTAATTGGGGAGATGGTAGAGGAGCCTGTGGGGGAAGTGTGGTCTGGTGCCAGCTTTCTGGAAGCATCTTAGTTCATGGCATTCAGTTGAATGAAACAGGTGTGTACCCTTGACTCCTGCCCCCAAGTCCATATGCAGAGCCAGTCACATCCAGCCCCATGAAGGGCCCTTCATGGCATATCCAGAACGAAATTGAGTGCACTGTAGGAAGTCATGGGCAATCTGGCCATGACTGTGGAGCGACACATCAAAGAGGCATGCGAAGCCCACTTTGTAACATGGGGCAGCAGTTAGAAGGGATGCAGCTGACAGACACATGCTAGGTCTGAAGGTGCAACTTCAACTGAGTGAAAAAGTGAGCTGCAGAAAAGATGCAGAAAGTCATTCAGGGAACTTGAAATGCCTGTATTCAGAAATCATATCACCTGTGTCTTGTTTTGTTTTTAATGTTTATTTTTGAGAGAGACAGAGAGAGAGAGACAGAGTGCAAGTTGAGGAGGGGCAGAGAGAGAGGGAGACACAGAATCCGAAGCAGGCTCCAGGCTCCAAGCTGTCAGCCCAGAGCCTGACGTGGGGCTCAAACCCACGAACTGTGAGATCATGACCTGAGCCAAAGTTGGGCACTTGATAGACTGAGCCACCCGCCCCACCTATGTCATGTTTTATAAAGATCTGTGTTGTTAAACAGGTGGGGTGGGCGGGATGGGGAAGAAGGGAATGTGAGTGGGGAAAGGAGGGCTAAGGAAGAAGTGAATAAACTGACAAAGCCAGCCAGGAACGTGGTCCAGGTCAGGGAAGACTGTGCTGGAATGTGCGGCACCCCACCACCTGTCCCCGAGGGTCAACCCAACAAAGGAAACAAAACTCCTACCAAGCCCCAGCTAACCAACCATCAAAAGCAAAAAGTATAAATAAAAAGTTTGCTTCAACAATATTAGGGAGCATGTTTTTTTTTTTTTAAGTTTATTTATTTTGAGAGATAGAGTGTACAAGCAGAGAAGGGGAATAGAGAGAGGGAGGGAGGGAGAGAGAGAGAGAGAGTATCCCAAGCAGGCTCCATACTATCAGCGAGGAGCCTGATGTAGGGCTTGAACTCACGGACCATGAGATTATGACCAGAACTGAAATAAAGAGTTGGATACTTAACTGACTGAGCCACCCAAGCGCCCCTAGGATTATGTTTTTTTTTTTTTTTAATCAAACATATTCATAGATAAACTTGAAATACCAGTAATCATTTTTCTGGGTAAGGGCAAGTTAGTGTCACAGGCTCAGAAACAGCCAAAGTAAAACCAATGAATTACTGAAGTAGTAATTAGTGAAAACAGATTGTGCACATACCAAAAAAGACAAGTTTGCCAAGTGGGAACACTTTGCTCAGGGGTCTATTGTTATAAAGCAGCTTATATAGTGAGAAGGCACCGACTATTCTTCGCAGTGATTGGTTAAAATATTAGAATTTTCTTAAATGACAGGGAATTGGTCTGTGGCTGCCTCATATCAACCTTGGAAGACAGTTTAAGTTTTGTTTCTGATTTTCAGAGGTCCAAGCAAGAAATGACTGAGATCAAGGTAGTTTTGCAAAATAAGTGACGTTAAGCTTTGCTTGTAGGACTAAACTGGTATTGTCCGCTCAGAGAATTTTCGAGGCTGGTTTGCTTATTTCAATACTCGGTATGCTTCCTGATACTCTGTTCCTTTCCTACCTTGACACTGAACTTCCATGGTTTTTGTAACAAGAAAATGAAGTTTGAGTGTAGTAAGTACATGTGTTGGAAGAAGCATCAGGGACTCATGGAGTTGTGTACATAAAGGGTGAGAATGATTCAAAGAGGGATGGTTTATCTGGCCACATGACCCTTAGTTCACCCCCGTTCTAGCCTGCAGGGGGGGTGTGTACCGGGCTAAAAATAAAGCGTGGCACAGCCCCTCAGCTGCCGTAGCCCAGAGAAAAATACTGGCGGGTCCATTTCTTGTGCCCATCTGTCTGGTTGCTGCCCCATGATTGGTGGTTGTTGGTCACTGGACAGACTCCAGGATGGACTCCTACATGGTGACGTCATGGTTGGGGAGGGCTTCTTGTAGGAGAGCTGGACATTCTGGGCTCCACTTGGAGTTTCGTGTACTCCTGACAAACAAACAAGCATTTGTTGTGCTGGGAGTCAGTCATGACTCAACTAAAGACTGGGACAACTGAAAAGTCAAGGACACAAATAAAGGCACCTTCTCAAGGTTACCCATCTGGCAAACCGGTCTTTGGCTACTTTCATTGCATAAATTCTTGTCCTCATGCCTACTGACCCAAGATCTCCAGCTTGCACAAGTCGCCCGTGTGCGTGCTAATAAAGAAGGTCTTTTAAGTTAGCATGGGGGTTTAGAGTCCTTTTGAGGACAAAGTTCTCTAAAAATATTGAATGTGAAGCAAATAATGCTGAGAATGAAAAACCTGTAACCTTTTAGACTCATATGGTAGAAGGAAGTTACAACTGAAGTACAGAATTGCATGCTTGTACAAATCCTGGTGAGGCATTTGTGCATATCCCTTCTACTTTGCTTTTTAAAAAAGGTGTGGCATCATGTAATAAAAACAAAAAACAAGCTTTGGTGTTAACGGTTTGCCTTTCAACTGGATGTCTACCTGCCCATATGCCTTTGGCCCAGCCAGTTTCCTTCCTTATACAGAGAAAATAAGAGTGCCCACCGCTCTCATGAGTCTGTGTAAAGAGCCCAGCAACGGTGCCTGGCACAAGTTAGATTGTCAATATAAGTCACGTCTAAGTCAGAATCTCTTTTTTTAAAAAGTCTCCCTATTTTAGTCAGTTTCAGATTCTTAGAGGAACCATCCTCAATAGGAACTGAACTGAATGAGTACAGTACCTTGTCTCCCAATCAGCTTCATCGGGAAGTGCTGTGACAGGACTTTACATTTTTGTTTTTTGTTCTGAATTCAGATCTGCTTTGCTAAGGCATGGAGGCAGAAGATGTTTCAAGGGCTGAAGACAGAGCTGAGTGTCCAGGTTCCAAAAATGAAGGCCAGCCTGATGTTGCTCAGCCTGACTTCCCACATGGAGGTCAGTCTCCTGGTCCCACTGCTCTCTGGGAGATGCTAGAAAGGAAGTTTCTGGAATATCAGAAGTTGGCTCACGGAAGCCCGGCTGAACATCAGCAGAGCCTGTTGAATCTTCTCCCACTGTTCCTAAAGGTCGGTATTCTTGTTTTTGAAACCATAAGATGATACGGTGCTCTGGGGAACACTTCTGGGATGATCGGAAGCTGGAGTCGGTGGTTTTAATATCATCACAAGTGGTCCCTGGTGGGTTGCTTAGAGGGGAGTGTTTTGCTATTTAATAAAAATGGCAAGCAAGGCTCATCTCCAGGATGTGGAAGAGTTGGAAAGGACAGTTGGCTCTTGAGTAATACTGTCTCCTTAGTTAAAAAAATTATATTGTCCAACCACAATCCCAACATAGGAGCCAGAGAAAGACCAGCTCCTCTGGAGCTAGGAAAGGAATGTGTTTCCTGGGGTGCAGAGTTGGTGGGTAACCTCAAACACCAGCATGCCAACAGTGGGGGGCTTGGGAGAACCTGGTCACAGGCCCATGAGGGAAGCCCAGGTTGTCCACTGGGCTACCATTCTGGCCAGTGGCAGCTGGTGACAGCTTGGGTGCAAAAGATTCCCTTTTTTGTCTCAGAACAAAGGTGCTGCCTGTGAGGTCTGCTTTATAGTTGCATATATTGGAGTTTGAGTTGCAGAGTTGGAAACTTTAAAAAAAAATTTTTTTATGTTTATTTATTTTTGAGAGAGAGCGATAGAGTGTGAGCAGGGGAGGGGCACAAAGAGAGAAGGATACACAGATCTGAAAAAGGCTCCAGGCTCTGAGCTCTCAGCACAGAGCCCGACGCGGGAGATCATGAGATCATGACCTGAGCCAAAGTCAGATGCTTAACTGACTGAGCCACCCAGGCACCCGCAGAGTTGGAAACTTTTTATGAGAACTTAGTTTTTGCTTGACTATTGATTTGGGGTTATTAAAAACAAAACATATAGCTCCATTCAAAGAATATGAGATCCTTTCACATTTGAAACTAGACTAAGACAGATGGAGACTTTGGCAGGTTTTTATTGGGAAACCCCCTTGTTGATATATCTCATCTAACTTATTAGCCAGAAATAATTGAGAATCTCCAAAGATGGGCATCTTCTTGAGATCATATTTCTAGGATACATTGAACACTTAGGTATGTCTTTCTATAAAAAATTTTTTCAGGTAGCTTACTGTCCATTAACTCATTGTTTTCCTCCATCTTTTGGACTTATTATACCCCATCTATTTCATTTCACAGACTGGATAACTGGAGCATAGGGAATGTATAGGAAAAGAAGAACTAGGTTAGGAGACACAGCTCAGGTTTCTCATTCCTAACCCTCCCTGCCTTGATGACCCTAGCTTCTAGGGGGGGTGGGGGTGGTTGAGTCTTCCCCAGTTCTCAGGTCAACTTTGCTTTATGGAAGGAAAAGTGTGAGCCACTTCCTGCCCCCCACCAAAATTTGCTGGGAAGTGAGTGGATTTGGCCATTGCCTTGTCTCTCTCCTACCCATCTGGGCAGCCATAGCTCTGGAAAGGACTCTCATTCAAGAGCCAGGGCTTGGTCCTTCTTTACCTCTTTCCAGATTGTTGATTTTAAGTTCATTCATTTGTTATACATATATTCATTAAGCTCTTATACCCTGTGCTGGGGCCTGGGGCTATGAGCACTAAGAAGACAGATAGAGGTTTTACTGTCATGGAATATTTAGTCCAGAGTGGAAGATACTAAATAACACCCAGAATGTGTTTTGTCTGGCTTCTAGGGGTTAACAATGACTTAGTGGCCCTTTTTTCAAAATGGAAAGTTTTCACATGAAAATCAGATTTCCAGTTTTCTCTTGAAAATTTTGGTAGATGCAGTACTGATAATTGGGTGGAGATGGTTAGGGGCACCCTTTTTAGACAGAAGATGGTCTCTACTTCTCAGTTTTTCTCCAGTTCCCCCATTCCCCAATATCTTTCGCCCAACACACAATACTCATTTATGTTACCTGATCTGTAGGCATTTGAGCTTGTGGCCTCATGCATAGCAAGGAGTTCCTATCACTGAACTTTGATATTGGTTCATGCCTCCCAAGCCCTGTTCTTGTAACTAGAGACATAATGGCCCTATTGTTGAACACACGGACTTTGGGGCCAAAGAGAGCAGGTGTCTCAAGTCCTGGCTCCATTGCTAATTAGCTGTGCATCCTTGAACAAATGATTAAATATTGTTGAACCTCAGTTTCTTCATCTGTAAAGTGGAACCAATAGCACTTTGCTGGAAATCTGTGAGGGTAAGATTAAGTAATGATTGTAAAGTTCACAGCACATGGAGGGCACAGTCATTACCTTTCCACCAGCCTCTAGGATACTAACTGTGTGTGTGTAGTTTGAGATACTATTTCCACCATTCCCCAAACTGCCAACACAATCTGATATGTTTCGAATCCCTGAAGCTCACCTCTGATGAACCCTGCAGAAGCAGAATTATTATCATTTCTTAAAATCTATATTCTTTTATTAAGCCCCACATGTCTACAAACCTGTTGTTTCTTTTAAGCTCTAACTAATAAAACCCCACCAGAGCCAGAGACCACAGGCTTCTTAATTAAGAGTTGGGGGGGGGCACCCAGGTGGCTCATTCAGTTAAGTGTCCGACTCTTGATGTCCACTCAGGTCGTGATCTCATGGTTGTGAGGTTGAGCTCTGCATTGGCTCCACACAGAGTGCAGAGCCTACTTGGAATTCTCTCTCTCTCTCTCTCTCTCTCTCTCTCTCTCTCGGAATAAATAAACTTAAAAAAAAAGTTGGTAGTGGAAAGTAACATGGGGAAGATCAGAGGGTTTTTTGCCTTTCTTTTCTTTTCTTTTCTTTTCTTTTCTTTTCTTTTCTTTTCTTTTCTTTTCTTTTCTTTTTTTTCAGTATAGTGCAGATAAAATCTGATGACTAAGAACATCCATATGTTCTTATGAACATTCCATATACTAGGAATACGGGTCCTTGCATAAGAAGTCAAGCTTGAAACCACTCTGTTCTGAATTTTATAACCACAAAACAGTGTTCTTCAAGGTTGCCTATAAAGAACTCCCTTGGAAATATGAGAATTTCAAAAGTTATGCTAAAGCCTTAGTTATGCATCGGTTATCATGGTAACCATGCCCCCATTGGGCTCTGAGACAACCGAGTGTATCTAAAAGAGTCTTGGACTTCTTTGTTGGGTGGAGCTCAACTGTCTATACCTGACTCTTTTCACTTTGGGCCCAAGGAAAACTAAGATTATCTGGAATATTCTTGTTTTTGTTTGTTTCTTTTTGAGAGAGAGAGAGAGAAAGAGAGAGAGAGCACAGGCGTGAGTGCTGGGGAGGGGAAGAGGTGGGGGAGGGAGAGGGGCTGCCATGTGCCTTGACCTGGTGAGTCTTGAGATTTGATAACAGGCATTGTTATCAAATGCCTCTGACCCTCTCAGAGCTGCTTCTTTCACATCTTCTTCCCAAAGAACTTCCCTTTAGCCTCTTTGGCTTTGTCTCACATTTGATTCCTCTGAGCCTACAGTGGACAACGTTCTCCCTAACTCTGCATTAACTGCTAGGCAAGTACAAGGATGCACTTCATTGGCTCTGAAGTACCTCCCAGCCGCGTTGCCTCCCAAGTTGAAGAACAACTGTGGGGTTGTTAAAAAGTGAACCCACTCAAAATTTTGGATACACTATTGGTAATAAGGAAAAGCCTAATGGAATTTCAGGGCATTGGACACCTGGCAAGGAACGGCTCTGAAAGGATGAGTCAGAAAGGAAGTTCTCATCCAGAACTACAGGCTTTCCTCCCCCACCAGTCTCCCTCAGTTCTCTCCATATATCAAAGAGGAGTTCTTAGCCAGGGCAGGTGATCAGTTTCACTGATAATCGCTAGTAATATTCACCAAACTCTAACTACCTAAACTAGGCATTTTGTTTAGTGTTTATAAGCCCCCCTAATAACTCCACGAAGAGAGTGCCATTTTTTATCCCAGCCTTGTAAATGAGGAAAGAGAGGTTTAGAGATGTTGCATAACTTGGCCAAAGTCGCTTAGTTGTTAGTAAGGAACAGAACTTAACCTGGACACTCTGGCCAGGCCTGTGTCATTCACCACTGGGGTCCCTCAGACAGTGCTGGGGTTTTTGTAGAGCAGAACTCATTTGGTTCTTTTCCTGTCTTATGACTCAGTGGACATATGGCTCTGCCTGGCTAGTACCGATATTCCCCTTGGGTACAAAAAGGATGTCATCCCCTATACATGTGATGTTTAGATAGCTCCAGGAGGTTGCAGACAGGGAGGTTTTATTGCATCACACAGGAAGCAGCACAGAGCTAATGACTTCTTAGCATGCAGAACAGTGTTTTTAGGAAAGATTTTGTTGACTGTTGTTTTCATGCCATGAGCCTTGGGCTTTGGTCTTTCTAGAACCTTTCCTATCATAGGATCTCACACCAAGAGAAGAAGGCATTCGTCTAGCAAGCATGGGTAGGTCCTGCTGGCCTTTAGGTTGAGTTTGCTTTTGGGGAAAATGAACCACTTCAGGTCCTCACACTGCACGGAGATAGTTGGTACTAATAGACATGGGGAAAGCTAGAGCTATAGATGTGGTTGTTGGAGATTGTTCTTAGAATATGTACTTTGAGGGAAAACAGGCAGTGAGATAGGGGAACCCTGGAAGTTAGTGTAAGACTCCTCACTGTCTGGGACAGACAACCTGGGGGTGGGACACATGGGGAAAAAGAGAGAGAGCTGTGGATGTGGTAGGTTACAGATGCTGAGAATGAGTCTATACTGCGCCCTTCAGGAGATGGCATCTATATCTCTTCCCCTGGGATCTGGGTGGATTTGTGATGGCTTAACTAATGGAATAGGGCCAAAGTGATGTGTGCGGGTCCAGGCTTCAAGAGACTTGCAGCTTCTTCTTCCTGTCACTTGTCACTCTTAGAACTCTGCTGCCATGTTGTGAGGAGGTCTAAGCAGCCCTGAGTAAAAGCCTGTATGTAAAGGAACCAAAGCCCCTGACCTTGCTGCTGACAGCCAGCACCAACTCGCCAGCCATGTGAATGTGCCATCTTGCAAGTGGATGTCTAGCCCATTAGCTGTCCCAGCTGCAAATCCATGAAGAAAAGAAGCCACTCAATTTTGGGGTGGTTGTTATAGAGCAGTCTATAGCCAGAACAGTGGGTAACAGTGGAGGGAATCATTCATTTCCTAGTGCGGAGGGATTGGAATTAACATTAAATCAGTTGTACTTGGACGTGTGTTTGTGCACGTGTGTGTATATGCATGTGTGCAGATACACAGGTATGTACAGGTGCTCTTAGACTAACAGCCGTGCCAGTGGTGTGGAGTTGATGCCATTGAGCGTGGTCAGTCATTCCCACAGAAGCCACACGTGGACCCAACTGAAAATGGAAGATAAAGAAGTAACATTAAACAGAATAATAAGGATGACCAATAATCGTTCCCAAGTGTAGTGTCCAGAGGGGGCAGTGAAGGCGTGTACCCTTCCTTATCTATCCCTGACCTACCCGCCCTGAAGTAGGGTCTGCAACATGGTTTATTCCCATCTCAGAGAAAGAACATTCTTGTTGTGTTAGCGAAGTTTTGATACATCATTTTTTAGAAAGGAGAGGGTCAACCTTGTCACACTAGCAGGGGAGATTCACATAAAGTCTGACATGTGTTGAACTCACTTAAGGACCAAACCACCAAACTCTGTGGTAATGAGGACATAGTAACCTTGCAGCCATCCTTGAAAACCAGCCGGCTTCTGTCATTCCAAAGCTGGATTTTTCTCCCATCCCCTCAAGAGCTTTTATGATTCCTCATTTTCCTTTGGAGACCACAGCATCATTTTCCTTTCTCTTTCTTCTATGTGAGAGACAGCCACAAGGCATGATGGTGCAGCTTAGATAATGTGAGTAAATAAAAAATTTTAAAAATATTGAGCAATATTCTCTCAGCATGTAAGTCCCAGTTTGGGAAAAAATTAGGTCCTTTTGGAAACTGCCTTAACTCTTTGGGGTCTCCGCGGTACCATTCTGTAAATGATTGCCTCTGTGCATCAAACAGCACCCCAGTGGCCTGAAAGAGTTAACGTGGCCTCCAGAAGTGCCCTTTGTGGTCCCAGGAAGGAGTCTGAGCCTTGGGAGAATCTGGCTGAGCGTACAATTACTGTTCAGCTCACAGTGGCCCAATTTACTTTATTGTGGAGCGCCTGCAGGAATCCCACTGCTTGAGACGATCTAGATGCTTCTGAGTCAACTGCCTGCAAATTGGTCTTTGAGGGGTTTGCCAGTGCAGGGAAGGAGGCACAGGAATCTGTTAGGAAGACATCATAGCAGAGTTCTCAGTCCTGGGGAGGAAATAATCTTATAAGAAATTCTCAGCCAAAAGGACTGATTCTTTCTTTCCAGGGATTCAAGTTTCCAGGTGATAGCTGGTTTCCAGGTGGTAGCCATAAATTTCTTAGACATGGACATGCTACTTGCATGTGAGTGAGATAACTCAACTCTTCACTCTGCTGCTTACCTGATTCTCTGGGCTTACTCTCCTGCCTCAGTCTTAGTTTCTATAAAGCGGGAATAATCATAACAGCACCAATCTCGAAGGGTTGTTGTAAGGATTAATGAAAACAAGGCGAGTAAGTACTAGGCTCAGCACTTGGCACAAAACCAACATGCAATACATTCGCCCCTCAATCTGCATATTGTGGATTTGATACTCATGTGCTCACTTATCAGATATTTGCTGAAGGTCTACTGTGTGCAGTAGTGTTTAACATTCACCTAGCATGTTTGTAGTTTGAGCAAAGTTCTGATGGACTTCTCTTTTAATTACAAAGGAAAGGGGCAACTCTGTCCATTTATATGGCAGAAACAAAAAAATTTCAGGTGCAAAAAGTTATCCATATATGGATATTTATATCCACATATAAATATCCATGTACTCATTACCCATAGAAGAGAAATAAAACATTTCAGATAATCTAAAGCCACCTATGTATGCATTCTAGAGCTCATTCCCCTTCTGCCCTTTCCTAGTGGAAACCCACATCCTGCTGAGTTATTCCCTGTGGGGGAATTTTTATATATATATATATATATATATATATATATATATATATATGTATATATATACACATATATACGTATATATACGTATATATGTATATATATACATATATATTATATATACGTATATATACGTATATATAATATATATTATATATATTATATATACGTATATATACTATATATAATATATATTATATATATTTATATATAATATATTATATATATTTATATTTATATATAATTTATAATATATATATTTATATATATATTTATATATAAATATATATATAAAATGTGTGTGTATATATACATATATACACACCTATATATATTATATATACATATATACATTATATATAATATATATACACACACCTATTGAGTATATTATATGGATACAGTATGTGTTACACATATCCAAGTATATATCCAATATATATCCAAATTACACAATGATATGAATACATTTTAATAATCCTAAGTGATATTAGTGTGAAATTTATATGTAAACTCACAGGTTTTTCTAGACTCAGATTGTAATGTACTTTTGCAACTTGCTTTTTCCACTCAACATTGTATTTCTGGATCTATCCATATTGATACATGTAGCTCTGTTTCTTTTTCGGTTCTATGTAATACCCTTACATACATAGGCCATACATTATTCATTCATTGCCCTATTGATGAACATTCATTTTTTTCCGGTGTTACACAATCACAAATAAAGTGCATAACATTTTGTGTTCATGTCTCCTTGTACACATGTGCCAACATTTCTATAAGGAATATACTTAGGAAGGAAATGCTGGGTCATAGGATGTGTCCCCCTCTAACTTTATTGGACTGGGTTAAGTACTTTTCAAAGGGACTTTTTGCAAACTGTGCTCCATCAGTAGAGCATGGGGGTTTCCTGGTCGCTTAACTTTCCCCACAACTGTCATTGTCAGGCTTTTACACGTTCACCAACCTGAAAAGTAGGACTATCTCACTGTAGTTTTAATTTGCATTTTCCTGGTTCTTAGTAATTCACTATTGATTGTATCTTTTATAAGTTTCTTGTTTCATCTGCCTGTTTAACAAATTAGGGTTTTTAAAATAAATTTGTAGGGATACTATTTTTTTGTCAGTTATATGCATTGCAAATATTTTTTCTCAATCTGTGTCTTGCTTCCTTTGTATGTAACGTCTTTTAGTATAGAAAAAAATTCTAAAAGGTTTTTACTTTTTGATAAAAATAGAATCTACAGCAAGGAGGCACATTTCCCTCTGGGATTTTGATGCTTTCTTCACCTTTTCTAGAAGGAGGATCTCAGCTGAAAAAAAACTCAGTCACAGCTTTGGGCAGGGATATAATTTAATGTGGTTGGCTAGTGGGAGCAGTGGATGGGAGTCCAGCAAAAGTGTATTTTGTTGAGGCCACTAATTGCCAGGAACGCACCCAGCAGCCTCCATTCCTGAAAAGGTGGGAAACCGGGAAGGGCGAAGTTGCCAGGAACTCAAGTCCTATGCCAAGAATAGTCACTGTGCTCTGACTGTTGGTCTGGAGAGAGCTCTCCTCATCCTGGGACTGGTAAACTACGCCTGTGACAACACAATAGAACAAACGAGAAGATTCTAAGGAAAAGCAGATGGGGAGAGAATTCTGGGCATCCCAGGCAGAATTTTAAAATTAATGACTTCTATTAAATAGTATCCTAACCAATAAAAGAAAAAGTCCAAGGCAAAAGATGACCAGATAGGATGGTAATAGAGAAGGAGCAGAGAAGAAAGAATTGTAAAGAATTAAAAAACAAGAAGAAAAAGATTAAAAATGGCAACAACCAGTTGGACTTGAAAGAACTTCCTAAGCCTGGGACTAAAGCCAGAAAACAAAGCAGTAGATTGAGAAATTTCATTTCATGTGAACTTCAACTTTCTGTAGAGCAAAACCAAATAATACCAAATTAAAAGACAAAATCATAAATTTGAAAAACTCATGAGACTATTATGGACCAAGGATTAACATTTTTTATATGTAAAGAGTTGTTTTTTAAATAAATAATTAATAGAATAATAGGCTAAGAGTAAAAGCAGGCAATTCAAGAAGCATTAAAAGTCTTCATTTACTTTAGTAGTCACAGGACTTCTACTGAGATGAGATATTTTTTTCTTCTGTAAATTTTCTCACTTAAAATGAAAAAGCATGACAGTGCCCAATGGGTGAAGAGAAACGTCCTCTCCCATGGAGCCTCTGGAGAGGATAATCAGGTAAATTTTTCTGGGGAATGAGTTGGTAATGTTCACCAAAACACTGAAAAAAAAAAATAAATAGAAAGCACACGCTTGCAACTTGTAATCCCACTCTTTAGAATTTGTTAAAGGAAGTAATTGCATGACTAAACCTAAGATATCTACACCAGGTCTGAGAAACATGAAACATGCAAGAGGAGAACCAGCGAGATGTAGCATTTGATGGGCTAAGGCACATGAGGGAGAGGGGGCCCAGGAAATTAACCTTAGAATTTCCCATGAGGGCAACTGGGTGCTTGGTAGAACTATTCACTGAGACAGGATGCAGCGGATTTGGGAGGAAGGCAATGGATTCAATTATGTGTATTTGACATTTCAAGAGCACAAATTCAGGGGCGGACACCCAGGGTCCAGTTGGATATGGGTCTGGAGCTCAATGGAAGTTGAAGAATTCATAGCAACTAGGTACGGATAGAATGGAAGCTGTTAGGGTAGGTGATTCAGTGACTTTTGGGCTACACCTGGGACAGCGAGTTGACTCATTGGTTTGGGCTGGCAGGGAGAGAGGCAAGGTGATTCTCCTGCCTTGCTTTGTAGCTTTGACATCTCTGATGGAATCTTTTTGATTGCACTTCAGGCCTGGGAAAACTCTGTGGGGATCATCTCCTTTCCTAGTCTCCAAAGCCTAGCAGAAGATATTTCTAACCAGCTTGCCCAAGAAATACAGAAGGCACTTGTGGGAAAGCCTGCAGGTAAGAGAACACTTTATGGAGACAAAACACCCCTGCATATTCCTTCCGGGACTTCTGCAAAGCCACTCTCTGCTTTTCTAGTGGAGTAGGAGTGGTGCCTTCCAGAGAACCCCACAGGCTCATTTCTGCCACTGAGGATGTTGGGAATGAAGGGAAAGGCCAGCAGAGGAGGGAAGGGGGACCAGCAGAGCCCTGCTGCTCTTGGAAGGGACACACACACACACACACACACACACAGGACCAGCGTCTCTGGGACAGGGTGCTAGCAAAAAGGTGACACCCAAGTGTTCAGTCCCCTAAGGATGCTAAGGCACCTCTCACGGGGAAGGAGGCCAAGTGGAGGGAGAGCTGGGTGGGCAGGTCACCGCACTGCCCGCTGGTGACACGTTCTCCCCTTCATGTGCTGTTGCCAGAGCAAGCGAGGGAGGCAGTGGGGCAGTTGCTGCGGTGGAAAGGGGACGTGGATCAGGATGGCTACCTGCTCCTGAAGTCGGTGTATGTGCTCACGGGGACAAACTCGGTAAGTTCCAGGTCCCACGGAACCCAGCTTGGGAGCTCCTCATCCATGTCCCGCGGAAGTCCCAGCAAAGGGCAGGGACGCATCTCGAGTGTCTTTTCCCCCATGATACTGATTTGTCATTTCTCCTGCCATAATTCCCTTCTGATACAGGACATGGGAACGTTAGCATCTGAAATCCACATTTGAATCCTGTTTTTTCCATTGACGGGCTGTGTGTAACTTTGGGAAAATTGTGTTATCTCTCGTGACTCTGTTGTGTGGCTAATTTTAGGACCGGGGATAATGCCTTCGTTTTCTGATTTAGGGTCAGGGCAGGGATTAACAACGGCCAATGTGTATGGACTGTTTTCCGTGTCGGGGCAAGGCTAGTGTGTCCTGCAGGTCAATAAATCCTCCCCCAAGCCCTCTGAGTCAGATTACGAAGCCACATTAGTTAGCACCCTCTGTGACTGATGTCTGACTCCAGAGGCCGTGTTCTGAGCCACTGCTCTTTATTGCCGTCTGCTAAGCTCAGACGGAGGGAGTCCACCTTAAGCACCTGTCCCGTGCCTGCCTGGAGATGATACCCACATGAGGCTGGCTTCTCTTTCTTCCCTTCCCACCGGTGCCCCATCCTGGTTGTGTACGTGTCCTCCACCGTGAAGCTGGGGGTCTGGTGCTTCCCTGCGAGTGGCTTGCTGATGGCTGGCGTCCTCTTAGGCAGAAGCAGTCCCTGGCAGCTGTGGCTATCAGCAGAAATGGCCAGAGGTCCCGGGCAGGGCAGACCCAGAGACTCATTTGTCTGGTGAGAGTGCCCACCACGTGCCAGTGCTCAGCATCAGGAACAAGAGGGAGCCACATAGGGGCACGGCCACCCCGAGGCTAACAGTGAACACAGATATCAGCCGGGCATCTGAAACAGTGCACGGAGGTGTGAGAGGAGCTCAGTGTGCAGTTGTTACCTGCAGGGAGGATCATGTGACCTTTCCTCTGCCTGTACTGCCTGGACCTCCATCAGCACGGCAGCCTGAAGCCCAGAGAAGGAGCTTTTCTGCCCTCCGGGGAAGGACTATTTACAGTCCAGTAGTAAAAATTAACCTAAAGGGCTTGTTTTCCACTGTGAGCAGCCAGCCCTAAAAGCAATAAGACAAATAGGCAATTGGCTTTCAGCGGAGCCAGTGCGGCATGGAGGACAGGGGAGCCACCCTGAGCAGGGTCACAGCAGAGCCAGGTATCAATTACAGGGGCCAACGTTACCCTGCACTGGAAGCTTTTAGGGGGGAGGGTAGGACCAACCGCCTGCGTTATATTCCTGGTTCCGGCCCAGACTGTGCATTCTTCCTCTCCCTTTTTCTCAGTTTGCCACCATATCTGTCACATTAGTCACTTGGGCGGGAAATTGGGTGGACAGTATGCTTCAGATTAATGTCGCACCTGCTCCCACGCACACAATTCCATACGTGCGCGGAGGTTGTAGCTAATCCGGGGGCAACTACCCAAATCAGTAGTGTGATCACTTAGAAAAGCCCTTGTTTTCTGCTCTGCACCTGTCCCTCCCTCCCTTCCTCCTCTCCTTCCTTCGTGTTATTTGTCTTACAAAAGATGCCGTGTTTATCGAGCACCTAGTGTATACTTCACAGAAACATAATCTTCACAGCCACTCTGGGTGGGTCCTGTGATTGTCCCCATTCTTACGTGAGAGTGCATTGCCCACAGAGAGGACATTATTTACCCATCTTCCTGGCTAAAAGACCGTGCCGCTCTGGGTTGGAAGAGTGCTCCCCTGGGTCTGTGGCCGTGGGTCACGTCTGCTCTTCTCTTGCAGGAGACGCTGGGCAGAGTCGCTGCATCCGGGCTTCCACCCCTGCTCCTGAAGTGCCTTTACCTCTTCTTTGTCTTTCCTCTGGAAAAGGAGGAGGTTTTAGAGAATGATGTTCAAGTTCAGAGGATGTTTGTGCAGGTGAGTCGGAGGAAGGCTCCACACCCCTGGGCCGAGACCCCGCTCTGCTTCTTGGAGGTGTCTCCGTCCTTCTCGGCCCTAGTCCTGAAGCCCCTCTGTCGACCCCCACGCTCTCTGCAAATGCCAGGATCTTGTGCATTTGGAAAATGTCTGTTCTCCCCTTTCCATCTCATTTCATCCCTGTGTCGCTATTTCTGTCGTTCTCCCCCAGAAGAGTGTGCTGCTCCTCTTCCTCGTCCACTTGGCCCCAGCAGCTTCCTCCAGGCTGTGTTCCTGAGTCCTGCCCGCCCCTCCCCAGCATCTGGAACCTCCTGTCTCTGGCCCCTGCCTCCTCGGAGGGCAAGCACGGCAACCGCACTTGCATAATTGCAGCCAACATTTTCTAAGTCCTTCCCTGTACCCACCTGTGCCATAGCCTCACATCTGTCCCCTCCCTGATCCCTCTCTTCCATCCCAGGATGTGTGTAGTATTACAATTCTGATTCCATGCAAACTAGCGCCTGGTGAGTAAACATGGCTCTGGGGTCAGAGAGGTAGTTGGTGGGTGGGGGCGGGGCTGGGATTGGGACCCTGGGAATCTGGCTGCCAAGACCATTTTATGAGGCCACCTCCTTCCCCCTCCCAGAAGTGATCTCAGGCCACTAAGCATCAAATGCAATTTCCTGGTGTCCTTCCCCATTTTTTCTATCCTCTCTGACTACCAGCGGTAGCTTTTAACATAACTTCTTACTCCTTTCCTGCCCCTTATTGACCAGCTCTGCTTTCTCAGCTCCCAGGATGCTGTATTCTCCAGAAAACTCCTCCTGCCTCTCTGGAGGAAGACACCTTGGGAGGAGGGTAAGGAGGGCCATAAGTCCTACTCATCTTTGTGTGGCCAGTGCCTCAGGCAGTGGCTCACAGAGCAGGTGATTTTGTGAATTTCCAAATGCATTTGTGCATTGTAAATGTGCATTCACATGAATATCCATTTTAGACTCATTCTCAAGCGAGAGTTCTCATTACCAGAGGTTATGTCACAAGCTTACTTATGGTGGGTTACCCCTTAAGCTGCATTTGCTGGAAACTCGGGCATCGTTTATCCGTATATAAACCATATTCTAAGTGGTGGCCAGGTTGCGGTACTGGGTGCTTTGACAAGTCTTTACCACGTGGCTTTCAGTGTCCCGCAGGGAACTGGCGCAGCCCTGCCTTCATGGTTCTGCCCCTGAAAGGGTAGAATGCGAGCCGCGGGGCATGTCTGTATTCCTTAGGGTTTTCCTTATTTCATTCTGCAAAATATATGAGCTCCTCCCACATACTCCTCTGTGCCAGACTGCTGGTTCCAGCAGCAAGCATAGTACCAGAGGTGACAGAAAATTGGGGAAGCCAAACAAGGGAGATAATCACGTAATTAGAGAGCTGTGTCCGTTTTTTTTAAGTGCTCTGAAGGCAAAGTGAAAAGTGTGCTGGGAAATGAGGACAAAGGGACCTGATTTATAGGGGAGCATAAAAGAAGACCGTTCTGAGGAAATGGCATTGAAACAGGAGCTGAAAGTTGGAGTGCAGATGTGAAGGGGCGGGGGGAGAGGGGATAGGCGCAGAAATGACCTTCCAAGCCAAGGGTCACATGGCCATGGCTACTGTTGGGAAGGTCAGCAGGTGGGGTCTGGAGGCTGGCTCTATGACTGTTCAGCTTGGACTCTGTCCCTATGCTTAGAAGGGGCTGATGGATTCAGATGGAAGCAGCTTTCCATATATGTCAAACTTGAAGGAGATCCGGTTAGACCACCAAGAGCCAAAGGGAGGGCTGCACACAATCACGTCAGAGAGGAGGCAGGGCTAGTCTGTGCAGAACTCTGTGAGCTATGATTTACCCTAAGTGGCGGGAAGGTACTGGAAGTCCCTCTGGCAGCCATAGAAAGGCTGGATGGGTGGGCGCACAGGGTCCAGATAGGAAGTTAGAGGATCAGTCTCATAATCTTATGAGAAGTAGAGTTTGACTGCCAACCAGGGATCTGGGAACACATCTCTTTTTAAATAACACTGGGTTCTGTTAATCCTATCCTTTAACCTTTGATGGCATCTTTTCCCTGCGTGTCTATGTAGAAGGACACCTCTCTAAGTCAAACGCTTCTCTGTTTTTCTGATTACTTGCATAGGATTGGGAGTGCAGACTTTAGCCCAAGCTCTGTCACCCTTTTCTGGGGGCACCGCTGACCATGCTGTTCTGGGGCAGAAGGTGACCCATACGACCCATCCTTGGCACTGAGACATACCCTCAGAGCTCTGGAAAACAAGGGAAGAAATCTGTTACTTACAGGAAGGAGGCTTCCTAACTAGGCATCTGTTTTTGTTTTTTTTTTTCTTCCCCAGATGTTGCTGAACATTTGCAGTGAGTCTCAGGGGCTGGAGAGACTTCTGTCAGGAAATGAGCTCCAATCTCTAGTGATTGCCACTACCTGTCTTTGGGAGCACAGCTGCTGCTTTTGGAAGGAGCCCACCTTCTGTGTGCTGAGGGCAATCTCCAAGGCCCAGCACCTTGGCATCATTGAATACCTGCAGGGTATGACCCCAGGAAACCAGGGGTGGGATACGGGCCAACTTTCTACAATGAGACCCTGGAACCAAAAAAGAGATGAACAAACAGGGTCTTCACGGAAGCCCACCTATGCCCAGTAGACGACTCTTTGCTTGGTTTCCTTCGTGAAAGTGCTTTTATTATTTATGTTGGTGCTCCACTGGAGGAGGGAAGGAAAGGGGAACTCATTTACTCTCAAACAGACACACAGCAGATAATTTGTATATTATCTCCTTGGTCTCTTTGAGATGGACATTAATGCCATTTTGATGATGGGGAAAACGGAGACTGAGAGTAGTTCAAGAACTTGCCTAGGTCCCCAGCTCACAAACAGGAGGAGACAAACATCCTAAGCCTGGAGATGCCCGATCTCCTTTCGGCTCTGCTCTGGGCAGCATATGCAGGGGTTAAGGCCATAGATACCGGAGCCAGAAGCTGGGGTGTGGACTCCAGCTCTGTCCACCTGTTCTCATGGTGGAGTGACCTCGGGCACGTACGTGCCTGTGTGCCTCAGTTCTTTTATCTGTAAAATGGGAATAGCAACCCCTTGCCCTGTGATCTGCCTTCTTTCTGGGGTGTCCCATAACAGACGGCATCACCTGGTGACAGCTGAGCAGGTTCAGCAAGCCCACCGCCCTCTTGTAACTGAGCCCAGGACCAAAAGTCAGCCCCAGTTTAGGGATTCGGGGCTCCCAGTGAGGCCAGGGCCTAGTGGCAATGACCCTGAGCTGAGCTGGTCCTGAGAGGCTCAGCAGCCCGGGTACCCCCCATAGGCTTGAGCCAGAGACCCCTGAGGAAAAGCTGTGTGTCTTGATGACAGGGCTCTCTCACTGTGTCATTATTGTTAGCCGTCCAAGACAATAACTAGAAAAGAAAATTCCCACCTCAGTGGGGAGCCTGCTGCCTGGAGCACTGTGCCCAGGACCCCCTTAGGGGACTGGGTGGTCTCCATGGGCGTACAGGCTGAGGAGAAGGTCTGGAATAAGGGCTGGCCTGGCAGTTAGCTGCCAAGCCCATGGCTCTTAGGGCTGCCTTGCCCGGCATGAGGACTCTGGGGCGTGTCTGAAGCCTTGCGGCTGAGGGACAGAGCATGTGCTGTCTTAAGTTCTCATAGACACTTTTCCTGATCCACCGGCATGGCTTTCCTGGTACTCAGAAGAGGCTTCTTCCGGTGAAAGAGTCCTAAAAACAGTAATCCATCAAAATGCAAATCCAATGACATCTCTCTTCCGACTCAGCTCTTCCCTTGACTTCTCACAGCTCTGGGAAACCAGCAAGTTCCAAGGCCAGGGCCACAAATGAGCTGGCCCTGTCTTCCTCCTCCTCCCCGGTGGCCTGCACTTCTGGGTGCCAACCCCCTGGACATATTAGTAGCTGAAACCCACTGTCTTTTTGCCCCTCACCTTCTTACATATTCATAGATCCTTCCCTGAACTTTCTTTCAAGCTAATTTCTGCCCGTCTCCAGTGTTGCTTCCTTAAGAAGGTCTTTCTCAACGCCCAGGTCTTTCACCTTGTGTCCTATTACCTAATGGACCCAGTCCCTCCTGCATGCCGGGAATTAGGAGGAGAGCTAGGAGGCTTCCTTCCTTTTCCTGTTTTGTGTCCTCTCCATCTGGGTCTGCACAGTGTGGCTCTTAGTGGTGACACTTCCCGCGGGGAAGACTTCTTGATTCAAGACCCAGCAGGAAAGGGCTTTGAATTAATTCTCATTTACATCTTGATATAGATAGTTTAACGGAGTGTGGGGAGAGAATGACCGTGGCAGAAAAGCTATAGCCTCCAAACTTAACAGGGTTGTTTTCCTCTGGCAGCCATGGATTGCATCAAACTCTCCCTTCAGAATCTCTCCAAGCTTGCAGACACGCTCCCTGCTCCCAAGGTGAGCGAGTCAGTGAGCCTCATCTTGGGCTTTGTGAAGGACTCCTATCCCGTCTCTTCGGCTCTGTTCCTAGAGTTTGAGAATGGGGAGGGCTACCCTCTTCTCCTCAAAGTGCTACTTCGGTAAGTGGTTGTACCTCGTGGGGAAGAAACTGCCAATGTCTAGGTCCTCAGTATCATTTGGGTTGCTTTGGAGGAAGCGATTTTGAAGCTTCTTCTGAAACACAGATTTCCATAGAGCATGACCAAAGAGACTTTTATTGGCAAAAATAATTCAAGGTGCATCAGGATTTGAGAGCCACTGCCTTTGAGAACTGATGGGGATTGCAATAACAATTTTACCAAATTCATTGGATGGTATTATCACATGCACACCTGCTGGCTTGAACTGCTGAGGAGGCAGCAACCCTCAGAAGCAGCCGTCAACCAAGGACTGGCCGGAGATAATGGATAAATACCCAGTAAAGTTGTCCCTTGGGTGGGATATCTCTACCCTGCCTCCCAGAGCCCCCCAAAGGATTAAACTCCAGTTGTCCAAGAAGGTGCTTGGTCTATAATGCTCCTGCACTGGCTTCCTTCCTCTCCCTCTCTCAGGCCCTCTGCCCCGGTAGTATTTTTTGCTTCAATTCCCAAATAAACTACCTTTTCTCTCTCAAATACTTGACCATTGGAAACCCAAATGAAGACACCATTGATCTGGGTCAGGACTAATTTCCTCCGCTCTGCCTTGCCACATTATATTCAGGTTGGGTCTAAGGAGTGGATGAGCCAGGAGATGGAAATCAAAGAAATTCCTTGATTGTTGCAACTTCTTCATTGCTCTTGGGGAAGCTGATTAAGGGCAGGGCTACATGTATTCCCTTGTGCTTTGCTCTATGAATATGAGAAGCCCTTCTCGTGCATGGGATGTGGCTTACCACTGTGCTTCACAGACTTCACTGAAGAGCCAGATTTCTAGTCTAGAGGGGTAATTTGGATGAGAAGACTGAAGCCCCAAAAAGATGTGATTAAATGACAGTACCCTGAGGGGCTTCCTCCAAAGGGACACTAAGAATAAATGTTCCTATGGGGTTGCCACTCTTTACATTAGTCTGGACCATGACCAACTGGCTACTGCTCCCATGGAGGTCCATGTCATAGCAGTTCTTGAACATTTCTTTGGTTAAATGGGTGGTTGGTTTTCTCCAGACTTCTTGTAGAAGCCAGGAGGGGGGAAATGAGCCTACTCCAAGGAGTATCAGGAAGGACCCAGCTCAGCTCATTGTTTTTTTTTTTTTTTCTGCCTTACCTGAAATCATACTGCAAGCACGTTTGCTCTTGACATGACAGAGCTCGAGTAAGACTTGAGAGACAGAGAAACCCTTCTCCACAAGAAGAGAAAGCTGGCTCATCTACACTTAAGTAGCTAAAAATGCAACAATACTCCACCTTGACATAAGCATAAGGAAGTCTAATAAAGTTGGGTTACTTCCGAAGACATTTGCTTGCCCACTTGAAATATTAGATCTCCCATTTTGAGGGCGTCCCTGCTCTTCTTGTGCACGTGTCTTTTGGGGGTGGGTTTAGCCCTGCATCCTTGGGAGGAGCACCATGAGCAAACATGGCTGCCCTGTCCACAAAGTCCAGGGAGCTGGCCTCGTCTGTCCCTGCAGGTACGATGCACTGGCACAGAGCGAAGTGGATCCCCACTTGGAGGAGCTCCTCGAGCTGCTGGTGTGGCTGACGACCTGCGGGAGGTCAGAGCTGAAGGTGTTTGATAGCATCACCTACCCTCAGCTGGAAGGCTTCAAGTTCCATCATGAGGCTTCTGGTGGGTCATTTTGTGTTTCTGGGGGCCTGGCAGGGGCTGGCACTGTGCCCTGACAAATGCTACCCAGGTCTTTCCCTGACTCTTTGTGAAGAAACCAACACTTGGCATCTGTCAGTGCTTCTGTCACTCCTTTGCGGAGATTACCTATGGATTTAAAATCTCTCCTTTGTAGACATTTTTTAGGTGTCTTGGTGGGATTTAGAGGAAATTTTTGCTTAACAAAGGCAAAGACCCTCTTGAGTAATGGTGGGAGTAATGGTCTCCACCCCCACCTCTGCCATGACTTATTCTGCAACATGGGCTTGTATATAAGGGCTGATGGCCCTGAAACAGCCCCCCAGGCTCAGGGTCAGGCTTCCTCAGTTCTTTGAGACTGATTGATTGATTGATGAACTCTGTGCAGCAGCCATTCTGCCCCACATGAGGCACCCGTGTGACCAGGCAGGTATCTGCTCCCTAAAATTTCTCTGTAGAGACTGTCACACATACGCTGAACCAGAATCTCCATAACTGGCTGATCAATGCATCAGGCACAGTGGTGACACCAGGCAGGTGGGTCGGGTCTGTCTGGGTTAGTCAGGAAACCGTGCACAGAAGGCCCCATTCAAGGCTAAGAGTGAGTTGCCTAGATAGGAAGGAAGAGGAGAAAGTTTAAAGGCAGAAATTACTGCCTGGGGAGAGAAATGGTGACCACGAACATCTGGGGTCTGGGAAAATGACCAGAGTGTGAAGGCTGCAAGACTGTAGGGCCAGTACAGGAAGGGCCTCTGGACAGAACTCCAGCAGATACATAGTGAAGTGTCTGGACCGGAGGTGAGTTTCAGAAACATCTCTGGGGGCTGAGGCAGAGAGGGTTGGAGGCAAGGAGTTCTCTGATGGAGTGAAAGGAGGGGATGGCTTCAGGAGATATCTTTATTTAACTACGTGTCTAGAAAAGATACTGACTTTGCTTAGTAATTTTTAACATCATTTTATTTATTTATTTATTTATTTATTTATTATTTAAAGTTTTTAAAAATATTTATTTATTTTTGAAAGAAAGAGAGACAGAGTGTGAGTGGGGGAGGGGCAGAAAGAGAGGGAGACACAGAATCAGAAGCAGGCTCCCGGCTCTGAGCCATCAGCACAGAGTCCGATGCGGGGCTTGAACCCACGGGCCACGAGATCATGACCTGAGGCGAAGTCAGACGCTTAACCGACTGAGCCACCCAGCCACCCCTAAAAATTTATTTATTTATTTATTTTTATTTTATTATTTTTTTTTTAATTTTTTTTTCAACGTTTTTTATTTATTTTTGGGACAGAGAGAGACAGAGAATGAACGGGGGAGGGGCAGAGAGAGAGGGAGACACAGAATCGGAAACAGGCTCCAGGCTCCGAGCCATCAGCCCAGAGCCTGACGCGGGGCTCGAACTCACGGACCGCGAGATCGTGACCTGGCTGAAGTCGGACGCTTAACCGACTGCGCCACCCAGGCGCCCCTAAAAATTTTTTTAATATTTATTTATTTTTGAAAGAAAGAGAGACAGAGTGTGAGTGGGGGAGGGGCAGAGAGAGAGGGAGACACAGAATCAGAAGCAGGCTCCAGGCTCTGAGCCGTCAGCACAGAGCCTGACACTGGGCTCGAACTCACGAGTCTTGAGATCATGACCTGTGCCAAAGTCAGATGCTTAACTGACTGAGCCACCCCGGCACCCCAACATCGTTTGTTTTTAACTGATTAAAACCAACCCTCCAGCCCACCCCTGCCCAATAACGCTAGACGTATCGCATAATTTTTAATGGTCTAGTAGCCATATTTTAAAAAAAATATGAAGAAATAGTTTCCTTTTCATAATGTAGTTTATTTAACCTAATATATCCAAAACATTGCTATTTCAATATGGGTCAATATAAATAGGTATTAATGGCATTTATTTTGGCCTTCTTTTCCTTGTGCTGTATCTTGGAAATCCAGTGTGTATTTTTACACGCATGGACCATCTCAGTTGAGTGGGCACATTTCCATTGCTTGGTGAGCCACTGCATCTTGGACAATGCAGTTCCAGCCTTCCTCACACTCTGGGCAGCTGGCTTTCCTGGACTTCTGATAGACATTTAGCCACAGGAGCTAGAAAATAGAAACCGAATGGTATTTCCCAGTGCTAATGCCACCACATATTTCTAGGCACAGGCAGGAGAAATGACCTGCAGGGTTAACCCTCCTTTTGTCCCCAGGGGTGACCGTTAAGAATCTTCAGGCCTTCCAAGTCCTACAGAATGTTTTCCAAAAAGCCAGCAACCCTGTCCTCTGCACCAAGGTCCTGTCAGCCATCAGGACCATGTGGGTCTGGAACGCCCGCAACTTCTTCCTGCTGGAGTGGACCCTGCAGCCCATCTCGCAGTTCGTGGAGATTGTGCCCCTGAAGCCGGCCCTGGTGCAAAAGCAATTCTTCCAGCTGCTGGAGGCCCTGGTGTTCGAGCTGCATTATGTGCCCCATGAAATCCTGCGGAAGGTGCAGTGCTTGATCAAGGAGAGCCCCGAGTCACCCTGCGCCCTCGTGGCCCTGCAGAGTGTCCTCAGGATAGCCGGCAGGGACTTGCTTTTCACCGACATCTTCCGGGACTCGGGTCTCCTGGGTCTGCTGCTGGCCCAGCTGCGGAAGCGGGCCAAGATCCTGAGGAAGTCAGGTGACTCCCAAGAGCGTCGGGAGGGTTGGAGGGAACAGGCTGGGTGGGCGGGTGCCACTCCACCCCCCATCAACATAACAGAAAAAAGTGAGCATCCCCAGGTCACCTGGCAACATGAGGGTTGGAGAAGGTCCCTTGGGGCATGTGGCTTCAAAGGGCAGGCGGCCTCTCTGTTTGCTATAACTGGACTGATCTTCCCCATGAAGAGGCCAGAGGGATAGGCGGAACTTTAAACACACTCATGGGGCTGAGTCAGGTCTGATGAATTCTCAGCTGGCAGAGATATCTCCTGCACCGTCTGCTATGTAGATGTATGTAGATAGGGAGACACCAGGAAGCCAAGGGAATTCGGGGAGGCCTGGGGCCCCGGCAGGCAGAGGGTGAGGGACCTGTGTACGTGTGGGCTTATCTGGTACAGGGCTTCCTTTCAGTGCTGTCAGGCCCCATGGTCTCCTGCTTAGAGCAGTGAACAGTGCTGTCCAGCTTCCCTCTCCAAGTTTCGTCCGGCTTTTGCGTGCCCTGCTGGGCTGTGCACCTGTGGCTCTTTGGCCACATCCCTTCACCCCTACCTTGGTCTCTCAACCTCAGCAGCCTCTGCTACCCCTATGGGTCTTCCGGGTGCCTTCTATCCAGGCGGGAGTGCTGGCCCAGGCTCTCTCACTGCCTAGCCACCCCCCATGCACACGCCCTGCTGGGGCTGGTCTGTGTGGTTTCTCCATAACCCCCACCTCCATCAACCTGCAGATAGGAGCCAGGGCATGAAAACTCCTTTCCCAGTTCTTCCTGGCTTTCCCTCACTCTGTTTGCACCTGCACCTCTGGGATTTCAGTTTGGAGGAGGGATTAGGACACTGAATGCAGCCACTTACTTCTCCCCACCTTATGGCCTTTTCTCCTACTGCACTGGCTGGGAGGGGCTGAGGGCCTTCTAGCCATCGGCTGCTTTTGGAACTGGGCTTCAGACTCAAGCTAAAGTCATCAGTCTGTCTGCTCCCTGGGCCTGTGTGATGGGAAGAAGCTGAGTGAGAGAGTGTGGGCGCTGGGACCAGACAGCCGTGGAGGGGGTGTTACTTATGAGCTGAGTGATCCTGAACAAGTTACTTCACCTCTCTGAGCCTGTTTCTTCCTCTGTTAAATGGGTGCAAAAATATCTATGTCCTAGGGATCTAGTAAGAATTAAGTGAAGAAATACTGAAAAGGTCTCACTGCTGTGTCTGGAGAAGAAATGCTCAAGTGCTCAAAAATGTTCATTAGTCTTAACCCTGTAGCTTCTCTGTTACTGCATCGAGGACTGAGATGGACAGGCACCTTGGGGAGGCCAGGAAGGACTCACATCTCCCTGGGAGTATTTGCAAATAGGGTCAAGATTGAAGATGAGGAGCTTCTGTCTTTACACATCTGGGCCTTTGGGCCAGGCCTTGGAGAATATCTTGCTATGCGCTTTTTTCCCACTGCCCTTTGCACGGTCTTTTTGTTTAATGTTTCCGTGTTACCTTCCTGTGTATTGCTTCTCAGCTGCCTGATACTGAATTTGCTTTTCAGTCCAATCCCCAGACCTATCACCATTCCCAGAAGAACTTTTTTGTGAGCTGATGTATCTGGTCTTGCTTTATGCTTTCTGTTATTAAATGTTTCTTACTCTTCTTAGATACCTTGCATCCTGGTTAATAAACTACCTTCATTCATTCATTCATTCATTCATTCATTTCCAAAGATGGATGGAGCTTCCCGCTCGTGTCAGGCACTTTTCTGGCACCGGGGATTCATTAGCAAACACATAGGCCTGGTTTGCCGTCGTGAATCTAATGGAAACACTTACCCACTCCAGAATCTCTCAACCATGTCTACCCTCAGGTGTGAGCTGGCAGGTCCTTCCTCCCAGGCATGAATGGCAAAGTATAAAACTGTCCCAAAAGAAAGTCAAAGAGGCGGGGCTTCAGACATTATGTAGGGTGGTGGTTCTCAAGGGTGGTCCTCAGAGCAGTTCCATCAGCATCACCTGGGAACTTAAGAAAAATGAAGTTATAGGACCCCACCTAAGACCTCCTATGCTAGAAACTCTAGGGAAGAATTCCAGCTTCTGGATTTCAACAAGCCCTCCGGGGCATTTTAATGTGCTCAAGTTGGAGATCCATGGTATAAGGAAGGGGTTATAGGGTTAGATCTTATGAATCAGGATGCACACTCATTTATAATAGAAGCATTATGTTCTCATTTCCTTACGAGTACGGAAAACTCACGAAACCAGAGATTTGAGATCATACCATGTATATTGAAGATTTTACTTATTGGTTCTTAAATATGCCAGGAAACAAAGAGCCCACGCTTGGTGTTCAGGATCCAGAGAGAGAACTGACCTGTGTGATGCTGAGAACTGTAGTCACACTTCTGAGAGGCTCAGTTCGGAATGCAGGTAAGGATGGAACCAACCTTGTCTTGTCACTGCCTGGTAAACATTAGCTGTCTCCAGTGATTTATGTCAGTGCTCAAAGGTTATACCCAAGGAATAACCAGCACTAAGGTTGTGGCTAATGTCCATTTGCTGGTTGATGGCCGGTGATCGTCAGTAAATCTGTAGACATCTTGGTTGACGGCTTTTACTTTTAAGGCTGCTAATTAAGGTGGGGATAGAGATATCCTAAAGAGATAGCCTAAATTTATGAGACCACAGAATGCTCCTCCTCTTTCAAGTAAAACCTATTCCTATCCTGCTGCACCAACTAATGTGCTTTAAAAAAAAAAATCCAAATTGTAAAGCTATGAGTAAAGAAAACTAATCATTTTTTTTTTTTTAATTTTTTTTTTTCAACGTTTTTTATTTATTTTTGGGACAGAGAGAGACATAGCATGAACGGGGGAGGGGCAGAGAGAGAGGGAGACACAGAACCGGAAACAGGCTCCAGGCTCCGAGCCATCAGCCCAGAGCCTGACGCGGGGCTCGAACTCACGGACCGCGAGATCGTGACCTGGCTGAAGTCGGACGCTTAACCGACTGCGCCACCCAGGCGCCCCAAGAAAACTAATCATTTTTAAGAGACTTAATTTGATAAGCTTCCAGCCCATGATGCACTCAGTAGCTCCATCCATCTAAAACATTTTTGGCTTCCTAAGATCATGCGGCTTCCAAGTTTTTGTTTTTGTTTTTGTTTTTTTTTTAGTTTTTATTTTTATTTATTTATTTATTTTTAAAAATTTTTTTAACGTTTATTTATTTTTCAGACAGAGAGAGACAGAACATGAATGGGGGAGGGTGAGGAAGAGGGAGACACAGAATCTGAAACAGGCTCCAGGCTCTGAGATGTCAGCACACAGCCCAACACGGGGCTCGAACTCACAGAGTGCGAGATCATGACCTGAGCCGAAGTCGGCCACTCAACCGACTGAGCCACCCAGGCGCCCCTGTTTTGTTTAGTTTTTAATGGGTGCAGTAACTATACACACATAAATATTATGTTACGAAGTAGGTGTATTAACAAAGTGACATCAGTGAGTTTGGTGATTTGGGGTGTCTTTATCTGAGGCCCTCATAGATCAACTGTACCAAATGTGAATGATTAATTCATATGCAGAGGGTCTTTAATGTTAGACTATAAAAGGTTCCCTGGAGGTGCTCATTAAAATGCATATTCCTAGGGCTACTTGAATGGCTCAGTCAGTTGAACATGTGACTCTTGATTTCAGCTCAGGTTACGATCCCAAGGTTGTGGGATTGAGCCCCGCATGGGGCTCTGTGCTGAGCGTGGAGCCTGCTTAAGATTCTCTCTCTCCCCCTCTTCCCCTGTCTCAAACTTGCGTGTTCTCTGTCTCTCTCTTTCTGTCTCTGTCTCTCAAATTAAAAAAAGAAAAAACATATTCCTAGGCTGATTCCCAGAGTGTTAAATTAGTAGCTGGTCAAGGTAGAGCACAGGAATCTGTTTTTAAACAGCCTTCCAAGGTGATTTCCATGTAGGGGTACCTGACCCATACTTGGAGAAATCCTGTGTCACAGAGTTGACCTGCTCAAATCTACATCATGCCACTTGAACGATCCAGTTACTTCCTAGTTCTTATTCCACATGTGATTCAGTTATGGTTTGCAGTAAGAATTTTGGCAGAGAAGAGAGAGAATTGCCATTGGCCCTGGACTTAGGGTATTAAGTGGCAATAACGGACAGAAGTGTTGTCTAGTTAAAGTTTGTATTAGGTTTTTAAAAAAGACTAGTGCAGTGAAAGTTTTTTTGAAAAAAAATTTCAAAAACAAAAATTTCATAGAATAAAAAGGCAAGGTTTCTTTTTTTGATTTATCTGTTTAGTTTTTTTTTTGTTTTTTTGTTTTTTTTTTTAATTCTCAGCTCCACTATCTCTCTTTTCGTCTAGTTTTAACAGTGGGTATGGGTTTTGAAAAGAAAAGTTTCTAATGGAACAACGTGGAGACATGTATAAAGGGAGCAAAACAAACTCGGATGTTGCAGGAGAAAGCTTTGCTTGTCGTTAAAACTAAGGTGCCGAGGCTCCCTTGCTTTAGCCCCACACTGTCTGTCTGGTCCACAGTTGTCCTGAAAGACCACGGCATGGTGCCCTTCATCAAGATCTTCCTGGACATTGAGTGGTACCGAGAGGCCTCACTCAGCATCTTGGAGCAGCTCTCCGTCATCAACGCTGAGGAGTACATGAGCATCATTGTGGGCGCTTTGTGCTCATCGACTCAAGGGGAGCTGGAGCTGAAACTGGATCTTCTGCAGGTGATGTCAAGTCTTCCTTTGTGCTGGGCTTTCCCACGGACATGCAGCTGGTGATCGACATGTGCACACGCGTTCACTCATTCAGTCGGTCACAGTATCGTACGGGTAGGGTAGTACTAGCTGCTATAACAAAGAAATCCCACATCCTCAGTAGCCTCACACATGGGGAGTTTCTTTCCTATGAATAGTCCAATCTCTGATGGGAGGGGATAACCATTCAGGGACAGCTGTCACCTGGGCATCGAATCCAGCCAGCCGACAAAGAATTGCACAAGTGTTCTGCCGGCCTGGAACCGGCACACGTTAACTTCTGTCCGACTTCCTTTGGGTACAACTCATTTGGATGCAAGGGGTGCTGGGAAATGTAGTCTTCCCAGCAACGCTGTAAACTGTGGAAGTGTAGTCTGAATCAGACTACAGGGGGCAAGCAGGTGCCTTGTTTACTTGACCAGCATTTAGTGTCTACCCTCTACCAACCCGGGACACACAATTGAATGAGATATAGCCTTTGCCATCTGGGAGCTCATAGACTAGGGCTCATGGTAAGTGAGCGGTCATGGCAGTGCAGTGTGGTAATGACCTGGAAAGTACTGAGTGCAGGCTGCCATGGGGGCAGAGGAGTAGGAGAGCTCAATCCTGCCTTGCATGTTGAGGAAGGCTTGCAAAAGAGGATGTTTGAGCTGGGAAGAGGAAAGAAGAGGCAGGGAGAGGCATGGGCCCAGAGGACACAAAGGGGAGGAGTGAAACTAGGGTGTCACTTGTGGGTAACAAAGATGAGCATAGGTTTTGTTTTTTGTAGTACTGTTAATAATAATCAAATTATCTTAAAACAATTAGAATGATAACGAATGTCATCACCACCAGATGTAAATGGAAATATCCCCAGGAGGCTGACTTGGGGACCTCTCACATATGTATGCAACACAACCCCATGCAGAACACATATCTCAGTAACATAGATACCTTGATCACTGGTGAATTAAAAAAAAAAATATGAAGTTGGTCTGACTTCCAGAATTAAACCATCAGGCTTACTCAGCCATGACTCTTTCTGCACAAAACCGTTTTAACACTTAGAGAACAGTGCTCAGTTTCTTTTACCAACTTATCTCTCTGCAGAGCCAGTCATGTCATGTGACCGTCAGACACATGTGTTCCCACCATCAGTCACGTGGCCAGAGCCTGCAGGGTTCGGCATGGCCAAAGCATCATGAGAAGCCCATCCAAAAGTGACATTATGACCATAATTATCATGCATTTCACAGATGACAAGAACCAAAACAATGATTTAGTTATAAAGCCAAAGAAATCAGTTTTATATGAAATAAAACCAGGCTTCTATGAAACACAAAGTTAACTGTCTTTTGAAAGATCGTAGAGTCTCATGATTATGTGAGGTAAAGGAAGTGAGGGGAACATGTGAAGGAGCTTAATGGAAAGACATAGCAAGAATTAATGGCATTTACAGCTAGGAAGGACTTTAGCTTCATGCGGTCCAATCTTTTTTTTTTTAATTTTTTTAATGTTTATTTATTTTTGAGAGAGAGAGAGAGACAGAATGCAAGTGGGGGAGAGGCAGAGAGAGAGGGAGATACAAAATTCGAAGCAGACTCCAGGCTCTGAGCTGTCAGCACAGAGCCCGATGCCGGGCTCAAACCCACCAACTGCAAGATCATGACTTGAGCTGAAATTGGATGCTTAACCGACTGAGCCACCCAGGCACCCCC
Organism: Neofelis nebulosa; assembly: GCF_028018385.1. Lineage (NCBI taxonomy): Eukaryota > Metazoa > Chordata > Mammalia > Carnivora > Felidae > Neofelis > Neofelis nebulosa. Next base: position 51,193,423 of record NC_080794.1, read on the forward strand.
ATGTGGTCCAGTCTTAACATTCCAGCAGGAACATGTCCAGGAAGCATCTCATATAAATTGTGAGTTGAGTTTGAATCTTAGACAAGTGACTTAAAATCTAAGGATCCTTCCTCTTTTCTTTGTGCTGCTTATTACATTTTTTCCCTCACATGTCTGTCTTCGTCCTGATTCACATGAGCCTTATTCTGATAAGCAACACAGAAACCATGACCCCAGGAGTCAGGACTTTGGTTTCCTAGGGGATGAAAATTGGAATCCCCATCTGTTTCTGAGATTTTCACACTGAGAGTCAGGCAGACCCACAGAGAGGAAAGTTTTGGATTTACTTTTTGCTTGGACAGAACAAGGGTTTCTGTGTCCGTTATAGAGAAGTGTACTCTGCTTTGCTCGTGGAAAGTTCATCTTATTTACTTTGCAGCCCAGAGGCACCTTAGTGGAGCGTCAGCCCTTGGGTAATAGGACTGAATTTCTAGAATTAGCGATGTAAAGCCTTTATGGTGTTTTACAGATTCAATATCACTTCAGAATCACACTATCAAGGGATTAACACTGTATAAGCTTATTTAACAAAGTCATACCCTGTGTTCAATGTGCTGTCTTCTCCCGGGTGCCATGTCACTGCTGGGAAGTTGGGGGGTGATGTGTGGAGCTAGTAATGCTCTCACGGGAGCTGGGCTATTGACACTTTGTTGCTCCAATGCATAGTGGGGGGACATGGGGTTGTTCCCGACTTGCCCACCACCGAGTTACGTGAGCGGCTAGCCAGTGTTTGATGTTTTCTGGAGTCTAATCTAGAATCTGCATCTTGGGAATCCGTTGGAACTTTAGAAACAAAGATGTAAAATTGGCTCTCTCTGGCCAGATCTCCCTCTTTCTAAGTTGAGCGTGGACTTTGCCCAAAGCACTGTGCCCGCAAAGCGAGTCAGCATGGGATGAGGGGGAGGTGATGAGTGAGGTGACCTCAAAGGCAGTACCCTCTGCCCCCACCAAAGCTTTGCCATCTTTGACATGCATTCACATCAAGGTGTGACCCTCGCTTCCCTTCCCTGAGGCCATCAGCCAGCTGCTTTGGAGAAGAAAATTCAGCCAGAAACACCCAACTTAGGGCAGCGGTTTCCAAAATCCAGTGGCACTTCCATACCAATACGCAAGCACTTGTGACTTCACCACCTAATTCTGGCAAATGATAATTGAGTTAAAGAATAATGTAGGCAAATGAATTTCCTCTCCACTGCCAGTGGGACCATGATTGGGTTATGCACAAATTCAGATTGATTTGCTAATATACATTTAGCTGTTCAACTCTGTGCTTAATCACATTACCTCACCAGTCTTCCAGCGTGACACATGGAAAATTATGAGGAATAACAAATAATGGAATGTGAAATAAATCCCGTTAGTCCTAACCTAGTTAGCGCTTTGCAGCAGACATCCATTTTATAGATTCAAGCCGGAGGAATACGAACTCAGAGACGATGACATGGTAACTGAGTTAAGGAGGAGAAAATGTGCTTAACGCTGACCTTTCTTGAAATGTGTCAACCCCAGCCTGATTACTTTGACTTCAGCTGATTAAATTTACTCCCTTCCGCAGACTCGCAAGCCTAGGTGATGCATTATCATGCAAAGTTGAATGACAGTAATGGAGACCCTCGTTCTAGGCCCCCAGTTCCTGACAAATCGTTTCCCGAAGTAACGCAGTATTTATTTTCCTTTATGATAGAAATGTTTCTCTTTAGTTGCTATGAAATTAAGCCTTTGTAATTGGATTTTGGACTCTTTACTTTATGACTCTGCAAATATGAAATTAACCCCATCCCAAGAAATAATAGAGCAGTCTAAGTTCTAATGAGATTACCCCCATTTTAGATAATGATTCCGAATTTAATAAATCAAACAAAGCGACAATTAAGGACAGCCATTTCTTTCTCCTCCTCCCTCCCAACAGGAGGAGAAAGGAGCCATGTAGGAATTACAGGGGACAGACCCTCTGAGAGACACAGATCATAAGAAGGACCGTCATTGGGTTGCTCTGTTTTAACGGTATCTGCTCTCGATACTTGGAATGATGGAGTCCTTTTGAGCAATGTCTGTTGTCAAATTGGATGATTGGAACGCAGTTTCTTTAATAAGAGGGGAGTTCAGTGGTCATCCAGTGCTCAGACAATTGCCTGTAATTTGATTCGTTTGTTTTTTGATCATTCTCCATTTTTCATATTTGTTTTGTCATGTGCCCCTGTGATAAACAGCAGAGCTTCATCCAATCCATTTACCTTAAACAACCTCTTGGTGGTTTCAGGAGCCACTGAAAGCACTCACATGAATTTAGATCGCTTACCATCCTAGAGCTTAAGATTTCCCACAGTCTTGGTGGTTTATTTATTTTTCACGGCATGAGTCACATGACCAGGCATAAGGTCAGACGCAGACAAAGCAATGCACGCCGTACAAGACCCCAGTGTTCATCCTTTCGTGTGGGTTATCAGTCGGTGGGAAGAGGCCGGTAGCAACACACACACTTCAAGGTTAGAGTATGTTTCCAACTTGGCGGAAGAAATACTATTCTGTTGGGAGTGAGTTGCTCACACAAGGCCGGCACAGATGTAGTAGGTCTATGTGTGGCCTGTCTTGGCCTCAGAGTCCAATGGGTGGGCTGTGGGGGCAGGCAGCTGTGCTGATGCTGTCTATACAGAGAAAGGCCTTGCCCTTCTAGAAGTCTTACTGTTGCTACACCATAAGCTTCACACTCACTGAACACCACCCTTCTAGAGAACCTGCTTTAACAGTCTACATGCTTCTTTGAAGGACCTGCCTACAAAGTCAACTTTTCCTGGGGTTTCAGCCAAATTCAGAAGTAGTTTGGCCATATCTTCACCCAAGAGAAGAGAGAAAGCCATCGTCACCGCCTCATCCTTAATATTTCATTTTTGCCTCCATCTTTCTGGCAGTTTGGAAAGCCTATTTCCCTGACGTCTCTCCCATGATTCTGATTTGACCCCCTGTTAGTGGGTGGCCCTGGTGCTGAATTTCTTTCAAAAAACAAAATGACAATTCAGTTTCCCCATAGTCATTCCCCTGAGCTGTGGTGGGTAATCATTGAGCTAAGCGCTATAAGTTGTGGATTTTCTTTTCCTATAACCAGGAAAAGATCAATTGACCCATATTGGTAAGGATGCATTTTTCTATTTTCTATAATTTTTTGTCCATTTTGAATGTAAGCATGGACTCTGGCCTTTCATGGATTCTCCTACTTACTACAAACTTTATTTTTATTTATATATTTTTTTACTATCTTGAAATGTCATAGATGGGACAGTGGAGGACTTTAAGCATCTCCTTTGTCTTCCTCTTTGAAAGAGTCCTTGGCCATGTGCATTCAGGTAGTTCTGGCTCATTTTGCGTTCTCCTGCTCCCAAAATGGGGTTGACTGCCCACTGAGCATCTCAGGCTGCTCTCCATATATATAATATAGTAATATAGTATATGGTAATATAGTAATATAGTAATATATACTACATAATATAGTATATATGAAACAATATAACATGTATCTTCTTCAAGAAGAATGGGCTTTTTGAGAAGCTGACCGAGGACCTCTGTTTGCTGGGATGTTTCGGGGCGCAGTATATATAGTATATATAGTAATATATACTATATAATATAGTAATATAGTAATATAATAATATAATAATATTATATTCCTCTCCAAGAGGAGAGGAATATAATAATATAATAATATAATAATATTATATTCCTCTCCAAGAGGAGAGGAATATAATAATATAATAATATTATATTCCTCTCCAAGAGGAGAGGAATATAATATTAGAGAAGAAAATTTGGGTGTTAGGGATATATGTTATATTGTTTCACATCAATGGCATTGGATTAAGATTACCAGCATTTTAAAGATAGAGCTGGAAAATTAACTTTCTTCCCCCAAAGTGCATGAAATTCATATTTAATGGTTACTTAAAACTTTACCAAGTTTTTGTTTGACTTTCTCTCCATGAGAGTTTGAAGATTTAGTCCCTTCCCTCCTTTTATTTTCCTGACCTACCAGTTTTCTCTTTGTTCATTAACTTTCACATATCATGCTCTATGTTGTCACCCTAGACCAGGCATTTAAGACACAGAATCAGCCCCCAACACACACACACTAAATTGGGAGTTGCCTTTCACTTTTTTCTTTGAACCTTGTCTCAAGCATCTTGGAATTGGCTTGAAATTGTGCCTGCCCAGAAAATCCCCTTTCTTGTGCTGCTAGGGCATTAGAGGATAAAACGATTTATACCTTCCTCCAAAATCTGCTGATGATACCACAAGTATTGGCCACTCTCTTGGAAGCACGTGCAAGATGGTCTCAGATGAAGTCCCAAGCAACTTCCGTGAATAATAAATATGAAAACACCAAAAGCTAGAGGCTTTTAATATTTATCTAAAATCATCCATACATTCTTCACTTTCAGGTGTGAAGCTTTAGCACAGAATGAGAATTACTTGAATACAGTCTTTTCTCCCTCCCTCCCTCCCTCCCTCCATTTCTCCCTTCCTCCCTTCCTTTCACCCTCATTTCCTTCCTTCCCTTCGAAACATTTGTTAACTACCTAGTGTGCACCACCACTGCACTCAATGAAGGGCACACTGTAAGGGTTCAATAAATGTTTGATGGTAGAAGGAAATAAAAATGTGTCCAGTAAAATCTCAGTGATCTGGAGAAGTTCGATTCTACAATGTATGTTACGCATAGCCTGAACTCCACACATGGTCTATTCTATTTACTATACTTATGTTTCCTTGCATGAAATGCTTCTCCTCTCTACCTTGATTCCTTCATATTTGCACACCAGATTTTAAGTAGACTCATTTTATTCTTCTTCACCTTAATAGAGGTACTTACGTTTGCACAGAGAGGGAGATAAATAATAAACTACTTTATAGAGATTGCATTGTGGGTCTCCTTTGCAACATAAGAGATGGTTCATTCCACTCATTCAGCAAATATTTATTAAGTGCGGGCTACATTCCATAGCAGTGAGTTGCCTGATTTCACGGAGCTTCAATCTAGTGGAGGGCTGAGACAGTTTTCAAGTCACTTCAGTAAAGTGTGAAGAGAACTGGGTTCAACAAATGAGAGGGGGCTATTTGAGCTCTCGGCCTGGGGTAAGAATAAGGCAGGGGTCAAAGAGACCTTTCTGGAGGGAAATGGATTGAAGTTAAGATCCAGGACAGTAAACCAACCTTATACATCAGCATAGGCTTTAGCAGCCGCCATTTGAAAGCAGGCACTGAGGGGCAACTAAAATGAGGAATAATATAGACCTCCCCTTGTTTCAGAATCACCCTCAGGTAGCTTGCATTTCCTACCACTCGAACAGGCGAGAGCAGGTGCAGTGCTTTGGCAGGGACGTATCAGGGCTCTGCGTTAACAAGTTGTCTCCTGTCTCATTTTTATCCTGTTGGTGTTTCAGTCTCTACTCAGGATCCTGGACACCCCCAAAGGCCGTGCTGCTTTCAGAGTGTCCAGTGGGTTCAATGGACTCCTGTCCCTGCTCTCTGACCTGGAGGGGTCTCTCCAGGAGCCCCCGCTGCAGGCGTGGGGGATGGTGTCCCCCAGCCAGACCCTGGACCTGGTCCTGCACACCCTCTGTGCCTTGTCTGCGGCATTGCACCTGGACCCTGTCAACAGCGACTTCTTCAAGAAGAATGGGCTTTTTGAGAAGCTGGCCGAGGACCTCTGTTTGCTGGGATGTTTCGGGGCACGGGAGGAAGAGGGAGCCCCTCTGCACTTGGAGGCAGACACAAAGGCCAGGCCATTTGCTGACTTGCTGAGTGCGGCCTTTGCCTCTGCCAGCCCATTCCCACCCAAGATACAGAGCTGCCTCCAGATCCTCAGCTTTCTGGACAGCATGGCCGGTGGCACCCTCCACCTGCGCAGAGACCTGAAGGAGCCCCCGAGGGCTGGGCAAGACCCAGCTCCGCATGCCCAGAAGGAAGACGCCGGCAGTGACCCCCAAGGCAACTTCAAGCTGTGGCCAGACCTGGAGGAGAGGTAGAGCTTTGCTGCCCACTTCCGTAATCGGGTCATCAGTGTATCTGTCTCCCATTTCCCCCCCAAATATCCTGTGCATGGGTGGTGGGTAAGAAGCCTTGACTGCAAACTAGGTGTGCAAAAACGTCACGTGACTTTTTTTTTTTTTTTTTTTAACTCAATTTAACTTTGGCTCCAGTCTCCTCTGCCTTTGGGAGCAGGCAGAAAACCAATCTGAGTCAATCAACAGATGGTTGGAGGATGCTTTTGAGTTGCACAAGAACCAGGGGGCTTACCAGATCTTGGAAACGGAGGGCAGAACTCTGCTGATAATCTCACTTTCTGCTTCGGCATCCTTGCTGCTGCTCCTGGGAGCCTTGGTGCCTGTGCCTGGCCTCCATGGTGTGCTGGGCAGCCTTTGGGGGGCCTTATCTTACCCGCTGCCCTCACCCTTGCCCCTGCACTGCCAGGGTGTGGGAGGAGGTCCGTTGACTTACAGGATGACCACGGTGTCCTTCCCCATCCCTGGTTCTTCCTGGTTTTTCACATTGCTTCCACTTCCTGTAACAAAGACGATGATCTCTTACTTCACAGGCCCATCTCCTCCATGACTCCAGACTTTCATTCCTGTAAGACAGACTTCCACTAAAGCAAGGAAGAGCAAAGAACACCCCTCCTTCCTTAGGGGGGGCAGGGAAAACAAATGAAAGAGCACAACAGCAGTAGTTGGTTATCTTTTGTGTTCTCCCCAGGGAGCAAGGACAAAACGTAAATTAATATTGCAAGAAACTCTCCTGCCTACCACCTCTCCAAGCCATCTTACATTGACTGCCACGGGACACCCTTCTGAAAGACGCTGCACATTTTAATCCAAATGTGTTGGATCGGTCAGATTTCAGTGTGGAGGGCTGGTGGTGAGGGGGAAGGATGCCAGATCTCTACGGAGATAATCATATGATTGTTCTCGTTTCATCAGCTAACATGCTAAATTAATTGGTTTCCTAATCTTGCATTCATGCAGATACCGACTTGCTCATGATACATTTATTGCTGGCTTTGATTTGCTAATTTTTTATAAGGACTTTTGCTCCTGAAAAAGCTTTTCCTTCCATGCTCTTTTCTTGACTGTTTTTATAAAGTTTGCGGTAACCTCATAACGCGAGTTGGTCAGTGTTGACTCTTCTATTCTCTGGAAGTAATAGTAACATATGTTACTATTTCTATTCCTTAGCTTTGTGATAGTCTGCCAGTAAAACCCTCATAAGCCTGATGTTTTCTTGTTAAGATTGATTTTTGTGAGGATAAATTCAGATTTCTTCTTGAATCATTCTTAGCCATTTTTAAAGTTCATTTTCCCATTCCATCTGAGTTTCAATTTGCTGACATAGGGCTGTTCCTAATATCCTTTTTTAACTTTTTGTTCCTGACAGGATTGTTTGTGTCTTTTCTTTCCCCTCCCCCCCCCACCCCCCGCAGCATTCTTGACAGGGGGTTTATTTATTTGTGTGTCCCATGAAGCAACTTTCAGCTTTTCCCATCTCTCATGCATAAATTTTCTATTTCTGTCTTCATTTGTTCATTCTTATTATGTCTTCTTTGCTTTGGTTTATTCTAGTATTCCTCTTAATTTAATTGATTAGGAGACCGATTTTCAGTCCTCTTTTTAAATGCAAAATGCAAATGTCTCTGTCCTTTACTTTAGCTGTAAGGTGCAAGTTTCCTTACCTTGCACTTTCAATGTTATTTAGTCCTAAATGTTTCCATTTCCTTTGTGACTTAGAGTTTCCTTCTTGAATCTTGTTTGACTTGTGGATTTCCAAAGTTACAGAGTGTTTTTGGTCATTTTCTTTCCTTGCTAATTTCTAATTTTATCATCATGAGAGATGGTGGACTGTTTGATGGTAATTCTTTAAAAGTAGTTGAGCTTGACTTTGCGGCCTCCAGTGTGATAAATCTTCCTAACTGTTCCATGTGTGCTTGAAAAGAATGAATATTTTCCAGTTGTTAGAGTCAATGTTCTATTTATGTCCTTTAGATCAAACTGGTCAAGGGTCTTCTTCAGATTTTCAGATCATTTAATCTGTTTGACATATCAGTTGCTAAGATATGTGAAATATTTTTCATTATATTCATAGATTTGTTAATTTCTGTTAATTTTTACCTTACATATATCTGAGGCTATTTGAATCTCACATATTTACAATTTTTATATCATCTCGTGGAATCAAATTTTTTACCTCATATGGTGGCCTTCTTTATCTCCAATAGTACATTTTGTCATAAGAACAACTTTTTCTGATACTAATAAGGCTATATCAGCTTTCTTTTGGTTAGTGTGTGCCGGAATTTTTTTTAAAAAAATTCCTTCGTTTTAAGGTTTCTGTGTCCTGATGTTTTAGGTGTGCTTTTTGTAGAGAGCTATTTTTGTTTTTGCTATATTTTGTCATTTAACCCAGATACTTTTTGGTTACTGAAGCATGTGCTCTGTTTATATTTTTATAATTATTAACATGTTTGAAATTATTTCTGCTTTGTTATTTTGTATTTTCTATTTGTCCCACTTTTTCTTTTGATCTTTTTCTTGTTTTCTTTTGAATTATTAGAATTTTCATTTTTTTATTTAATTTTTCCCATCTACTGGGGATCTTACACTCTCTATTAGCCTTTTAGTGGTTACCCTAAAATAATTTAATAGCATCCTCATAATGTTTAACTATTTAGTGTTTACTATGCTGTTATCTTTATCCTATTTCCAGTAAATATGTGTTACATATGTAATATGTAAACACTTAATATAACTCTTAAATGTATACTTACATTTCTTATGTATGTATTACTGTTGCCCAATATTAATTTTATGCAGTCCATCAATCTAACATAAATCTAACTTTAGTTAATCCATCAAATAAGGCATTTATTCATGTATTTTTTTTTACTGAGGTATAATTGACTATATGACATTATATTACTTTTAGTATAAAACATAGTGACTCGATACTTGTATATATTGCAAAATGATCACCACATAAGTCTAGTTAATAACACCCATCACCACACTAGTTACAATTTTTTTCTTGTGATAAAAGCTTTTAAGATTTATTCTCTGTGCCATTTTCAAATATGCAATATAGTGTTATTAACTATAGTCACCATGCTGTACCTTATATTCCTATGACGTATTTCTTTTAAAACTGTAAATTTGTACCTTTTGACTCCCTTCATTTATTTTGTCCACCCCCGTTCCCTGGTTCTGGCAACCACCAATCTATTCTCTGTATCTATGAGCTCTTTTTTATTTTTTTAAATTTTTAATTAGTTAATTAAATTTTAATGTTTCTTTATTTTTGAGACACAGAGAGAGAGAGAGAGAGGGAGAGAGAGAGAGCAGGGGAAGGGCAGAGAGAGAGAAGAAGACACAATATCCAAAGCAGGCTCCGGGCTCTGAGCCATCAGCACAGAGCACGATGTGGGGCTCAAACTCATGAGCCGTGAGATCATGACCTGAACCGAAGTCAGATGCTTAACCAACTGAGACACTCAGGACCCCGAGGCCCTTCTCTTCTTGTTTTGTCTTGGGGAGAATTCCCTTTCTGAGGCTCTCTGATCTTTCTATTCTGGGGGAGGGTGTCCCCAAGGAGGCCTCTACCCTGGCCACCTGGATGGCCTGCAGGTCAACTTGGAATGTCAGTGTTGAACCCTATTCTTCCAGCTCTTAGAGGGCAGGGAAATAGTTGTCAGCACCAGACGGTGGTATTGATGACAAGTAGTAGTCATTTTTTGATGTCTCTGGGAGCTAAGCACTAAACACTTATTTTCATTTAATTCCCTCTCAGTCCTAGAACTTTACCAATAAAGAAACCAAGGCTAAGAAAGGATACATAACATGGCCAAAGTCACACATTTAGTAAGGAAATGATAGAGCCAGATTCTGATCCCAGGTCCACTTGCAAGACCTGTGTATGTGTATATGTGTGTGTGTTCTTCCTGCTTCTTCTGGAAACTCCCATAATCATGGTGACGATTTTCCACATGTTCTGACACAATAGCCTACAGTTTAAAGTTTGGTCTCTACCCTACAGACGGCATCGGCCCAAATTCTTTCTAGATGAATCCTTGTGTCAGATGTCATCTTGGGTTCATGATGAGTAATTTTTAAATGTGTAAGGGTCAGATTTCATAAATAGAGCAATTTTTTTCCTCATTGAAAGAAATACATCACCCTTGACATTCCTTGATGGTTTGAGAAGGAGTGAAACCCTAGTCCGTCATGAGAGAATCTGTGAGGTGAAGCCAGGTCAGTGGGCTGGGAATGGGGACAGGGTGTTCATCCCAGCCCACCACGAACACTCAACAGGTGACTTGGCTCAGTCCCGCCTGTGCAACGTGGGCCCTGCTCTCCAGGGAGAAGGGGCAGAGGCTGCGGGCTTTTGACTCAGGCAGAGTTCTCTACGTCTTAGTGGCCATGTTCCTTGGGCCTGTTGTTTTATGTCTCTGAGCTTTGATTTCCTGATTTGAAGGCAGAGATAATGAGAGTATCTGCTCCGAGGGCTGTTGTGAGGTGAGGATTGGAGAGGATAGTGATCACAGCTGCTGTTCATTGAGCACTTGTGCACCAGATGCTGTGCCCAGTTCTCCACAAGCATTAGTTGGTTTAATCCATGTAACAACTATGATTTGGGGAATGTTGTTCATAAAACGGAAGTTATATATTAGGGAATTGCCCAAATACATATGTGATGTCTAAAACATAGAGTGTATAATCTCTAGGAAACATACATCCGCCCCCCCCCCCCCACCACATCACACATACACCACACATCCACACCGCTTACACATGCATTCCACACAGGACACCCACACACCACATCCCTCACACTTATACACACACACACACACACACACACACACACACAGATACACACCCCACACAGGTCACCCACACACTGCATCCCACACCATATGCTGACCTTCTCTGGTATTTACCAGATCCTGTTACCTGAGATGGATGACCTCCTTCTTGGCCAGCTGATCCACAGTGAGGGTCTGGAGGTGAAGACGGAGAGAAGAGTGGGTCAGACCTCAGACCATGGTGGGCCTTGCCTGCTCACCACATTAGGCCATTTTCGTCTTATCTTGCAGGGGTGGTGGGAAGCCATGGAAGCCTTTGGGCAGAGCTGTGGAGGGACGGGCTTTGTGGTCTAGAAGGGCCACTCTCTACAACTGGGACCAGAGACGTGCCTCTTCAAAAGCAGGAGCACTTCAAAAGCAGCCAGCTCTGTTGGCTGTCAGAGGGTTTGGTTCCTGCCTTAGCATTTGACCTCTTGTAGCTCCTGTGGGGCCTCACAGGCTGACTTTTGTTCATTATGTCGACAAAAGGAACCATCTCGATGACTTGTAATTTGAACTTAAGTTGTGGCAGGAATGCACGCCGATAAGGGGACGTGTTTCGGCAGGAAAGTGTGCACTAGGCAAAGATAAGGCTGCAGTGGACGTTCCGCAGACCAGAGCCCTCAACAGTCCTTTGTCCTCCTCTGCTGCTGTTCATCTGGGATAGGATCTCGTAATTAGTAAATATGGTGAGGTTCAAAACCCAGCAAGATTTTACTTTCTGGATGCATATATGATAAGCTGTCAATTCAAAAGACCCAGCGAGGGTGTCTGGCAAACTGTAAAATTAAATTACGTGAACGCTTTGCCTTTTTCACAGTAGCTCAAACACTGCTATATGCCCAAACCTCTAGGGTAGTCTAGGGTTTGCTGGAATCAGAAGTTCTGTAGGCCAGGCTGCATTAAGGCCTGACTTTTTGCGGCTCTCTCTGAGGCTGGAGGCCCTGGGATGGAGGTGTTTTGGAGGGTGTCCCTCTGCTGCCGGTCCCCCCTCAGACCTCCTTGACATCAGCATCCCACCTTCCAAACATCAATGCCTGTGGGCAGTCTTGGATCTGGGTCTTAGGTGGTCACGGAGAGTGGCCTGGCTCTTTCCCTGGTGACTCCCCTGAGCGGTCGCCTCCCGAGGGCCTCTGGCTCTGTCACATCTGCCATTCAGGCTGGGTTTGCTTTTCCATGCTCCTCTGGATGGCTGTGGATTGAGAGTGTGTGTGCATGGTGTGTGTGTGTGTGTGTGTGTGCGCATGCAGACATGTGTGTTGGTTGTACATCTCAGGTGTGAGAACCCAGCTGGGCAGGAGGCATCCACCCAAAAAAGCCTGACCTTCCTCCTATGGAGCTGTGGCTTCACAGGGAGCTTTCTCTTAAACGGTGGGGGGTCCGCCGCGACCCCCGTCTGAGGTTTTGATTTCCACCGTTTCGTTTCTGGCAGCCAGCCGTGGTCTGGAAGCAGGTGACCCTCCTCCTGACCATTCCTCAGAAGGCCGATAGTAGCCTAAGGCAGAGTCACATGCCTGCATCCTTCACGTTCCTTCTTCTCACCTCTGGGTATTTTACTGTCTCACGTCCCCACAAGCAGGGGGAGCACTGTACAAGAAGCTATTTTGAGAGAGAGCCCACATTCACATAAGTTTCATCATGGCATATTGTTAATAATTTTTCTATTTGCTTTTAGGTGCTATTAACCTCTTGCTGGGCCTAATTTATAAATTAAACTTGATCATAAGTCGGTATGCATAGGAAAAAAGCAGCATATTCGGGGTTTGGTCCTCTTTGTGGTTTTTGACCCTCCCCCACCCCCCCAAGGGAGGACTCCTGTTTCTTGTGGTGGCTTTTGGGATTGGGAGGGCTCAGACTGTTAAGGCTGCCATGCAGCCTGGTGCAGAGTCGGTCTTCCCCCTGCCACAGGATGGCTGCCCAAGTGTGTCCCTAACACTGTCCCGGGGGCCGGGGTCTTGTGGCTCCTTTGGAAGGCTGCTCCTGTCTACCCCTCTCTGGCTCCCTTCGTGGTAGACCATCTAGTCCAGAGAACTCGAGTCCAGAATTTCAGTAAGCGCTCAGGGAGTGCCAGCATGGGGCCAGGCACTGATGAGGACTTGGGGGAAGGGGGCAAATGATGCCTGCCCCAGCCCTACAACTGCATGTGGGAGAATCAGAAGTGTGAGGGGATCATTACACCTGTGTGGTCGGTGTTATACAGGGACAGCCCCAGAAATTAAGGGGGAAACGGAGCAGTGCACCTAACACAGTCTGGGAGAGGGGGGCTCCGTGGGGCCTTCCTGGATGAAAGGATCTCTGAGCTAAGCTGTGATGAGAGAGACAGGTGCCTGGACCAGGAGGGGTTGGAGAGGGCATTCCAAGGCCTGACGGAGAGACCCAAAATCAGCCATGCTGAGTGAGGAAAGCTCCAGGCCTTGGCAGGGACTGCAGAGACTTGGAGCCACACACTCGAGTGGAGTCCTGCGACCTTAGCTTGGAAGGGGGTCCGGGCATGACTGGCACGAGGGCAGGCATGAGGGGGGTATTATTCTGTGGGAGCAGGCAGGCATGTTGCAGAGGCTACTCTGGGGTGTGTGTGTGTGTGTGTGTGTGTGTGTGTGTGTGGTCGGGGGCAGGGGGCAGAGAGTTGGGTAGAAATGAGAAAACGGAGGGGCAGGAACACAGGAGATGTGGGTCTCTCCCCTTACGGATGGCGATGGCTGGAGCCCAGACAGCAGGCTGCTGGCAGGAGAACCTTCTGAGACCTCTGTAGGACATAATGTCAAGGCCTTGGTAACCAATCATGAGCGTGCAGGAGGAGGGGCTGGCCCAGGTCCTGACAGGGAAGCCCTGGTGAAGATCTGGTTTGGGAGAAGGTGGTGGCTGTCTGGAGTGGCCTGTGTGGACTGCCACAACGAGATCGTATTACTTTTAATTTTCTAATTAATCGCTCAGGAATCCACCAGCTGTAGTAAGAAGAGACAGAGTAACTTAACCCCGCCCTGAGAATCTGCATATAGTCCAGATGAGGGGTAGTCTGACTTCCACAACTAAGCAGGAAAAATACCCGGATCTGAGCACCATCTCCTATGGTGTGGGCTGCGGTCTCGGGGTTGGGGGGTGAGGGGGAACGGGGATAGCCAAGCTTGGGCATTGTGTGATGTGGAGCGTCCTCACTGGTTCCGATCCCCCCAAAGGCCTCTAGGGTTTTTCAACTGAAATGACATCACTCTTTGTAAAATTTGACCAAACATCCCTCTTTCCCTGTCCTCGCCTCTGGGCTTTGAGAGATACGGATAATCATGTATTCTTGGATTATAACTTTCAGTTACATGCACACGTCTTTTGTAAGATACAAGCCATCCCGGAACACCACGGGGTACCAGTGTCTGCCCTCCCTGGGATTCAAAACCCCACTTCCCATTCCTGCTCTTGGGATCCATACCTCAGAGCAATGCTTCTCATAGTGTGGCCCCTATAGCCTACCTTCCCTCATCAGAATCAGTTGTGAACATGCTAAGATACAGTCTCATCAACCAGATTTCCTGGATCACAGTCACTGGGTTGGGAGTGTAGGAATTTTTAAAAAATCTCTTCTTACTATTTTTAAGCACATTATACTTCAAGAACATCTTCCCCAGGTGCTAGGCATCTTTTCCTTAAAAACATTTGTTAAACATCTAACTTTTTTTATTAAGGTAAATTCACATAACATGAAATTCATAATTTTATTTTATATATATTTTAAGTTTATTTATTTATTTTGAGAGAGGGAGGGGGAGAGAATGCACAAGCAGGGGAGGCACAGAGGGAAGGAGAGACAGAATCCCAAGCACACTGCTCGCCATCAGTGTGAAGCCTGATGGGGGTTTTGAACTCATGAACTGTGAGATCATGACCTGAGCCAAGATCGAGAGTCAGGTGCTTAACTGACTGAACCACCCAGGTGCCCCAAAACAACAATTTTAAAGCAGACAACTCAGTGGCATTTAGAATCTTCATGATGTGCAAACACTACCTCTATCTAGTTCCAAAATATTTTCATTCCTCTAAAAGGAAAACCCTGTATACGCTCCCATTCCTTCAGCCAACCACTGTGCCACAGCCAGGTTTTCTGTCTCTTTGGATTTACTAATTTGGATATTTAATATAAATAGAATCATACAACAGGTAGCCTTTTCTGTCTGGCTTCCTTCACTTAACATGTTTTCAAGGTTCATCCCCGTTGTAACATATATCTGTACTTTATTACTTTATTATGGGTGAATATCATCCCACTGTATGTATACACCACAATTTGTTTTTCCATTCATCTGCTGATGGACATTTGGCTTGTTTTCACCTTTTAGCTATTATAAATAGTGCTGCTGTGAACATACACAGACATATATTTATTTGAGTCTTTGTAGTTGTTTTGTGTAAATACCTAGGAGTGGAATTGCTGGATCAAAGGATAATTCTAGGTTTAATTTTTTGAGGAACCACCAAACAGTCTTCCATGGTAGCTGAACAAAATTTATAAATTCTAACCAGAAATCTATGAAGTTTCCAATTTCTCCAGGTGTTTACCGGTACTTATCTTCCATTAAAAAAATTGACAGCCATCCTCGTGAGTGGGGAGTAAGTGGCTCACTGCGGTTTTGATTTGCACTTCTCTGTTGGCTAAATGATGAACATCTTCCTGTGCTTGCTGGCCATTTGTAAATTTTCTTTGGAGAAATATCTGTTCAAGTCCTTTGCTCATTTTGAAATTGGATTGTTTCTCTTTTTGTTGTTTAGTTGTATAAGTTCTTTGTATATTATGGATAATAGCCCCTTATCAGTTTTATGACTTGCAAATATTCTCTCCCATTCTGTAGATTGCTCTCTTCATAATGTTCTCTGATGCACAAAAGCTTTTAATTTTGATGGCATCTATGTGATCTCTTTTTTCTTTTGTTGCTTATGATTCTGGTGTTACATGTAAGAATCCATTGCCAAAACCAAAGATATGAAGATTTACCTCTGTGTTTTCCCCTAAAAGTTTTATAATTTTGGCTCTTGTGTTTAGGTCATTGATCCATTATATGATGTGAGGCCAGAGTTCATCTTCATTCTTTTGCATGTGGCTATCCGTTTCTCTCAGGACCATGTGTTGAAGATTCTATTCTTGTCTCCATTGAATGGTTCTAGCATCCTTGTTGAAGACTCAATCTTATTCCACTGGACTATGTGTCAAGCCTGTACCACACTGTTTTGATTACTGTAGCATTATGGTAAGTTTTGAACTCAGGACGTGTGAGCAGTCCAACTTTGTTCTTTTTAAATATCGTTGTGGCTATTTAGAGTTCCTTGCAATTCCATATGAATTTGAGGACCAGCTTTTACCACTGAGTATGTTAGCTGCAGGCTTTTCATAAATGCCCTTTATCATGTTGAGGAAGTCTTTATTGATTCTTGGTTTTCTGAGTGTTTTTTATCATGAAAGGGTGTTGGATATTGTCAAATGCTTTTCTACATCAACTGAGGCAATCATTTGTTTTTCTTCCCCTTTGTCTGCTAATGTGGTGAGTTACATTGACTGATTTTCTCATATTGAATCACTCATAGTCTTCATTCCTGGGATAATCTTCACTTGATCATAGTGTACAATCCTTTAAATATGCTGTTGGAGCTGGTTTGCTAGTATGTTGTTGGCGGTTTTTCCATGTATATTCATTAGGGATTTTGTCTGTAGTTTTTTGTTTGTTTGTTTCTTTGTGTAGCTTTGGTATCAAGATAATAATATAGGCTTCCTTGCTGTTCCCTGAACATACCGGACATACTCCCATCTTAAGGGTTTTTGCTGGCTGTTCCCTTTGCTTGAAACGCTTTTCCTCAGGATATCTGCATCCCATCTTTCAAGTCTGCCCAGTTGTCACCTTCTCAAGGAGGCCAGCTCTGCCACCCAAATTAAAATTGCAAATTGCTTCCTTCCTCCACCCCAGCACTCTTCATGTTTTCTCTCAATGGCACTTATCTTCCTTCATAATGTATAATTTACTTATTCATGCTAATATATTAACATATTATACTCCATTGTAATAATGTAGTATGTATTGTATAATAATAATAACTTTTATTATTTATAATTTACATATTTATTATGTTTATCTTTATTATCTACACTACTCCCCTCACACCCGGGTATGGGCTTTAGTTTAATTTATTTATAGATGTATCCAGAGTGCTTGAATAGCGCCTGGTAAATAGTTAGGTCAATAAATATTTGTTCCATTGAACTGAATAAATTAACACCAAGGCAAGATGTATTCCTGGCAACTTAGCCATTCTTTTTAGGCTGATGGTGCCAAGGACGATGTGGCCACAGGTTATGAGAGTAGCACTCTGGCCAAAATGTTTGAAAATCAGGTGTTTGTGGGGCGCCTGGGTGGCCCAGTCAGTTAAGCATATGACTTCAGCTCAGGTCACGATCTCACGGTTCGTGGGTTCGAGCCCCATGTCGGGCTCTGTGCTAACAGCTCAGAGCCTGGAGCCTGCTTCAGGGTCTGTGTCTCCCTCTCTCTCTGCACCTCCCCCACTCGAGTGCTATCTGTCTCTCTCTCTCTCTCAAACATAAATAAATATTAAAAAAAATAAAAAAAAAGAAAATCAGGTGTTTGTAATTTGGGATTAGATTTGTGGGTTTTCGTGCATTTGTTTTTATTTTTCTTATTAAGTTTTGAATTTACATATAGTAAAAGTCCCTTTTTTTCTGTGAACTTCTATGGGTTTTAATTCACTTAATTTAGAGCCATGTGACCATCACCACAATTGGGATACAGAACAGTCCCATCACCTCAAATAGTTCCTGAATGTTGCTCCTTGATAGTGAACCCCTAACCCCTGGTAACCACTGATGTATCCCTATAGTTTTGTCTTTTCCATTAAACCATATAAATGTGGGTATACAATGTGTACTCTTTGGAGGCTAGTCTTTTGCGTTCAGCATAAGGCCTCTGATGTCCATCCAATTTGTTGTGTGAATTGTTCATGCATTTTGATTGCTGAGTAGTACTCCATTGTATGGCTGCAAGGATTTTCTCCCAGTCTGTAGCTTGTCTTTTCATTGTTAAAGTGACTTTTACAGATTGAAAATCTTTTATTTTTATGCAGCACAATTTATTCATGTTTTTATTTTATTGGGATTTTGGTATTATATCTAAGAAATCTTTGCCAAACTCAAGGCCACAAAGATTTTCTACTATGTTTTCTTTTAAAAGTTTTATAGGTTTATGATCCATTTTGAGTTTCTTTTACTGCACGGTGTGAAGTTTAATTTGAGATTTACTATTTTTGTTTGCATTTGGATATCTAATTCCTCCTGTGCCATTTGTTGAAAATATTATCCATTTCCATTGAATTATCTTTGTACCTTTGTGAAAAATCAATTGGCCATATTTATGTAAGTCTTTTTCTGGACTCTATTCTGTTCCATTGATCTGTGTGTCTAGCCCTTCACTAATACTGTCTTGATCACTGTAGCTGTGTAATAAGTCATAACACCAGCTAATGTGAGTTCTCCAAATGTATTCTTCCTTTTCAAAATTGCTTCAATTATTTTAGTTCCTTTGCTTCTGGCTATACTAGTATATGTAAATATAATGATCAGCCTGCCTATATCTACAGAACTGTTGGGATCTTGATTGGAATTACATTAAATCTAAGATGAATTTGGAGAGAATTGAGACAAATATATTAGATCTTCCAATCCACAGACGTACTATGTTTTTCCTTTTATATAAGTCTATGATTCCTTCCTTCCTTCCTTCCTTCCTTCCTTCCTTCCTTCCTTCCTTCCTTCTTAATAAATTCTGTGGTAACTAGCATACAGAACCAGCACACTTTATTAATTTTTATTTTATGAATAGAATTTATTGTCAAATAGGCTCACATACAACACCCAGTGCTCATCCCAACAAGTGCCCTCTTCAATGCCCATCACCTCTTTCCCCCTCTCCCCCACTCCCCATCCACGTTCAGTATGTTCTCTGTACTTAAGAGTCTCTTGTGGTTTGCCCCCATCCCTCTCTGTTTGTAACTATTTTTTCCCCGTCTCTTCCACCATGGTCTTCTGTTAAACTTCTCAAGATCCACATATGAGTGAAAACATATGTTATCTGTCTTTCTCTGACTGACTTATTTCACTCAGCATAATACCTTCCAGTTCCATTCACGTTGTGGCAAATGGCATGATTTCATTTTTTCTCATTGCCAAGTAGTATTCCATTGTGTATATAAATCACATCTTCTTTATCCACTCATCAGTTGATGGACATTTAGGCTCTTTCCATGATTTGGCTATTGTTGAGAGTGCTGCTATAAACATCGGGGTACACGTGCCCCTTTGCATCAGTACTCCTGTATCCCTTGGGTAAATTCCTAGTAATGTTATTGCTGGGTTGTAGGGTGGTTCTATTTTTAACTTTTTGAGGAACCTCCACACTGTTTTCCAGAGTGGCTGCACCACTGTTGCATTCCCACGAATAGTGCTAGAGGGTTCCTGTTTCTCCACATCCTCGCTAGCATCTGTAGTTTCCTGATTTGTTCATTTTAGCCACTCTGACCGATGCGAGGTGGTATCTCAGTGTGGCTTTGATTTGTATTTCCCTGATGAGTGACGTTGAGTATCTTTTCATGAGCCTATTGGCCATCTGGATGTCTTCTTTGGAAAAGTGTCTATTCATGTCTTCTGCCCATTTCTTCACTGGATTATTTGTTTTTCAGGTGTGGAGTTTGGTAAGTTCCTTATAGATTTTGGATACTAGCCCTTTATCCGATATGTCATTTGCAAATATCTTTTCCCAATGTGTCGGTTGCCTTTTAGTTTTGTTGAATGTTTCCTTTGCAGTGCAGGCATTTTTATCTTGATGAGGTCCCAATAGTTCATTTTTGCTTTTAATTACCTTGCCTTTGGAGATGTGTTGAGTAAGAAATTGCTGCGGCTGAGGTCAAAGAGGTTTTTACCTGCTTTCTCCTCTAGGGTTTTGGTGGTTTCCTGTCTCACATTCAGGTCCTTCATCCATTTAGAGTTTATTTTTGTGAATGGTGTAAGTGGTCTAGTTTCATTCTTTTGCATGTTGCTGTCCAGTTCTCCCAGCACCATTTGCTAAAGACACTGTCTTTTTTCCATTGGATACTCTGTCCTGCTTTGTCAAAGATTAGTTGGCCATACATCTGTGGGTCCAATTCTGGACTCTCTATTCTATTTCATGGTCTATGTGTCTGTTTTTGTGCCAATACCATACTGTCTTGATGATTACAGCTTTGTAGTAGAGACTAAAGTCTGGGATTATGATGCCTCCCTCTTTGGTTTTCTTCTTCAATATCACTTTGGCTGTTCGGGGGCTTTTGTGGTTCCATACGAATTTTAGGATTGCTTGTTCTAGCTTCAAGAAGAATGCTGGTGCAATTTTGATTGGGATTGCATTGAATGTGTAGATTGCTTTGGGTGGTATTGACATTTTAACAGTATTTATTTTTCCAGTTCATGAGCATGCAGTGTTTTTCCATTTCTTTGTGTCCTTTTCAATTTCCTTCATAAGCTTTCTATAGTTTTCAGCATATAGGTCCTTAACATCTTTGGTTAGGTTTATTCCTAGGTATTTTATGGTTCTTGGTGCAATTGTAAATGGGATCAATTTCTTTATTCCTCTTTCTGTTACTTCATTATTGGTGTACAAAAATGCAACTGATTTCTGTACATTGATTTTGTACTGTGCGACTTTGCTGAATTCATATATCAGTTCTAGCAGTCTTTCAGTGGAGTCTTTCAGGTTTTCCATGTAGAGTATCATGTCATCTGAGAAAAGTGAAAGTTTGACTTCTTCTTTGCCAGTTTTGATGCCTTGTATCTTATCTTGTTGTCTGATTGCTGATGCTAGGACTTCCAACACTATGTTAAACAACAGCGGTGAGAGTGGACATCCCTGTTGTGTTCCTGAAAGCTGAGAGCTGAGAGCTTTCCCCCAATGAGGATGATATCAGCTGTGGGCTTTTCATATGTGGCTTTTATGATGTTTAAGTATGTTCCTTCTATTCTGACTTTCTTGAGGGTTTTTATTAAGAAACGATGTTGTATTTTATCAAATGCTCTTTCTGCATCTATTGACAGAATCATATGGTTCTTATCCTTTCTTTTATTAATGTGATATATCACACTGATTGATTTGTGAATATTGAACCAGCTCTGCAGCCCAGGAATGAATCCCACTTGATCCTAGTGAATAATTCTTTTTATATGATGTTGAATTTGATATGCTAGTATCTTGTTGAGAATTTTTGCATCCATGTTCGTCATGGATATCGGCCTGTAGTTCTCCTTTTTTGTAGTTCTCTGTCTGGTTTGGGAATCAAGGTAATGTTGGCTTCATAGAATGAGTCTGGAAGTTTTCCTTCAATTTCTATTTTTTGGAACAGCTTGAGAAGGATAATTATTAACTCTGCTGTAAATGTCTGGTAGAATTCCCCAGGGAAGCCATCTGGTCCAGGACTCTTATTTGTTGGGAGATTTTTGATAACTGATTCAATTTCTTCACTAGTTATGGGTCTGTTCAAATTTTCTGTTTCTTCCCGTTAGAGTTTTGGTAGTGTGTGGGTGTCCAGGAATTTGTCCATTTCTTCCAGGTTGTCCTGTTTGTTGGCATAGTTTTTTTATAGTCTTCTTTGATAGTTGGTTGAATTTCTGAGGGATTGGTTGTGACAAATCCATTTTCATTCGTGATCATATCTATTTGGGTCCTCTCTCTTTTCTTTTTGAGAAGTCTGGCCAGGGTTTATCAATTTTGTTTATTTTTTCAAAAAACCAACTCAATTTCATTGCTCTGTTTTACTATTAATTTTTTTTTTATTCTGTATTTTTTATTTCTGCTCTGATCTTTATTATTTCTCTTCTTCTGCTGGGTTTGGGATTTCTTTGTTGTTCTGTTTCTAGTTCCTTTAGAACTTTAGGTGTGCTGTTAGATTTTGTATTTGGGATTTTTCTTATTTCTTGAGATAGGCCTGGATTGCAATGTATTTTCCTCTTAGGACTGCCTTTGCTGCATCCCAAAGGGTTTGGATTGTTGTATTTTCATTTTCATTTGTTTCCATATATTTTTAAATTTCTTCTTTAATTGCCTGGTTGACCCATTCATTCTATAGTAGGATGTTCTTTAATCTGCATGCATTTGGAGGTTTTCCAGACTTTTTCCTGTGATTGATCTCAAGTGTCATAGCATTGTGATCTGAAAGTGTGCATGGTATGATCTCAATTTTTTTATATTTATTGAGGACTGTTTTGTGACCCAGTATGTGATCTATCTTGGAGAATGTTCCATGTGCACTCGAGAAGAATGTATATTCTGCTGCTTTAGGATGCAAAGTTCTAAATATATCTCTCAAGTCCATCTGGTCCAGTGTATGATTCAAGGCCATTGTTTATTTATTGATTTTCTGCCTAGACGATCTATCCATTGTTGTAAGTGGAGTATTAAAGTCCCCTGCAATTACCATTCTTTTTTTTTTTTTAACGTTTATTTACTTTTGAGACAGAGAGAGACAGAGCATGAATGGGGGAGGGGCAGAGAGAGAGGGAGACACAGAATCAGAAGCAGGCTCCAGGCTCTGAGCCATCAGCCCAGAGCCCGACGCGGGGCTCGAACTCACAGACCGTGAGATCGTGACCTGAGCCAAAGTCGGACGCTTAACCGACTAAGCCACCCAGGCGCCCCCCTGCAATTACCATTCTTACCAATAAGGTTGCTTATGTTTGTGATTAATTGTTTTATGTATTTGGGTGCTCCCATATATAAATGCATAAACATTTATAATTGTTAGCTCTTCCTGATGGATAGACCCCATAATTATTATATAATGTCCTTCTTCATCTCTTGTTACAGTCTTTATAAAATCTAGTTTGTCTGATATAAGTATGACTACTCCAGCTTTCTTTTGACTCCCAGTGGCATGATAGCTGGTTCTCCACCCCTCACTTTCAATCTTAAGGTGTCCTCAGGTCTAAAATGGGTCTCTTGTAGACAGAAAATAGATGGGTCTTGTTTTTTTTTTTTTTTTTTTTTTTTTATCCATTCTGATACCCTACGTCTTCTGATTGGAGCATTTAGTCCCTTTATATTCAGTGTTATTATTGAAAGATACGGGTTTAGACTCGTGCTATCTGTAGATATTTGCTTCTAGTGATGTCTCTTGCCTTTGTGGTCTTTGCAACACTCACAGAGTTCCCCTTAGGATCTCTTTCTTGTAGGACTGGTTTAGCGGTAATGAATTCCTTCAGGTTTTGTTTGTTTGGGAAAACTTTTATCTCTCCTTCTATTCTGAATGACAGGATTGCTGGATAAAGGGTTCTTGGCTGCATATTTTTCCTATTCATCACATTGAAAATTTCCTGCCACTCCCTTCTGGCCTGCCAAGTTTCAGTATATAGATCTGCTATGACTCTTATGTGTCTACCATTGTAGGTTAAGGCCCGTTTATCCCTAGCTGCTTTCAGAATTCTCTATCTTTGTATTTTTCCAGTTTCACTGTGATAATGTCGTGCAGAAGATTGACTCAAGTTACATCTGAAGGGAGTTCTCTGTGCCTTCTGGATTTCAATGTCTGTTTCCTTCCCCAGATTGGGGAAGTTCTCAGCTATGATTTGTTCAAGCACACCTTCAGTCCCTTTTTCTCTCTCTTCTTCTTCTGGAACTCCTATGATACAGATATTGTTTAGTTTCATTGAATCACTTAGTTCTATAATTCTCCCCTCATGATCCAGAATTTTTTTTTATCTTTTTCTCTGCTTCATATTTTTCCATAATTTTATCTTCTGTTTCACCTATTCTCCCCCACTGCCTCTTCAGTTCTCACTGTCACCTCCTCTAGTTTATTTTGCATCTCATTTACAGCATTTTTAAATTAATCATGATTATTTTTTAGTTCCTTGATCTCTGCAGCAATAGATTCTCTATTGTCTTCTATGCTTTTTTTCAAGTCCAGCGATTAATCTTATGACTATTATTCTAAATTCTTGTTCAGTCATATTGTTTGTATCTGTTTTGAGCAATTCTTTAGCTGTCATTTCTTCCTGGAATTCTTTTGAGGAAAATTCTTCCGTTTCATCATTTTGGCTAGCTTTCTGTCCCTTATGTGTTTTAAAAGCTTGTTATGTGCCCTGCACCTGCGAGCACTACTGTATTAAAGAGGGGTCATACACGGTCCAGGGCCTGGCCCTTCCGGAGGTATTTTTTGGAGAGTGTTACTTGCTCTCTGTTGTTGTGACATTGGTTACTTTATCTCCCTACTCGTAGTGATGTTTTGAACCCTCCGCTAAGTGTGCTTTGATTTGTTTGTTGAAGTAGCCCTGGAAAGGAAAACAGACAAACAGAAAACAAAAACACACAACCCCACAAACAAACAAACCTCAAAAACAGAAAACCAGAGACCCCAGCTACAAGTAAACAACAGGGTGGAGGCGATGCTGATGGAAGAGGCCTTATCCCATACAAAGAAAGAAATGACAGGGGTGGGGAAAAAGAAAAAAATAAAACTTGATCAGACAGAGAAACTATACGGCTTAATCCAGAGAGAGAGAGAAAGGAGAATAAAGGAGGTGTGAAACGTGGATCAAGAGAATGGATTAGATATGTCTGCTTAAACAGACCAAAGACCAGAGTAACCAGACTAAAGGAAGGGAGAGATAAGAAGGAGAAAAGGAAGACTATATCTATATAATAAGAACCGTCCAAGAATTAGACCAGGCAATGCAGCAGCGCTGGTCTGGAGGAGGGGCCTTCCGGTTCCTCAGCATCTATTCCCCTCCAGTAGATACACAGTTCCCAGACGCAGATGGGCGTGGCTTGGCATAGGCGGCCCCGCCTCCACTGTGGGCCCTGCGGTCCCATCTCTGAAGCCCCACCTTGTTGGTGATGGGGAGAAAAATGGCGACACCCCAGTCTCTCCTCCACCGACGGATATCCCAAACCACACTGATCCAGCCGTCCTCACTGTACCGCGGGTGCAAACGAGGTGGTTTGTCTTGCCCACTCCTGTGCCTGGTGCTTGGCTGGGGTTCAAACTCCCCCCTCCGGCAGATAACTGGGGAAATGCTGCTCTGCACCGCCTGATATATGGTCCCCTGCTGGCAGGCGCAAGCAGGCTTTGTCCTGTCCCACAGCTCTCCAGGGAGGGGATCGCTTTCTCCTACTGGGGACTGCACCCCTGACCTAGCCACTGAACCTGGGGCTGGCTCCTCTTCCCGCCAGGTGTGCAATCCCAGCAGTCACCTCCAGTCCGGAGAAAGCCCCGGGAGTTAGAGATTGGATCTTTCTCCATCCAGGTCCAAGGTTTTTCTCTTGTCCAGATATAGTCCTGTGCTTCCCCAGCTGCTCTTTCTCTTTCCTTTTCTCTCCGCAGAAAGGGATCCCTCCCCTCCGTTCATTTTCTCTCTCCCAGCTCGCAATCACGCACCTAAGGCCCCTCAGATTGTCCCAGTGGGTCCCTGGAAGCGACTGTCTCTTTGTCTCCTGGACTCTCAGAGTTCAAAGTCCGTTAACACTGCTTTGTTTGAGAGAGGAGGGAACTTTGGATCCTCCTACTTCTCCACCATGTTGGCCCCCTCCTTTTCCAATACTTCATGTTTCGAATATGACTTTATGGGGCAAATTCAGAAAGTTCATCTAAATTTGGTTATTTGTACTTATAAAATTAGAACCTTCCTGGTGCTTTTTGGCCACTGTGGTCCAAATTTATGAGGTTTTTGGAGTGACAGTGGGATTCATGGGGTCTGGAGCCGATGGCCAAGAAAGAATTCTTGAAGTCGTCTTTGGTGCAAAAAGGTGATTTTATTAAAGCATGGGGACAGGACCTGTGGGCAGAAAGAGCTCTCCAGCACACTTTAAAAAAAAAGAGTTATACCTAAGTATTTATTCGTTTTTTGAGCTTTATTTTACGTGACATTTTTAACGTTTTGTTTTCCAGTTGTTTAATTCTAGCATATAGGAATATGATTAATTTTTACATGTAATTGTGAACCCTGAGACGTTGTTAAATTCACTTATTAGTTCTATGAGTTGTTTTTTTTTTTAATACATTGCTTAGGATTTTCTGTGTAGACAATCATATTGTCTGGGAATAGTGAGGTTTTATGTCTTCCTTTCCAATCTGTTGTTCCAAACACGGTACTGAATAGGACCAGTGACAGCAGACATCCTTGATTTGTTCTTAGTCTTGGGGAGAAAGTGTTCAGTCAATCTTTTGCCATCAAATATTATATCAGCTCTGGGTTTCTTCTTCCTTGTAGGTGTCCAGTATCAGGTTATGGATAATTCCTTCTATTTCTAGTTTACTGATAACTTTTTTCATGAACAAATGTCAAATTTCTCAAATGCTTTTTTCTGTGTGTGTTCATGTTATTTTATTTTAAAATTTATTTATTTACTTACTTATTTTCTGAGAGAGTGAGAGAGAGAGGGGGGGGGGGCAGGGGGGATGTGGAGAGAGAATCTTAAGTGGGCTCCACTCCCAGCATGGAGTCTGATGCAGGGCTCTAGCTCATGACCATGAGATCATGACCTGCTTAACCAACTGAGCCACTCAGGCACCTAAGTTCAAAATATTTTAAAACTTTTCTTGAAACTTTGTCTTTAACCCATGAGCTATTTAGAACTATGTTGTTTACAGCATGAATGTGCTGAATACCACTGAACTGGTCACTTGAAAATGGTTAAGATAGTAAGTTTTATGTCATTTGTTTTTTATCACAACTAATAAGAAATACGTTGTTTAGTTCCCAAGTACATGGAAAATTTTCATTTATCTTTCTATTATTCATTTTTAATTTAATTCTGTCACGATCAGAGAACATACTTTGTATGATTATACTTATGTGATATGGTTTAAGGTTTATTTTATGACCTAGACTATGGTCTCTTTTGATAAAATTTCCACAGAATGTGAAAAGAGGGTGTATTCTGAAGTTGTTGAGTGGAATGTTCCCTACGTCAATCACATTGGTTGTTTATGGTGTTGTTCAGTTTTATACTTTTGATTGTTTTCTGTCTACTTTTCCTATCAATTACTGAAAGAAGAGTGTTGAAGTCTTCAGCTATAACTGTGAATTTGTCTGTTTGTCCTTCTACTTCTACTAGTTTTTCTTTATGAATTTTGATGCTCTGTTATGAAATGCCTACACGTTTTGGGTGCTGTGCCGCCTTTAATGATTGTGCAACATAACCTGTTCATTCCTGGTAATTTTCGTTGCTCTGAAGCCTGTTTTTTTCTAGGATTAGTAGAGCCACACCAGCTTTCGTTTGGTCAGTGTTAGCATGGTTTAAATTTTTTCTAGCCTTTTTCTTTTAATCTGTCTATGTTATTATATTCCAAGTGTGTGGCATATAATTTGGGTTTTTTCTCCCATTCTGACAATATGTGTCTATTAATTGGGGTATGTGGACAATTTTTATTTCATGTAATTTTTGATATGGTTGGACTTAGGTCTACCATTTTGTTATTTGTTTTCTCCTTGTTCCCCCTTTTTTGTTCCTCTGTTTCTCTTTCCCTAACTTCTTGTGGATTATTTGAATACATTATAGTATTCAGTTTAAATGTATCTGTAGTATTTTTTTACTATCTCTCTTTGTCTTCTTTCTTTAGTGCTTGTCTTAGGGATTACAATGCACATACTTAACATCCTACTTAGAATTAATATTTTGCTACTTCAAATGGAATACAGAAAGTTTACCTCTATGCAGGTTCCTTTACTCTCTGCTATTTTTGTTGTAATATTCATAGTGTTACATCTAGTAATATTTTTCTTTCAACCATCATACATATGTTAAGAACTTCAGAAAAAAATGTAGTCTATTTAAAAAAATATTTATTTAGAGAGAGAGAGAAAGAGAGAGAGTGAACACAAGAAGGGGCAGGGGTAGAGGGAGAGGGAAAGAGAATCCCAAGGAGGCACCACACTGTCAGCACAGACCCCAAAGTGGGGCTTGATCCCACGACCCTGGGATTATGGCGTGAGCCAAAATCAAGAGTAGGATGCTTAACTGACTGAGCTACCCAGGTGCCCTGAAAAAACATACTCTGTTAAGGTTGTCCAATTATTTACCATTTCTCTTGGTCTTTCTTCATTCCTGAAATACCATGTTTCTTTCTATTACTATTTCCCTCCCATCTGAAAAACTTCCAGTGTTATTTTTTGAGAAAATCTCATGACAAGAAATTCTCTTTGTTTTCCTTCATCTGGGAACATATTTCTTTTGTCTTTATTTCTGAAAGATATTTTCCTGGATATGGAATTATGTGTATTTCTTTTCAACACTTTACAATTATTGTTCCTTTAGTTTCTGATTTCTCATGAGAAAATCCACAGCCATTCAAATTGTTGTTCCCCTGTATATAGTGTGTTTTTTTTTTCCTCTGGCTGCTTTCAAGATTTTTTTAATTGTCTTTAGAGTTTAGTAGATTGACTGTGATGTTCCTGGGCACATATTGCTTTGTTGATTTTGTTAAGCTTCTTAAATCTTTAAGGGTATGTATTTCACCAGATTTAAAGAAACAACGGCTAAAACTTTCCTGAAAATTTTTTTTTACACTACACTCGTTCTCCTATTCTTCTGGAACTCCTACAATAGGATGTTAGATCCTTCAGTATTATTACACATGAGTTTGAGGCTTTCTTATGTTGAAAAAAGAAAACTTTTTTTGTTGTTCACATTGGGCAATTTCTGTTGATCTATCTTTCAATTCATGGGCTCTTATCTCTTTCATCTTATTGTTTTATTGTTCTCATTTAGTGAGATTTTTAAATTCATTATTGTATTTTCAGCTCTTAAGTTTCCATTTGACTCTTTTTTTACTGCTTCAGTTTCTTTACTGAGACTTTCTAGCTTTTCATTCATTTCAATAGTATTCACCCTTATTCCTTACCAGTGTGGTTACTAACAGCTGATTTAAAGTTTTGTCTGATAATTCCAACATCTATGTCATCTCAAGGCTTCTCATCATCTATTGATTATCTTTTTCTGTGTGAGATATTGAGATTTCTCTGACTTGTTCTATGCTAAGTAATTTCAGATTGTGTCTGGGACATTTCGAATGTTGTGAACTCTAGCTCCTGTTCATGTCTTCTGGAGAATGTTGATTATTTTGCTTTAGCAGGCAACCAACCAGGTTAGGTTCAGTCTGCAAGGTCTTACCTACCTTCTGTGGACAACGTTTCCAGTGTTAGTTTGGTTTCACAGACTTGCCAGTGCGATTTGATCTATTCTCTATTTGCCCATGAAGTTGCCAGTATAGGGTGGTAGTTTCTCCTTGAGTTCAGTTCTCAAAGCCTTTGGAATGTGGTTTAGGGTCAGATCCGCACATGCACAGCTAGCTCAGAGTTGAGCCCAGAGGTTGATACATCATCTGACGTTCTTAAGTCTCCTCCTCGTCATCATCTCCCCAATACTTTATGGCTCTCAGGGGCCCCTTCCTTCTCCTCTGTCTAGGAATGTGAAGCGTTAGTTTCCCTGCCATTTCACATACTTCTCACCACTGCATCTGTTTCTGGGGCCAAGCAGGAAAGGAAAAAGAGGGACAACAGCAGTAGGAATTTGGCCTATATTCTTGGAACCATGGTTATTTTGGTTTGAGAGGATTGTCTTCTCCCAGGATTTCAGGCACCTGCCTGGCCACTGCTACTGCTGTGGGGTTGCCTGGAGGCTGGCTGAGAAAGAATGAAGAAATCTAGCAAAGAAAATCCCAGGGGTTCTCCTCCGTGTTCTATGATTTGCAGTGGCCTCCTTTCCTGCTCTTCAGACCAGAAACAGAGATCTTTTCTTGGTGCTCTGTCCTTGTCTGCACGTGGTGCCCATTTCAGTTTTCAGACTCCCTATGAGCCCATACCAAGGAATGCTGGAGGGAGAAGCCCCAGGAAATAAACTCAATGCCAGTTGTGTGGTGCTTTAGGTTTGGTTTCCCTCTCTGCTACCATTTATGTTTCAGAGCCATCAGAGAGCTGCTCGTGTGTCCTATGTGAGTTTTGAGTTGCATTCGGTGGGTAGGACAGAGTAGAGCATGCTTACACCATCTTGAAGGGATCCGGAAGCCCTTGTATGTGTGTGTTCAACATAAAACGAGAGCGGCTCCATCTCCTACAATGCCTGGAAAGAAGGGGAAAGGACAGGCAGATAACTTGCGTTGAATATCAACTGTGAACCAGCCACAGCGTCCTGGTGCACAAAAGCATTATTTAATGTCTCTCTGAGGCAAGAGCTCCAGTTTGTGAGCTCCACTGTCTAGTTGGGGAAAATTAAGCTCAGACTAATTATTTCAAAGTCATATAGATAATTAGTGGTAGACTGAGGATGTGTATTATGGCCTGTCTTAGAAAAATTCAGAAAGGTTTGTGAAAAGCAAAAGACACTGGAAAACTCAAAACTGATACCCTGCTCCCCCTTCTCTCTGCAGGATGGATGAAGGGGACGCTGTGATCATACACCCCGGGGTCCTGTGCATCATGGTGAGACTGCTGCCTCGGTTGTACCATGAAGACCACCCCCAGGTACTTGTTGATGAACACACATCTTTGTCTTTTTCACATGACTGATCGTTTAAGCTCCTTCCGGCCAGACTGTTTTCTTTTTTGCTTTTGCCCTCAGTGCCCTGCATTAGCAGAGCCACCCTTGCAAAGCACCTTCCGCAGGGGAGATTCAGTATGTCTGCGACCCTTGACTGAGTTCTGCCCCCCCTTCCAAGGCCATTTAAAACAGGTCATTTCTTCTGGCAAAGTGACCTTCTAAAAACAACAGCCAAACAAAAACTAGTTGAAATGATTCAACCTTCATGAGGCAAGCCCTGGATGCTAAGGATGGTGCTGGGCCTTGGGGGGCTCAGCAGTCCTTGCCTCCCATCCATTCATCCGTCCTGTGGATGTTGGCTGTGATCCTGGCTTGGCGCTCTGTGGAGGACATGCCAGGCTGACAAGATGGAGCCTGTCCATGGATCCTGCATCCATCATGGGGACCAAGAAGTGGTACCAGTGCAGACAGGCTAAATAAATAAGCTCACAAATAAATATACAATTACCAATTATGACAAGTGATAATGAGGGGAAAAACAGGATGCCGAGAAAGAATAATGGGAATGGAGATGGGGGAAGGCCTAATTCAATCTAATTTAGAGGAAGGGGTGGAGGTCAGGGAAGCCATCTCCTAGATGGTGACATTCAAGCCGAGCCCTGAAAGATGAGTAACAATTAACCAGGCAGGAAGGAGTCTGCTGCAGGCGGCTGGAGTGGGAGCAAAGGGGGAGAGTGGGGAATGTGCCAGATGTGACAGGCAGAGGAAGACTGGAGCCTTGTTTAAGTATGGAGTTCTGTCTCAAGGGCAGCAAGAAGCATCTCTCAAGGGAGTGGACGATGACTCTATCGGGTTTTTGTATCAGAAATATCTCTTTCGTTGTTGCGTGGGGAAGGGCCTGGGAATGGGGGCAGAAGTTAGCGGGCCATGTCTGCAGTTCCACATTGGCGGTGGCTCAGGTAGGGTGGTGTCTGGGTCAGTGTGAAGAGAGAGGAGACATCGAATCACAGAGCCCCGAGATGAATGGGTCCAGGGAGCGGGAAGAGGAAGTCAAAGGCAACCCTCAAGTTCCCGTCCTGGAAGAACCAAGGGCCCTATTGCAGAGTGAAAGGATGGAGCAGTAGAACAAGACAATTCTTGAACCAAGTTCACTCCGTTTGTATGATAAATACTTTAGAAATTCTGAAGAAGAAACTGGAAGGGTTGAGGAAGACCCGGAGGATGCACGCTTTGCTTAGCAGCAGATGGAAGGAAGTGAGTGGAACGGAGCAACCAGGCGTGGTGCTGGACCCTTTCACAGCTTATTTGTCCTCACAGCAGTTTCAGCGGGAGTATTATTATCTCTTTTAACCAGCGGGGAACCAGAGACTCAGACAACATAAAGCGCTTTGAAGGATTCCCCGTTGGTGGACTTGGTATTAAATGTGGTCCTACCTGGCGACAGGTCTCCTGGTCTGTTCCCTGCACAGCGGTGGCTTCCTTGGGAAGAATGAGGGGCGGGGGTTGCAGGCCCAGCTTTTCTTTGTCCAGGACTTAAAAAGGAAATGATATGTTCTAGGAAGAAGTGACAACTAGGGGCGTTATTAGTCACAGCCTGAAAATGTCAATGACCTGGTAAAATACTCTAAGTCCTCCGAAGTCAGTGAGAGAAGTAGAGTCAGGAGCAAAAGCCTTGATGTGTAAGGAAGGGAACCGTTTTCACTAAGGCAATTCTGTAGTATTTGATACAGGCTTAAAAAAAAAAAAGAGTGGGGGGCTGACCTGTTTCCATGGCTCTATGTCCCTTTGTAACTGGAATCATTGTTCTGGTTCTTATTCCTTTTCTGGGAAGTGACAATGAAATGATTATCAAACCAATGAATAGAGACACACGTCATAGTGACATGGAAGGCACTTTATATTTTTCAACATTTATGGAAAAGCAGCAGGCTGGGATAAAATGGGTCTGATTGTCTCTTTAGTTATCTGTTGCTGTGTAACCAACTACTGCCAAGTTAACAAACCATGTCATTCCTTCTCATGGTACGTGTGGGGTAGGAATTTAGACGGGCACGGCAGGGACAGCTCCTCTCTGTGCCACGTGGTAGTCGGTGGGATGGACCATTTAAGATGTCTTCTTTACTCATGCAACTGGTGCCTCGCAAAGCTGGTTCTGATGGCAGGGGCTTCCCGGGCTGGGTCACATGTCTGGGGCCTTGGTTTGAGCTGCTCATAAGATCCTGGGTTCTCCTCCATGGAGCCTTCTCCATCTGGCCTCTACCTGTGTCCTTCCAAGTGGACCCTCCAACCAGCCACATAGTAGCTCAGAGACCCCAAAGGCACAAAAGCAGAAGCTGCCTGCCCTTCCAAAGGCTTAGGCCTTGAACAAGGCAGCCTGGCTTCCACAGCGTTGGTCTACTGGTCAAAGTGAGTCATAGGTTCAGCTTAGACTCTGTGGGAAGGGCCATATGCCTCCCTTACTGACGTGAGGGGTTGCATGCATATACATAGGACAGAAGGAATTATTAGGGGTTATCTTTTAAGACCAGTGCCTACTTGCCTTAAGCATTAACTGGTAGATAAAAATATTCGACCCCTAAATAAAATGTCCTTTAATTCTTTAAATGTCGTCTAACCATTCAGTTGTCTCAAGTGTGGGACTTTGCTTTCTTTACCTTGGCATTCAAGATTGGCCTGCCTGGAGCATTTTGGAAACTAATAGACACTCAGGGGCTATCTCTATGCTAGGCATGTTATTTCATCAATATTCGTAACAGCTCATTCCAGTACTCTAGAATCTCCCCATTTTGCAAGTGCTTGAGGCTCAAGAAAGTTCTGTGGTCATGGGGCTGGTGAGGAGAGGTCTGGAACTCACTCCCAGGCCCCAAGTCAAGAAGTGCTTGATGAATGGGTCTCTCATTCTTTGAAGCTTTGGCAGAATGTAGGATCATGCATTCTTAGCCTTGTACATTTTTCCAGGTGCAATAGCCTCATTGTGAGGATGTCTGGCTTCCTCAGCTATATTTCCAACCACGTAATGTGCTTGCAATGAGAACAACCAAGCCAGTGGTATGAGTGGCCTTAGCAGTCAGGCGGTTGCTGGTGGATGTGTTGTGCGAAACTCCACCCCAGTGATGACCCGTGACGTGAGACAGAGCAGAAAGTGGCCTATCTCTCATCTCCTAGGGCATGGAAATTGTATGGATGGACCTGAGTTTCAGATCCACTCTGTGAGTTGTCACATTAGTGCATGGAGTGGGACTCTACTCCTCTGTGATGGCAATCGGACGTATTAAGTATGCAAATGAGAGCTCCATTTGTTAGGATTCTTTTTCTCCAGTCAAGTCACAATAAGTAATTTAAGGAGAAGTCTAATTCTCCCTCACTGTCTCAAACATGCAAATGAAATGTAGTAGTGCGTTTTCTCAAATATTTGCTGCAGGTGCCAAATCAGCTATTAAAAGTTGAATAATTACAGTAATTAATTTCTGGAAGTGGGGGGGGGGGTGGGAAACCTCATAACAATCAATAGAAGAGCAAATCAAATGAGAAACGAGACCACACAGGAAAAAGCCAGAACAGAAAGGGCTGCAGGACTGCATCTTTGGTGCAGGAAAGTGCAGTAGATGGCAGTGTTACTAAGAGGATGGAATGTGAGATCCCCCTCTCCCCTTAGGGGGGCCTGATTATTCCCAGCATTACACGTGTAGCCACCCTCCTCAGATGATCTTCCTACCTCATGGGTGAGAAACTGATGGCTTTCCAAGGCACAGATGTCATTTCAGGGGTGATAGCTTAAATAACTACACATATGGGGTATCTGATTTCTTTCTTTTTTTTTTTTAACTTTTTTTCTTAACGTTTATTTATTATTGAGAAACAGAGAGAGACAAAACATGAGCATGGGAGGGGCAGAGGGAGGAGGAAACAGAGAATCCCAAGCAGGCTCCAGGCTCTGAGCTGTCAGCACAGAGCCCGACGCAGGACTCAAACCCACAAACTGTGAGATCATGACCTGAGCCGAAGTCGGACGCTCAACCGACTGAGCCACCCAGGCGCCCCTGATTTATTTCTAATCACGGCCGCAGGAAATTGCTTTGCTCACAACCAAGAGGTGTCTTTCCCCCGACCCTCCAAAATGTTAGCACCATGAACTGCTCTTGGAAAGATAATCCAGTTGGGGTTTTTTTTGGCCTCCTGTGTCATCACCAGTTAAAATTGGACTGGGGGAATTCAGCTGTGACTGTTGCTGTCCTAAGCACAAGGCAGACATGGAGTCCAGCTCAGTTCTCTGGGGGCTGAGTTGGCCTCAGAAAGAAGCAACAAATTGGCAAGAAGACGTTTTCCCTTTCTAGATGCTCAGCAGCCTTAAGGGTCTCGTTGTAAGGATATGGCTGTGGGCCAGAACTCTGACCGGTCCTGCAAGGGCTCTCTGGTCCCCAGCATCACTCTGCTTTCATCAGGACTGCCTTTTTCAGTGCCTAGTGGGGGGCATTTGCTTGTGCTCGTAAGTGTAACTCAGAGGGTGGGAAGCCAGATCCAGTTTCACAGAGGTGGAACTCAGATTGTGACGGAGCAGCCAATGGGATGTACGTGCGACTGTGAATAATTACTCACACCTTCTAGATGCTGCTGGGGATTCAGAGATGAATGTCACGGGAGCTCACACTCTGAGTCGAGGGTGGCTAGGAAGAGGAGTGTAGAAGACAGCAAGACCACACTCTCATGACTATACCAAAGGTTTGCCCACCGGGCCTTGGGACAGAGGGGAGGGAAAGCCACAGAGAGCTGGGGATATGGCTGGAATCTGGAGCCAGGCTTTAAAGAAATGGCGCCTGGGTGGCTCATTTGGTTAAGCAACCCACTTCCGCTCAGGTCATGATCTCACCCTTCGTGAGTTCGAGCCCCGTGTCAGGCTCTGTGCTGCTAGCTTCAGAGTATCTGTCTCATTCTCTCTCTCTCTCTGTCCCTCCTCCACAAATTCTCTCTCTCTCTCTTTCAAATAGATAAATAAAAAAACAAACAAAAAAAGACATGCCCATGCCAGCTCAGGTAGAGGAGGGAGGGAAGAGGAGAAGCTCATCCACAGATAGAAGCATGCGTGAAGATGTGTATTTGGGGACTTTTTTTTTTTTTTTAATTTTTTTTTTTAACGTTTATTTATTTTTGAGACAGAGAGAGACAGAGCATGAATGGGGGAGGGGCAGAGAGAGAGGGAGACACAGAATCTGAAGCGGGCTCCAGGCTCTGAGCTGTCAGCACAGAGCCTGACGCGGGGCTCGAACTCATGGCTGGTGAGATCATGACCTGAGCCGAAGTCGGACGCTTAACCGACTGAGCCACCCAGGCGCCCCGTGTATTTGGGGACTTTGAGTCGTTCAGCTGGGCTAGGGTAGACCACATGGGTAGAAAGGCAGTGAGTAGGGCTGCAAAAGTCAGCCAAAGCCACACCATGAAGGGCCCTGAATACCATGCTAAGAGAATTGAATTGTATTGGGTTACCATCCATCATCATCATCATCATCATCATTATCATCATCACCACCATCATCATCACCACCTGCACCACATTCTTAAGTGAACACCAACTGTATGAGAGTAGATTTCAAGCTTTGAAGACAGCAGGGTTTCAGATCTCAGCTCTGCCCCTGAACAGTCACACAGCTGTGGGAAATGACTTAACCTCTGTGACCCTTAACTTTCTTGGCTGTAGGGTGGGGGATAATAATATCTTCCTTGTGGCATTATTGTTGACGATTAAATGACGCAGCGCGTGAGCGCTCAGCACAGTGAGCAGAACATACACCGCAGCATGGGAAACACTTGCTAAGTGGTGAAACTACTGCTTTTAGTGGCTGGAAACTCTACAAGCATTTTATCTTTATAAGACCCCTGCAAGGTGGATATCAGTGTTCCCACACTGCCGATGAGGACTTAAAACTTGTAGAAATTGAGCGACAGATTTAACATGGTTGCTAGGTGGCAGACGTCTGTGATGCCAGGCTCCTGGACCTCCAGCCTCTGTGCTGAGTGGCCTTTCCTGCGTGGACTTGGTAACCACAGGAGGCTATTGGAAAGCAACAACATGATCAGACCTGGGTATTAGGGAGACCGTGGTCTACAGTCAGTCAGTACCGCAAGTCACTGTTGGGTGCGTTCCAGATTCTACCGCCCTGGAAAAGTCCTGGGAAGTCTGATGGGACAGAAAAAAAGATCAGGCTCAGGGCTGCATTTGTCTATCAACTCTTTGTACCTTAATTTGGAAAAGCATGCCATTTTCTGGAATTAGCCTGCATTTCAAACACATTGAACTAATCATATGGGTTTCAAATAACTAAAATATTGACAGTGTTACTAGCCCTGGGTAGCGTTGTGTAAGAGCAGGCTATTTTAAAAGAGCCATTTCCTCCAACAAGGAAATGGGTAAAGTAGGAGTCTCATTTTGTTAAATTGTGACACATCAGAAATTCCAAATATGGTGAATTTTGGGTAACCTATGCTCTTTCCTACTGAACTCCCAAAGCCCCCGGTTTCTATTGTTTCTAAATGAGAAAAATCTCAATCCTGGTCAAAATCCAGTTTTCTTTTTAGGGGAACCTCTTAAATAGAGCAAATAGACACAATCTCACATAATGACAAAGAGGATCAAAAGCAAGACACAAGGAATGCAGAATGATGGAGTAGAAGTTAAAGTTAGATGGGAAGACCTCTGGCCCAATTGTCAGGTAACCTCGCTTCTAGTCTTTTCTACCATCATTAGTTCCACGACTCATGTAGGCTACTTCCTGTCTCCACATCTCAGTTTCAGCTACTCAGATTTGGCCTAGATCACAGGGGTTGCAAACTCAATGTCTTGGGACCAGGGAGGTAAAGGAAATGAGTAGGTATACATAATAGGAAGTGTTGAGGCCTGTGGCTCTAGGGAAGGGTTCTTGTCTTGCCTAAAGGCACTTCCACTTAACTAAGGGGCAATAAAACAGGAGGAAAGCCAAACTGTGCCCACCAAATAAAACACTTTTATACACCATCAGTTTAGGACCCTTAAGAGATTTAAATTCCCTTCCTTATGATGAATGCATGACACTGTTAAAATCATGGGCTTTGGAGTAAGACCTGGGTGGAGTGCCAGTTCTGACACTCATTAGCTATGTGGCCATAGGAAACTGATGTATCTTCAAGTCTCAGTGTCCCCTTATAATATTTCCCCATTGGGAAAAGTAGTGGAGAGTGTAGTTGTAAAGTACTTAGCATAGTACTTGGCACAAAGTATCTGTTCATCAGACACTGGCTCCATTGTACCCCCACACCCTTCCCTTCTAGCTTTGGCAGTCTGTGTTCCTAGGACTCTGAGTCATGGCATACAAGAAATTTGGAAAGAGTAAATGGAAGATAATGCATTTTAGGTATATTTCCAACTGGCATTTTACTATTGTGAAATTAATAACAGAGAATTGATGTTGAACTACATGTTACAGTCTACTTAGGAATCAAAAGGCTGAGTTCTCTCTTCTGCCTGTTTTGCATTTGGTCTATGACCTGGGTGAAGCTTCAATGGTGGATAGCATAAAACTGGGAGGAGGAGTTACCCACTGGATGACGAAATGGGGCTGTGAAGGTTTCTACCAGCCTGAGTAACGGATTAGAATCCCATTGACTCAAAATTCAGCAGAGATGATCAGGCCTGTGCTCATGTCTTAATGCACATATCCACTGGGTGGGGAAGGAACAGAATACGTGAGAGAGTCCTAGGGGGTTTGGTGCAAGGTCAGTAATTGTCCCAAGTGAGTGAGGATACTGCTATGGTGAGTTCTACTTCTTGCTATATTTATAGAACTATAGTGCCCAATTTGAGGGAGGTGGTCGTCCCATGACCCCTTAACATGCTGCACCGCTGTTTGTCCAGAGGTGAGAAGCCAGGATGGCAAGGGATCCGAAAAACCTCCTTAGTCATGCAAGGAATAGTGAACAGATCTCCGGGTGGGTAGCTGAGAGAGAAAGACATTGGGGAAATGAGACCTGGGCAGATACTTGTCGGTCAGTTGTTGGTCGAACAGTAGAATGCACACACCAAGATCAGTTAGTCAAGCAGCAAATTATTTGTGCTTAATAAAAGGACAAACTTGCCCAGACTGGCTGGGCAGCTGTGGAGGTAATGAGCTAATCTGCCCTGGGGATTCCAAGTGGCTCAGAAGTGTGGCTGTTGGTGAGTTACATATATGTGAGACTCCCACCTGGCTTCTCAAGATGGTGGAAATGGTCAAATTACTGTGTACCACTTACTAAATTCAGATGATCCCCGTGTGGGGCAGAGCCATGAGCACTTAGTTTTTCCTGTAAGTTTTGAGAGGTTGGCCTAAGACAGGATGGGATAGGTACCCACTGCCCAACCCATAGAGTCGCCAGTGTCAATCGGTTTTGCCTCGAAAACCCAGAGCTAGCCAGTACTCTGCAAGCTTCAATACCTGGGGGCCTGAGAGGCAGCGATTACAGTGATAAAGTGGCCTCTGGAGCTGAACTTCTGGTTTGGATTTCTGTGCCTCCCCCATGTAATCTCAGTAAGCTATAATCTCTCTGGCCTCAGTTCCCTCATCTGTAAGATGGGGTAATAATAGCAACTAGCTCATGGTGTTTGAGAATTAAATGAGCCAGTACATGAAAGCACTTAGAAGGGTGAGCCTTCAAATAGTGAGTGGGCAGTGACGTTAGCTCTCATCACTAGCCACGGAGCCTGCGAACATGGTAGGTGTATACTCTCGCTCTTAGAGTGAGCTGGTACACTTCACAGTGGCCTTGAAAGCCAGACACTTGGTTGGAAGTGTCCTCTACCACCATTAGAGGAGAAAACCACAACCAAGAAGGGTTAGTATCCTGAAAACACCTGCATCCTATAAGAAAAAGCACTTTCACAGAAAGTGTTTCTATTGACTCCCACAACAACATACTAGGGTGGCACATATTTTCGTTATTCTCATTTTTTTTTTCAACATTTTTTATTTATTTTTGGGACAGAGAGAGACAGAGAATGAACGGGGGAGGGGCAGAGAGAGAGGGAGACACAGAATCGGAAACAGGCTCCAGGCTCCGAGCCATCAGCCCAGAGCCTGACGCGGGGCTCGAACTCACGGACCGCGAGATCGTGACCTGGCTGAAGTCGGACGCTTAACCGACTGCGCCACCCAGGCACCCCTCGTTATTCTCATTTTAAAGCTAAGGAACTGAGGCCTAGGGAAAATAAGGAGCTAGCCCAAGTTTACTCATTAGTCAGTGTCAAATCAGCATGAGAACCTAGCTGTGGGTAGATCTTTTTGCCCTGTGGCTAGAAGGTGATGGAGGCGAATGTCTGTCTGGAAGGTCAGAAACAACACGCCAGGCCTTGCGCCACAGTTTGCTTGTGAATAAATCCCTCATCTCTACAGAAGACTGTGTATTCTACAGCCTTGTTCCGGGAATCTCCTCCAGACGATCGTGGATGGTAATCTGTTAGCAACAACAAAAAAATCTCCTTTAACAATATCTCTTAACAAAGTCATGTCAACACTTGACTTTGGCTAAAGCACCAGAGACACTCAGGGTAAGTTTATGCCTCCTCTTCTTGGGGGAAGGAAGCCTGGAGGGAAGGCCTGGCCGTCAGCAGGAAGGGTTCTGGCTGAGGGTGGTGTTGGGCCTCCTGCAGCCCTGCATTGGGCTCCACTGCTCACTTGATCTAGCTCTCATGCAGTGAGGGCATGTGTGTCCAAGGGGATGGCAACTCTCCACGGATGGTTCAGGTTCCAGGCTGTGCAGGCAGCCTCCTGGATGGATGTTTACAGGCTGGTTTCCCTGGCGATGTTCTCACAGCTGACCACAGACTCATCGTGGGGGAGGGCATTGGGTGCTGGGGATGAGTGAGCCCGGCTGACGACTGGCTGTGATTGCCAGCCTTTCCCTGAAAGGCCATGTCCACTTTCACCCCTTGATTTTTGCACATGCTATTGCCTCTCCCAGAAAGACCATTTTCCCTGCTAGCCCGGCTCTGTCTTCATTGTCTTTCAACGCTTAGCTGGCACATCATCTTTTCTGACCACTCTTAGCCTTCTGGGTTAGGTGCACCTCCTGTTTTCTAGAACACCTTGAGCCCTTGTGCTTGCACTAACTGGAGAGCTGTTGCAGTTGATGCAGAAACAGGTGCTAGGGCAACAAGGGTGAAGGGTCATTATTTCAGGCAGCGGTTCACAGTGTGGTGGAGACTGGGAGTGGTAGAAAGTGATCTATCATCTGTCTACTGAGAGAGCCATCAGAGTGTAGCATTTGTTTATTTATTATTTATTTATTTAAAAAATTTAAATTTATTTTTGAGAGAGAGAGAGACAAGAGTGAGTGGGCAAGGGGCAGAGACACAGAATCTGAAGCAGGCTCCAGGCTCCGAGCTGCCAGCACAGAGCCCCATGAGGGGACTCGAACCCACAGACTGCGAGATCATGACCTGAGCTGAAGTTGTACGCTTAACTGACTGAGGCACTCAGGCACCCCAGAGTGCAGTCATAGGATTGAGGTATGGACAGTGCTGTTTGGGAAAATCTGAAAAGATGTCTTACATGTGAGAACGTGTGAATTGTCTCTTGAATGATAACTAGGAACTCGGCAAAGGGATGGGGGTACAAAGGGCATTCCCAGCTTCAGGCGTCAGTCGAAACTGGTGTGCACATTTGGCAAAGGGAGGGACTATACTAGGCCTGGAGACGGGGTGTACCACAGGGGAGGATGCAGTAAAGTTGGAAAGAGACAAATCCCTTATAAATAGAAGATCCTGGGCTTCTGTTACCAGGCGGCATTAGCCATCACATGCATGTAATTTATGAAAGAAGCAGGAGGTTTGGAGCAGGCACCCGTATGCATTTAGGTATTAGTTGCATGTCTGTTCAAGTGGATCAATGAAAGTGCCTTCAGACATGGTTTCTACTGATTTTGGTGCTACTTGGGCTTCTTACACATAAGCCAGGACCACAAACTCCCACACCTATAGGGTCACGTGGACACCACAAATGAATCTATCAGGCTGTGGCGAAAGGGAAAGTTTATACCCATATATAGAAAGAACTAATTCTAAGTAAGCAAAGATAACAGCTTGTCAAATGAAACCCATCTGTGGGCCCTACTTACCTGTGATATCTCTGAAGAGCTGAGGTCACTTAAATTAGATCATGTCTTTTCCAAAATCATCAAAGAACATTTCAACTAAATTGGGATAAGCAACCAATCCCAATTTGAGTAGTTCAGTAGAACTCTCTGTTCTTTCAAGTGTCCGGGGGAAGCACACGTGGTCATCTGATGGCTTTTACATCTACGTCAGGATATACCATGGACTGATGTGCCCAAAGCCTTGGAGGAATCCACCCCACCAGGACCCAGCCCTCCTTGGGCTCTGGGACCTTATTAATCTGGACCAGGAGAGAAAGTGAGGGAGAGAGAGAGAGATGAAGAAGAGTGAACATCCACAGCTAGACAAGGGTAGACTTGAAGGCTTGACTGTTAAGTGGATAAAGTAAAACACTCCTAAAGGCTGTCCCACAAATTGCTCTGTGATAATTTACCTTGGGGGTCCAGCCTGCCGGCCAGCCTGGTGACCCTGCGTAGCCACCATGGAGTCCTAATTGAACCACCACCCCCTAGCCTCCATTGGAAATAATATGCGTTAGGAAAATCAATCCATTTGGAGGGGGAGAAACCAGACTGGCTTCCTGCTACTGCTCATATTTTCACTAAAACCCCATTTTTACTGGAACCAACATTGAAAAAACCAGCACATTTTATTCAAAACAAGGCAATATTGTTATTGACAGAGCTGCAGTGATAATGAGGACGATCAATTTTCCCTCCTCCATTATGGGGTATTGAGCAATTTTGGAGTAAACTTGTGGCATCATTAGACAAGATCAGCATTTCTCCCTTTCGAAAACTTCCGTGTCTGTCTTTCTTTCTTTCTTTCCTTCTTTCTTTCTTTCTTTCTTTCTTTCTTTCTTTCTTTCTTTCTTTTCTTTCTTCCTTCCTTCCTTCCTTCTCTCTCTCTCTTTCTTTCTGTTTTTCCTTTTTTGCGTATTTAGATTTTAAGTAGCTTTTCTCTGGTGGATAAAGAAGAAAAAAAAGCAAACAACAACAACAAAAGAAAGCCAAAAATCCCTGAAGCAATAAGTGAAGTGCTGGTAATAAAACTGGAGATTGTAGACATTTATTTTTAATTCTTATTAATAAGAATTATTATTAATAATACACTGCGAGGTATTTTTGCATCTTGCTTCATACGGACTGTCTCCCCAACTTTCACCCCAAATTAAAAGACTACAGATACCAAATAATCCAGATTCTGGGAGAAGGAAACTTCAAGGCAAGGGGGTGGAGGCTCCCTTTTGGTTCCGAGAGGAACGGAGAAGAGGAAAGGCCGAGGTGCACACCCTGTGGGATGCAGGGAGAGACACTGAAAATTGCAGAGGAAAGGTCTGGGGAAGGGAGTTAAGGAGGTTGGGCAGATTTCCACGAGGAGGAGCTCCTCAAAGTGAAAGTGATGGAATTATTTAGCGCAAATGAGTTTTGGCATTTCTCCCTTCTGTCTCTGGTCCCTTTTGGGCTACACATTGCCTCTACTGGTTTAGGCCGGCTGTGTTAATAGTGACAAGGAAGGGGTTGTCTCAGCCCACTCAGGCTGCTATAAGAAAATACCATAGACGGGGTGGCTTATAAACAACAAGAATTTATTTCTCTCATAGTTCTGGAGCTGGAAGTCCAAAAGCATGGTGCTGGCAGATTCAGTGTCTGGTGGGGCCCCACTTCCTCATGGATGGCCCTGTTCTTACTTTGTCCTTATATGGCACAAGGGAAAAGAAGGCTCTCCCGGGTCCCTTTTATAAAAGCATTAATCCCATTCATGAGGGCTCCACCCTCGTGACCTAATCACTTCCCAAAGGCCCCACCTCCAAATACATCACATTGGAAATTAGGGCTCAGCATATGGATTCTGGGGACACAGGCATCCAGTCCATTACAGACACCATCTTCCCCCAATGATGAGATCTTCCTTTGGCATCAGTGATGTTGGCAACAGGATGACACTTCATTTCAGAATGACAAAATCTTGCCTGGGAGCAATCCCCCTGAAAAAACATTCTAATGTAGTTTAAATTTTAAACTAAAATGAAAATGGCCTAAAATTTTAAGTTGGAAGTATTACTGAAGATAGGGTAAAAACAGAAATTTCACTAAATGCCATCAGTCTGTGGCAGGAGCTCTAGCGATGTGCTCTTGGAAGGAAGAGAGGAAGGTAGAGGGTGAGCTGTGTGACCCCTTCATTTTTTTTTTTTTTTAAATCTAAGAACTGATGATAAACAGTGTAAATATGTGCCCCAAATACAGTTTAATCCTTGAAACATATATGCTACTAAGCGGTGTCTGAAGCCTGTGGAAGAGTGCCATCTTATTAATTTCAGTCCCTTAGTGATACAAACATAGTCTTGATCACTGTGGGCAGGGTGTTCCCAAATCGCTGCACACGTGAGGAGGAGATGGGAAGTGAGGTGATCCTGAGCATGGGGTCTGGGATCAAAGCCAGGCCCTGCCTTACCATGCGGCCTGGACAATGAACTTCTCTGGGCTCAGTTTCCTCATCTGTAAAATAGGGAGAGTAATAGTACCTCCATCATAGGGTTGTTCACGGGGATTATATAATCTATACATGTCAAAATGCTTAGACTAGAGCCTGGCACATCCTGGACACCCAGGAAATATATTCATCTCAGAGCAAAATTTGGCCCTCACAGTAGATGCCAGGCTCAGATTCCCTTCTAGATCCAAGAGCTCCTCAAAATGCACGAGGGGCTGCAGGGAACTGCTCCCACCCAGCCACTGTAAATCCTCTGCTACAGCTCCTTTTCTTACTATACTCAGAGTGTCCCCCTCACCCGTCTTGCCTGTAGCCTGTGATTCCCTTGAGAGCGGGGACAGTGTTTTGTAAATCTTGAAATTTAGCCAGAGCCTGATGTTGAAGAAGCCATTAATACTTGTTTGAGGCAGAGGGGGAAGAAGGGCAAGCGGTGAAGGACTCCAAGAAAGCTTTCATGGTTGGGAGAGTGGGTGTACATATCAGATGGTCTGTGACTTGATGGGAAGAGAAGCTAGTTATCGTTAGAAAGAGATTATTCAAAGACAAATAAAGAAACTGATCCCATTCACAATTGCACCCAGAAGCATAAAATACCTAGGAATAAATCTAACCAAAGATGTAAAAAATCTGTATGCTGAAAACTATAGAAAGCTTATGAAGGTAATTGAAGAAGATATAAAGAAATGGAAAGACATTCCCTGCTCATCGATTGGAAGAATAAATATTGTCAAAATGTCAATACTACCCAAAGCTATCTACACATTCAATGCAATCCCAATCGAAATTGCACCAGCAT
Organism: Neofelis nebulosa; assembly: GCF_028018385.1. Lineage (NCBI taxonomy): Eukaryota > Metazoa > Chordata > Mammalia > Carnivora > Felidae > Neofelis > Neofelis nebulosa. Next base: position 51,238,290 of record NC_080794.1, read on the forward strand.
TCTTCTCAAAACTAGAACAATCCTAAAATTCATATGGAACCACAAGAGGCCCCGAATAGCCAAAGTAATTTTGAAGAAGAAGACTAAAGCAGGAGGCATCACAATCCCAGACTTTAGCCTCTACTACAAAGCTGTAATCATCAAGACAGCATGGTATTGGCACAAAAACAGACACATACACCAATGGAATAGACTAGAAACCCCAGAACTAGACCCACAAATGTATGGCCAACTCATCTTTGACAAAGCAGGAAAGAACATCCAATGGAAAAAAGACAGTCTCTTTAGCAAATGGTGCTGGGAGAACTGGACAGCAACATGCAGAAGGTTGAAACTAGGCCACTTTCTCACACCATTCACAAAAATAAACTCAAAATGGATAAAGGACCTGAATGTGAGACAGGAAACCATCAAAACCCTAGAGGAGAAAGCAGGAAAAGACCTCTCTGACCTCAGCTGTAGCAATCTCTTACTCGACACATCCCCAAAGGCAAGGGAATTAAAAGCAAAAGTGAATTACTGGGACCTTATGAAGATAAAAAGCTTCTGCACAGCAAAGGAAACAACCAACAAAACTAAAAGGCAACCAACGGAATGGGAAAAGATATTTGCAAATGACATATCGGACAAAGGGCTAGTATCTAAAATCTATAAAGAGCTCACCAAACTCCACACCCAAAAAACAAATAACCCAGTGAAGAAATGGGCAGAAAACATGAATAGACACTTCTCTAAAGAAGACATCCGGATGGCCAACAGGCACATGAAAAGATGCTCAACGTCGCTCCTCATCAGGGAAATACAAATCAAAACCACACTCAGATATCACCTCACGCCAGTCAGAGTGGCCAAAATGAACAAATCAGGAGACTATAGATGCTGGAAAGGATGTGGAGAAACGGGAACCCTCTTGCACTGTTGGTGGGAATGCAAATTGGTGCAGCCACTCTGGAAAACAGTGTGGAGGTTCCTCAGAAAATTAAAAATAGACCTACCCTATGACCCAGCAATAGCACTGCTAGGAATTTAACCAAGGGATACAGGAGTACTGATGCATAGGGGCACTTGTACCCCAATGTTTATAGCAGCACTCTCAACAATAGCCAAATTATGGAAAGAGCCTAAATGTCCATCACCTGATGAATGGATAAAGAAATTGTGGTTTATATACACAATGGAGTACTACGTGGCAATGAGAAAGAACGAAATATGGCCCTTTGTAGCAACGTGGATGGAACTGGAGAGTGTGATGCTAAGTGAAATAAGCCATACAGAGAGAGACAGATACCATATGTTTTCACTCTTATGTGGATCCTGAGAAACTTAACAGAAACCCATGGGGGAGGGGAAGGAAAAAAAAAAAAAAAGAGGTTAGAGTGGGAGAGAGCCAAAGCATAAGAGACTGTTAAAAACTGAGAACCAACTGAGGGTTGATGGGGGGTGGGAGGGAGGGGAGGGTGGGTGATGGGTATTGAGGAGGGCACCTTTTGGGATGAGCACTGGGTGTTGTATGGAAACCAATTTGACAATAAATTTCATATATTGAAAAAAAAATAAAAATAAAAAAATAATAAAAAAAACATTAAAAAAAAAAAAAGAAAGAGATTATTCAAATTAGTGCCTTTGTGGTTACTCCTGCCTTTACACTGGTGGACTAACCTAGACATGATCTGTGTTGTCAGAGATCCCCTTTCTTGAGACCAAAAACTCGGCCAAGGGTGTGTAATATATAAAGCATGCTAGGGCCTCAGGTAGGGTTCCTCAGAAGTGGAGCCCAAGGCAGGGGCACAGGTACATCAGATCCATCAATGGAGGGATTCAAGGAAAGGGGAGTGAAGGAAGCAGGATGATACAGGGGAAGAAGCTGAATGAAGATTAGCTGAAGTCCAGCATCAGCCTGAGCCCACAGGGCGGGGCTTTCAGGCATGAACTGCACCACCGAGGCAGAAGCCATGACCTCACGGCTGTAGTCTGGCGTGTGTGTGTGTGCACGCATGTGCACGTGGTATGTGGATGTGTGTGTGTTTGCATGCGTGCGTGTGTGAGCGTGTGCACATATGCATGTACACAAACACATATATGGCTCTGTGGGCATGTATATACATGTGCATGCATGCACACACACATGCATGGATGCTCCTGTGTGTCCATGTGTGCATACACTTTTGAGTATATATGCATGAGTGAACTTGTATGGGGGGGCACATTGCCCCTGGACAGGGCAGCTCCCAGTTGGGGAAGGGCAGCCCTCTAGAGAAGGCATAGCTATGATGGGTACACTCATCTGGAAAAGGAGGTCTGGGGGAGGCTCCCATAGCATCCACTGCAGGAAAATACCATTACGTTCTAACTGGTATCCCTCTCACTTCAGACAATATCGTATACAACAGTAAAAGAGAGTGTGGGCAGCCCTGAGAGTTTTTGTAGAGGAATTTCTCCCTCTCCACCCCCACCCCAGACTGTCTGCATCACTACAGAGGGCTGGGAATTTCAGGCGTTTATTTTTTGACGAAGAAAAGAAAGGAAGATTGCAGAAACCATGTATTCGGCTCAAATATTCACTGAGCTGACCCTATGCGCTCTCTTCTGCGGGCCTCAGGGACATAAAGATACTGAAGGGACTGGAAAAGTAGTAAGGGTAAGATAAGAGCACCACTATCCATGTCTGAGAGATGGACAAAGGACAGTGGGAAGGCCCATGGGGGCGGGGGGTAGTGACAATCAGGGGCTGAGGGCAGGCGTCGGCGAGCAGCTTGCGCAGGAGTGGCGACTTGAGCTGGCGTGGGCGCTGAGCGTGGCCTGGTCCGGCCACAGCCAGTCTGCATGGGCACTGCCTGTGAGCCTGCCTCCCTGGGGCACTGCACCTTCTGTGCCGGGGGTACGACCTCAAACACAGGGCTGCTTTGTGAGCGAAGGCTGTGGGGGTGTGGGACCCTCCAGAGGCTCAGCCACTGTTCAGGACTGCAAACCTGTCTGACCCCGGTCTTCCTACCTTTTGAAAGGAGCCATGTGTCTGGACTTTTATGTGAAATTTCCGGATGTTTAAATGTTAGCAATTAATTCAGAAACTGCTTAAACATCGCGCGGGGCAGACACCGCGTCTCTGGGGCAGATGCGGCCTCTTGCTGGCCGGCTCGCAGTCTCTGTTTTAAGCCTCTATGTCTTTGGCAGCTGACCTCAGTGGCCCCCATCCTCCCACAGACCAGCCTCTGGGGTTCCCATTGCACGAGAAGTGGGCACATCTGAGAACCCCCGATATAGAGTACAGTTAGAACAGGCTGTGTGGGTGCAGGCGTCTGGCCCCACAACCAATTTGGGGCCTGGTTGGGGGCCTATCAAAGTTGCCCACAAAATGTCCTGACCTCCAGGGCTCACTGTTTGCTTTTGCTCTCTTAGCTTTCCCAGGAGATCCAGTGCTCCATGGCCAGTCATATCCAGTCCCTGGTGAAATCGGAGAAGAACCGTCAGGTCATGTGTGAGGCGGGGATGCTTAGGACCCTTGTGGCCTCCTGCCGCAGGGCCCTGACCACCAGCACCAGCCCCTTGCACTCAGGCCTCATCAGGATTTTTGAAAAACTTGCCTCCCAAGCCATCGAACCAGACGTGTTAAGGTACTGTGTGCCGCTCATTAAACACTGCTGAGCTGCTGGCAGCTGTGCTCAGGCCCAGTGGACAGTAGGAGTACACGGGACAGGTGTCCCCATGCCCCCTCCTGCACCCCCTCTGTGCAGGGTGTGGCCCTTCCCAGTATTGGACAGCGCGAGTCCAGGAGGAACCCCGGGTGCATGCGGGCGGTGCAGAGACCCACAAAGCAGACATAGCCCCTCCCGTGGAGCTGTGGTCTTCGGAGAGAGGGGAATCTTCAGAGGGTCCTGCAGACAACACAGAATAGCATGGTGGGGGGTGCTCAGTGGATAATGCCAAAGCTACGGGAACTGAGAGGGGCGGGGGCTGTGAGGGCTTCACTGCTCAAGGGGTGAGGCTGTAGGAGCCAGGCTGGTGTGACAAGCAGTGGCCGAGACTCCCGACAGAGAGAGGGACAGAAGCGGTGCTCCCTTGTATCCTATGGGAGCCTTCCTGCTGGCGGCCCCTCCACGAAGCCACCTGGTGCCTGGAAAGCTGAGCAGGAGGGAGAGGCACAGAGCAGACAAACGGAGCAGACACAAAAAACGGAGTAGGACAAATTCCTTCTTCTCTCTTCCAAATCTGGTTTGAGGCTGCTAGCTGGTCAAAGACACCTAAAGGCACCAGCTCTGTGGTCTGGGTGCCAGGCCAGTCTCCCTCTGTTTCTGCATGGCTTAAGGAAACGCTTTCCAAACAGAGAGAAGGAAAGTGGAGGAGGGCATCAGGGAGCACTGAGATTTGGGAAAGTGCTCGGATGAAGCTGGAGAACACTTCTGTTCATAAAAGGTCTTCATTTTGTTTCTCTTGCATGTTCTGATCCTTAGACAGTTTCTAGGTCTTGGAGTTCCCCCACCTCCGTCAGCTGCAACGAAAATCCTCCATTCATCTTGTGTCCACGGAGGGGACTCTGGAGGCTCAGGTGAGGACAGAGGAAAGAACAGGAACAGGTTAATGGGAATTAAAAAGAATATGCATTCCTTAGAAGGGAGCCTTCACAACAGGTGGGAAGCAGACAGATTTAAAAAATGGTATTGCCTGCTGCTCAGTGGAGCAAATGAGGAAAAGCAGGATTGGTGGTCCCTGGAGAAAGGGCAGATCTGGAAGGAAAAGGATGACCCTCATCCTCATATAAGACAAGTGATGCTGGGGCGCCTGGGTGGCGCAGTCGGTTGAGCGTCCGACTTCAGCCAGGTCACGATCTCGCGGTCTGTGAGTTCGAGCCCCACGTCAGGCTCTGGGCTGATGGCTCGGAGCCTGGAGCCTGTTTCCGATTCTGTGTCTCCCTCTCTCTGCACCTCCCCCGTTCATGCTCTGTCTCTCTCTGTCCCAAAAATAAATTAAAAACGTTGAAAAAAAAAAAAAAAAGACAAGTGATGCTGAGCGTGCCCTTGGCCCCTTTGGTCCCAGATCATGGAAAGAGCGATAGGGTTTCCTTCATGATACAGTGCATGCTAGAATACCCAGAGCCGTGCCTGGATGGAAGTACCAGTGATGGTTTTTTGCACAGCTCACAGCTCAGGGGACAGTTGGGCGATCAAGAGGCCAAAGCATTGGGTGGGTCCCCTAGTATCAGTCCTGGTACCTGGGAGGCTGCTGACTCCAGGGACCGGCTTAAAGAATAGAAAGCTATGGGCAGGTTGAGTGTGGATCACATAATTGAAGAACATGGATGGAGATTCAGCTGATCCTGGCAATCAGGGGAGGGGAGCAGAACTTTCAAAGAGACAGGCTGCTGTGAGCGGGGAGTTCAGGGAGCCAGGACAAAGTGTCAGTGAGCGACGGCCAGTGGGGCAAGCCAATGATGGCAACAGAAAATGGTGCGCTGGAAAGCTGGGGGTTTGTGGGGAATGATGGAATTAAGGGAAAAGAAGTTTCGAGGAGGAACGTAGTGTTGCTGCAGTTCAGGGTTACTAAGTCAGTAGAGAGCTGCCTCACAGGGGTCAGGAAGTGCTGTGACACTGTGGAGCCCTCCTTCAGGGCTGTGGCAGAAGCGTCGAGGCTGTTGTCAGAAGAGCAGATATGCTTGAACAGGGACATGTCTCTTCTCTTGCATGTTGCCTTAGGGTCCCAGGCTGCAGAAGCAGGGACTGCTGAGGGTCCTGGAGGAGCTGCCCCGGGGGCCGACCCTTGCTCAGCAGTCACACAGGCCCTCAGATCCTCGAGGACGTCCCAGGGCTCAACCACTGCCCTTCAGACTTCACTCAGCCTCATCTCCATGACCTCCCCGCGCAACCTGCAACCTCAGAAGGCGGCCCTGGCTCCATCATTTGTGGAATTTGACATGTCCGTGGAAGGCTATGGGTACAACACGTTTCCTTATGCTTGGAATGCACTTTATTAATTTCCCAGGGCCCTTGTAACAGCATCAGCTGCTTTCTGTCCTCATGGTGTAAGAGAGAGTGAGGTCCCTGCAGAGGGACAGAGGGGAGATGTCATGGCCAGAAGTTGGTTTGCGGTTCAATGATCTGAGATACTTTTCTGTTTCCAGCTGTTTGTTTATTCCGACTGTGTCTACGGTTATGGGAACCAGCACAGAGTATCTGGTCTCCGGAGGGATCGGGACAGGTAAGTGTTTCTCAGGGGGTTTAGCTTGCTGAGCCGTCCTCACCCTACCCCAGAATAAGTGCTTAGGGAGCCTTGATTTCAGATTCCGCTTGGCATTTCAAGAAAGTGTGAGTCTTTGTTGTTTCTGTATATCTGTAGAGGAGTCATCCTTCTGGTTTGTCATGCCTGTTTTAGGGCGGGAGGATCCTGTTTATTATGTGTCCCAAGGGCCCGTCCCATGCCTCTGCGTAGAGTGGGGACTCAGTGAACACTGATGGGCTCATTCGGTGATTTGATGTCTGAGTCTGCGTTGGATTCATTTTGTCAGCGATTGACAAAAGTCGAAACAAACACCTTACCCCGCCTTAGGACTCTTTCTAGAGAAGAATATAAGTTCTATGTGGATGGCCATCTGATCGACCTGGGCCCTAGCAGGCTTTGTGCACTGCTGTGCTCGGCTAAAAACTGCCTGGGAAGGACAGGGCAAGAACCCGGTGCCGCCCGAGCTAAGCACCCTCAGTTAGAAGAACCTGCGTTTCTCTGGAACGGTGGGCGCTGAGGAGCCATTGCATTCACAGCCCAACATGGGGCACCAAGCCTGATTCTGCTTATTCATGGAGGAGAGTGGGCCTGCTCTGCACTGTAACCCTGTTACAGGGCAGGAGGACGTGGGTTTGGCTACAGTGGAGGCTTCCCCATACAAGGTTCAGCTGAGTAAGGCTGGTGTCCCCTGCCTCTCACAGCACACTGCCCAGCTTTAGATCAACTGACCAGTGGGCCAATGATGACCGATCTCAGGGGTATGAACCCCTTCCCTTGGCAAGGTGGCATGGAATAATAGGTGGGACAGAATTGGAGAGAGGCTTTGGGGATCTACACTCAAGTCCTGGTGGGAATATGCGAGTATGAAAAAGAGGACAAGCTTCTGCGGTGTGGGGTCGACATAAAGTGGGCATGAGTCAGGTGAGGCACAGAGCTGGACACAGTAGGGCCACCTCTGGGCCGATTCAGAGCCACAGTGAGTCTAGACAAGATTCCAAGGCAGAGAAGTTCTAAGGGCATGCTTGTTCTGACTCCAGGTGCTGCCAGATCGTTCCCTCCACTTGGTGGCCTGACCTTCTCCTGCTGGTTCCTGATCAGCAGGCACAGCACAGTCACTGAGGGCCACCCTCTGCGCTTCCTAACCTTGGTGCGTCACCTGGCCAGGACTGAGCAACCCTTCATCTGCTTCTCTGTCAGCCTGTGCCCGGACGACCTCTCCTTAGTTGTGTCTACAGAAGAGAAAGAATTTCAGTCCCTGGGTAAGGCGTTGGGAGCTGTTTTCACCTACACTTGGGGAGAATGGGGCTAATTCAGCAGCTTTTGGCACAAGAGCCCAGTAGCCCAACCGTCCTTTGGTGGCTGGTGGCTGGTCCAGGCTCTGCCATTTAGAGCTCAGCCTGGCTGTCTAAGCTCATCCCTCTGTGATGGCCAGAAATGGCCTGTTCTTCTTGTGTTCCCCAAGAGCGTCACTGTTTCATAGGGAGACACCCCAGGGGTGCCTTGGCATCATGGGCACAGAGCACAACTGCTTATTCCCCCCTCCTTGTTAGGACTCTAGGGCAAATGTGCATGGCTACAGAGGCGGTCTAGTGCGGGGTAGACCGCAAAATCTGACTCCTGGACTTGAATACTACTTGCTCGATGACCCTGGGCAACTTACCTAACCCGTCTGTGCCTCAGGCTGGTGAATGAGAGTCGTGATAGCACCTACCTCCAAGGGTTGTTGTGAAAAACAAAACAAAACAATAACCCCAAAAAACCCGAAGTGACATTTCTAACAGTTCTTAAACCCATGTCTGGCACAAGGCAAGACCTCAAGCAACGGTGGCTGCTGTCGTCATTATTTTATGAGGGGGTCGAGGCCTCCGCACGAGGCCCTGTTCTCCTGGGTTGCTGCAGCATGGCGCCGCATGCCGGGTGTGGTGTTTGTGGTCTCTTGCAGACATCATGGAACCCGAGGATGATCCTGAGCCTTCTGCTGGACGCCAGCTTCGGGTCAGGTGTGGCCAGCTGCTGACTTGTGGTCAGTGGCACCACCTGGCTGTGGTTGTCACCAAGGAAATGAAAAGGAATTGTACCGTTTCCACCTATCTGGATGGACAGATCGTTGGCTCAGCCAAGGTGAGCTAGTTGCCCCGAGCTCCACTTGCCCCACAATGCTTTCCTGGCTGCACCACTCTGGAGTGGCCTCAGGTCAGTTGGTCCTTTTCATTTGGCGAGGGGAGGGTGGGGTCAGTATCTAATGAAACTCGCCTTTGGCGTCCAGTACACTTGGCTGAGCTCATGCATAAGAACAACCCAAAGAAACAATAAAACAAAAATCCTTCAGAAAATGGAATGAAAGCTACACAACCAGAACAGAAGGTGAAACGTGGACATCAGAATAGTCATAAGAGAATATAAATTCCCAGAGTGAATGAGGCTTTTCACAGTTTAAGTTATGGATTCCCTAGGAAAGTCTGCGTGGGGGTCTCAGGTTCTACTTTTCCAAGAAGCTTGGTGGTGAATCTAACACAACTGTCCTTCCACCATACTTGGGAGTCAGGCGCTAGAGCTTGAAAGACACCAATACCTCTTGCCAGATTTACAGCAAGGATGATGAGGAAGAGATGATTCCCTGCACAAAGAAGGCAATGGAATGTGAACACATAGCTGGAGGAAGTATCTTGTCACTGCCATTTAGAGTCACCTGAAGTCCTGAGGCATAAGGCAGAGGAAGCTGGGAGAGGAGGGACATGGCAAGTGTGCTCCAGGACCCACTGTCGGAGATCCCCAAAGAAGTCAGAGAGAGAAGCGCCCAGAAGACAACAAAAGGCAAATGCAGCCAGAGTGGCACCCAGGTTCCAGAGAGAGCATCTCAACCTAGGCTGCATTCTTGAATCACCTGGAAAGTATTTTTAAAGTTCTATTGTGCAGGTTGCTCCTGAGATGAATCATAACAGAATCTCTGGGTGCGGGGTAATTTGGTGATGTTTTCAGAGCCTCTCAGATGATTCTAACATTTAGCCAGAATGGATGATCTTAGATGAATAGGTCTCTCATTTCGATAGTTTGGCATTTGAGGCTCGATAATTCTTTGTTGTAGGGACCCATTCTATGTATAGTATGATACCAGCATCTGTGGCCTCCCTAGATGCCATCGCATCCCTCTCTCCCCAGTTGTGGCCACCAAAACTGTCTCCAGACATTTCCAAATGCCCCCAAATCACCCCATGTTGAGAATCATTAAGGTAGAACAACCTAAATTCAATACAACACCTAAAGATGAATTCGATGCTGTCATCAGGTACAATTGTCTTATCAAATAAAGGCAGTGGTAACCAGAAAGATTCAGCAGGAACATAACAAAAGTAGGTTTTTCAAAACAAGAAGCTACTCTTTTCTCCAATCATTGACAATACCGGCCTTTCTTTCCTTCCTTCCTTCCTCCCCTTCCTTCCTCCCTCACTCCATTCCTCCCTCCCTGCCTCCCTCCCTCCTTCCTTTCCTTCTTTCCTTCATTCTTTCCCTTATTAAATCTTTTTGAGCACGTATTCTGTGTTAGGAACTGTTTTAGATGCCAGGAATTGTCCATGACCACCAATCAGTACCTTCGGGAGTGTGCATATAGTACAAAACAGAAGTTAGATTTATTAAGCTTGATGTAGCAAGACACTCTACTCCCTGGGGTAACAGGGACTTGGAAGGAGCATATATGATTTGCGCTTATTTAAGGTGATTTTGGGGAGGGTTCAAAGAAGTGGAGGTTGGTCTGTTCTCAACCGGGTGCCGTCAGAAAGAGGGAGTTTGATGTCCGTGCATGTTCAGAACTTGTATCCAGGAAGTAGGAATAATGGAGCAGGTTAGAGTTGTTCTTGGAGAGAAAGCTAACTCATGTTAGCCAGGATGAGAAGGGTGGTTACTTTTGTGGTTGCACAGTGTCTTTGTTATTATCTGTTTAGGCATGATTATAGAGGAGGCTTCTCTCCGCCCCAACCTTTTTTTTTTTTTTTTTTTTTTTTTTGCAAAACATGTTGGTATTCTGCCTTGTTTTACAGAATAGGTTGGTATTCTGTGAAATAGTTCATGTACTTTGAGGCTAAAGGCAAGTCCTATTGGTGTTTGCTCGCACCTAGCACAGGGGCAGGCACATGGTAAGCCTGCAATAAATACTTGATGAATTGCATTGCATTTAAGGCCACAAGGAGGAACACGGACTGGATTGATAGCGTAGTTGAGTGACCTGGTACACGGATGAACATCTGGCCTCAAGGGACCACCTAAACCGAAGCCAGTCAGGAGGGAGGTTGGCAGTAGTGTGATGTCATGGGGATATGCCAAAAATACGTGGAGAATGACCAAGCGTTGAGTCAGACAGAGTTGACTTTCCGAGATGATCTCAACAAGTTGGTTCAGGATCAGCAAATGAAATTTAACTGGGGTAAACATGAAGCCTGTGTTTAGATGCAGACATATGCCGGATAAGAATAAGATGGGAGAGCTTAGTTTGGGGATGACCCAGCTTAAGGATTGTTCTCTAATGTTAGAGATTTTGTATTAATTTCTAAGTTCAGCTAAGTTAAATTTGGAAATGTGGGGAGTATTTCAATAGCCTGAACGAGCAAAATGACGTGGGAGCAATTTAAGACATCTTATGTTTATAAATCAATCCGAATGGTGCTGTGAGTAAATGCGCTATGAATTTGGCAAAAATGCAAGCTGGATTGCAGGAGGGGGGCAGAGCTTCAGGTGGGAGAGACAGAAGTTCCTATCTGAAAGGAGGGAAGAGAGGACAGCACAGTGGACTTCACTTTAGGCAAGGCTGGTGGCTGAAAACCTGGTTTGTTTTTGTTTGAAAATCTCATTTAATTGATAGGGAGTAAAAGAATATTTCTGAAATTGTGTGACCTTTCCTTTGAAAAATATGTATTTACATACATATGCATAGATGTGGTGACTTTATAGTCATTATAAAAAATAATATAAACACATTTTGAAATAACTAAAAAATAGAGCAAAGATGAAATATTGCCTGCATTCCTTCTATCTTACCATAGTTTGTAATTTCTTTCAGTCTTTTCCCTTTAAAAAAGTAGTTCAACTTTATTGTGTGGAAAATTTTGTATATTACTTAGCTAGTTTTAACCATTAGTTAAGTCTACTAACATAAGCTTTGAAATGATCATTTTAGGAGTTCCTGGGGGCTTGGCCGGTTAAGCAGCTAACTTTGACTCAGGTCATGATCTCACTGTTTGTGAGTTTGAGCCCTGTGTCAGTCGGGCTCTGTGCTGACAGCTCAAAGCCTGGAGGCTGCTTTAGGTCTTTGTCTCCCTCTCTCTCTTCCCCTTCGAACTTGCGTTCTGTCTCTTTCTCTCTCAAAAGTAAATACTAAAAGACGAAAAAAAATTAAAAAACGCGAAATTATCATTTTAAAATTTGTGATACTCTGTTAACTATTTTTCTTTTCTTTTATTGAAATTTTTATTGAGATAATTGTAGACTAAAATGTTGTTGTAAGACATAATAGCAAGAAATCCTGTGTGCTTTTACCCCTAGTTTTCCCCGAATTTTACCCATTAGTTTTCCCCAAATGGTGGCATTTACAAAACTCTAGAACAATTTCATAACCCAATTTTGCTATTGATACAAACTGCTACTTTATTCAAATTTCCCAGTTTTATTTATACTTGTATATATGCGTATGTGTTCCACACAGGTTTATCACATGTGTAGGTTTTTGCATCCATGACTCGTGCCAAGATTCAGAATGTTTACATCACCACAATGCTCCCTTGTGTTTCCCATTTATAAAAATTATAGCCACTCCCATTCACCCACACCTCTCTCCCCTATCCCTGTCCCTGACCTTGGAAAACAATAATCTAAAATGTTGTCATTTCAAGGATATTATTTTTATGAAACTGTACAGTGTATGATCTTTCAAGGTTGGATTTTTCAATCCACATAATTCTCTGGAAATTCATCCAGATTGTTGCTGTGCACCAATAGTTAATTCCTTTTTATTGCTGAGTAGTTTTTCATGACCTGGATATATAACCATTCACCGATTGAAGGACATCTGGGCCGTTTCCAGTTTGGGGATATTACAAATAATGACGCTATGAACATTTTTTCCTTTTTTTGTTTTTTATCTTTGTTTGTTTGTTTGCTTTGCTATGAAGATTTGTATACAGGTTCTTGTGTGAACTTAAGTCCATATTTCTCTGGGATAAATGCCTAAGAGTTCAGTTGCTGGGTCATAGGTAATTGTGTGTTTACTTTTTATAAGAAATGACCAAACGATTTTCCCAGAGTGACTGTACCATTTTACATTTCCCACCAGCAATGGATTAACAATCTGGTTTCTCTGTATTTGCAGTGGTCACTGGTTTTCATATTAGCCACTCTGATAGGTGCATAGTGATGTTGTGTTTTTAATTTGCACTCCTTTCATGGCTAATGAGATTACAAATCTTCTCAAGCACTTATTTGCCATTTATGTAACCTCTTAAGTGATGTCTGCCCATGTTCTGTGTCCATTTTCTAATTGGGTTGTTTTTTTCCTCTGGGGTTTTAGAGGTTTTTGATATATTCTAGATACTAGCCCTTCGATGTATGATTTGCAAAGAATTTCTCCTAGTCTGTAGCTTGTCTTCCATCTTCTTTCCCATAGGAGTTTGCAGAACAAAAGTTTTTATTTTGATGAAGGATTCATCAAATTTTCCTCTTATGACTGCAAAGTTTAGGTTGAAGTTCACTTCTTTGCCTATGGATGCCCAGTTATTCCAGCAACGTTGGTTGAAGAGGCTATCCTTCTTCCATTAAATTGCTTTTGAAACTTCATCAAAAATCAGTTGGGCACATTTGTCTGGGTGTATTTCCAGATTCTATATTCTGTTCTACTGATCTATGTGACTAGAACTCTACCGATACCACACTATCTTAATTATTATAGCTATGTAATAAGCTAGCCTGTGTAATAATATTGGTTAGAGTGGTGTCTCCCACTTAATTTTTCTCTTTCAAGAAAGATGATCAAAAACATTGTTAATTTTTGAAAAAGAAGAATTAAGCTATTTGTTTAAGCTATTCTAGGGCTTGTGTCTTCAGATACAAATTTTAGAATTAACTTGTCTGTGTCAACAAAAAACCTTCTGCCATTTTGATGGGAACTGAATTATATCTATAGATCATTTTGGGGAGAAATGATATCTTCCCTGTGTTGAGTTTTGCTATCCAGAAACATGGTATGTCTCTCCATTTACATAGGTCTTCTTTGATTTCTTTCATCATCCTTTTTGAATTTTTAGCATATAGAATCCATACATGTTTTCTTAAATATTTCATTTTCTTTTGCGCAGTTGTAAATGATAGTGTTTTTAATTTTAGTCTCTTCATGTTCATTGTTGGCCTGTAGAATGTGATTGACTTTTGTGTGTTTATCATCTATCCTGTGACCTTGCTGAACTCACTTACTAGTTCTAGGCATTTTTTTTGTAGGTTCTTTGGAATTTTCCACATGGACATGTCATCTGCAAATAGAGATAATTTTATTTCTTCCTTTCCAATTGGATATGTCTATAATTATTTTAGTACATAAAACTTAATGAATGTGCCAATACTGGACATTTGGGTTCTTAGTGGAATGACTGGAACAAAAAAGATAAACATTTTAGTGTCTCTTAATATTCCTTATCAAATTTGTCTCCAAAATCACAGTGTCAGTTTTTTACTCCCACCAGCATTTTGTAAGCTGTTTTCCTGCACTGTTTCTCAGCTTTGAGAGTGAGATTTTAATGCTTGTAGATATAATAAGCTTTTACTTTGAGAGAAGAAGGTATATCATTTTATCTCCATAGGTGTTTATTTGATTAATTCTGAGGTTAAATCTCTCCCTTTCTCCCTTTTAATTTTAACAGATGTTGTACATCCAGGCCTTGCCAGGGCCTTTCCTTTCAATGGATCCATCTTCATTTGTGGATGTTTATGGATATATCTCTACCCCTCGAGTTTGGAAACAAAAGTCATCATTAATATGGCGTCTTGGCCCTACATACCTCTTTGAAGAAGCCATCTCAGTGGACACTCTGGAAGTTATTAACAAACTTGGCCCAAGATACTGTGGTAACTTCCAAGCTGTGCATGCCCAAGGTATGAAGTGTTTTGATTTATAATGATCTTGCTGATATTATTTTATTAAATGGACATCCAGTTATTTATAGCATATTTATAAAAAATAAACTCAGTGTAGGTCAGTCATTAGGGAAGACCTCTGTAATTGAATTATTATAAATTTACAACCCAACAGAAAATGTCACAGAAAAGGAAGTGACAATATCCTTTGGATTTCAACTCTGAAGCACATAATGGAGGAGAATAGGTAGGCAATACCATCAGCAAAGAAAGAGAGGAGAGAATGAGATAAATAAGTTGCATTCCTTTTAATGAAGAAGCTTTTTAACTAAAGCATACTGTTGTCTTCAATTATTAAACAGGCAGACAAACACATCCACATTTTCATTATTGATTGCTGGCTGTTCAAGCAGGGAGTACTGCTCTCTGTGCTCTGTTAAGTCAAGGGGGTCAGCTCCCATCTGGGAAGAATGATGAATGAATTTATGTACAGAAGCCTTGTGCGTTGTGAAGGGTGATTGAACACTGTTGAGTGTTTCTGTCTCCAGGACCCATGTCTTCTTCAAGCTTCCATTTCCTATGGCAAATGGTACTGGCCAGAGCCATGCGATGAGGTCAAGTCTAGAGCCAAAATTTTGCTGACTGGTTACTCAGACCACACAGCTCTAGGACCATGTGTGGTTCTCCTTGACCCAGGGACCAAGGTGCTCATTCCAAGTGGAATGTTCGCCACGGCATGTAGCTCATCAAAAATTTTAGGGCTTTCAGCCCAGCAGATTTCTTTTTCTTTTCTTTTTAAATATTTATTTATTTATTTTGAGAGAGAGAAAGAGAGAGAAAGTGGGGGAAAGGGAAAAGGGAAAGAGAGATTCCCAAGCAGGCTCTGCAGAGCCTGATGCAGGGCTCCATCCCATGAACCGTGAGATCATGACCTGAGCCAAAAACCAAGAGCTGGACACTTAACCGACTGAGCCACTTTGGTGTCCCCATTTTTTTTTTGTAAGTCAGCTTTCTTATCACTTAGCATTTTGGTTTTGGGGAGTGAGGTTATAGCATATCCTTGGTAGATGTCTCAAGCTCAAGGTGATTTCACACCTTGAATGCCTCTATTTTATAGTAGGGTTAATCTTATGAGATTTGTCCACAGTTTTCTATAAGTGTCAGAGAAGCACAGGTAGGGACCAACATGTGATATAAACATACAACATGCAAACATACAACGTAACAACATAAAATAGTCCCTCAATGATGACTTCACCATATAGCCATAGATATTTATTTTCCTGAGGTTGTACTTTCTTTTCCGTAAAGTGAGAGTAGAGATGATCAAAGATGTGTTGTTTTAGGAGAGGACCTTGATACAGAAGCGATGCCCCTGGTTGCAGAGGAAAGGGTTTCCTTTGGCCTTCACATAGCCAGCTCCTCCATCACCAGTGTTACGGACATCAGAAACACTTACAATGAGGTGGACAGCCGCCTGATTGCCAAGGAGGTACGACTTCTGCCTTCACCTGTTGCCCCCTTTTGGAATCCTGATCTCCTGGTTTGCTTCAGTTTTCAGCGCTTAAGTGAACACTGACTCGTGTTGGCACATGTGTAGACAGATACGCACAGGCACGCTTCCCATTTCGTTTGTTAAAATATCATATGCCTCTCCACCCATTAGCATCCCCCGAGACTAAACCTTTCGTTTATAATTGCTCAGAGAAGAAAGTCGGCATTCTTTATTCTTCACTGTAGAGCAGGAACAAGTGGAATTTGAAAAACCTTTGTGACACTGAAAACACGATTGAGCTTCCCTTTTCCGGATGCAACTGACCACGCCCCCCAACCCCCAACACTGCAAAATGTTCTGTGAGTTGCCATGTGTATTTTAAACAGCAAACTTGCAAAACAGCAAGCCGACATGTTTGTAGATGAAGATGCCATTAGATGAACTATTTCCTAATGCCGGCACGGAGCGCTCTTTTGCTTAATGCTGAGAAATTTGAGCTGATTTGTTGACATTCTCTCCACCCTCACAGAAAGAAGGCCATCTCCCTTTACTGAAAGGAGAGATCAGGGATTAGGTCTGTTGAGCACACAGCTGTGCCTTCCCCACACAGTACCCCAGATTCCCATCCGCCTGGCCCTCTGAGACTAGTGAAGCCAGGGCGGGCCGAGACTGGACAATGTGGACTGGGAAGGAGGCAGCCCGGCCTTCGTGGCACTGTTCCACCTCCACATGTCCCTGGGCCCACCTTGCCCTCATGGGCTCTTTACTGTGACATGTGGGATATCGTTGGCACAACAGCATAGCCAAAGCTACTCCTGCATGATTAAGGCACAACTGGGAGGCAGGACACGGGAACCTGAAGTTCGGCTTCAGTCTCCCTGACGTTGGTTCATTTATTATTTATTCACCGACCTTCACTTACTGAGTGCCAACTCTGGACCAGGTCTCGGGTGCCTCCCCTCCAGGACCTCATGAACAAAACCTCTTCCATTTCAGGAAAGTTTCTTGGGACTAATTGTTGCCAATTTCTCTAGATGAACATTTCATCCCGTGACAATGCCATGCCTGTGTTCTTGCTAAGAAATTGTGCTGGGCACCTGTCAGGTTCTCTTCGAACCGTTGGAGCTGTGGCTGTGGGCCAATTAGGTAGGTCAGGCCTTGAGCTTTTATTACTATTTGGGAAGATGGGTGTGTGGCTGTCATTGCTCGTGCAGCCTAGAAGTCTGAGTGGCCATCCAGGGAGGGTGAGAGTTGGAGAGTCAGCCCTGTCAGAGAGCTGGCCTTCCACATCACATAGAAGCCAGTTCACCTTGCTGTATCTGGCAGGTGTTAATGAACTCAGCTACTAACCAGGCTGACATCTATGCACAACGGAACCTATCTAGTGGGCACAGTGGGGTCTTTTGACAGAAGTAATGGTTGTGGTTGTTTGGGTAAAAACAACAGTCAGTTACTACTGGTTGCCAGGAGCAAAGCAGGGGGTTAGTGAAGGTCCAATCTCATAGGATCTAGAGAGCAGACAAAAGCCACAGGTTGTCAGAGCAACCAGTGGATTGAGGCTCAGAGGGCATGTGACTCATCCAGCACGCTGGACTGCGACAGAGGCAGTGATCTGAAATCCCGTGGGCTGTTTCAGCCTTCTGGTGACCCAGGAAGAACTTAGTGCAGGATCTCTCAGTGAGCTAAGACTGACAAACGTCCCATCCTTCCTCCCAGCCTGTCCCGTGTGCACGAGCCCTTCTGCTGTGAAGGGACACTGGCAGCTCTTGCCCTTGCAGGCTTCCAGGGGACTTGCCATAACCCCGAAGCTGCGATCTATTGATGGAATGTCTCTTTGTCCCACACAGGTGTAAGGGTGTTCCACTCCATCCCAGCAGCCAGCAGTCTGGACTTCATTGGTGGGCCCGCCATCCTCCTGGGCCTCATTTCCTTAGCGACGGATGACCACACCATGTATGCGGCCGTGAAAGTCCTGCACTCTGTCCTGACCAGCAATGCCATGTGTGACCGTCTGATGCAGCACATCTCTGGGTACCAGGTAATCCAACCTCCCATGTGGGCTGTCATTCCCAGGGAGCAGGGAAGAGCTTCACTGGCCTTAGTGGACCTTTCCTCCATGGCAACTTCTAGAGAAGGGAAGCCAAGAGGGAAGGGTCTTGAGACTAGTGTCGCCACAGCAGAAGGCCAAACAATGGCCAGGCAGAGAAGGGCTCTGATCAGAATAGGGATGTTCATTTGTATACCTGTACCTTTCACTGAATTCAAGAATCACTTGTGGTCCACCCACTTTGCACCTAACACAATGGCTAGGAGCCCAGGTGGAGGAACCAGGTGCTGGGTTTGAATCTTACCTCTTACTCAAACTTGCTATTTAACCTTGGATGAGTTACTTACTTACTCTCTCTGCCTCAGTTTCCTTACTTGTATGATATGGACTATCATACCTCCTACATCATGAGATTGTAGTGAAGGACTAGGTGTTTAATTCAAGCAGGCTCTGGACTGACAGCAGCAAGCTCGACGTGGGGCTTGACACATAAACCTTGAGATCACGACCTAAGCTGAAGCTGGATGCTCAACTGACTGAGCCACCCAGACGCCCGGGTCTGCAGTCTCTTTTAAAAGGGCACCAGTCCCATTCACAAAGGTTCTATCCTCATGACTGAATCACCTCTCACGGGCTCCACCTCTCCTAATCCATCATATTGGGGATTAGGTTTCAACACATGAAAGTTTTCTTTTTTTTTGGGGGGGGGACAAAAACATTCAGTCTGTAGCACTGTCTAAGAAGGTGGACAAAAAAGCATGTTATTGTGAGACAAAAATTCCCAAAGACTTTATATGAGTAAAGAACCCACCAGATTCACAGATTTATTGTACCTTTACAAATGAAGACAGAAGAGGGAAATTTAAAACGCTTCTCATGTTTTACAAAAGAAATATTGCAAATATTTATGTCTTCGGGGCATATCAGAAAGAAGGGCTGGACAGCGGTAGGGCAGGCGGGAAATGACAGGTTTGAGTAAAGCAACAAGATTACTGTTATTATTATCATTTGCCTTCTCTGACTACTCTTTATAAAGAGAATCTCCATCCTATCCCATCTCTTTCCAGACACCTTTTCTTGCTTTCTGTTTCTTCATAACCTGCATGGCCAGTTGGTAGGATCTCTATATACTTGTCATGTGTGTGGTCTGTTTTGTCCCCCGAGCCCCCTAGGGAGATGTCCCATGAGAGCAGGACAGGTCTGCTTGTCCACCCTAAAAGTGGGTGCAACACAGCAGTTGCTCAACAAGGTTTTATGGAATGACTCAGTGAATGCAAACAAGGGTCTTCAATTAAATGGCCTGCCTAAGAGTAAATTTAATTACTTTTAGACTTTTACTTTATTCATTTGCTGGTTTTCTGATTGGACCTAAGAGCACGAGAGCCTGAAGCTCTCTATATGTTATTTCTATCCAGACTTGTGTATCATCCTCTTCTCAAATGAGGTGGCATCCAGGCAAGTTTTATAAGCTGGATTTTCATAGCGTGGTAAAGAAGGACAGTGTTCTAGACTAACATTAAGAATACTTAAGGGATCCTGGGGCTCCTGGGTGGCTTAGTCGGTTGAGCGACCGACTTCGGCTCAAGTCATGATCTCACGGTTTGTGGGTTCGAGCCCCGCGTTGGGCTCTGTGCTGACGGCTCAGAGCCTGGAGCCTGCTTCAGATTCTGTGTCTCCCTCTCTCTCTCTGCCCCTCCCCGACTCATGCTCTGTCTCTCTCTGTCTCAGAAATAAACATTAAAAAAAAATAAAAAAAAAACACTTAAGGGATCCTGTTCAGTGTCCTCCATGTGGAGGGGAGGAAGGACAATGATGGGTCTGTGCACAATAACCTGGATGGAGAGACAGACAATGACCAGAACTCTGCTACTCTAAGGGGCGTGGATTTTATCTTGGAAGGGATGAGCAATCATAAGAAGGCTTGGAACAGGGAAATGGAAGGATTCATGCTTTAGAATGACCTCTGAAACCACAAAGGAAGATGGGCCAGAAGGGTGAGATTTGAACAGGGGACTGAGAGAGAGTCCAGCATGCTATGAGACTACATTCCTGGCCTGGAAAGATTTGGGATCTTTGTGGGAAGGGTGGGCAGATAGCACTGGAAAGCAGCCAGTTCTGTGTGTCCAGAGTGCTGCAGACAGGAAGGAAAGAAGATATATGGGACATGCTAAATCTGAAATGTCTGTGCGACATCAAAGGTCAAATGTCACGTGGGACAGATAACTCTGGAGCTTAGAGGGGCAAGCTGGGCTGCAGGTATAAATGTGAGAGTCATCAATACCATCATGATGATATTTCAGACAAGGGCATTCAAGAAATGGCCAAAGAGAAGGAGTAGGAAGAGAAGAGAGGAGAGCTGAGGAGGAAGCAATAAGGATCTAGCCACATACAGGCTGAAAATATGATCAAAACCCAACAAAGGAGATTGAGAAGCAGAGGGGAGAGAAATTGAAGAAAGTGTTGTTGAAGAATCTGAAAGAAGGCAGTATTTCAAGAAGGCGGGTGGGATCAAACAATACTAAATGCTGATAAATAACAAAGCAAATGAGGACAGAGATGTGCCTGTTGGATTTGGCACCTGGAAGTCACTGGTGACCTTTCCAAGACGATTGGATAGGTAGAAGCAATAGCCATTTGAAGAGGGTTGAAGACAGAGGGTGAAGTGAGGACATGGGGCCAGAGTGTGCCTATTAATGCCTTCTGGAAGTTTACCTACAAAGAGGAGTAGAGAAATGGAGTCCAAACTAGAAGGATTAGGAGTCAAGAGAGGGTTCTTTTTAAGATGAGAAATACTATAGCATTTTTGTCAGTGGGAGGAAGTGACAGAAGAGAAAAAGAAAGAGATGGATGAAGCTAGGAGAGAAGAACTATCCCATGGAGCCATGTTCTTGAGGAGGTGAGGGGTGGGTTCCAGAAGCTCTGCAGATGGAGACCCTGCTTATGACCAGAAAGATGCAACACAGGCCCATGTAGATCTGGTGTGGGCAGACGAGAGCGTTCATGTCTGATGGGTTCTGTCTTCTCAACAGACAAGGTTGGGGAAAGAGGAGAAGAGTTGAAATTCTCATCTTTGGCATGAAGAACACCAGCTTCCTAGAAAAACAGAGTTGGCCACCAGGCTAAATGAGGGCTACTTTGGCATTTGACACTGTGACTGCAAGCGAAACCAGTCAGCATGCATGTGTGATTTTTCTCAATCTTCAGCCATCCTAATTATGTCTTGGTGGGGGAGTGGGGAGTGATCAGATTTCAGATATATCCAAGAAGTGGCTGGAGCAATCTGGAAAGATATTGAGTATTCACTAATCACAGCTGCCTTTAGCAGCTGGGCTACTATAACAGAATATCACAGACTGGGTGGCTTATAAACAACAGAAAGTTATTTCTCACAGTTCTGGAGACTGGGGAAATCCAAGATCAGGGTTCCAGCATCGTCCGGTTGGGTGAGGGCCCTCCTCTGGATTGCAGATAGCCAACTTCTCATTGATCCTCACATGGGAAAGACCAGAGAGAGGAGGCAAGCTCTCTTGTGACTCTTACAAGGGCACTAATCCCACCATAAGGCTCCACCTTCATGACCCCCTCTAATCCTAATTACCTCCCGTAGGACCCACCTCCAGATCACATTTCACTGTGGGAAAGTATTTCAACACATGAATTTGGGGAGGACACAAATGTGCAGTTTAGAACAGCAAGCAAGACTTTCTTTAGAGATGATGTCTGGCAGGACAGGGCTGGGCAGTGTCAGATCCAGGCTTAGGAACTGAGCTGTGGATGAGAACCCAGATGCCAGGAGATGGCTAGGCAGCCTGACTTTTGTGTGACTGAGGTCAACAGAGACACGAGTCTAGGTAAGATCCATCTCATTAGTCTCTGAGGTGGGTATGGGCCACGGGGACCCCATCACCTCTGTCCTCGTACGGAAGTTTGCATGTGGCTGATTCCCTGGGCCTGGCACAGTAAGTAGAAAGGTCCATCGAGTGGCTGCAGCCTGAAGTGATGGTGCAGCTGAGCTCATGGGGAGGCGTGGCTTCCTGGTGACACGCCAACGTTTGTGGGATGGCTATGAATGCACGATCCAGTAAAGGAAAATGAAAAAGAACACTCAGAAATGTAGGAGGAAACCAAGAGAGAGTAGCATTCTGCGAACACGGGAGGAGATTTTCGGGAAGAAGCAGGGGGTCCCTAGTGAGAGGTCAAGTCACACGAGTACAGGAAAGTGGACACTGGTGGGGAAGCCGCCACAAATTTGGTGTGTGTTTTTCTTCTGGGATCGTGGGGACGAGGGAGGTGGCACCAGAGAGCAGAGGGCTTTCGGCCTGGGTTGACCACACGTGCTGGTGGGAACAAGCAGGGACGGAGAAAGAGTTCTAGTGATGCACTCACAAGGAAACCGCTTTGTGTTTTCACTTGTTCAGATAATGGCTTTTCTCCTGAGGAAAAAGACCTCTCTCCTAAACCAGCGAAGTTTTCAGCTCATCCTCTCCATTGCCGGCACTGCAGAACTGGGCTTCGGCTCCTCTCTTGTCACCAATGTTGGTGTCTTTCAACACATCCTCTGCAATTTTGAGGTAAACTGGAGACTGAAGGAGTGGGTGTGTGTGATGGGAAAGAAAGTCTGGTGCTTCCTCTAAACTCAGCAGCTCAGCTTCCTCAATAGTCAAGAGGGTCGTGAGAAGGTTTGGAGCCCAGAGGCCCTTTTTATAATTAAATCCTACCACCCATGGGCTGTGCGGCCTTGGGCAAGTCTCTTGATTTCTCTGAGTTCTAGTCTTCTAGTGTGTGAAATGGAGACCATCATCTCTCCCTCACAGGCTGGTGTGGGGGTCAAACCAGATAGTATCTGGGTAAGGGCCTTAAAACCGTAGGTTTAAAAAATATATACCCCTAGTTCCGTTGAATGGTGCTTTGCTGTTGACAAATGTTCCTTGCAAGGGCTGACTGAGAGACCCTGAGGGTAGGCCTGAGGCTAACAGAGGAGGACTGCACAGAACTTTGGGTGGATTGCTCCATTCACAAGACTATTTACTAAGTGCCCACTGGGGTCAGGCATTAGCCATGTCCTGGAGATGTGGTGATAACCAGGATCCAGCCTCTTCACCCAGCCACCTGGGCCCAGGACATAACCAAGTTGACACTACGCTGTGCTAGGTGCCACAGAGAGACAGGCACAGGGCATTTGGGGAGTGGGGTGAGAGCACAGCCAATTCAGATTTCCCGTTCAGGGACTCTGGGGCTGAGTCTGGCAGAGTGCATTCAGTGGGGAATGTTCCAGGTGGAGTGGGCACTATTTGCACACAGGAGGGATGAGAAACAACCACGGGGATTTGAAAGCAAGTGGCTTGGAGGGTCCCTGGAGGGCTATTTGTTGCAAGGAGAGGTGAGGCCGGAGGGGGAGACAAGACAGGCTGGAGATGCTAGGCTGTAGGACATGCGCTTTAGCCAATCCATGCT
Organism: Neofelis nebulosa; assembly: GCF_028018385.1. Classification (NCBI taxonomy): domain Eukaryota; kingdom Metazoa; phylum Chordata; class Mammalia; order Carnivora; family Felidae; genus Neofelis; species Neofelis nebulosa. The sequence goes on from NC_080794.1 coordinate 51,261,608, forward strand.
GGAGTCTGTGGAAGTATTTTAAAAATGGATATTTTTAAGCTAAAATAATGATATGCTTATTGTAGAATACTTAAAATTACAGAGAAGTAGGGTGGGGGAGGAAGCTCCCGTTTCTGAGACCCAGATGGCCTTTGCCAACTTTTAAGGCATTGCTTTTTTGTACTTCCTATGCACAATATACATGTATTTTCACATCATAGTCACGATCATAGTGTAGATATTATTTTAAGTCCCGCCTTTCCTCACATAATATGGACATTAAAAGCATTTATTATGGACTCTCCCCCCCCCCCCCCCGCCCTTTTTTGTTTTGGTTAAAACACTTTTAGTGAAAAGGGAAAGACACTGATGTCCCGCGTGTCTGCTGTTCACATTTTACAATATTAGGACGCTCTGGAGCCTACAGCCTTGGAGGAGACACCATCATTCAAGTCTAGCACAGTCCTCACTCTCCTCCTCAGAACTCCTGTTCCAAATGATCCTGTGTTAAGAGTAAATATTACAGCTCATTACAAGATGGAGAGACAGGGACAACACCACCTATAGCTCACCGCCCAAAGTCTGGGACTCTAAGAACCAGACAGTGGCAAAGACATAAGCCCTGGGCCACGGACAGGCAAATGGGGAGGAAATAGGTCTTGAGAAAGGAAGATGAGGAACATACGAGGAGCCAGGGAATAAAATTAGAGGCACACTAGTGCTAGGAAGTCCCCTAAGACCTGTGCTGCATTGCTGCACACCCAGTCACTGAAAGTCCAAAAGAATATTTGTGAGACCCATCCAGTCAAGAACTCGAGGTCCGCTCCCTCACGTCATGCCCCTTTCATAGTCTCATAGGCTCCCAGCAAGCCCTATGCTTTAGCAACACTTTTCAACTCTCCATCATTACTCCTTCAATGACCCTCACCAATAATGCTTGTTAAACATGTGAACTTCACATTTAAAAACATTTATTTTGTACTTTTGCAAGTATTGTTCTGAATCAGAATAGTATCTGTCTTATAGCAAATTCCTGGTTTCTTCACTATCCCCCTATTGTCAAAGTCTTAGATTATTCTGCTATGTTATTCGTATATGAATAAATGTCACTGTAGATGGCACTTTTGTGCACACAGTTCCCTTGGTTTAAAAACCATTTCCTTTGAGTAAATGATCAAAGTTGAATTATTAGGCTTTATGAGCAATTTTCAGACTATTGATATGTTTTGCTAAATTGCTGATATCCAAGGATGTTAACTAAAATACCACACGACAGAGTTTTATTTTAAGCCTATTACTCTGGTGGCAGGAGTCCCAGGCAGGGAGAGTGGGTCGTGAGATTGCTACAGAAATCCAGGTGAAAAATTTTGAAACCTAAATTTTGGCAAAGGCAGTGGGATAAGGAGGAGGATTAATGAGGCTCCTCATTCATATTAGAAGTGGTATAGAGCTGAATGGAAGGGATACTGTGTATAACACAGTATAAAAAAGTACTGTGCATTGTGCGGGGCTGGTGAAAGCTGGATTTGGAGAAAAAATGATAAACGTCAATGTATATATTGGAAAAAAGAACACTTGAAAGTAATGAACAGAACCTTTAGATCAAGAAGATAGGATGACCAAACAAAAAGAAAAACACAAAAACCCTAAATAAAAACAAAAAAACCCCAAAAACAAACAAAAACAAAATTCAGAGGAAGAAGGAGGGAAAAAAGAGATGAGAACATTAATTAAGTAGGAAAGAAACGAACATAGAAATGTCAGCAAGGCCAATAACTGGTTCTCATATCACAGACAAACTTGTTGAGATTGGCCAAGGTGGGGGAGGGGGGGAAATGAGAGGCACAACAAAGTAATATTAGGAAGGAAAGGAAGAATAACCAGGGAGGAATGTGCAATTAGAAAGGTAGCAAAAATAGGATTAGCAACTTTGTGCCAATAAATGTGAACACTTAGCTCATTTGAACAATCTCCAAAGAAAATTTGTTTTCAAAATTCACTCGAAAAGAGGTAAAAACTCAAATGGTCCCATAGCCATCAAATAACAGAATCACGCGTTTAAAATCTTACAAGCCAACAACATCCACAAGGCAAGTCCAGGCTCAGGGTTTCTATAGGGAAGTTCTACCTGTCAGCAAACAGGCCATTCCAACCTTATAAACTCTTCCAAGAAACTGGAAAGGGAGCACACTCCCAGCTTATTTTATGAGCTAATCTTGAATGCAGAACTGAAAAAAGACAGTATGGGAAATGAAAAAGTCCAGGCCAATCTTATTCATAAATATAGCTAAAAAAATCCGAAATAAAATATTAGCTAATTGAATTGGGCCCTGGATCTGCTTCTGAAGATGGATGAAAGGGTTGTAGAGGAAGCCAGCCAGACATGGAATATAGGCTCCCTGTGCACAAAAGAAAAGGAGATATGCACAAATGACCTCACTATACTGATCAACAAGACAGCATGCCTTGGCTGCACATCTGTACCTTCTAGAGTGCCGTGGCTGTGCTCTGGCAGCTTGGTTCCAAAGTATCTCAGTTAGCAGCCCCGCCCAGAAATTTCCAGTGGAGGAACCCACCACCCCCACACTGTCTGCTCCTGGAATGACCATGAGGTCCATCCCACCCTTCCCTGAGTAAACTCTTCGATAAGCTGGTGCTTTTAAAGCTGGAGTTAAGAACACAAGCAACCCATAACAACTAGAAGCTAAAATAAATAAATAAATAAATAAATAAATAAATAAATAAATAAGAAACGAAATAACATTTTAAGATTAGGAGGAGGGAATTTCAAAAAGAAGAGGTCTTTCACAAATGTCTGCCTACATCAAGTAAAGTAAGAGTGAGGATGTGTAAGTCGTAGATTTTGTAATTTGTAAGATTGTGTAAAATTTGGAAGTCACTTGGAGGTCAACTGGGGGTCACTGACAGGCCTGGTGAAAGGTAAATTGTAGGGTCAGAAGTGAGGTGAGGAGAGCACCGTAGAAGTCAAGATAGAAGAAAAGGAGAAGAGAGTAGAAGGAAGTTTCAAGACTTAAGGGACTTGAGTCTGGTTGTAGGCTGAGGAGGAGGAAGCAGTGGAAAAGGATGGTTAAAAATACCAGTGAGAGTGTCGCTATTGATGGGACAAGTCCTTAAAGGACAGGGAAGGTTTAGAGACAAGAGAGTGGGTTACAAGAGAAAGTGTGGGATCCATGCGTAATGATTGAGGCAGCTAGTTGAGAGGGAGGAGCGAGACAGGAAGTCGAGAAGCAGTGGAGGGACAGGAGGTTGAGGTTTTGGGTTCCTTGAAAAAGGGACAGGCCAGCTCATTCTGAGAGTGAGATGGTCCCAGGGGTTGGGGAGAGGGCAGAATTTGACATGGTCTCCATCTGATGTTCAAAGAAATCTAATCCAGACATCTCACTGCTGTCCTTAGTACAGGGGTTATGTGACACAGGATAACAACCAAAAGGTTCAATTATCCATGTTTCCCAAAATTCAGGTAGTTGGTATTATGTAATTTCTAAAGAGCTAGGCAGCCTCCAATGGCAGCTTCTTACTGTCAGTGCTCTGGAACAGAAACAGGGATATGCTTCTGTGGGAAAGGTAAGGGCTCAGGAACACACAAGATTGTTAGGTTCAGTCTTTGACTTTCTCAGTTCTCCCGGCTCCCGGCACTGATGCTGGCATAGCATTTGTTCAGTGACTGCCTTCACGAGTGACTGTTCCACGTGTTTAGGCTCTTGGACTCCTCCAGACTTGCACGTTGGGGTGCCATGCCTGCCTACCGCCACCCCTACCGGGGCCACATCAGCCCACACCAGCTCTCCAAAATGGCAGCTGCCCTCCTCTGTGTGTTCCGGGTAGTGACTGTGAAACAGGGGCTGGAAATCTGTTAGTGTTTCTGGCTTAAGAGCCATCCACTTATTTTTCCTTGATTTACTTTGCATTCACTCTTTTAAAAAATTTAATGGGTCCTTATTAAGTGCCCATTATGTGGCATGTGTGGTCCTGGGCCCTGGGGACTGGAGAGGGGTGGTCTCTGCCTCCACGGGCCCCCTCATAAACTTGGGTCCTCTGAGGCTCTTTTGCTTTCACTCTTAAGTAAGAGGATGGAGCCATGGCCACCTGCTTGATTCAAGTGAGGTCGATTATTGACCCTAGGGGTCACTGTCTGCAGGAGATGCCTGGGGGGAGCACAGGGGAGAGACAAGAGAATGGGCTCCATGGTCAGACAGACCAGGCTTTGAAGCCAGCCTCTGCCAATTAGAAACCATGGGGCGCCAGGCAAGTTACTTAGTCTCTCTGAGTCTTCACTCTTCTTAGCTACTAAATGCAGATAATGATATCCTTTTAGGACTTACAGGGTACTTCTTGCCTCTAGAACATGGCCTCATTTAGAAGCGTGAGCTTTCTTTGCTGCTCTATGATTGCACTCTTGCAATCCCATGTCGGAACCTTTTTAATTCTGGGCCTTAGGAAGTGTCAGTATTTAGAAGTAAGAAATGGTCAAGCTCTCTGAAAGGAAATAGGCATGAGACATGAAGGCGTGCCATCAACTGTGCCCCAGAAAGATGGTTAGCCACTGTATTTTGTTTACTGTGAATGATAACGACCTGAGTGATAAAGTTCACTCTCAGAATCACAGTGCATCTCCCCTCTGTGCACAGCTCGCAGAGCAGCTGTATAAGGGAAGGTGTGGGCGGTGCTGCAGGATTTATGGAGGAAAGAAGTGAAGAAACTGATGCATGCACAAGTTGGGTGCGTAGTCGCGGGAGCATAAACCCAGACAGCCAAGACTCAGCTTCTAACTCCAGTCCTACCACTTGCCAGTGGTGAGTGGGGCCTGTCACTCAACTGGTCTGTCTCAGCCTCTGTTTTCTCATCTCTAACTTGGGAAGACTGGTATTTGCCTTGTAGGCTCCAGCGAGGATGAACTGCGTTTGGGGTACGGCTACACGGGCAGCAGGGCTGAGGGCCAGACGGAGGTGAGGGCGAGTGTCCTTGGTTCAAATCTAGACTCACATGGAAGCACTGGGCAGCAGCAAAGATGGGGAGGAGAAGAATGGCGTCTGAGCTTCCCTCCGGGGCAGGCCCCCTCTAAGTTCTAGGTGTCGGGAGAGCGGGTCAGATTCTTGAGCAGCTAAATTGTGTTAGTGAATTTCAGGCCTAAGGAGCTTGCCTAAGCAGCTCTGTACCTGCTTACACTGCCTGGAATCCCTTCTTCACACACGTCTTGGTTTCACTGTGTGTTTGTTGTCCCCAGCTCTGGATGAATTCTGCAGACAACCTGGAGCTCTCCCTCTTTTCCCATTTTGTGGAAATCCTTCGATCACCAAGGTAGGCTGGGCTTTGGCAGTGCGGGGGGCTAGGACTAATGGCTTCATGCCAAGAAGGGGGACTGAGGGGACAGGACAGCCAGTGGCTCAGCAACCACGGCCTTCTCCCATTTCCAGACCACTGGACTTCCAGGTGACAGCATGTCTGTCTGGGTCTGTTTGGGCTGCCGTGACAAAATATGATAGACAGGGTGCTGAATAAACAACAGAAACTTATTTCTCACAGTTCTCGAGGCTGGAAGCCTAACATCTAACATCAAGTCTAACATCAACATCACTGGCAGATTCAGTGTCTGGGGAGGGTCCCCCTTCCTGGTTAACAGCAGTCTCCTTGCTATAGTGTCACCTGGTGGGAGGGGCGAGGGAGCTCTCTGGCATCTCTTTTATAAAGGTGCTAATCCCATCACTAGGGGATGTGTTTACCTCCAGAGACTGTACCTCCAAATCCTATGGTTAGGTTTTAACACATGAATTTTGGGGGGGACACGAACATTCAGTCGTAGCAGTGCCCTTCCCAGTGGCTCACTTATGTGGGGCAAGTCTGTCTCCCTGGTGGATTTGGGCCTCGCACCCTCTCAGGGGCTCAGTATATGTGGCCAGCAAAGGAAAACACTTCTCTGTGTCCTGTTTGCCTCCCAACCCACTCTCCCTCTAAATGACTTCTCCAAGTTGCTTTTTAAATCATTCAGGGCTCTTTTGGTTGCAAGCAGCAGAAATACAACTCAAACCAACTTAAGGAAGGAAGGGAGGGAGGAGGGAGGGCAAAAGGAAGGTTGAGAAAGGGGGAATTTATTGGCTCATACATTGGAACGGGGCAGATCTTCACATGTGGCCGGGTGGCACTCACACTACTTCATCTGAGACCTGTCACCTGTCTTGTTCATGCTTTCCTCCGTGCTGGCTTCATGTGGGCAGACGGCAAGATGGCTGCTGGGCAGCTCCTCAGGGCTAGAAGTTCAAGAGGAATAAGACAGTCCTGTGGAGAAGGAATACAGAAAAACAGGCTGCTTAGTGCCATGATAAGAAAGAGCACAAAACACAGTGAGAGCTGTGAATACAAACCACACACAGAACTGGGCTGGTTCTGCCTCAGTATCAGGGATGTGGAGGTTGGCAGAATTTGTCCTGTTAGTACTGAAAAGACAGTTCAAGAAGGAGCCATCCACCCAGATTCACCCTCCTTCACCTTTTTTTTTCTTTCCTTTTCCCACTTTCTTTCTGTACTTGTTGTTTTCTTAAAGATGGACATTTATCCTGGGAGCGGTTTTCTTTGGTTGAGTAGAACTTACGGGAAATTGAATTTGTGATTATCCTAAGAAGGGGGATGCGGATGTTTGAATTCTGTCTTTTTCCCCTTTGACTCCCAGTGGCGTGTTCATCCACTTTGTGGTTTGGGGCGGGCAGGAAGAGCACACACCCCAGACAGACTCGCCAAGGGCCCCTCGCTCCTGGCTGTTGGAGAGTGCTCCGCGGTCGCACGCGAGTCTGCTGTCTTTGTTCTGAGTTTTCTGAGACCAGCCTTAGTTTTCCCTGAGGCTTGGAATTTAAAAGTCAATAACTGGGGGTTATCTTTGAAGGCAGTTTCCGGGGGGGGGGGGTGGAAGGGCATGGGAGGCTCATCCCTGAGCAACTCTCGGCAGACACATATTCAATGGGTGTCTGACAGCATTTTGATGAGTTGCCAAGAGAGCATTGGAGTCAGAGGGCCATGGAGCAAGCCCAGCCTGGGAAACCTTTTTAGCAGAAACACAGCAAATTTGGTTCATTCCAGTAAAAGCTTTTACTGCCTTTCTCCTGGGCTCACCAGGGAAGGACCCCGGAATGCTGAAGTTGCTCACCAGGCACAGCTTATACCCAAGCTCGTCTTCCTCTTCAATGAGCCGGGCCTCACCTTCTCCAAGATCCCCACCATCATTGCCATCCTAGGCTGTCAGCTGAGGGGCCACTTCAGCATCCAGGACTTGCTCAGGTACTGTGCCACGCTTCCCAGGGGGAAGGGCAGAGCCTTGGGACTATTTCACAAGGGTATATAGGCCTCAGTTCTCTCCTGACCACACTCGACCCAGCAACATTACCCTTCAGTGCAGTGGCAGGTTCCATTTCCTTGGAACCTTCCAGAGGTTCTGTTCAGGGCTGAGAGTTGAGAAAAGGGGTGGTTCTGCAAGACTCCCCTCAGGGCTATGTGCTCACAGCTCCCTGGTGCCTGGACGTACTTACTATGCCAAGAATTCAAGTTCCTGTGAGCACAGTCCTTCTCATCAGCCATTGACCCAACGTGTCTGCTTTTTGCAGACTTCCCCAAAGGATAGTCCCAGTTGGCATGGTACGTAGCCTTTTCCATCCTCAGCACTCTCTGTTATGTTGATCTGGCAGAGCCAGAGTTAACTGCTCTGATGATAGATTTTAGAAGTCTCTGGAAACACTGCATTGATCACAGAATAATGTGATCTGTCTCAAACCCTCCCTTGAAGCCGATTTGGGTGGATCTGTGTAGAAAACCTTCATATGTGTTGAGCAGACGTGGGCAGAGCCCACCACTGAACATATCCCTCTCTCTCTGCATTAAGAATTGGGCTGTTTGTCGTCTACACCCTCAAGCCTTCTTCGGTGAATGAGAGACAGATCTGCGTGGATGGAGGCCTGGACTCCTCAGTGTCTGGTGAGGAGACCTTTCTCAGACACCAGTCTGAAAGCAGCAGGATCGCCCTCAGGGCACCCCTGAGAGCCACCTGTCATGGGCCCATTTTGTAGAGGGAAGGGCTGAGGCAAAGAAAAGGGAAAGTACCCACAACTGAGCAATTGTTCCCAAGTAGTGCCTTGTGAGGTCATAGTGTTATGAGTAGGGTTACAGTCATATCAAATTGTTTATTCTTCCTTCACAACCTGGAATGGCTTCTAAGACCTCCAGGATAAAACTCAGTTCCCTATAGGCCAACAGGTGGGATCCTTCATGACCCAGTTCCTGCTTACCTTCTTGGTTGAGTCCTTCCTACCTCTGCTCCTCTGATGAGCCCCAACTTCAGCACTCTGAGCACCTGCACATCCTAATATGTGATGGTCTGCCCTCCAGCCATGCTTTGTATGTGTTGTTCCCTTGGCAGAAATGCCTCCCCTGTTCCACCCCACCCCCTGCTTTGCCCACTGAGTTAACCGTTCCTGGTCATACTGAGCCAGGTTAAGTCACCTCCTCTGGGCTTCTAAAGTCCTTGCACTTACTCTAATGCACAGGTTAGTGATTTGTTTTTTTGGGTCTCTCTCCTCCCAACCAGGTGCAGAACAGAAGCTATGTCATGTTCCCTCTGCTAGGGCAGGTGTGAAGGGAACTTGGTCCTGGGCCCTACAGATCTGTGCTGTCCAAGATGGGAGCCTCTAGCTACATGTGGCCATTTACATTTAAATTTTAACTGGTAGAAATTAAATGCAATTAAAAATTCAATTCCTCAGTCACACGAGCTCCATTCCAAGTGCTTGATAACCACACGAGCCTAGTGGTTACTGTATTGGACAGGAGAGATAGAAAACATTCTTATCATTGAAAAAGATTCTATTGGACACTCTTACTTAGTCTAGAAAAATGATCTCTTATCTTTAGGTCAAACCTGAATAGTAGGTATTACTATTCCCATTTTGCAGATGAGGAAACGGAGGCTCAGAGATAGAAGACCTTTGGGGCCAGAATCCAAATAAAGAGAAATCTGATTCCGGTTCTCCAAACTGCCACATCAGTCATGTTTCTGCATTCACGTGCCCTGAATTGGTTGTAAAATAAGTGGTTAACCAAGGGAATGAATGAATGGATAATGGGACAAAAGTAAGCTTATTCAGTGAGCCCTTCTAATATGGACTGCATTCTGAACTCTACAACGCAAGCTCTATTTTTAGTGCAACATTGATATGCTGAAGGTTTAGCCTGGAAACACATTGAGAGCAGGAATTGAGATTGAGTACTAAAATCTTCACCACTCTGCTCCCATTGCCTCCCATAATGCCCAGCATGTGGTAGGTGGTCAAGAAATGTTGCAGCCTGTGATAGTGAAAAAAAATTCTTCTGCTAGAAGATAAATTTGACCTTGTTATTTTTAGGATTTTGGGGGGAAGTGGATAGGAAGCAACAAAATCATCTCCAGTTAAAGGGAACTTTAGGAACATGTCCTGAAATTCTTTTTAAGCATTGCATGGAAGTCTAGAATTGAATGCCAAAATTTTGAGTCCCATCCATGCCCCAATTCCTGGGTGAACGAAGCATTTGGTGAATACAATTGCTTACTGCAGCAAATAGTCTGTCTCTTTACATCCGTTTTCTCTCAAATCTGAGTTTCCTTATTTTGTAGCTGGAAGCCAAACATCTGGAAAGACAATCTGGCTCAGAAACCAGTTGCTGGAGATGCTGTTCAGTGTAATATCTTCTTCCCAACTTCATCTGTCCTCTGAGTAAGTAGTTCCAGGAAGAGCGATTTGGCATGGGGTTCCCTCATACAGGGTGCAGTATTAAAACCTTTTCTTAATGAAAAGTTTAGCATCTCCGAGTCGGTTTTCGGCAATGTGTTTCCTGTACCAGTCAGAAAGAAAATTATATTCTCTCCACCCAATAAAGCAGACCTTGCCCTAAGATATTCTGATGCAAATGTGAAATGGGCATGAGTAAGTCAGAACAGATTTGGTATAATTACAATAAGCTCTTTTTGTCACCATAGCTGTAGTGTAATTGTTATTGTTTTGGCAGTTGTGACAATCACTGATTTTGATGTCCTGTACTTGGCAGAAAATAGAACGGAGAAATGGTTAGCCTAAATAACATCTATCAAGGAAGAGGCTTGCCAAATTCTTCTGCTATTTACTGTCAGTTATTTAGTTATTTTTCCAAGTTGGAAAAAGAAGTATCTGCCTTCAATTAACTTTTAAAACAATGTGTAACCATGAAATTCCATTAACTCTCTCCCACTGACTGCCTGCTTTATATATCCAACTCCAGAGTCATCCATTCAACCACTATTTGTTGAGCACCTACTGTGTGTCAGACCCTGTTCCTCACTCCAAGACTCCAGTGCTGAGGAAGTCGGTCTAGGTCCTTGCTCTGCTGGGTTGGCATTTTAGTGTGTTCGTGTGTTTGGGGAAGGGAGGAATGCTGTGGGGAGTTATCCCTCAGTAAAATGGCCTTGCAAGTAGTGCTTAAGAAGTCTTTGTATTTCTAGAATCAAAACATGGTAGAACTGGAAGATGCCTTGGAGATGAGCTAGTCCAACCCTCTCTTTTTTCATCTTTCTGAATGAGAATATAGGGTAGTGCTTAAGCACCAGGGCTCTGACGTCTAGACCTCCTGGGTTCAAATCCCAGCTCTGCTCTCAGAGACTTTGGGGAGGTTATTTAAGTCCTCTATGCCCTCTTGTACTCATCTATATGAGGATAAGAATAGTACCTGCTATGGATGGAAATTAATATGTGACTAGCCCCAAACATGGTGTCTGGGACACTATAAATACTCCATAAGCTAAGTCTTCTCATCGTCATCATCTCACCATCATTGCCCTCATCACCATCATCATCATCATCATCATCATCAAGGAGAATGACCAGAGCTCATCAAAAGCTCTGCCAAAGTCAGCCAGTTAGTAAACAGAGGCAGGGATAGAAGAGAGGGCAGTTTCTTGACTTCTAGTCCAGGGGCCACAGCCTCGCTGCCTAGTCTGGCAGTTGATGTTGAGAACCCTGCCTAGCAAAGATGGGCCCTTCTCTGGTTCCTAGAGGCAGAGTCCTTTGCTGAGCCATTGCCCCTGAGGTTTGGTTGCCACCTCCCTACCCTCCAGTCCCCTCTAGCAAATCTGTATTCTCCAAACTCATCATTTTAAAATTCATTTTTGAAAGTGACAGTTAAAATGTGGTGTTTTTTTGTTTTGTTTTGTTTTGTTTTTGCCTAAATTGATACAGATGCATGAATACTGGACTATTCCATTTAGATTAATTTTGATCAGTATATCTGAAAAGGGAGTGACTTAACCATTATGTGTTTTATGCAACTGTATTGATGTAATTAGATGGGTGGCTGGTCAGCCCCTGCAAGTATGAATACTAGTGGGCTAGGGCTCTCAAGGGGCCTGCGCATTTTTACATCTGTTGGTACAGTTTCCAATTGCTTTGAAGAGCTTTGGCCAACTTACATTGCAGTGATTCATAAACATGTTCAGCCATTTAACAGCAACTTTGCTAGCATTTTAGTTTACCATTCTTTAAAAATATAACACGTACTTCACTGAGTGATATCCAGATCAACCTTAATTTGCCTCTCCTAGGTGACTAGCGAGGCTGGAAATTATTTGTATTTTCTGGATGTGTTATTTGCTCATGGACTGAGAGATATTTTATTGCATTTTTTGACCCCCCCCCCCCCAGGACAAAGGAAGAGATGTTTTTGAACCTGGGGCCTGACTGGTTCCTGCTCCTTGTACAGGGCCACGTGCATCCAAGCACCACGGTGCTGGGGTTGAAGCTTCTGCTGCACTTTTTGGCAAGCCCCTCCCTCCGCGGGCGATTTAAAGAAGGCCTGTCTGGGGGATCCTGGGTGGAGCGCAGCTTCGAGGGAGTAGACATTGTGATAGGTGAGTGTGCAGCCTTCTCCAGGAGGCAGGACACCTCCTCATCCTGGGCTGCAAGTGAGGACCGGCCAAGCTCCTTCCTCTAGGGGCCTTCATGCTCTCACAGTAGGATCACCTTGACCTCTGATCCCGATCAGTCCCAGTTCCCTCTTACTTCCTTGTCAAGATCCCTTTATGTCTTGACTGCTTTGCAGACACGGGGGGCTTCCTTCCACTCCTCAAGAGCTCCTCAGCTCTTTTCCTCTTCCTGGGATGTTGCCCCCCAACCCACAACACCAACATGGCTCTCCTGGATGGTATGGGTTCATCCCTCAGGTCTCAGTTCAAATGCCACTTCCTCCAGGAGAAGAGGGTTCCCCTTGAATTAGGGCCCCTCTGTTATACTCTCTTTGCCCCTATTACTTTTCTTTATGGTGTTTATCACAATTCACAAGCAAATATTTATTGGGGCATTTAATTCCATAATGTCCTTCCCTACAACTACATCGTAAGTACTTGGTGAGGGTCTCGGGTTCTGTATATTTTGTTGAAATGCTGTGTCCTTATTGCCTAATACAAAGCTAGCCTTTTGCCTCTAAGGTGGTAGGCACTAAGTATCTGTTTCTGAATGAATGAATGAATGAGTGTGTCTGAAATAGGGAAAGGAACTCTTATTGAATACTTTCTTGTGGTCATGTGTGTATGACATATATTTCTATCTGGCATTTCTATGGGATGGGTAGGTGGCAGGGAATCCCTTCATGTTCCCAGTCCCCACCTTGACCAGAAGCAGCAGCAATTGTTCTCAATTGGATTTTGTGCCCCTTCCACCTGATCAATAGATAACCTGAAGAGCCACCCTGCCATGCCTGACCAGAGCCCCTGCCTGCTTCCTGGGTTCCGCGTCTTGAAAGACTTTCTGGGCCACCATGTGCATATTCCAGAAGTCTATCTCATTGTGTCCACCTTCTTCCTGCAGACGCCACTTACAGAGCTGACGGACGGGCCCAAAGTAGGTTTTTGGGGTACCCCTGGGATAGAGTGACATACCTGGTCTCATTCCGTGTGACCGAGGCAGTTCCCTAAGACTCTCCACCGCTACCTGTATCCACTTCTTCCAACTCATATTGTGTTCTCACCCGCTTCCTTCCCTCACAGAGCCACTCCCTTGTCTAGCTCTTCAGGTACTCTGAGTTCTTGGGCTTCTGCCTCCCATCCTCCCTGCCAGCAGGTCTCTGTTTTTATCAGTCCCACTTTTAAGTCTTTCCCCTTCTGGGCATGGCTAGAGAAGTCACATGATCATGGGCATGGGAAGGGAGGCGGGTTGCTGCCACCACAGAATTAGAACCTCAGTTTATACCTTCTGAAATAGTGTGTCTCTTGACCTTAGCGAAGTGCCTTGATTCCCCTGCATTCTAGAGTAAACCATATATGCTCTTCAGACTTCTGCTCCAAAGCCACCCTTTGCTCCAATGACTTACTTCACAGTGGGAATGGAGAGCCCCAGAGGGAGGTACTGCTTTGGTACCCTGCTCTCCACCACCTGGTCATGCCATGACCCTCTTCATCACCTTCTCTCTGTTGTCACTGGCAAAGGGTAGTTTTTCCAGGCTGATCTGGATTCCTTCCACTCCTTTCCTGAGTGATCTCACTAGTAGTTGACCCTTCTTTTTCCTGTACTTTCAGCATCTTCTTTTCTATGGACTCTTTCCTCAGAGACCATAAATATGGTGAACTGTGTCCCACCTAAAACCAGAAACTGACCCCTTGATTCATACTCCTGGCCAACTGTTTTCCTGTTTGTCATTGTCTTGTCCTTCCTTAGCCACATCTCTCCTAAGAGGAGCCTCCACTCATGACACATAGCTTCTCACCGTTCACACACTCACTCACTCATCCAGGTCTTCGTGAGCTCCCATACCTGCGGGATCAGGTTCAGCATCCACAGCCAGTGCCAAGACCCTTTGCGATGGGGTGTCTGACTTGTCTCTCCACCCAGCTTCCTTGCTTACCGGCCCTTTGTGGCGTGAAACCCCCGAGTCACGTCCCCAGTAAGATCAGCTGCTTTGTGCTTGCCTCCCCTGTGCCCTTAATGAGTTCTTACTCCCATGTCACCTGCCTGATGAGGGGTCCTCCTTCAAAACACAGCTCAGATGCCACCTCCTGATTAGATCCCTGGGCACGGGGAACCACTCCCTCCTGTGTGTCTCAGCACACCTTTGCCTTATATGACACTGACACAGTTACGTGATTTCCTCTCTCCTTAGCTACTGAGCACCTCAAGAACAGACTCCACTTCTTACTCACCTTCCTGGGCACCCGACAAACAGCAGATTCAGAAATTGTTTCTTGGTCTCAATTGAGTGGAGTTAAACTGCGCGGAATGGAAATTGGGGGAGGGGCATGGCTCTGCAAATAGAAGGCTAGAAAATCCACCTCCCTTGCATATCCTTATATTTGACCTACCTAAATCTTGATATATGCTAATGGTATTACCGATCGCCCTTCAAAATAAAGTTCTTAATATGCTGTGCTAGGTTCACCGAAACCGTGCATTTCTATGTCTCCAAGAACGTGTTGTAGGAAACAAACATCTGCTGAATGTCAGGACCCATGATAGACGTTTTACAAATTTTATTTCACCTGATATTTATAATGATCCCATGGGGTAGAGAATGCAATTTTCATCTTACGGAGAAGGAAACTGAGTTGCCAAGAGGCTGAATAGCTTGCACAAACCCAGCTTTTCAAGAGGCAAAGTCAGATTGCCCTGCTGGTCAATTCCACGTTCCCTCTGCTACACTCTGCACTGTGCTCAAGGCCTTTGAATTCCTCCTATGTCCTCTGTAATTGCATTTACAAAAATTCATTAAAGTTGATTGGGACCTCAAACCAAACAAAAGAGCTAAACTTGATGCAGGTTGTGTGGGCCTGCAGCATCTTATAGGAGGTGTGTATTTATTTCCCTCACACGCCACTGAGTGGGCTGAAGTTCTATGTATGGGCCAGCCACCTAGGCTGTTACTATGCCGTTTCGTCTTTCCCACTCGGGCCCCCTGAGAAACATGATGCACTGGATGGAAAGCTGGTCCCACTGGCACGCAGCCATATGTCTCTCTATAGTCCTTGCTCCCTCTTTCAGGACAGCCTGGATGCCATGCTTCAGTGGCTCCTGCAGAAGCACTACAGTGAAGAAGTCCTCCGGGTTGGGCTGTGCACCGAAGGTGCCCTGCTGCTTCTGGAAATGCTGAAAGCCACCATGAGCCAGGTGAGACCCATTCCTTACATCTCACGAGGAGGCTCTGATGGGAAGACAACTTTGGAAGGGTCACCTTTGCTTTTTCCAGCAGCTTCCTGGTAATGCTGATAATTAGCAAGTGTCATTCAGGATGCCTGATAGAAGAGGTGTGGGGGTTCCTAGTGATAATTTAGGTGCTCAGTGAGAAACTCAGCCTACATGTCCCCAGTGGAGTTTGCGTGCTCTGGCTGGAAGACATCTGTTTTCCATTTGTTTAAATATTTGAGTTCCTTCACTGGGAGATTTAATGCTTTCAGTCAAGAGAACATTTCTGAGCAACTGATTTGGGTCAGGAGCTTAAGGGGATTGGTGGGGGTGGAAAGGGACCTGTTCCCTCAAGGAGCTCACCCCCACTGGGACAGGCGGGCCTCAAACATGAGGGAGCTGTGAGGTAGAAACCTGTTAGAGAAGACAGATGCCCACCAACTACTTACATGACACCGAGACCCATCTATTCATGCCTTCAAGGTCCATCAGAGGTAGGTGGAGAGGTTATTTTCAACGTGGAGGCAAGTGTGAGGGGGTGAAGGCCATGAGGGCTGTGAATGGGAGTAATTATGAGCCAGATCAACAAGAACTTGCATGAAAGGCTGAAAACGTCTGACTTCATTCCGTAGACACCAAGGGTCTTGGAGGAGGCTTGATTGTGTGTAGGGAAACCTTATTGCTTCTGGGAAGTGATTCATGCTTACATTTACGGTTTCAACAAAAGACAAAGATGGAAAGTAAAAATCACCGTAATCACACCCATCCAGAGATAACCACTGTGAACTTTAGTGGAAGCTTCTCCCACACACCTAAGATTATACCACGTCCTTACAGAGGACTGGGCCACATAAACCCCTCTTGCCTTTGTTTCCCAAACAAAGGAAATTTATCTTCTTTCTCAAAATGTTCATTGTTGTAAAAAGGCTGTAATGAACTTTCTTGAGCTGATCAGATCCTTTTTCTCTCTAGTTTGGTGTTCTCCTTAGCGTGAATTCTGAGATGTGGGATAGTGGGTCGAAGTGTCCTTCGTGTTTCTTTTGGATGCACCTCTCAGGAAGGATGCATTAGACATTATACATACACCTCCCTCCATCTACTGTATATCCTGCCATCTTGTATGGGGGTGCCCAGCCCAGTCCTCACAGCCTTAGCAACACCGCCAAACTGGTGATTTCATGCTTGAGTTCTCTTGTGTTCAGTATTAGTGAAATTGCTAGCATTTTTTCATATGCTTATTAACCGTCTCCATTTATTTTTCTGTGAATTGCCTATTTGAATCTCTTGCTAATTTTTCTCTGTGTGTATGTGTGTGTGTAATTATGCTAAGAAAGTACAGATCACACTTTTTGCTCTTTTTAAAACCAGGAATGTATTTAATTTTCATTGTATACTCTATTAGCATGTAATTAGGTGATCGGCTGCTTTTTTCTTCTAACCACTTACGTACTGTGAATTACATCAACAGATTTTTTGCATTTTTGCAAAGATTCACTGAGTTCCTCTGTTCTTATTCTTTCAGTATACTTCCTTATTCTGTTTGTAACTATTTTATTTAAGACTTTGAGTTCATGTTTATAAGCGATAGCAGGCTGCAGTTTTCTTTTGTTGTATGTTTGTCAGGTTTTGCTATCAGTATCATGCTAGCTTTATTACACTTGATCTTAGCCAAAAGGCCGAGAAGCGATCATGCTAGCTTTATTAAAAAAACTTGTTCTTTATTTTATTCAAGAAGATGTTAAATCCATAATGCTTATGTTATTTAAATTATTCCTATGAAACTTCTTGGGCCTACATTTTTTCCATTATTGCTTTGTTTAAGCTCTTAAATGTCTCTTTGACCTTGTTTAGGTAGTAGATATTTTATTCAGCTTGCACAAACGGTCTCCTTTTAATTCATTTAATTTCTGTGTTATTATTTCCCCCTTCTTAGTCTGTATTTGTAGGCTCATGCTCTCTTTACCCCACCCCTTCCCATTACCTAAGGATCTGGGGACTTGAGGATTGATTTAAAGAACCAACTTTGGATATATTCTCCTGATATTTTTCTGTCTAGTTCTACCACTTTGATATTCAGCATCCTCATTTTTTTTTTTTTTTGGCAGTTTTCTGGAGTTAATGCGATTGCAGTTTTAAAGGCCTCTTGACGCACATTCTTCTTTTCTTAAAATTTTTTTTAAAATGCAAGTTAGTCAACATGCAGTGTAGTATTGGTTTCAGGAGTAGTTTCCCAAGAAGTGCCCTCCTTAATGACCATCACCCATTTAGACCAGTCCCCCACCCACTTCCCCTCCAGCGACCCTAAGTTTGTTCTCTGTATTTAAGAGTCTCTTATGGTTTGCCTCCCTCTCTGTTTTTATGTTAGTTTTCCTTGCCTTCCCCTATGTTGATAGGTTGTGTTTCTTAAATTCCACAGATGAGTGATGTCATGTGATATTGGTCTTTCTCTTTCTCTGACCGACCTAATTTCACTTAGTATAATACACTCTAGTTCCACCAACATTATTGCAAATGGCAGCATTCTTTTTGATCTTTCATTTTTTTGATTGCTGAGTAATATTCCATCATATATGTGTATATATAGTGTATATATATCTCACATCTTCTTTTTTTTTTTTTAACGTTTATTTATTTTTGAGACAGAGAGAGACAGAGCATGAACGGAGGAGGGTCAGAGAGAGAGGGAGACACAGAATCGGAAGCAGGCTCCAGGCTCCGGGCCATCAGCCCAGAGCCCGACGCGGGGCTCGAACTCACGGACCGCGAGATCGTGACCTGAGCCGAAGTCGGCCGCTTAACCGACTGAGCCACCCAGGCACCCCTCACATCGTCTGTATACATTCATCAGTTGATGCATATTT
This sequence comes from Neofelis nebulosa, assembly GCF_028018385.1. Lineage (NCBI taxonomy): Eukaryota > Metazoa > Chordata > Mammalia > Carnivora > Felidae > Neofelis > Neofelis nebulosa. The sequence goes on from NC_080794.1 coordinate 51,279,618, forward strand.
GGGCTCTTTCCATAATCTGGCTATTGTTTATAACACCGCTATAAACATTGGGGCGCACGTGCCCTTTCAAATCATCATCTTTGTATCCTTTGGGTAAATACCTAGTAGTGCAATTGCTGAGTCATAGGGTAGTTGTATTTTTAATTTTTTGAGGAACCTCCATACTGTTTTCCAGAGCGGCTGCACCAGTTTGCATTCTCACCAATAGTGCGAAAGGGCTCATCTTTCCGCTCATCCTCGCCAGCATCTGTTGTTTCCTGAGATGTTAATGTTAGCCATTCTGACAGGTGTGAGGTGGTATCTCATTGTGGTTTTGATTTGTATTTTCTCTGATGATGTGTGATGTTGGGCATCTTTTCATGCATTTGCTATCCATCTGGATGTCCTCTTTGGAAAAGTGTCTATTCTTGTCTCCTGCCCACTGCTTCACTGGATTATTTGTTTTTTGGGTGTTGAGTTTGATAATCTGTATCTTTATAGATTTTAGATACTAACCCTTTATCTGATATGTCATTTGCAAGTATCTTCTCCCATCCCGTCAGGTGCCTTTTAGTTTTGTTGATTGTTTCCTTCGCTGTGCAGAAGCTTTATATCTATTTGCTCCACATCCTGGCCCATGTCTTACGTTGTCAGTCTTTTAGATGTTAGCTACTCTGCTGCGTGCATCTGTCCTTTGGAACAGACAGCATTATGTCCACTGAGCAGATATAGAAACCAAAGCTTACAGGGATTAACTCAGGCAGGGTCACAGAGTGAGGGCACAGTGGACGCATGTGGGTCCGGCATCGGCATTACAGTCCAGGTCACTGCCGTGCCTAAGAATCTTCAGGGGTCCCTTCTGCGTAGTGCATCGAATCCAAATTCCTCTCCCAGAAGTCCAAGTCTTATATCTGACCTTATCTTTCAGCTCCTGTGCTGGTCACTGTGAAAATAAACCTGAAGTGGTAAAATGTTTCCTTCAATCCTCAACAACGACCTTCTGCAATGGGTCATATTGGGATCCTCGTTTCACAGAATGGGGGCTGGAGGGGTTAAGGAACTGGTCCAAAGCTACACTATCAGTAAGTGGCAGAGGCAGCACCCGAACCAGGCACACTAACTCCAGAAAAAGCCCTTGGAACTCTGAGCTCTGGCATCTCCCATAAATCTGACATTGTGCTCTAAGAACCTCCATGATTATTTGCTAGATGCAGGTGACTTCGGAAGCAGTGTCTCTGTCTACCTGCGTAGCGCAAACCAGACCCTCACCAAAATCCTGTGAAGGGGATTTTTTTTTTTTTTCAATGTTTTTTTATTTATTTTTGGGACAGAGAGACACAGAGCATGAACGGGGGAGGGGCAGAGAGAGAGGGAGACACAGAATTGGAAACAGGCTCCAGGCTCTGAGCCGTCAGCACAGAGCCCGACGCGGGGCTCGAACTCACAGACGCAAGATCGTGACCTGGCTGAAGTCGGCCGCTCAACCGACTGCGCCACCCAGGCGCCCCCTGTGAAGGGGATTTTAAACTGCTCTCTAATGGTTCCATGCATGCTGCCTTTGTTTCCACAATTAGGTTTGTCAGTTCCAAGTCCTTGGTAGCTACTTGGTAAACATGACATCTTAACTCAAGTACATACAGCCAGGACTCGAGGCAAGCCGCTGGGAAGATGAGAAGCCACAGATGGGGGAGGCTAGGGCTGAGAAACCTGACATCCACCTGTAACATCTGTAGGAGGAGGCTGAGTCCAATTCAGTCTAGTTGTTGGCGTGGCGCCATTGTTGGGTGACTCTAATATTAAGGTTAGTAAATTTTCAATTTCCAGACTATCCATTCAGGATATAGCAGGACCTCAGGCAGCCACTGGACATACTGCGGCTGGAGTCAGTCTCCAGACAAAGTGACTGGTCATGACTGCTCAAGGGAACTGGCCTTCAGTGTGGCACTCGTGTGCAGCCAAGATGGAGGCTTGGCCATATGGCCAAGGCCAAGTTCTGGTGTGCTGGCAAACAGGTGCCCAGATCCCCTCGGGATACTGGGTATCAGTTCAGCGTAACATGATCCATTCTAGACCCCTGGCTGGTGGGGAAGGGGCTCCTCAAGACCTGCCAACCTCAGACAAGGTTTGTACCGATATTAGCCAGGGTAGGGTCTACAGCTGGAAGTATTAGCACTGGGCTGCGGAAGGCTGGAGTTGACTCTTACTGGCAAGTTCCTTGAATACAGAGGCCGTGTCTAATCACATACAGGTAGTATAAGGAAGACAGCCAGACTTTGTAGCCAGATTGCCTGGGTTCAATTCCTGGCTCTGTCCCTTACCTGTCGGGTGACCTTTGGCAAGCTACTTAACCGCTCTGTGCCTCTGTCTTCCCATCTGTAAAATAGAAGTAGATGTAGAACTTACTTCAGAGGGTTGCTGTGAGGGGGGAAGAGGAATGTGTGTGAAGCCCTTGGAACAATGTCTACACGTGTTAAACCCTTCCCCAGCTGAAGACCCGTATCCCTCGCTAATCCATTGACTTAGGTGTCTTGCAAGTAGGCGTCTTGTTGAAAGTCTCAGAAATGCCTAGATTTCAAATCCTCTGGCTCCCCTGCAGCCATAGTCATGCTCCCATGCATTGCCTCTTATGAAGTATGTCTTCAGCCCTCAGCAGGCTCTGGAGATGATGCCTGGGAACAGACCTTCCCTGCCAGCGTGCTGCACTTCCTTGGCCTTGTGCACAGCACCTACCCCCAGGACCCTTCCTGGCGGGCCCCGGAGTTCCTCCAGACATTGGCTGCTGTCACCTTCCCTCTGGGAACCCACAAGGTAGGACACGCCACTGCCCTGCCCAGTGAGAGCAGGGGTGAGTGTCATCATGCTTCAAGGGCGAAGGGCAAAATTCCTCCCTACCTCCACCCCAAGTTAAAATACATTTTAAGGCCACTTGCCTGAAACATTAAGTAAACAACTTGGGTAATTTTCCTTTTCTTGGCTGAGATGCAGCTTGAGTTCTGAGTTCTGCGATTCAGTAATTTTTTGAGTTGTCAGGAGTCTCCGTAATGAGAAATTTGAGGTAGACGGAATCCAGTTCTATATGGAATATCCCCACTGCTAAGGTGAAACAACAAGTTACATCCCAGGAGGCCAGTGGCCTATGCACCAGCCAGGGGATGGGGAACAGGAATGTCCCGTCTTCTGGTCTCAGGACCCTCATCCTGTTTGCAGTCCACGACTCAGGACTCCGTGCAGTCAGAGGGTTTGCTGAGGGCTCAGCTTAGAGCCAGACAAGCTGATGCTGGAAGGGCAGAGGGCCGACTGGGTCCTGAGAACATGGTGTGCATGTAGGCCACAGGAAGAGGGGCCCGGCAGGCCAAGGGAGCCCAATGGGCTCGGAGCATCTAGGAGCTGAGAGGAGCAGGTAAGGACAGTGTGAAGGGAAGGCAGGGGCAGGAGAGGAAGGCCAGACAGACCTCCCCTCATTGCCCCTACCACAGTGCAGTAGGAACCCGAGACCGCCCCGCAGGGAGGGTGAACTATGACGCCTGTCTCCAAATCCATAGCCATAGCTAAAGAAACATGTTAGAAAGCATGCCGTGGAAGGTTTAGAAGGTTTAGAAGCATACGTGGGAGGTTTAGAAGCCATGCCACGTGCCTTGTGGGTATGTAATATTTGCCCCACAATTAGTTGCTGAACAACCAGATGAATGAACGAAAGTGCTCTTTCAGTTAATCTTTTCTAGAAGTGTGTTCATGGTGACAGACAGCGTCTACTGAGCACCTGCAGCACTTAACCTGGTGCTTGGGTTAACCATACTAGCACCCTGGGCGGGTGGTGTCTGTAAGAGGAAAGTGAGATCCAGAGAGGCCGAGCGGGACTGGCCAGTTTCTGCTGTGTTTAGTGGGAGCCGTAAGACCCGTCTCACAAAACGGCTGAGAGAATGAAACTGGCTGTAGCTTACATGACTCACGAGTGACAGAGCCAAGATCGAAACCTCACTCTCTCGCCCCAAGGCTCATGTCCTTTGCGTCAGTCAGTTTAAAATACAATTCAATGGCCAAATAAAGTTTGAGTAACTAGTTTTAATGAAAAAACTAAATACAAAGATTAGAAGATTTGCAAGAAGATAAAACGGTTTGGTGGGCTGATACCAACTAAAGGAGCATATGGGGAAAGTCAATGCTAAAAAAAAAGATGCAATAAAGAGCAAAGGAAGTCACTATGGACAGCCCTGGAGAGGTGGTGGATGGGACAGAAGCCAGGCAGGGAGGAAGGACAGTCCTACAGACCACCCCTCCCCAACCCCCCAGACTGGGGCCTCTGGAGGCGGCCCGGACCCCGAAGTCCACGGCCTGACATTCTCGGCCCAGGTCCCCACCTCAGCTCCTACACCCACAGGCCAGGCTTGCCATCTGCCTGCTAAGTCGGGGTTCCAGCCGGCCGCCTGCCCGCAGCTCTGGAGCACACTCTGACCCGGGGCTCTTCCTCCTCATACTCAACAGTTCCTGCCTGGGGGCAGGTCTGGCCCAAAGTCACCTCCCCAGTGACTGCAGATGAGCCAGACCCTGTCTTGGGGCTCCTGGCTCCAGTGTCAGAGCACTTATCCCCACACCTCCTAGCCTTGTCCCAGCTCCAAGTCAGCTTCAAAAGGCCTTTGTTGCACAGAAAGTGTGACAAGCCCTCTTCACGCAGAAGGCTGGTGGCCACAAAGCTTCGATATGCTGTGAATATATATGGCATCTTTCCAGTCAAGGCCGCGTGGAGCTAATTAATGCAGTCACCACCTCCCTAGGTGCCATTAAATTCATTTTATGGCTTAATTAAGAATGGCTGTGTTAATTTTATGAATGAGCAAAGGGAGGTGCTGACAGATGAATGTGCATGAAAAGTTCATGGGCCAGGAGTCAGAAGCCCCCAGCCGTATGTCCTTGGGTGTGTCATTTGGCCTCCCAGCGTCCCCATGTCTTCCTGGACGCATCTGAGCCGATGACCCCTGCCTCATTGATCTCCCAATATTTTTATAAACATAAAAATGAGAAAGTGAAGGCCAACGTGCTTCAGGGACTTGGATGCCAGGACTTGAGGAAGTCCTGCTTCTCTCACTTGAGGGTCCTGTCTGTCGACATCAGCCATGCCTGGCAGGCAGTAAAGGTGAGTGAGGTCTCCACCAGGAGGTGGGAACAGGCTTTCTTGACCATAGTTCATGGGGCCAGGCCTTGTCATATGTGCTGTTCTCTCATTGTATCTTCACGTCTTTGTGGGTCCTTTTCATCATTGCCACGTGGCTGATGGTGAGCTGTGGCTCTGAGGAGGGGAGTGGCCTGCCCAGGACACACCCTGGGCTTCATTGCTTACCACTACAGGCCTCTCTTGCTCCATGCTCTGGTTCTTTCCATGGCTCCCACCTATCTCATGTCCGGAGACCATAGCCCCCCACCTTATAAGCAGTGGGACTCTGGAAAAGTCTCTTTCCTCCTCAGAGCCTTGATTTCCTTATGCGTTTAATAAGAATCCCACCTGTGCACACCTCAGAGGTGAATGTGAAAGCACTTTGAGGCGGGGCGGGCTGCTCATACTGGGATTCTCTTGTCTTTGAGGAGCCCATGACTCAGCCTGCCCAGAACGCCAGCAACCCCGGGGTTGCGACTGAAGGCGACGGCATTGCAGAGGGCCTACAGGCTCCTGCCAAGTCACATCCCGCCCGGAAGCAGCTGAGGGATTTCATGCAGGTGCTCTTGAGGGAGCTCTTGCTGGTGGCCTCCAATCCCAAGCAGTGGCTGCCATTGGAAGTGCTCCTGGAGGTGAGTTGGAAAGGGTGTCGTTGGGCCACGTGCTGTGGGAACAGGTCTGGGAGGGCGTGGGCACCACAAGGGCAGGGTATGCCCAAGGAGACCTGAGAGCTGATGTCTTTTGAGAGCTCACCTAGGTCTGTCGGTGAGCCTCCTTGGCTGGTGGTTGAGAACATTTCCTGGGACGGCAGTGATATGGTGGGAACCACGGACCCTTTGCACAGCAGGGAACTCACCAAGCAACATGTGAACAGATGGAAGAGGGCAGATTTTAGCCAGGTTCCCAGAAGGAACCTGAAGCAGGGATTTTGGGGAAGTGACTTACCAGGGGCTCTGCTTTCAGGGGAAGCAGGGAAGGAATGCAGAAGGAGATGGGGAAGAAGCTAACTAAGAAATGGTCTCAGCCACAGCCTGGTCCCACGGGGAACACAGGTGTGCTATGTGCGTCCCAGAGCTGGCCTCACCTTGAGGCATCTGCCTGGTAGTCATTGCCTGTGGGTGTTCCACAACTTGCTTCCTCCATCCAGCAAGTGGGCGTCACCTCACCAGTGAGGCAACTTCATCAGCAGAGGGCAGTGCCCTGGAGAAGGATAGTTGTGAGCTCTCTGCAGCCTACGCTCCCAGCAGATGTAGTATTAGCATATGAGCCGGTGAGCACTAAGTGGACATGATGCTCGTGTGGCCACTCTCTGAGTCCCCAGTATGCTTCCAGGCTTCTCCAGACAATGCCACCAGCCAACAGAAACGGGATTTCCAATCTGAGGTCCTGCTTTCCACCATGGAAATATTTCACACGACGAGTGGAGGCAACATGCCCATGCTCAGAGGTGAGTGGGGGGTGACTTTCTCCTCCTTTATGACACAAAGCTTCTGGAAGCTGAGCAGGAAAGCCAGTGTGCCCACCAGCTACTGACCCAGCCTCCGGGTCACAATGCTGCAGTGTTTCTTAGGAGCCATGGGAAGACGTCCTCCACCTGCACATCAGCCCCTCCATGACTCTGTGATGGGACCTCCCAAAAGCTGCCTCGAAGCCCCAGGGGAGGCATGCTTTCCACTCTCCATGACACCCCTGCCATCACTGGGCCACTCAGAGGCAGAAGGCCTCTGAGCTAAAATCAGTTCTCTTCTGGCTTCAGTAGGATTGGCCTCTTCCCATGAGGGAAGTCAAGATGTCGACTGGAATTTAACATTCTTCTGCTCAGCATCTTGCTCTCTGCACCCAAGACTGGGCACAGCAAGTGTTTCTTAAATGGACGAACCTGGATGAAGACACTGCCATTGCCCCTAAGAAGTTCAGATTGAAGCTTCCTTCAGAATACTTAGTTCCAGAGAAGCTGTACCTTCCCAACAAGATTAAACAAAAGTTCTCTCTGTGGTTTCTGAGCCATGGAATCCTTAGTGACATGGCTTACTTATCTTCTGGACTCTTCCTTGCCCCACAACGTGGCAACCCTGACTTTTGGTCTTTCTTGGGGAAGGGCAGTAAGGTAGAGCAGTGAAAAGCGTAAGCTTGCTATTCCCACTTCTGCTCTTGGCTCTGTCACTAGATGGCGATGTGACTCAGGGCAGGTGCCTGAAGCTGTGAGTGAGAATGGCAGTTGTGGCTAACTCAGGGGGTCGTTATAAGAATTAGCTGAGACCATCACATCCGCATCTGAGCACAGCGCCTGCCATGATGGTGAGCACAGACAGTTCAACGTGGCGGCTTTATCCTCTGTCCCTTTATCCTCTGTCCCAACAGGGCCTCGGGTCACCATGACAGCCTTCCCATTTACCATATGCCTTAAATGCTCCTCCCCCTCCCCCCAAATGCCTACTGGAAGAAATGCTGCTCCTCGTCTGCCTTCTCCCCACTTGGTTTATATCACTGACTACATTGTTAAAGACCTATTTTTTTTTTGAGAAAAAAAAATGTGTGTACATCGGGCACTTACTGTGTGTAAGACCCCATTTTCCAGCAACAGGGTATACAGAAGGTTACAATGGGGTATACAGAGGTGAGTGAGATGTGGTTGGTTACCGTGAGGGGCTTGAAGACTGTCGTGGAGAGAAGACCATTTGAAGTCTGATGATTTCTCAGACCTGGTCTGTGTCCTCCCACCCCCGCTCCCAGGCAGTAAAGAGCCTCAGCCGAATGCAGAAGCTGCTTTGACTCCTTCACTCGCGAGCATCTCCTACTTCACCCAGAAGCTGGTAGAGAAACTATACAGTGGGATGTTCTCAGCTGACCCCCGACACATTCTTCTCTTCGTCATAGACCACATCATGTTGGTAAGATCCCTGGGCTGGCCATGGTGGGGGAGAAACTCCCACTGACCCACCAAGTGTCCTTGTGACTCACTGTTGGCTGCTATCTGGTCGGTCCAGTTGGACCTGCTGTCCTTCCTGGAAATAGATTCCATGATGGGTGAGAGGAAAGAGGACCTTGATGGCCCAGGTAGCACCGGGTGGATGTCGAGTGTCCTCCAGGGCTCTTACCTCAGGCCACCTGAGATCCATCTCAGTGACTGGGAGCTACAGCCCCCTGTGCTGGCACCTGAGCAACAAAGGTCCAAAAAGCTCTTTATTTCCAAAAGACTTATTTCATTTCATTCTTAATATGCACCTCCATGGGTCACATGTGGGCTTTCCTGAAATTGCCACAAGAGTACTTTTTCCTAGCCCTATTATTCCCGCTGTGCTCTCCTTCCCTCCCCAGATGGATCTACATACACACCCACACGTGCAAATGCGTGCCTATACGTACACCTTTAGACGTAAGCATGTGTGTGTACATGTGCACACGTTCTTTATTGTACATGTGTGCACACACACAGAATCATACTCTCAAAATTCTAGAGTTGAACCCTTTACTTTGTCCTCACCTCACATTCTGGGAACATTTCCTGACAAGTAATCATTCAGCCTTTTTTTGAGCCCTCCCTGTCTGAGGAGCTCATGATGGTGTGAGGCAGTCCCAGCCAGTGGGGCACCAGTGAATGCTGGAAAGCTGAAATCTGCCTCCAGAAACTCCTGCCAGTCATTCTTGGCATGTCCTCTGCAGCAGAACCCAGGGGGGTTCATGCTTCGTAGAGAGGGTGACGTCAGTGTCCCCAACACCTCTGTCTCTGCAGTCAACCCCAGACCCCAGGACTGGGCCTTGGCACATTTCCTAGGGCAATAGTCATTCTGACTGATGCACATTTCTGGGCAAGCCCGAACAGAATGCATTCAGATGCTTTCTCAAGAAAAACCCCAAGATGGGAGAGATATCCCTTGTCGTCTCTGAGGGGATTAGAATCAGATTGTTGGGACGTTGTGTTGAGAAATGAGGGAAGCCACTGAGGTCCCGTCTTACTTGGCTCAGGCCACTTTGACAACATTATGGGCTGGGCAGCTGAACAAAAGACATCCTTTCTCACAGTTCTAGAGGTTGGGAAGTCCAAGGTCAAGGCGCCAGCAGATCTGGTGTCTGGGGAGAGCTCTCTTCCTGGTTTGCAGATGGCCACCTTCTGCCTGTATCCTCATGAGCTGGAGAAAGAGAGGAAGCAAGCTCTTTCTTGTCTTTTCTTATAAGGGCACTAATCCCACCACGAGGGTTCCACCCTCATGACCTACTTACCTCCCAGAGACCCGACCTGGGGTTTCAATATATGTGTTCTGGGGGGATGCAAATGTCCAATGAATAGCAGCTCCCCAGTGTAAAGGCAGATACTCAGAGTGGGTGTCCACTGGGGCTGATGTGCCTTCAGGGGGTGCCAGGCCAGACTAAGCTCCTCACACATCCGTCATCCTTCTCTCCTGCTCACTGCCTGTGACTCTCACAAACCTCAACCTCAGGTTGACAGATGTGACCCATCTGAGGAGCAGGACAGGACGATGATAAAAACATAAATCCCAAATTCCAGCAGATTTAAATAAAACTTAAATTCACTGGTATAAATTCTTACATTACCGATGTAATTCTAAGAGAGCAATCTATAATTAATGAATGATCTCTCTAGTAGACTGAAACACTTTGCGCATAGTTTTTGGCTATGGAGTCTTTTGTTTTTAAAAATTTCTGATTTGTTTCTATTGAGATATAATTACCATATAACAGAATATAAGTTTAATGTTGATTTGATACATTTATATATCGCAATAGGATTCCCACCATAGTGTTAGCTAACACCTCTATCAAGTCACATAATTATCATTTCGTTTTTGTGGTGGGAACAATTAAGATCTGGTCTCTTAGCACCTTTAAAGTTTACAAGACAGTATTATTGTCTATAATCACTATGCTGTGCATTAGATCTCCAGGACTTTTTATTTGTTAGTTACAATGAAGCAAGGAAACCAAACAGATGGATGGACCAATCAGTGTTAAGGCTACAGATCAGGACCTTCTGCCTTCCCCCTCTAAGTTTCTCATGTACTACAATTTGTTGGACTCCCATCTCTGTTACATGATACAGTGGTTAAGAGCACGACTCAATGTCTAATGTGGGTTTGACCCTTGCTGACCACTGAAGCTCTCTGACCCTCAGCCTCCTTATCCCTGAAGTAGGATAATCTTAATGCTCACTTCATTTTATTATGATGTTTAAATGAAGAGTTCATGGTCATGGATGCAAAAATGCTTAGCGTGATACTGGGAATATTGTAAACACTCTCTATATAAATACTATTAATAGTTAATAATATATTTTAAAAAGTAGACACTATAAATAGCATGTTGTCATACACTGAATGTCAACCATGTTACCAGTATTTCAGAAATTTCTGGTTCCCATCTATTTTTTATAATATGATGGTGGTAAGCTTTTAATTTCTTTTCTTTTTTTTAACTTTTTAATTTTTAATTTTAATTTTTATGTTTTTAAAATTTCTTTTCACCACACGTTTTTGATAAATCTGTGTTTTTGAATTTACTTTAGTGATCATTCACTTAAATAGAAGCTCAGAGGTAGAGGAAAGTAGCCCTATTTGAATTTCAGATCATGTCAATTTTTTGAAATCCAAAAGAGATTCTAAGATTGTATCATTTTCTCAGTTAACTGGGTTAGCATTTAAACTCACAAAGTGTTCACAAGTATGCGTGTGTATATGTGTGTTTATTTTATGACACAGGTCATCGAGAATGCCTCTTCTCCAAGGGATGCTACCATCAGTGCTTTGTACAGCAGTTTAAATAAAGTCATTCTTTACTGCCTGTCCAAGCCCCAGCAATCACTCTCTGAATGCCTTAGTCTTCTCAGCATCTTGGGCTTCCTACAGGAACACTGGGACATTATCTTTGCCACCTATAATTCCAACACCAGCTTCCTCCTGTGTCTCATGTATTGTTTTTTGCTGCTCAATGAGAGAAGGTAAGGACTGCTTACTTGTTTCCTGCCTACTGGTGGTCAGTGCAGAGAAGAAAGCTTTAGAGGGACACTTGATTGGGGCCAATACAAATGGTATATATATCGGTTATCTGGTTGTCCAAATTATGGGCAGTGTTTGATAATCTGTCCATGTGGCTCAGCAGCAAGAATCATCATGGATTAATAATTTACCCCTTTTCCACAATTCTCAGGTTGTAAGATATCTTATTGATTTCATTTTAGGGGCAGAAAGCTCGACATTGAATATACACATTGATTTTATGATGCAGCCAGATTTTAGAAATATTAACATTTGATAAATGCACTCTTAGAATGGAAAAATATATAATAAATTGTATCATGCAAAGCGGGCATAATTTTCTTGCAGAAAAAATTACACACACACACACACACACAATTTGTGATATAAAATGATATCCATAAGCACACTTGTATAGGAAATTCTAATAAAAAAAAATTGAAATAAATTTAGTTAAATCCTTTTCTTGAAGTCCGAAGTTTGAAATATGTTAGATTTTTCTGTGTATATGCACTTTCTTTTTTTTCATGTGTGAATATTCTGTACCACCAGTGCCTTGGGGTTATATGCTTACAAATGCTATCTCTCTCTTTTTAAAAAATGTTTATTTACTTTTGAAAAAGAGAATCTCAAGTAGGCTGTCAGCACACAGAGCTCAACGCGGGGCTTGAACCCACAGACCGTGAGATCAAGACCTGAGCCGAAATCTAGCTTAACCGACTGAGCCACCCAGGTGCCCCATAAATGCTATCTGTTACTAATAGAGCCATGTTGAGTGTAGAGGAAAGGTGGGCTATGGGAGATTACACTTTGCTCTTGTCTTTGTGTTGTTGTTGTTGTTATTTTTATACCAGTACCTATTATATCTTACTACTTGAAAAAAAAATCCAAAAATTCTGTCAAATTGACTATTGGATGTTACAAAACTCTAGACTTGATTTGTCTTTTTTTTTTTAATTTTTTTTTAAACGTTTTATTTATTTTTGAGACAGGGAGAGATAGAGCATGAACAGGGGAGGGTCAGAGAGAGGGAGACACAGAATCTGAAACAGGCTCCAGGCTCTGAGCTGTCAGCACAGAGCCCCCGAACTGGGGCTTGAACTCACGGACCGCGAGATCATGACCTGAGCCGAAGTCAGCTGCTTAACCGACTGAGCCACCCAGGTGCCCTAGACTTGATTTGTCTTAAAACTCCCTGGGAATCACTGGAAAACACTCCTAGCCCAGAGGAGGCATTTGCTATTTTATTTGTGTGAAATAAAAGAACCCATTTTTGGTAGATTAAATTGGGAGGGTCTTCTCTCTTGTTTGTATTTTAAGAATTAAGTCTATCCATATTGGAAGCATAGGTAAGAACGGCAGATGCCACCCTATGTGTGTGTTTGGATTTCCACCTTCCTCAGATCCCTCTGGGTAGCTAAATGGCCTTAAAATCTAAGGGACTTTATCCTAGAAATTTCAAGAATGGATATTCTCATATAATGGTATATTTTCATTTCCTTGTTTGTCGTTTTTGGTTCAATCCACAAACATGTACTGAGTGTCTATTCTGCTTGGTTGATTGAAGGGGCCCAGAGAAGAAGGCATGTGGACATTAACATGATTGAAGGGGCCCCAGAGCAAACGGTTCATGGGAAACCTAATATGTAAACCCCTATGCCTGCACTTAGAACCAGCTACGTGATGTGCAGGATCCTGCAAAAAAATGTAGACGTGTTGTTCAAAATTTACTAAGAATTTCAAGACAGGGACAGCAGAGTCCAAGCATGGGGCCTTTCTGAGTGTGGACCCTGTACAACTGCACAGGTCACAGGCCCATGAAGCTTGCCTGGCCCCTTCCAAGTGGGATGAGATCAGGGCCAAACAAAGGTAGAGGTCAATACTTTGAGAGTCTGCAAAAACAAATGACCAGTCCTGATGGTTGGGAAACCAGGAGAGAGTTCAGGAGGCCTGCTGGGAGCCTGGATTAGATTTAATAAAACAAGAATAAAAAAAAAGAAGTTTTCCTATTTTCCAGAATGCTATAATATCTGTCACAGAAATTGCCATGACATATTTGGTTTAACTTGATTAGACAAGTTTTTCCAATTGGTATGTATTGAGTTTAGAGGATGATTATTTGTAATAAAGAACAATGGAATGATCTTAAAGAAACTGGAGTTTATAGTGAAAAATCTCTTGTCTCCTAGTTATCCAGAAGGATTTGGACTGGAACCCAAGCCTAGAATGACTCCTTATCATCAAGTCTTTCTTTCTCCAAATGAAGAAGTAAGAGAAAAAGGAGAGGAAGACTTCCCAAGTTTGAATGATGGTACATGTTGTTTGTTGTTTATTTTTGGGAGAGTGGGTGAGTGGTGCTAACTTCTGGATTTCATTCTTCAGCTCTGTGAGACTTGGTCAGACTAAGAACTTGGTGACTTACTAACATTCTAGGGATTTCACCATAAGTTGATTTTACTTCTCAGGTGGTCTCTTGAATTTTCCTTTGGATCGCTAGATTTGGGAACTGGAATGTTACCTCCTCTTGTTCAGTCCTTTACCAAGCTCTCTCTCAACTTTCTTCTCTAGAAAATAGAGTCAATAAGCTCATTATTTCTATGAGATTTTTGGCTTGATTGAGTTCGTTTTTTAAACTTGCTTACATCAAATCAAGTAAAGGTGATTGGCAATTTGTAAAAAAAAAAAAAAAAAAAAAAAAAAGTAGCAGCCAGATCCATGTGTTTAGAAATTGCTCTTTTTAAATGAAATCTGGCCATTTGCAACAATGTGAATGGAACTGGAGGGTATTATGCTAAGTGAAATAAGTCAGTCAGAGAAAGACAGATATCATATGATTTTTACCCATCAAATTCCATATGTGGAATTTGACAAATTTAACAGATGACCATAGAGGAAGGAAAGGGAAAATAAGATAAAAGCAGAGAGGGAGGCAAACCATAAGAGACTCTTAAATACAGAGAACAAACTGAGGGTTAGTGGGGGTGGGGAAAGTGGGTGATGGTCATTGAGGAGGGCACTTGTTGGGATAAGGACTTGGTGTTGTATGTAAGCAATGAGTCACAGAAATCTACTCCTGAAGCCAAGACTACATTGTATGTTAGCTAACTTGAAAATAAATTTAAAAAAGAGGGGTGCCTGGGTGGCTCAGTCGGTTAAGCCTCTGACTTCAGCTCAGGTCATGATCTCGCGGTCCGTGAGTTCGAGCCCCGCGTCGCGCTCTTTGCTGACCACTCAGAGCCTGGAACCTGTTTCGGATTCCGTGTCTCCCTCTCTCTCTGACCCTCCCCCATTCATGCTCTGTCTCTCTCTGTCTCAAAAATAAATAAACGTTTAAAAAAATTTTTTAAAAGAAAATAAATTTAAAAAAGAAATTGCTCTTTTAAAAAATGTTTATCTATTTTTTATTTTTTAATTAATTAATTTATATTTTGAGAGACAGAGAGAGTGTGATCGGGGGAGGAGCAGAGAGAGAGGGTGAGAGATAATCCAAAGTAGGCACCACACTGCCAGTGTAGAGCCCAATGGAGGGCTCGAACTCATGAACCGTGAGATCATGACCTGAACTGAAACCAAGAGTCGGATGCTTAACCAACTGAGCCACCCCGGGACCCCAAATGTTTATTTATTTTTGAGAGAGAGCGAGGCAGAGGATCCAAAGTGGTCTCTGTGTGAGAGCCTGATGTGAGGCTGGAACTCATGAACTGTGAGATCATGACCTGAGCTGAAGTCGGACACTTAACCAACGGAGCCACCTGGGCGCCCCTAGCTCTTGCTCTGTTTTGATCTAAGAAGCTTCAGCAGACTTGCTTTCACCATTTTGGTTTGTTGGCTGTGCCGCTCACATTGTGATACCAGATAGTAGGCACAAGGGCGTCTGTTTTTTGGTCACATAGGTGCCCAAATCCAGTGCTTACAACTCTCATGAGTTTAAAACATACTCTGGTGCACTGTTAATTACAACATAAATATTTGTATTTTGGTCTAGCTAGAAGAGTGGACTGAGCAATGTCCATCCTTCTAGGGTGGAAAAAATAGACTGTAGGGGCTGGTACTAGAGGAGGGACTCAGTGGTTCAAGATCCAAGGGTGTTTAGGCAATGTTCAGGGTATTATAATTATGGGGCATAGCAGGTAGAACTGGCCTGGTAGATTGGCTCATATCTGGGCAAATCCAGGGCATTGAGATTGGTGGGCAGTGGGAAGCATGATGCAGTGCCAGGAAAGAGGACTGGCTTGGGTCCTAGGTCCCTAGGCACAGTCTTGGGTTTGGTGTCCATTCCTTTGAGGGCTCAACATAGAAGGTACATTGGAAGGAGCTGTTGGGGGTGGTATTTGGTTACCTAGAGCTTACATAAGTGTTTTTGCCGTTGGTATTTAATGACACTTGGGGGTGGGAGAAAGAGATTTCTTGTGCCCATCAATTGTGTCTCCCAGCTCTGAACATACGAGGCAGACAGGACCTGGTGGTGGGCAGTTAGAGGTGGGGGAAAGGCCAGCTGACATGGATGTTGGTAGCGTTGTCTACATACTGACCGCTTTCTGGCTGGAAGTTGCAAAGCTTGAGTGATATTCAAGAAAGACGCAATAAAAGCAGCCGTGATACATCATCTCCGGCCCTTGCTGGGACAGGCACTGAGGCCATCCTGATTGTGTGATATACTCTCTCTGTTAGTCCAGCACAACATCCAAAAGACAGTGCGGACCCTGTGGCAGCAGCTCGTGGCACAGAGGCGGCAGGAGCTGGAGGACACCTTCAAGATTGATCTCTCTGTGAAACCTGGAGACAGAGAAGTGAAGATTGAAGAGATTACCCCACTCTGGGAGGAGACGATGCTCAAGGCCTGGCAGCATTACTTAGGTCTGTGTCCACTTGGCTCCAGGGAACAGAACTGCTGAGTCTCATAGATGTGGACTTGCCCAAAGTTCCACTCAGGGCCCAGAGCCTTTTCCACCCAGACCTCCTCTCTCATCCCTTTGGTGGGGATTACTGAAACCACATGCATCTTTGAGTGTGAAGAATGAAAGCTGCTTTGCATCTTGGGTGAAAGGAAGGCCAGAGGTGCAAGCAGATTCTAGTAATCTCTTAGAGAGTGTGCCATGTCAGAGCTAGATGTCTAGCTCTGTCTACCATGTCTAGCCTAGAGTTTAGGATTCTAGGTCCTGTCCTGATATTCACCTACCAGCTTTGAAACCTTGCCACCAAATCATGCAGTGACCTGGATTCCCAGGTTCTTCATGTTTCAAGTGAGAGTTTTCATCCCTAAGATATTAATGACCCTTGCATTCTTTCAGTGACTCAGCATTTCCCCCCTCATATGAGTTATTGCACCTGCAGGAATGATGTTTTAATTTTGTTTTTATTTTTTTAATTGTTTAAAATATTTTATTTCTAAGTAATCTCTATACCCAGTGTGGGGCTTGAGCTCACAACCCCAAGATCGAGAGTCACATGTTCTACCAACTGAGCCAGCCAGGCACCCCTCAATTTTGTTTTTAAAGTGGCCATTGCTCTCGAATTATGGCTCACGTACTTGTTTGAAGTCTTCTAGCATCACAGCATTGACAGCGACTTATGAGTTAGTCACTTCCATGTGTGTCATCCCAGACTGCCCGGCGGTATAGAACTTGTATTTATCGGCTTTCCAAATTAACCCTGGAAAATGCGTATGTATGTACATGCCTATGTATATACATGTGTAGTTTGAGGTCAAAGTGTCAGATTTCATTTCAGGGAAAAGGTTGATAAAATAGGACGTATATCCCCATGCACATGTAGCGAATAAAATGGTGGGATGCACCCCATGCTTACAAATGGCTCTCTTGTTGCCAACAATCATATACAGAAAATTCTCTATGTTTGATGGCCTGTGTTTGAAACACATAATCTTATTTACTCTTCATGACACCAGAATGAGGTTAGACGCTATTATTCCCAGTTTTCAGGATGAGGACACTGAGGCTCAAGCACTTAACTAACTTGTCCAGCATCTCACTTTGAGTCAGTGGAGCTAGGGGTCTAAGCCAGGTCTGGTGACCCTGAAACCCACACTGAATTTCTTAGAAGACGTCAGTGTAAGCTTGTAGCCTGGGCTGTTTTCCTTCCTGGAGGAGGCGCAAGAGGCTTGTGACCCCGGATGGCCCTTTGAAAGCCAAGCCCGTTGCAAAATAGTGTGTATCCTCCTTTCAACTTCACCTCTGACAGTTTTTGCTTCCCCGTTCCTAGCATCTGAGAAGAAGTCGCTGGCCAGCCGCTCGAATGTGGGACATCCGAGCAAGGTCTCCTCGTGGAGTGGCAGCTTGTCTTCAGCCATGAGGCTGATGCCCGGGAGGCAGGCCAAGGACCCTGAGTGCAAGACAGAGGTGAGCTCAGATCCCTCTTCCCTGGAGAAGCATCAGGCATTTGTTTCAGATCCCGTGAGTCATGTCTTCTCTGTCTGTTGTTGCTGGGTATGACTCAATTCCATGTTCTTCTGAGCATTTAAGGTTATGCATGTGATTTCCCAGTTGCAGCTACATGTAGGGGAACCAGGTCTTAGGCTGGCTTTAACTTGAAGTGACTATGGGCTCCCCTGGAGCTCCAAGAGCAGGGGTTGCTTACGGCATTAAAACCCGAACCAGTGCTACTTGCTATTCTCCTTTTGGGTCACGTGTGCTCAGAGAGCACTAGCCCACAGTTCAGTAAGAGCCATATGTGTGGACTCAGCAAAGGGGTCAAAAACATTGGCACCGTTGCCAGGAGATGTAGCGGTGGATCCTCTTGACTATGTGGGGCTGAGTTGTCGGGATTTTTTGAAATTAATTTCTTTAAAGCTCTATAACAAACCATCCTAAAACTCAGGGGCACCAACAATGGGGTTTTTGTGATCATGGATGCTGTCGTAAGGAGTTTGGAGCACGGAAGGGGTGGGGAGGTGCCTCTACTCCATGATGTCTAGGGCCTTGGCTGGGATCCTTGGAAGGCTCATTTACTCATACAGCTGATGGTTGCTGCTGACTTCAGTCTGAGACCTTAGCTGAGACTGCTGGCTGGAATACCTATACCTGGCTTCTCCGTAGGTCCTGGGCTTCCTTACAACCTGGAGGGTGGGTTTCAAGGGCTAATTTCCAAATAAGGGGGAAGGAGATACAGACAGACAGACGGACAGATACAGAGAGATACAGAGAGAGAGAGAGAGAGAGAGAGAGAGTCAGTCAGCAGAAGCCACATCACCTTCCATGACCTAGCTTCACCTCTGCTGCATTCCTTTGGTCAAGACAGGCACACAGTTCTGCCTGGGTTCAAGGCAGCAGGGGGCCGGGGGGGCAGAAATAGACTCTACCTTCTGGTGGGGGAAGTGGCAAGGTTCTGCAAGAGCATATAGGACTAGAAATATACTGAGGCTCTTCTTGAGAAGCACAATGTGTCATATATTCTAATGCTGGAGTCACTTATTTTCAGAGGCAGACTGTGGTCATTGAATGAACATGACCTTGGGATCAGGAAACGTTGGGTCATTTACTTAACTTCCCTGAGTCTTTGTCTCCTTGTCTCCACAAGGGGACAGATAACTGGGGGAAACTGTGGGAAGGGGCTCCCTAGGGAGGTGGAATAGATGGTTGATAGACCCATTACACAGCAGGAGCTTTCTGCCCATGTAACTTTGGAAAATGAGGTTGGCTCCAAATCCCCCCTGCTCAGAATGTGGGCTCTGCTGTCTCAATGGCTCCGTTGTCTATTGTGGCCAGTGACTGATGGGAGGGTACTATCATCAGATGCGGCGGAGAAGAGAGGAATGCGGGCTGCCTGTAACTGCTCAGGTAGCCCGGGAAGGAGACTTTCTTCTTTCTGAGCTTCAGAAACAAGAGGATTTAGGACATAGGGAGACAGAGCACAAACATAGAAGGGGAAACAAAATGAACTTGACTGGGCTGTCTGGCCACCTCATACTCAGAACTGAGGGTAGGATGCGTCCTTAACACATTGGCTTGTGGAAGACACTGCTCAGTCAGCTTGTTGATTGGCTGATTGTACAGATGTGTACATTGAATCTTAAAAAAAAAAAAAAAAAACAGTCAAGGGCTTTGCAGCCAGGAAATGGCAGAGTCAAGAAAGGGTCTCCTGTCTCTGTACTACTGAGCTTGACCTTAGGCAATTCTGTGACCTCTCAGAGCCTCAATTCCTGATCTTACAACTGTGCTCTGTCTATACTAGAACATGTGGAAGCACTTGGAAACTGCAAGTGCTTTAGAAATGGAAGACAGTTTCCAAAATTTGATCCCACCTTATTGTTCTCTCCGCCAAAGGGATGACCATCTCACCTGCAGTATAGCTCTTCTGAGCCCCCGAAGCTTGGAGCGTCCCCACTGGTGCCCAAGCACTTGCTCCTGACCAAGGCCATTTGTGACAGGAGGGGTCCAGCCCCTCTTCCCCCCTGGCTTCACCCTGGAACTTCTGTTCTTTGACCAAGTTAGCTTTGTCCCCAGGGGTCAGGTCCGTCTGGCTGTGGAAGCTAGGGAAGGGACAGCTGGGATGCTGGCGTGGATGTGCATTGTATGAGAGCCCTTGCAGACTATTGATGTGCCTTCAGCCACTTCCCCATCCTCTCCTAGGCCACTGTCCTTGGCTCAGCTAAGTTGCCTCTGAGTCCTGGGGAGATCGATTGAGAAATAGCTCACCCAAAAGAAGCTTGAATAGATTGCAATACTTGAGGCCATGTAGGTCTACAAAGGGCTTGTACAGTTTGCTCTGGGCTCACACGGAAGCGAAAGTATTTTAAATCAGTTCTGTCTTTGGTGAAGGCAGGCTGCTGAAGATACTGTCTTCTACATCAATTGAGGTCTCATTCGTTCATTCATTCATTCATTCAGTCAGTCACTCAACAAAATATTTACCAAGTGCTTACTTTGTACCCTGAAGTAAGCACTGAGGTTACAGAAGAGAGAACAATCTGACATATTCTCTGCTTTCATGGAGACTGCATTTTAGGGGGCGAAGATAGACAATAAACAAGTAAATTTGTAAATGTGAAGGGTGCTAATTGCAATGAGGAAAAATTGAGCAGGGTAAGTGGGAGAGGGTGGTTGTTTAGATGAAGGTGGTCAAAAGTCCTCTCTGGAAGGGGGGCATAGAAGCAGAGAAATAAGGAAGTGACTTTCTGGAGAAAGAGCAGTCAGGCAGAGAGGACAATCAGGCAAAGGCACTGAGACAGGCATGTGCTGGAATGCTCTGAGGCAGCAAAGACCAGTGTGGCTGGACTAAAGTGGGGAGAGGGCAGCCACAGGGGACATCTCCCTCAGCTGTCAGCATCAGGAAGAACTGTGACTCCTGTCAGTGGTCTATTTCTGGGCACGGTGATCTGGGCACTCAGAATCTCGGAGAGGTAAACATGACCCAGGTCTTATAACTGCACACACCTAGTGGCATAAATTTCTGCAAAAAGCATGTACATGCATATGCATGTACATGCACACATCCCTTTCCCTTCTTCTTCCTTCCTGTTTGAGCCCTGCTTACCTTCAATCTGATTTATTCATCCTTTCTGTAGTTTATAGTACCTTGTGGATTTTCTTAAAGATGAATTAGTTTTGAAACAAAGTGTGCTGTGTTTTAATTTTAAAAATTAACTGCATGTTTGCTTTGGAGCATCTAATATCAGTAACTCTGTCGGGCTGGGCATGGTGCCTGGTACATAGGAGAATGTGCATAGGAGGATGTGCATGGGGCGAGGGAATAAAATGCTTTCTCCCTTTTTGCTGC
This sequence comes from Neofelis nebulosa, assembly GCF_028018385.1. NCBI lineage: Eukaryota > Metazoa > Chordata > Mammalia > Carnivora > Felidae > Neofelis > Neofelis nebulosa. Next base: position 51,300,471 of record NC_080794.1, read on the forward strand.
GATGAAACTCACTAGCCTTCACATCCTGCATCCATCACTCATCCTCGCGAGATGCCTTTGTTGCTAACAGAAGGCACAACTTTTCAGGTACATATGTACGCTGTGATGTCATAGGATGAGAGCATCGACTGTTTGCCCTGGGGTCTGTTTAATTATTTTTAAAAATTAATTTTGATTATTACAGCTGATTACACCTCAGTGAGCAATGTAATTGATATTTTCTAATGTATCCCAAGGAGCATTTTGTACAACATGCTTTTTGTTGTTGAAGGTTAAAGACTCCGTTATTGGTTTTTCCCTAAATATGCCCACATCATTAGTCCCTCCAGTGAGAAGGTCGCCATCTGGAAAAGGCAGCATGGAGACATTATTCAGGCACAAGTGCATGAAATTGGTGTTTCTGCATCTTCTGTCTCTCCTCTGGAAAGAAGAGGCTTGTAATTAAAGGAGTTGGTTTTGGAGGAAACATTATTCATTTGGTGTTATTCCTTATCATGTCAGCGGCTGACAGCTCGGTAGCACTGATGAATTGTTCCTTCGAGTGAGACATACGATACGCCATTCCTAACTCTTCTTACCTATCTTCATTTTCAGTATACAGTGTTCTCCTCTTGGCAGGTGAGCTGAACTTTGAGACGAGTCTGATATGATGGATGTCATTTCTTCCTTTTCTTCTCCTGACCCCATCACAGTCCCTTCTGGGATCAGATTGTAAAGTCACGGTCTCTCCTGGGGTGAAGGCTGTGGGTTTCAGCCTGTCGGACAGAGGTTACGACCTTGGGCTCCTTTGAGGCCACCAAAGGCCACCCATGGTGTCTGGGAAGCTGCTTCATGTCCGCCTTCAGTTTAGAGAAACCCAGAGTGTGTGCCCCGGCCAGCCATTCCTCTTCACAGCCTGTGTGCGGCTTGCCGACTCAGTGGTAGGCTTCCTTGTTGAAAAATAAGCTGAAAAAACATCAACTACTAATGTTGGTTTCTTAGCTATGGTAGACACACTGTGGCAGTGTATGATATTAACATTATGAGAAAGCAGGTAAGGGGTTGACGGGACCTCTCTGTACTATATAACTTTTCTGTAAATTCAGAATTATTCCAAAATAGAGAGTATGTAATCTTCCTCCCTCCCTCCCCCTCCTTCTTCCTTCCTTCCTTCCTTCCTTCCTTCCTTCCTTCCTTCCTTCCTTCCTCTCCCTCCCTCTTTCCTCTCTCCCTCCCTCCTTCCCTCCTTCCTTCCTTCCTTCCTTCCTCTCCCTCCCTCTTTCCTCTCTCTCCCTCTCTTCCTTCCTTCCTTCCTTCCTCTCCCTCCCTCTTTCCTCTCTCCCTCCCTCCTTCCCTCCTTCCTTCCTTCCTCTCCCTCCCTCTTTCCTCTCTCTCCCTCTTTCCTTCCTTCCTTCCTTCTTCCTCTCTCCCTCCCTCTTTATTTCCTTCCCTTCCTTCCTTCCTCTCCCTCCCTCTTTCCTTCCTTCCTTCCTTCCTTCCTTCCTTCCTTCCTTCCTTCCTCCTTCATTCCTTTCTTCCTTCCTATGTTCTTCCTTCCTTCCTTCATCCTTCCTTCCTTCTTTCCTTCCTTCCTCTCCCTCCCTCTTTCCTCTCTCCCTCTCTTTCCTCTTTCTCTCTCTCTTCCCTTCCTTCCTTCCTTCCTTCCTTCCTTCCTTCCTTCCTTCCTTCCTTCTTCCTTCCTCCCTTCCTTCCTCCCTCCCTCTTTCTTTCTTCCTTCCTTCCTTCCTTCCTTCCTTCCTTCCTTCCTTCCTTCCTTCTTTTCTTTTCTTTTCTTTTCTTTTCTTTTCTTTTCTTTTCTTTTCTTTCTAGAAAAAGCATTAGGAGTGCCTGGGTGGCTCAGATGATTAAGCACCCAACTCTTGATTTTGGCTTAGGTCATGATCTCATGGTTCCCGAGATTAACCCCTCATTGAGCTCTGTGCTGATAGTGCAGAGCCTGCTTGGTATTCTCTCTCTCTCTGCCCCTCCTGTGTATGAGCTCTCTCTCTCTCTCTCTCTCTCTCTCTCTCTCTCTCTCTCTCAAAAATAAGTAAAAAACAAAGAAAGAAAAAGAAAAGAAAAAACATTAGAAAACAGAAAATGGGCACATAGGACATGAGAGCTGGGGTCTGGGTGGGAAGGGGCTGTGAGGATGAGTGGATGCAAGGCCTGTGAGCAGGGGGGCAGGGGTGATCAAGGTCACTGCAGGAGACAGGGAGGACACCATGGCTTATGCTAGATGTTCCTGAAGTGGGGGGGGGGGGGGGCGGGAGTGTTACATAATGGGGGAGAGGTATGTTTCCTTTGTAGGGGTAGGATTGGAGGTTAGAGCCCCCGAGGGAAGGGCCAGACCGGGGTCGTGACATCACTTAGGAGGGAGATAAGGAGGCTTCAGGGGCAGTGGCTGGAGCAGTGGAAATCAAAGAACACACAAGAGACTTCTGTTTAACCAAGGCTGGGATGAGCAAAAGAAGGGGGCCCTGGCCTCTTCTCAATCAGGCTGTGAAAAGAAAGGCCCCCTGGGTGTGGCAGGTATGAGAGGTGTGCGATTCTGATGGTTTTATTGGATCTGCAGAGAATGGGGAGGAACAAGCCAGAGGCAGGGGGTTGGAAGCTCAGTTCTAGCCCATAAAAAGGGGGCAGCCCCTCTGGGTGGGTGCAGCTGCCTGACCATGTCTTGTTCAGCAAAGCACGGGCTGGATTTTACCCCCACTTTCCTCCTGGGATCAGTGGTACATGTGTGGACCGCTATTTCATGCAAGAGCCAGGTAGGCCCCACCTGAGGAGGGAGACCCACACTTAGGAGCTTAGGGGCTTATAAATCAGGAAGACCCTCTGGGGCAGGGCCAGGCCCAGTGTCCACATGTCTCCATGGCTTTTGGAGGTAGCTGAGCAGGCTTCCAGTTGCTGTTTTCAGAGTCAAAATGGCTTATGTAGGAAAGCCAGGGCCATATAAGAAGTAAGAGAAGGGTTGAAAAAGCACCACAGCCGGAGGGTGACGGGTGACACAGTGCACTTGCTAAAGTGCCAAAGACAAGCTCTTCGTAGGGATTCTGTGCCTGTCCTGGCAAAGGCACAAAAGCACAACACGTTTGCTCCAAAGTCCCTGGTCTCTAATGACTGGCCTGTGGGTGAACGCCCCGCCCACCAGGTGCACTGGGGCCTCCCATAAGACCGTCAGTGCCCACTCATGGGGGCCTGGATCACAGAGACTGAAGACCTGCCATTGGCTACCTCCCCGGACGTGTGTGCCCAGGCTCGGCGTCCCCCCCCCCCCCCCCCCCCCCGCAGAGCAGCCCCGCCCCTGGTGGAGGAAGGGGTGCTGGCCGAGGGCAGCTGTATGAGGGGCCGCCCTGGCTCGGGTCCCCAGCAAAGGAAATGACACTTTTGACCATTCAACTTGGAGCACTTTACCCACTATGTCTTTCAAAAATCGTTGTGGAAAATTTCAAACATATACAGCAGCAGAGAAAATAATAAAATGAATCCCCGTGTATCTATCCATCACTCAGCGTCCACAATTTGCAACTCATGGCCAATCTGGTCTCATCCCCATCACTACCCACTTTCCCCCTCTGCACGGGATAATTCTCAAGCAACATCCCAGACATCATATCATTTCACGCATAAATGTTTCTGTATACTTATTTTCTCTTTAAAGAAATCACGAAACCCAAATAAAAATTGCGGAAAAGGAAGCAAGCGTGCCGAATGGGAAGGCTTTAGCAGGCACCGTGGGAGCCATCCAGCAGTTCTTGGTCTTTCTCTCTGGCAAGTTTGTATTTGTCGCCTGCTGCTTTGTGATTTTGGTCTTGCTGAGGCTGAGGGCACAACGAGCCTCCGAGAACTTCGTGCCCCATTTCAGGAGAGAGGGTGGGGACTGAGGAGGACAGAAGGCTGTTGAGTGGGGCGCTGTGGCGCCTCAGAGTTTGGGGGGATGAACGGCACTGAAGGCCGAGGCCTCAGATGTCACTCACCTGGGAAAAGGCTCATAAGGCAGGAGAGCCGTGGGGCTGAGAAGAGATTTCTGAAAATAGAAAGAAATAAGCTTTGACATGAAGGGGAGTAAGGGGTAGAGTAGCTGGTAGCAGCTGAGAAAGTCAAAATGCAACTGTGAGAACAGAAGTCCGAGTTCCCAGAGTTATTGCACTATAAGAGTTAAAGTAGAAAAATTTTTAAATCTGAAATTCAGAAGGCTGTCACATGGACTAGGTTTACTTCAACGTGATGTTTGTGGGCAAGAGAGAAAGGACTTTCCTAGGAGATACATATGCCTTTAAGAGAGATGTGTGGAAGGGGCACCTGGGTGGCTCAGTTGGTTAAGTGCCCAACTCTTGATTTCAGCTCAGGTCATGATCTCACGGTTCATGAGTTCAAGCCCCATGTGGGGCTCTGCACTGACAGAGTGGAGCCTCCTCGGGATTCTCTCTCTCCCTCTCTCTCTGCACCCCCCTCCATACTCTCTCTCTAAATAAAATTTTAAAAAACTAAAAAAAAAAAAAAAAGATGCATGGAAGCAGGTGGCCTGAATTTGTGGGAAAATTAAGACACATGAGGACTTCTAAAATCAAGCCAGAGGCTCTAGAGAGAGAGGTACAATCCTGATAATATGTTCTCGCTGGCGTGGCAGCAGGACAGAGAGACTGTCAAATCAGGAGAAGAGCTGGAGAGACAAAGCCACTGCAAATCATAGGAAAGAGAAAAGTGATTTAAAAAACCTGAAATCAAGCCCTTGAGAAATCACAATGCTGTGTTGGAAAATCCTGTTGTGTTCAGTGGTGGAAAAAGTCTTGTGAGCAAGTAATTAAATCGGACTGTGTTAGAAAAATAGAACCACTTAGAAACAAATGAAAGTATGATTTAAAAAGAGTCTTTGAAAAGGGTATATCGCTCTATGAATGGGAGCACAGTGACTAAGGTCTTCTGCTAAATGCAATCTTGGTTTTTAAAATTGCCATGGGCAAGGCTGCCAACCACTTACTTTCTCTTGCTGCCTTTCCTGAGATAACTGACCCTAAAAATAGTGTCACTCTCCCCAGCCTGGCCTTAGAGCTCTTCATGGTGTGTCTGGACTAGAATTATTTCCAGAAAGGACGTCCGTTACACTCTGGTTGTGGCGGTATCAGGGAGCAAGAAAGAGAAAAATGATGAGGTCCGTTATCTTAGTTCTTAAACCCTGAAGTGCCCTTTTTCACTGCAGCTGAAGTTCTGTAGCATGAATCATAGCCCTGGTCTTGCAGGCAGTGGTGTTCCAACACCACACCCGGAACCGATCTTCCCACGGGAGCAAGGCATCCTTGTGATGGAGGTGGAGACAGAGCATCGTAGGGTCCCGGGAACGCAGTCAGGCTGGGGCAACACCTGTGCGTGCGCGTGTGCTTGGGGTGCTTGTGTGAGTTGCCCTTTAGGTTTTCTTCCAGTGGTCTGGGCACCCAATCAGGGTACCCTCACTCATTTCCTCTATTCCCTTGACACACACACATGCGCGCACACTCACACGTGCACACACACGTACACACACACCATTCCTCAAACAATTGATGTTAGAACCTACTCATCACATCGTTGAGAGGTAACCAGGGAGGAGTTGGTTCAAACGAGAAACTCCACAGCAGAAGTGAACATGGGCGACTGGTCCTAACAGCAGAGGGTTTGAAAGAGCAGTAGTATCACTCACACAAGTGTTACTATCCAGATCGCCGGGGAAGAACAGTCACGGGCCGATGGAGACGGTGGCGTTTCTCTTTCCATTTTAAAGAAATCTTAAATGTTACTAGTCTATCAAAAGTCCTTGTTACAGGAGTTTGAAAAATAGAAGTGAATGAACAAAGCAAACACTGATACCTTTAATGATGTTTCTTTACCAAGTGCATCATTTGTGAGACATCCTTATCTTCATAATAGAAGGATAATTAACATCACTAATTATCTAATTAAGTTCATTAAGCATCCACCAACAGTGCACCGTGAAGTTGACATTATGTTCTACTGTCAACAAATGCTTTTGATTTCTTAGGAAGTAATTAAAATGTAAATTAGCATGCAATTATATGCACAGGGGAAGTTTTGAATTAGATATTCATTTCAAAACTGCTTAGAGCAACATAGTTTTTGTTTTTTTCTTCAATAAAAGCAGACATTTTGCTATTAATGGTATATATTAAAGTTGCCATTCTGTTGTTTAGTGTTTGAATCATTGCCAGGTTATAGCACTGATATGACACAGTGTTTAGTTGATGTTTGCTACTGTGCTTTGTGTTTTATTTCATATGTTGGTTTGTTTGTGTCTTTTGTGTTTAAAAATACCACAACTGATTTTTTTTTTTTTCTGAGAGCTTTCTCTAACTTAAACCTCCAGCTGACTTTGCCCTTTAAAGGCATTTTAGGTCAAATCTCTTAGGTTAGATCCTGTCAGGTTAGATTCAGGGAATGGAATCATTGGCTTGCTGAGAGCCGGTCACGCACATGCCCCTACACACACAGGGAAGAGGGAGGTTGCACAGATCAGACTTGTGGTACGGCCACCTTTGATTCCAAGTTCAAATTTCTCTTCTTTTTAGGGCAGCCCTTTGGTTTCTGATGAAATATCATAACTTGGGGTGCCTGCGTGGCTCCATCGGTTAAGTGTCCGACTCTTGATGTCAGCTCAGGTCATGATCTCATGGTTGTGCACTTGGGTGTGGAGTCTGCTTAAGATTTTCTCTCTCCCTCTGCCCCTCTCCCCTGCTTGCACTCTCTCTCTCTCTCTCTCTCTCTCTCTCTCTCTCTCTCAAAAAAAAGAAGAAATATAATTTTATTATAGATCGGGACAGATGGGGACGCTTCCTGAAACATCACAGCATCCCCAGATATTTGCTGGAAGAGAAGGTCCTAAGACAGAAGCCACCATGCCCAAAGTCTCAAAGTTCTCATTTTTTTCAACAATCCCAACTGAATCCTAGAATGCAGGTGTTTTATTAAATCTCACAATCTATTGTCAGAGCCCCGTGGGTGTGATACCCACCTCCACCATCTTCTTGCATGGAGACACGGGGTCATTTGAGCATTGAGCTGATGTCACCTGTTTAGTGAGGAGGAAAAGTCCCTGCTCATGATATTTCAACATCCTCAATCACTTTTTGCATGGTTTTTCCAGGGATGGATTTAGGTGGTGCTGGATCCAGACCCCTCAGTTTTGTGTGAACAAGATTTCAGATAAATGCAGAGAGAATATGGTGGCCTAAGAGAGACTGTCCCTTGTTCTCTTGAAAGGATCGACATCAGGGTTTGGCCATGAGTAGAGTCTGTTGAATCACTGTCATAACTGTGGATGCAGACATGCCCATAGTCTAAGCAGAGAGAGGCTGGTGTCTGGGGCAGGTGGGGGGACAGCATCATGGTACAGGGACTGGTGAGGGACATGAGGCCAGCTGGACTGTGACGAGCAGTGGCATCACGCTAGAGGAAACCCACACAGGATCTGCATAGAGATAGGCAGTTTGGGGATGGGCCCTGACATCTGTCCCATCTCTGCTGGCAAGCTGTGTGTTGTGGTGTGGCCTGCATTTTTGTTCTCACTTGTCAGTCCGGAGGGGGGCTCCTTTTTCCAATCCATGTAAAGGATAGTGGCTAGGCTGGCAGAGACCTTGGCCCAATCGAGGGATCCCACTACTAAAATCAGATGATGTTGACCTTCTCCTAACAGGCAGCAAGCACCTACCTCAGCAAACAGAATTGTCTCTACCAGAACTTTCCTCTCAATTTATTCTTAAAACTTATCTTTTAGAAAAAAATTTTAATGTTTCTTTTTGAGAGGGGGGCAGGCAGAGAAAGGGGGAGACACAGAATCCGAAGCAGGCTCCAGGCTGTCAGCACAGAGCCCGATGCAGGGCTCAAATCCATGAACCGTGAGATCATGACCTGAGCTGAAGTCAGATGCTTAACCGACTGAGTCACCCAGGCGCCCCTTAAGTGCGGTCTGCTATATCGTGACTTCCTAAGAATGCAAAGTCCATACAATAAATGAATAATCAATACCAACAGCAACTCACTTCATCCCACGGCTGGTTTGTGGCCCTGCCTCATGCTAGTCACACATTTCCTCCTCTGTGACTGGCATGAAGGGATGGCAGCGTCATGATGCCCCACAAATGTGCCATGATGCCAAGGGCTCTCCCACCTGAGAGCAGCCCAAAACCACCTCTGATCATTCATCTCTGGTCATTCAGCTTCACAGGAAATGGGGCTAAAGTTGCTCTGCTCTTGGCAGCTAGATGATTTAGCTTGAACCCTCTCCAAGAGAGCAGGCACTGAGGTTATGCAAGTTCCACAAATCAATGGAATATTCTCAACATAAGGTCCCGACCACTGCCTGTTGAAAGGCGCATTGAATCTAAATTATGTTTGAAAAGTCTTTAGGGACAAATACTCGGTTCCTTCTCCAGAGACATCTATCCAAACAGAAACATCTAGTCTGAAAAAGTTTACTAGACCTTTCACCTCCTTTTGCTAGTTTTTCTGGTTTTCTTTCTTTCATCTCTGTAGTATTTTTATTACAAAATCAGGCTGTGTTTGTGCACCATATATAGTGGGTGTCGTTGAGGAATGTTTCAAAGTAACTTGAGGTTCAAGTCTGCAGCTCAATCCACGATATTTTAATGTACACAAATACTTCATCCTACGTAATTCAATAGCATAGGAATTTATTGAATAGACAGAGTGTTCCTCTCTAAAAATATGGAGATGAATGGCCCGTGATCTCTATATTTAAAGAATCCTTTTGTCATTTATTGATCTCTCTCCTTAGATGGCATCTAAGAAGAATTACAGTAGATGAGTTTCTGAAAAAAAATGTATACAGGTGAAGATTTTATAAATTGAAACAGATTTGAAATCAACTTAGGGACCTGGCAATTTAAAGGAATCCTGGGTTGAATCCTTTTGAAAACTGCAGTCCTTTACTTTAAAGGCAAATTATACCCAGGAGTTTATTTTGAGGTTCAGATTTCCTAATGTGCAACATACCTGCATCCCCAAAACCAATGTTGTGGTTGGGGGAAGGTATCATTGTCCTACAAAATGCTTTCAGTTTTGAAAAATTATGACATGAGGTTGGGAGAAACATCTTTTTGTTTCCTTGTCCAGATTTGGATTTTTAAAACTTAAGTATATTCATCAATGTAAGAACGCTTTTGAGTTCCTAAGGCAGAAGTGTCCCAAACTATGTAAATGATAAAACGGCAGATGGTGGTGGGGTGGAGAGTGAGCGTGGGGCCCTCCCGAGGCGCTGTTGCCATTCACAACCCGCTAGGCCCCACTCCCAGCTCGGCCGCCAGGCGCCTGCCACGTGAGTTACAGCCGCGTTCTCGCCCTGGGACCCATCTATTATGAGAAACCATTTTGGTTAATTAAAAAAGTGTTTCCAAGTCTCAGAACAGGAAGTTCTGAAATTTCCTTCCCTTTGCTGTTGTCGATGGGGGTTGGTGAAGACTCGACTCCGTGGCCTGGAAGGGGGGGGCGGAGAGTGGAGACAGCAGAAGGAACCATGGCCGTCCAGTCCTGGTGGCCTGGGAGAAAGGCTCAGGGGTCCTCGGGTGCTGGTGGATCTACTGGTATAATTAGGGGTGTTGAAGAATTAGCTGAGGTCATTGAGTAAATCAAAAGTGCAGTTGAATGGGTCTGTGTCGCATCGGTTCTTGCAAATGGTCCCTCACCCTCGGACCTCTGTGTCCAAGAGCTGCTGTATGGGCTGGGGCAAGAGATGAGGTGTCCGCTCACAGTTTGGGAAACGGACTGTGGGCAAAAGGGAATAAATGAGAAAATATTCAATAGTGTGACACGATCTGGAAGAAATAGATGGTGTCTTAGAGACTGGCTCGTGATCACTGTGGGTTGGATGTGATAATTCAGTTGAGAGGAAAGAGTAGCCATCCAGCACCTGGGGAATGTCGGTTCCCGAAATGGGCCCAGCTAGTGGGATGGTGGGAATGAGTTGGTGTATTTGAGAACAGATCCATATAAATGGGGCATGGAGCTCAAACGGGAGAGTGATCCAGGAGGAGGGTGGCAGGAACCAGCTGTCGAGTGCCATACTAGCTTCTCTGGGGGATCAGAAAATATGTCTGCATCCTTGACTATATCTGTATCCGTCTCTATTTCTCTCTCTCTCTCTCTCTCTCTCTCTCTCTCTCTCTCTCTCTCATCTTTAAGCACCCATTTCTTCTGCAGACATTCCCTCCAAAATCCCATGCACATTCATTGATGTCCTATCGTATCCCAGGCCCTTGAGTTAAGGCCAGTACAGACAGTGTCCCTGACCAGGGAGCCCACCTTCTTAGGAGGGTGAAATAATTACAGTGTAACAGGAGGTTAAGGCCCAAGAAGTGCCCAGATGAGACAGGGCCTCGCATGAGCTTCTTGGAGGTGTTTGAGCTGAGACTTGGAGGAGGAGGAAGGGGAGGAAGGATGTGAGGGAAGATTGGAAGTGAGGAAGGGGCCCCTTCAGGTGCAGAGGGATAGTTGTGACCATCTATCTGCCTTGTGGGTTAGCTGCTAGTCTGGTATTACTGGAATATCATATCCAGTTTGTCTTAACTTAATTTCATGTATTTATTTATATTCTGATTCACTCCCCAGAGGATTTATGTTACCTTCAGATAAGGATGCATGTGCTAAAACACAGAAACGAGATCAGAAAAAATAATAATAGAAGAAGAAAGCCAATTCCCGGGGAATTAAGATCATTAACATGCAGTCTATAAAGAGTAACAGCCAAGCATCTATACTGTGCTCTAGCTTTCTGGCTGCCATTGTGGAACAAGAGGCAACATAGTTCATATGTTTATCCCCCACCCATCAATTACACTTTTGCTGGGAGGTAGAAGAACTTGCGAACAGGGACCTAGGGAGACCAAAGCAGATGGCCCTGCCCAGCATCTCCTTGCCACCCCTACTGGGAATTTTTAAGGATGTGATCTGACCATGTCATGTCCCTGATCAAAACCCAGCATTTATTGCCACGCCGCGCGGAATAGGACACAGACCCACAACCCCGCGGCGAGAAACCTGACCTCGCTGCTTTTCTAAGCCCCTCCCTTGCCCCAGTCCTGTGCAGTCTGCAGGGCAGACCTGTATTTGGTTACAGTGCACCCTGTCTTCTCCCATCTGTACCCTGGGGCAAATGTGGGTCTGTCTGGCCTGAACGAGCCTCCCCCTACCAGAGGACCAACTGCTTCTCCTGGACTTTAAATCCCCCGCCCCTTCTGAAAGCCTGCCACGCCCTCTCCGGCCTGGCCGAGACCCTGCACAGCCACAGCTATCTATTTTTCACTCAACGGTGGTGCATCTGTGAGGGCCCAGCCTAAGGGAGGAGGCAGGTGTGTTGGTGTTGACTGCATTACCTGTGAGCGACAAACAGCCCAACAGTGGGTGCCTACTGGCAAGCCCTGGGGTGACCTCCCAAGAGAGCCGAGGTGAGCAAGTGTGTGCAGCACCAAGGAGGACAGGGATACGGTCAGGGCCACCCTCAGGTAACTCCTCTTGTGGACCCAGATTGCAGTCAGGGCCGTCCTGAGCACGCAGGTCAAGAGTTCTGCTCTGGAGGCAGACAGTGACAGGACAGTCCCGGCCAAGGTGGCCTTGTCTCTCTTCTCAAAGCCTAAAGAAGGAATCCTCCCTACAAGCTCCAGTCTCCTTTTGTTTTCTCTCTTTGACATGGCAGTTTCAGCACTGGGCATTATCTGGAGTGAAAACCCTGCCATAACAAAGCATCACAGACTGGCGGCTTCACCAACAGATATCTCTTTTCTCACACTTCCCATCTGTCGGAGCCTCATGGAGGCCCTGATGCCCAAGGAGGAAGCAAAGAGGAGGGAGGGTGGCTTCGTCGAGAAGACTCGTTACCTGCAATCCCAAAGCCTTTGTCCTTTGCTGCACTGGAGTGTTGTTGTTGTTGTTGTTTTGAGTAGTCATTCTCCATGCACTCATGACGATTGAATTTAATAAAAACATCACAGTTCAAAAAAGACAAATTAGAAACCACCGTTCATCTTAGAAATTAATATGTGAGTGAATTTAACAAGAGATGAATTGCGCTGTGGTGATCTGGTCCCTCCTCAGCCACTCCGAGCACCAGTTGTTTGTCATTATTGCTGGAAATATGATTATTACTCTGGTATTGCTTGACATTTATTAAGAATCCAGGGGCTATGTCTCCATAACAGAGAAAAGCGCAATTATCTGGGCACTTGGAGAAAAGAGCGTTTCCTGGCCCGAGTTGTCCAAATAGATATCCCGCAAAGACCCCTCGACCATGACCGCACGTGGCTCGCTGGGCACACGCCCCTCCTTCACGATGGGCTGCTGACATTTTATGTGCACATGTATAGATATTATACGTGGCTTATGAATGAACACACAAGGAAAGCATTTAATTGCTTCTGTCACGTAACCCAAACCAGGTCTCCACCAAGGACTTATTTAAAGGTAGATGTGTCAGCCTTTTACAGAGAAGGCATAAACAGAAGAACTTTATTGAATGTTTTACAGTCAGGAAAATCCTGATTTTCAGATGGTTTAAAAAAAAATTTTTTTAATGTTCATTTATTTTTGAGACAATGTGAGAGAGTGCAAACAGCAGAGGGGCAGACAGGAAGACACAGAATCTGAAGCAGGCTCTGGGCTGTCAGCCCAGAGCTTGATGTGGGGCTGGAACTCACAAACTGTGAGATTATGACCTGAGCCGAAGTCGAACGCTTAACTGACTGAGCCACTCAGGTGCCCCTCAGATGGGTTTAAAGTGCAGGGGTGTGAAGGCCAGACCTGAAAGTGTTGCCACTGGCCCTGATGGATCTCCTTAATCCTGACCACATGGAGTGCTTCACTCTACACAGAGAATAAACAGCTGCAGAAAATATGGCCCGGAGGAGTGACAAGGGTCTGTGAGTTTCATGTCAATCTCTCAAACTTTTATTGTTGTCTCTGTTTACCTGGCCCTTGGGGACAGAGATGGGCAGTGTCCTCAAGGAGCTTATTCTCATGGGGGGAGGGTGCTAGTGGGAAACCCAGCCACAATAATTCAGAATACTGCTCTCACAGTTTTCTACTCTATCGTGGGAGTCCTGAGGAGGTTTCCAGGAAAGAGAAGAGTATTAATGATGGTTTCATGGTACCTACAAAGTGTGTGCACAGAGCATGGTTTCTTCTGTCGCTCATTGCCACCCCATGACATTACACTGTTAATCAAATATCTCTTCCTCTCAGCCCCCACCAATGGAGAAAAGGTGACCAGTGAGTGACGATGATAGTGACCAATGGGAACGTGAGATCTGTGGTTGGGGGGTGGGGCAGTCTCTTCCACATCTGGTTTCACTCCTGCCTCCATGAATGGGAGCTCATCTGAGTTTGACTTGCACCTGTCTCTTTTTTCTTTGGCCAGAGAAACCAGGGGTGAAAGGACTCTAGATCTGACACCAACATCGAATGGTTATTTTTTTTTATGGAATTATTAGTGAATACTTGTAACCTAAAAGATTTGTAAGAAAGGTTGCCTACAGTGGAGTCATGTTATACAGATTAAGTTTTAAAATATATCCATGAAACGAAAAGCAAGCTGTGAACAGTACTCTCACAGTTCCTTCACATTGTTCATTGAGAACAATACCATTTTGACTCTGTGAATTCGGCACCATACGTCTGCATATCCACCGCGCAGCTTTCCCACCCTTTGGGGAATTAATTACTGTTTCTTTGTTAAGTGTCTGATGAAGTGGTTGGCTCGTGCAATTAGGGAGAACGAGATTTGCCAAAAAACCATTTGTCTTTGAACATGAGAATTACACTCAGCACAATGAATTGTTTATACCCAAGGGCATTGTGGAGCTGTGCCCAGCTGGGAGAGCAGTGACTCTTACCTTCCGTCGCAGTTTCATAATGGGGTTTGGGTGGGAAGCTGTGAGAATTTCAGTGTATTTTCTAATACACTTTTTGTCTAGGTATACCTTTCATATACTTTCCATCTTCATATTCAATACTGCCACGTGTGCCTCACCCAGCTTCCCCTATTGATAACATGAAAGATTACTGTGGTGCATTTGTCACAGCAAAGAAACTGACGTTGGTACATTACAGTAACTAAACTCCAGACCTCATTTTTCTTTCACCAGTTTTCCCACTGATCCGGGATCCAGTGAGGGGCACCACATCACAGTTAGTTATCGTGTCTCCTTGGGCTCCCCTGATCTGTGACAATTTCTCAGACTTTTCCTTATTTTCCATGACTTTGACAGTTTTGAAGAGTACTGGTCAGATGTTTTGGGGAGTACGCCTCTATTTTGGTTTGTCTAATATTTATCATAACTCGCTTGGGGCTGTGAAGCTTTGGAAGGAAGATCACAAAGAAGAATGAGCTTTCACCACATTGCATCAGGTCAGGGGTGCGTGACACCCGTGTAAATCATCACATGGTCCTGGTGCTGTCTGCCACATTTCTCCACTGCAGAGTTCCTCTCATTCCCCTTCCCATACTTGGTTTTTTGGAAGCAAGTCCTTAAGACCAGCCCACCCTTCAGAGTGGGCTCCTGGTGAGGAAAGCATCTACATATATTATCTGAAATTCTTCCGTAAGGAAGGTTTTTCTCTTCTGCCCCATTATTTATTTATTCAATCTTTTTTTTTTATATCCGTAGGGTCTCATCCATATTTATTTTATAATTTGGGCTATCATCCTCTAAGCCTGTTATTTATCTTGCGTTCAATTGCTCCAGCTCTTTGCTGAGAATATTTAATTGATCTCACACTTGTTTTCACCGTAGGTCTCTTGATCTTTTGTCCATTGATCACAAACATGAATCCACATGCCTTACATGTATTTTAGTGCATCCTTACTGTAATCATTCTAACATTCTTGGAGTGTGTATTATTCAGGATAAGTTAGGTTATGTTGCGGTAACAGACATCCTCGAACTGAATTGTCCTAAAATAGCGAAGGCTTATTTCTCACTTGTGTTACAAGTGCCTTGTGAGTTGGCCAGGAGTCTACCGTGCCTTGTCCTCCCTCAGAGACATTAGCTCGTGGAGCAGCCATCATCTAGAACGTTGAGTGTTACCATGGCAATTAAAAAAGAACTTAGCAAATATCTCATGAGTCTTTTAAGCTTCTGCACACTTCTCCCCAGCCCCACCTAGCTAAAAGGTAGCAGGAAGGGCGATCATGCCATGTCCCTATAGGAGGAGAGAACTGACACTATTTGGCCAACAGCATTATTGGCCACCATACTGTTTTTTCCTTCAGGTTTTCTTTTCTATGCAAATCTATACAGATTTAACTCTTATTATTGTTAGCATATGGCTGTCCAACCTCCTTTTAAAAATCAATATATCGAAAACCTGGTTCCATATCATTAAATCTTTTTTGCCACCAGGGCTGCAGTGAACGGTTGTATAGGTTGCACGCAAAGGCATCTGGCCAGAGTGGCAACAGGAAGCTGAAATCCAGCCTTTTTTCCATTATTCAAGTCATCTATCCAGGTCCAGGACAGTATCTGCCCAAAAAGGGACACAAAGGTGCTATGTGGGCTAGTGGTGGCCTTTTGGGAGAGCATGGTTTGTATCACTGCATAATACTGTCTCGTAAGGAAGAGCCAGCCTCCCATGTGTTGATATTTACGTTGTTTCATTTTGTGCTACTATACCTGGGATGGTGGAAAATGTTGTCAGTGAATGTTTGTGTATGTATCTTAGGGTTTCTTTGCAAGAAATTACAAGCAGAGAAAATGGTGAGAATTCAAAAGAGATATACAAAGTGTCAGCGCACAGTAGATAACAGTCCAGGTGAAGAGTTTAGTCCTGGACCTAGCACGTGTGGTGCTTGGCTGGAGAGGCCAGGAGCTCTAGCTGTAATCTTGGCCCCAAGTTCCTGAGCAGAGTCTGAGGGGCTGTCTTCAGATGCTGGCCTTCCTTGTGTTTGCAGGGCCACACAGCTGTGATTACAGGGCTAATGATGCTTTAAACAAACAAGTGTAACGACCATCATCAGAGGACAGCAGGCACTTCCTGTGGGGCCATGTGGGCAAGAGGGTCACCAGCATCTGGCCAGCCCCAGGGGTGCCCTGGCAAAGGTGGGCCCTACCAAGCCGAGGTCAGCTCACTTACAGGTGAGCCCACAGTGGGATATGCCCCATTCCCCAGTCCAAGATCTGGTCTGGATTCTGTAGCCAAGCCCTTCCCTAAGGAGGCACTGGGACAGCAGGGTACGGGCTCTAAACCAGATCTGGACCCTCTCAAACCTCCAAACAGCCTTCTGAGGCCCTTTGTTCTACTTCAGAGGTTCTCAAACTCTTTAACACACAGGCAGTTGCTAAGCAAAGGCTATTTAGTTCCAATAAACGATGCAGAGCTCTGCTCTGAATTTGTCCCTGATCCATGTGCCACATTCACTGCTGCCCAGGCAGATGGGCCTCTGCCCTTGAACCGACCCAAATCGCCCACCTCCTGTCTCTACATACCAAGTGTGACAACTTTCTAGAGCATGAAAGTTCTCAAAGCCCAACAGGAGAGTAGTGTTTGCCTAGCACTGTGGAGACGCACAGGGTGGAAATGCGCGTGGGGGAGACACACGTGATGGCGGCCTCCAAGAGCTCATCTTCCGGGGCTTCCACTTCCTTGGAGTGTTTTGTTGGAGTCATTCACCCTCGCTTATCCCACTTATCATCATACAGATTTGTCAGGAGACTAAATATTAAATGTGATAATGCACATGGAAACTTCTTTGTCCTCTGTAAAGTGCTAGGTCCTTCCTTTCACCTCCAAGCACGAAGAGCCTCTCCCTCCCCCAGTACTCATGTCAACCTCTACTTGGGCTGCCGATCTCATCCTTTCTCGTTTATCTGGCAGAACCTGCACCATCAGGGACCTTTTCCTTTGCTTTTCAACTGTCTCCCATTCACTGCCAAGCTCCCCTCAGTGCGGTAATACACTTGAGTTCTATTCTTCCTCTTTTATCCTATGACCTTGCTCCCACCTCTTTTTCTCTTCTTCAGAGTCAAGTTTCTTGAATGAGTTGCCTATACTCATGGTCTCCACTTCCTTATCCTATTTCTAGTTGACTTATTGCTATCTAATCATCCCTCTGAAACAACTCTCAGAAGTTGCCAATGACCAGTTCCTGCAGACAAATCCAATGGATGTTTTCAGGCCTCATCTTACAGGACTTCTCTGGTGCATTCACTGTGGTCACATGGCCTTGGCTTCCATGGCCTCTCTTTATGGTTTTCCTTAAACCTCTCTAACCTTTCTCCTGCTGGCCCGAACTTTGCTAGTGTTTTCCAGCTTTTGTACCTTGTCTCCCCAGTCTCCTCTCTGTACCTACTCTCTAGGAGGGATCTTATCATCTCTCAGGGTTTTCCTATCATCTGGTTGGTCATGACTCACAAATTCATCAACATGAGATGTCTCATCTGAGCTTTATTCCAGGGATGTGCAGCCATACCTCTGACACTTGAATTCAGCGTGTTACACATCACATCATTTAAACTTGCTTTCTCTTGTTCTTGTGATCTCTCTCTCTCTTTTTTAAATGTATATTTATTTTTGAGAGAGAGAGAGAGGCTGAGAGAGAAGGCGACAAAGGATCCAAAGACGGCTCTGCGCTGACAGCAGAGAGCCCGATGTGGAGCTCGAACTCACCACAAGATAGTAACCTGACCTGAAATTGGAAGCTTAACTGATTGAGCCACCCAGGCATCCTCTCTTAATTTTCCTTAGTTTATCTAATTTAATTCACTCAATTAGGCAAACCAGAAATTTTGGAGAAATTCTTACTCTCTCATACAGTCACTGATTCCTACCAATTTTACATTTCTTATAGTTCTTGAATTTGACTTCTCCACTTTACTCATTCCTCCATCTAATGTCTCACTTGTACTGTGACAGTAGTGTCCTAAGCGGGCTCCCTACTTCCAGTCTTTCCTTCATTAAATTCGTCTTTCAAATTGCTGTAAGAGTGAGCAATTAAAATGCTAATGGACCACATCAGACTTCTATTTAAAACCTCTCCTTTAAGATACATACAGCTAAAGCAACATCTCAACCACAGAACCTTCCCTGAACATGATTGGTGATGAGGTCTCCTCTTCTGTGTGTTTACTGGGTCCTGTGTTACCATGTCCTGTGCATAGCTCTGTCTCGACATTGGTCATGGCAGCTCATAACCATCTGCCTCTTCCATCACATTCCACAAAACCAGATATGAGGTTCATCTTTGTACTCCAGCGCCTAGAAAATAGGAGAAGGACAATGAATGTTTTCTGAACTTAACAATAGAGAGTAAATTTGACATTAGAAATGAAGTATCTGAGCAAGGATGCAAACACCCCTGGGCTATAGCTATTGTAGCTAAGCTATTTTTTTGAAGAGTAAAGATGGTTTATAACTTAACTCACACAGAATTTTATCTAATTGTGAAGTTCGAAGAGACCATCTAAGTCAACTGTTTTTAACTGATCTTACCTGTGACCTACATACAAATAGTCTCTTTGGGTGACCCTTTTCAGTTTACAAAGTACTTTCATTCTACAGTGTCACCCTATCTTCATAACATCTATTTAGAATAATCAGAAGAGATACTGTTAACCTCATTTTATAGATGGTAAATCAAAGACATATCAAGTGGTTTGCCCATGTACTGTAGGTAGTAAGGACCAAGAACCAAGGTCCCTGGACTTCTCTTTCTACCTCCAGACCCTCATTTAGCAACACGGAGCAACATGGAAGTCTGGACATGTTGTCACATGTCTTGCTAGAGTCCGCCTGCCTGAAACTCCCTGCTCTGGTCCCATTTAAGCCCCTGGGGTCACCCACACAAGGCCCATCCATCCCTTTTTGGCAAGATGTGTGGCACATGTGCTACGTGACAGGAGCTGCTTTGTGTCCAAGTGCTCCCCAAGAGCTCTCTTCTGCTGCAAGTCTCCAGAGCACCGTGTATGAAAGAGGTCTGGGCTTCTGCCTTAGATGTAAAATTAGTCAAATTTGTCACCATTTTATGTCACTTACAATGCTCATAATGATTGCTTTACTTATAAATGTGTGTAAATATGTGTAAACAGCCATATGAAAGAAAATTCTGCAAAAAAAAAAAAAGGAAATCAAAGAAAAGAAAGAAATCATTCTATTCCCACTACTTCAAAACTGTAAGTGGGGTTTTACAATTATATTGTTTTCATATTTTTGAATCTGTGCTGATAAACACTTTTTTTTATTTTATTGAAATGTAACACACATAGAAAAAAGTGTTTAGATTACAAATATTCACATTTAAGAATTTTAACAGAGTGAACATGTGACCAGTACTCAGAGAAGAAAATATAGCATTACATTATATTACCCAGAAGCACTCCCAAACCCCGTGTTCTTTCCTGGTCACTAGTCCCCTCTTTTCTCCGAGGAACCATTATCCTAGCCTCTAATATCACACATTAGTTTTTCATGCTTTTACTTTATGTAAATGAAATGACATAGTATATATGCTTTTCTCTGGCTTATTTCCCTCCAGACTATGTGCAATTTATCTATGTCATTGCATGGAGTGGTAATTTATTGATTTTCATAGTGTTAGAACAATAATTCTTGGGACCCATTTACCCTCTTAAAAATGACTGGGGACTCCAAAAAGCCTTGTTTATGTTTATTGTATCTATTGATATTTACCACATTAGAAATTAAGACAAAATTTAAAAAGTAATGCATTTTATTAATTCATTTAAAAGTAACAGTAATAAATCCATTATATTTAAAAATAAATAGCACTTTTAATAAATGTTTTTCAAAATAAAAATTATTAAAAGGGGAGTATTGTTTTATATTTTTGCAGGTCTCTTTAATATCTGTCTGACTTAGTAAGAGGACAGTTGGATTCAATTCCTGTATCTGCTTCTTTACTCAATCAGTTGTGCTGTATTTTTTTTTTTTGGTTGAAATATATGAAGAAAATCTAGCTCCCTGTAGATATGCAGTTTGAATTCAGAAAGGAAATTATAGACATTCTTTGATACTCCACCAAAACTCAACAAGTAATAGCTTCTTAAAGGTTAGTTGAAACCTTTATCAGTGAATTTTTTTGTGCATTAAACATATTGATCTGTTTTGCACTTTGGATATTTTAACTCATACATGATTTTATAACATGCGTCTAACATGCTTTTGGAATATTGGTTCCTTGAGTTACGTAGATCTCCTTAATGTTGACACATTTCCTTGGACAATATGGAAAAAACATGTTCATGTCCCCACCAATATTAAAAGTTTTAGCTACTGTCAAGCTTATAGAGGCAGATATACGTTTTCTAACATTCTAATATTTGAAATTTGAAAGCTTAATTTTATCATTGTCAGAAAATACTGTCAGTTGTTTTATTTGAGAAGACAGGTCTACTTTATTTTATTTTGCTTTTTTTGTTGCTATTGTGAGTGGAACTGTTTTCTTAATTTCCTTTTCGGATAGTTTGTTCTTTGTGTGTAGAAACATGACTCATTTTTGTATGGTGATTTTGTATCCTACAACGTTATTGAATTCATTTGTTAGTTCTAACAGCTTCCTTTCCTTTTCTTTCTTTCTTTCTTTCTTTCTTTCTTTCTTTCTTTCTTTCTTTCTTTCTTTCTTTCTTTCTTTCTTTCTTCTTTGGTTGAGTATGTAGGGTTTTCTACATATATGACTATATCATCTACAAACAGAAATAATTTTACTTCTTCCTTTCTAATTTGGATGTCTTTTATTTATTTTTCTTATTTAATTGCTCTGACTAGGACTCCCAGTGCTATGTTGAATAGAAGTGGTAACAGTGAGCATCTTTGCTTTCTGGTGGATCCTAGAGGGAAAGCTTTTGGTTTTTCCCACTGATTATGATGTTAGGTGTGGGCTTTTCACATATGGCCTTTATTATGTTTAGGTAAATTCCTTTTATACTTCTTTTTTTGAGAGCTTTATCATAAATAAATGTTCAACTTTGTTAGATGCTTTCCCTGTGCCTTTTGAGGTGCTCCTGTTCTTTTGTTCTTTCATTCTGTAAATGTGGTATATGACATTGATTGATTTGCAGATGTTGAATCATCCTTTTATCCTAGGGAAAAATTCTAGTAGGTCGTGGTGTATTATTATTGTAATGTGCTGTTGAATTCTATTTGCTAGCATTTTATTGAGGATTTTTGCATCTCTGTTTACAGGTATATTGGCCTATAGTGTTCCTTTTTGTGACATCTATCTGGCTTTGGTATCAGGATGATGCTAGCCTCATAAAATGAGTTTAGAAGTGTTCCCTCTTCTTCTGTTTTTTTTTTTTTTTGTTTTGTTTTTGTTTTTGTTTTTTGGAAATTTAAGAAGGATTGGTATTAATTATGTAGCGACACATTATGCTTTATCTATTGCTGATTTCCACTGAATTTTTTCTCAAATTTGGTCTCTCATCCTCTAATTACTGTTTATGCCCAGGCCTGAAATTTTCTTTGTTGGCTGAGTTTTATTTGCAGATTTAGTTTCTGTAATAGACATCGCACAATTTAGATTTTCTGTTTCTTTTTGTATCAGTTTTGGTAAGTTATGTTTTCCGGGGAATGTGTGTGTAGTTCATCCAAATTTCAAATGTATTAGCATAAAGTTATTCATAATGATTCTTTGAATGTTTGTAGAATCTAGAATGATGTCTCGTTTTCTTTTTCCTGCTCTTGGTAACTTTTGACTGTTTTTTTTTCTTTATCAGAATTTCTGGGGGAGATATTAAACGTATTTTCCTTGGGTTTGAATTGTTTTTCAAATTTCTTGATAGATTACATGCTTATTTTTTCTAATAATACTATTGGTATATTACATATATCCCCACAAAAAAGTTTTAGTTCTATCATACATGCTTTATTATGTGATATTTTCATTTTCATTTAGGCTAAAATATTTTCTAACTTCCATTTTGATTTCTTCTTTGACCTATGGGCTACTTAAAATAATATTGCTTAATTTTTAAATATATGGGGATTAAAAAAAATTTGCTTGTAACTTAATCCCACTATGTTCAAAAAAGTATATTCTGTGTAATTTCGGCCATTTGAAATTATTTTATGTTTGTTCCATGTTCCATCCTGTGGCAGGTTTTAGTAGTAATTCCATTTGAGCGTTCTGTATCATTTATTTTCTGCAATTTTTTAAACAGTTCATCAGATGAGGCTTGCCTACTATAGTCTTCAAATATTCTTTATTTCTATTTCTTGTCAGCTTCTTCTGTTAGTTACTGAGAGATAAGTTATCTTCTTCCAGTATGATTGTAGACTTGTTTGCTTCTCCTTTCAATTCTGTTATGTTATATATTATATATTCTGAGGCTATATTAATAGATGCCTCCCATTTAGAACTTATACTTTCCTAGTGTATTTATCCTTTATCATTATGAAGTACTGTCTTCATTCCTAATAACACTTCTTACTTTAAAGACTGCTACTTGTACAGTTTTACCACATTTCTTTTGGTTAGCCTTCGTCTAGTTTATTTTTTTTTTTTACCATCATTTTACTTTCAACCTTTTGTGTCCTTATTTCAAGGAGTATCTCTTTTTAAGTAGCATTTACTTAGGTTTTCCTTTTTGATACAGTTTATCTTTTATTTGGAGCATTTACTCTATTTACGTTGAATGTAATTAATGACAATTTCAGTTTAAATCCACCTTGTTTAAAATTTTCTGTTTGTAATATCTGTTATTTATTCCTTTTTCCCCTCTTTCAACATATTATCAACTATTTTAAATTATTGTACTTCCCTTCTATTACCTGGAAGTCACATATTCTTTTATTATGTTTTTAGTGGTTAGCCTAGAAATTACAATGTGCATATTTGCTTTATTGAAGTCTAATGTAAATTAGACCCTTTTTCCAAATTAAAAAAAAATTTTTTTAATGTTTATTTATTTTTGAGAGCAAGAGAGAGAAAAGGACACAGAGCATGGAGGGCTGGCAGAGAGAGGGGAGACACAGAATCTGAAGTAGGTTTCAGGTTCCGAGCTGTCAGCACAGAGCCTGACATGGGGCTCAAACCCACCAATCGTGAGCTCATGACCTGAGACCAAGTCGGATGCTCAACCAACTGAGCCACCCGGGCGCCCCCCCCCCAAATTTTTAATTGAAGAAACGTAGGACACTATTTCATTTACCCCATCCATCTTTTGTTATTGTTTCATGTGTTTTAATTCTTATTTTTTAAATCCTGTAAGTTTTTATTATTATTGCTATTATTGTTTTCCAATAGCCAAAATTCATTTAGATATACTAATATATTTACCATTTCTGTAGTCTTTCATTCATTCCAAAGATATATGCTTCAATATGAAATCATTTTCATTCTACCCCAAAAGCTCCTTCAGTGTTTCACTTCATGCAGTTCTGCTGGTAATGCATTCTGTCAGTATTATTCGCCTGCAAATGTTTTGGTTTGTCTTTATTTTTGAAAGATATTTTCACTGGGTAGAGGCTTTGAGCTTGTCAGTTTTTTTTTTCTTTCATGATTCGAAGATGTTCCATTTTCTTCTGGCCCCTACCATTCTTACTGTCGCCTCTTTAAAGATGATAAGAACTTTTGCTATCTTTTTGAATATTTTTTCTTTTTTTTCTTTTTTGCAGTTTAATTGTGATGGGCTTCTGGGTGGTTTTCTAACTGTATTTTTCTTGTTTGAGGTTTACAGAATTTCTCAAATCTGTGGCTCAATGAGTCTTGCACCCGTTTGGGAAGATTCTCATTAACTTTCCAGATACTGCTTCTTTGTCTCCTCCCCTTTGGAGACACCAGTCCACATATGCTAGATGCTTTCTCTATATTACATATGTATCTAACTATCTTTATCTCTTAAGTATTTTCCATACTTATATCTCATCATATTTAGCAAGAATATTTCTTCCATTTTACTCACCCTCTGTTCAGTTGTATCCACTCTGCTGTCAGACTTACCTATGGAGTTTCTAATTTCAATTAATTCATTTCAGATTTAGAATTTTTATCTGGTTATTTTTCATAGATTCCATATCTCTTGCAAAAGCCTCCATTCTGCCTTTTTTGGACTACCTTGCATTATTTTAAGGTCCATGTGTGGTAACTGTAATGTCTGGACATATGTGGGGGTATGTTTTTATTATCTGTTTTTCTGTTCATCCTTTTAACAGGCACATCTAGTAATTTCTGCTTGACTACTGAACATTTCGTATGAAAATTCTCAGTTAGAGGCTTCAGATGGTGGGATCCTTCTCCAGAAAGGACTTTCTTTGCCTTCTGGCATGTACTTGGAGTGGGGGCAGATCACTATAATGTACTCAGAGTTTGAGCCCATTGGAAGTCAGGTTTCAGCTTTGTAAGACCTGGTCTATTTCCAATCCGCCTTTATTTCTATGGCACAGCCCTTGAGAGATCCCACTATAAAGCCCAAATCCTGTTGGTTTTTACAACTTACACTGCTTATAAATCAGAAACTGCTTAAAAGAGAACATCAGTGCAGAAAGCTGGGCTTGCCTCTCTGTACTGTCCTATTTCTGGACTCTTGGTCTCTTATGGCCTAGGTGTCTTGGTGAGCCTGAATTCCTATTTTTGTCTCCTTAGCCACCTGAAAGCATCACAATTTCCGTTAAGCTTTTCTGCTTCTTACCCACCACTTTCTGTTCAGCTCAACTTCTTGTGTTATTTGCAAACTTGCAAATATGCCAGGGGCAAAAAATCATAGATATCAGGCATTGGGCACATCTCAGTGAGTTTTCTTTATCTCCAAGATCTTGACATCTTAAATCTTGGCTCTCTTGGTACTCTCTGCTGCCTTAAAGGAGATTATTCAAATATGGCTTTTCTTTTTATTCTTGGGAGGAAGACTGACCTGTTGTAAGCTAGCTCACGATAGCTGGAAGTGGAAGTAACCCACAGACGTGTATGTGTGTGCACATGTGTGTGCGTGTGTGCATATCTGTGTGCGTGGTGTCAGCGTAAGTGAAGTCTTTATTGATGAGGTCGTGACTGAGTTGACCAACAAAACTTGTAACCGTTATTTCCCCTGATAATTGGTCAGAATGGAGAAGTTTTTATCTGAAATCACAACTGTCATTAAGCTGTGGCCTGTTCTCTCTCTTCCAGGATTTTGTGTCGTGTATCGAGAACTACAGAAGAAGAGGACAGGAACTATATGCATCTTTATACAAAGATCATGTCCAGGTAAGAAGCAGAACAGCTCTTTTCTCTGCACAGAAGCCAGGAATCTACCCTGGACCTGGAGCAAAGAATCAGGAAGGCCTTTGGTTTAAGTTCCAGTTGGCTAAGTCAATAATTGGCCAGCAACGAGTCAGACCTACTTGTGTAACCTGTGCGGTGAATGTGGACCCACGCTGTCAGCAGCTGAGGAAATAGCATGTTTATCGTCTCATCTACCCATTCATTCACTAGTAAATAGGTGTCGACCCCGAGTGCCTCAGACCTGTACAGGTGCAACTGTACACAGAGCAGACATGGCCTCACTCTCTGGTAACTTCGCTCTACTTCTCTGGAGGGATAGATATGAAATAACTACACAAATAAATCGATCATTATTACTCGTGTTGAGCAAGAGACACGGAAAATACAGGTACAATGAGAGATTATGATGTGGGGAGAATTTAACTTGGGCCGATCAGATGCCCCCTCCAAGAAAGTGACCATTAAGTTAAGATCTGGAGGAGGAGGATGGACGGAAGTATTCTGAGGATGTGTTTTTGGCTAAGGGAAGGCATGTGGGAAGTTCCTGATCAGGAAAGAACTGGATGCCGCCAGTTAACTGGAAGAAGAAGCGACTGGGTGACCTGAACCGGAGATGAACAAGGGTGAAGACGAGGCAGGGCCACAACACACAGGGCTTGCTGCCTCCTTAGGGATTTTGCATTTTACCCTAAGTTCAATGGGTCGCCACCATGAGGGCAGATGTAGATACTTACAACCCCTCTCTAGGTGTGATTTCTGGACAGTCAAGGTAAAGAGCACTGACTGTCATGCCAGTGAGATCTCTAGTTGAGTCTCAGGTCTGCCTCGTCCCAGGCCTGCAGTCTGAGTCTCAGGGTCCCCCTTTCAAAGAAGGGATAATATTTCCTAACTATAAAAATTAAAGAGAAAACATAGAGCACCGAGAAGTGACTGGCAGGGAATACATGTCCATTGTGCGGTTATGGAATGGCTAAGGGGTTCATCTTTAGTCTGTGTTGTTGTTAACAAACATTTTATTTTTTTATTTTTATTTTTTGTTAACAAATGTTTTAAAAAATTGTTGCTAATAATAGAGCACAATATATACATAGTATTAAAACCCCACTAAAAATAATATTTGCTTTATGATTTCTCTGTTCCAAAATCTATGCTAAGTACAGGAAAGGCAGAGATTATAATGTCACTGCTGTGCCTTGAAGGTTCTTAAAACCCAGTAGAAGGACCAAGAGTAAGGAAATAACCACAAGCAGGGTGATGAGGCCAATTCTAGGATATTCTACTATAAAGAGTAGAGTAATAGGGTGTAAGGAGTCATGAAGCATGGCTGGGATGGGGTGAGGGGCCAAGGAAGGCCTGCCCAAATGTCAGGGGAACAAAATCGGCTCTGATCAACTTCGGCCAAGTAACCTGGTCTAATTCCCTCCAAATAAGCTCACTTGGGAGCCCACACACGCCCCCGGAAATAAGGATTCATGAGCTGTGCAGCCTGCACCCCAGAAACGCACAGGTTAGCAACATAGCCTCCCCAGCTATCCTGTGAGTAAGGACAGGGGCAGTTTATCAGACTTGACAGGAGTGAAAGAGGGGTTTGGGGTCTACAGGACATGTGGCTATCAAAGCTATCAGGAGACATTCCTGTTTCTCTGGTCGCACAAGCTGGTCTGAAGCAGACTCTCAGTGTGGAGAAGAACCTCCTCATGGGCACCTACATTGTTGACTGCACTGCACAGCTGGAGGCGTGCCCTGCTGGCTTAGCCGCTTGGTATCTGAGCCCCTCGGACAGGCCCTTGCACATCAATGCCCCACCACTTGTATTCACTGACTTCTTTCAGCATTAGCAATATAGCTAATAAATTCAATTGCTCTTGGGGGAAAATACGATGAATTGTTTAAAATTACATCCTTTGTTTATGGGCATCCTCGCCACACTTGTTTCATTCCAAGATAGAGGGTGTTGTTTGTCTAAACATCCAAATCAGCACCCAGTCGAGAATGTGAGAATCTCTCTTCCTACGGTTGGAAGAGCCTGGGAGATTTGCTGATGACTGGAAGAGATGTGCTGTGTGGTACTTTGTGAGTTTCTGCTGGAATGTGTGAGACTGAAAGTTCGTGGGGGAAGGACAGAACCTCGGCAGAGGCTCTGAGCCCACGAGGAAAGTCCCCAGCCTTCTAGAACATTTGGCCTTGTTCATTTTCAGCAGCGGGCTTCAATGGGGTTCAGAGAATGCTTCAGAAAGTTGTGTAGAGTTTTACTGTTTGAGGTATTTTTGAGAAAATCAGCATTTGAGGCTAATCCATAAGGATACTTTCCAAGTGTTTAAATATTTAAGACAGATTGTTTCAACCTTTAAAGGAATGCAGAGGTAATCACCATCTGCCAGAGATAATGGGGCCTAGAGCATCCACCCTGCTTTTTTAAGGGGCAATACATTTTCTGAGGGCAGCCCCCACTCTACTTCCAGAAAAGCCAGGTCCAAATTCTGTGAAGAGATCAGGCTAGTGAAACCCACCAAGTTCTTCAAGGACAGCGTGTGCTGAGTGTACTCAATGAAGCCCTCCCAGAAGGGTGGTCGTAGTGAGATTCAGGGATCCCGGCCCACAGGGCTCTCCGTAATACGTGGTGTAAGACTTCCCTAACTTGGCCTGTTGCCCACAACCGAGAGGTCTCTACAGATGGCAGGAGCCCGCAACATGACCAGGTAACATTACCCAATGCCCTGGAAGTTCATCCAAGCACCATCATATCCCATCATTATGTTACCAATAAATCAGGCAATTTGATATATCCAATCTCCCAAATTTCTTGTTGCTCCAGAAGTACTGGCAAAAACAGTTTTCTCGACTCTGGCCCTGCCAGGATTCCCACTTGCCTTTTCCAAATTCTGTTTGTTCTCTTTTCTGTGGTCCAGCTGCTCTGGTTCTATGCCCAGACCATCCTGTTCTTATGGCGGTTCCTTACCATAATTGACAGAAATGCCTCATTCTGTCTGTGCTGTTTTTAAAACATTTCAGGCTTTACTGGTTAAAGCTCTTGCAAGATGCCTGCCATCCTAGAAGTGGCCTTTCTTTTATGTGAGAAGCAGTGTTCTGTCGCACACTTTTGGGTTCTCTAAGGGCCAACAGTTTGTTGCCATTTCTTGCTGAGTTTCTGTATATTAAGTTTTTTGTCACAGCTCTTTCAAATGCAAATATCAGAAGCTCAGCTCAAACTGGCTCAGGCAGCAAATGAAGTTTTGTGGTACTAAAAAATCTGGGGAAGCAGGCTTCAAGAAGAGCTGGATCCAGGTGTTTAAGCTCTGTTCTAAGCAACCTGTTTCTTCTCTCTCCCTTTCTCTTCTCTCTCCCTCTCAGGCTGTACATCCTAGAACTAGGCAACGTTCATGTAAAGGCTGGGGACCCATTTTCTAGCTTGCACAAAGGCAGTGTCTTCTTGCTGAGCTACATGCCTGTGGACTGTCTCTGCCTCAGGGGCACTCTGATGCGCCTAAAGGCACCCTGACGTGGGGCAGGTGACCCCAACTGTGTACCCATGCATCTGCCTCTCTGCACTGTCTGCTCCGTATAGGTTCAGAGAGCACCATCTCCAATCCTGGGGAATCATGTGCACTAGCCCATCCTGTAATCGTCCTCCACCACTTGGATGACATTCAGAACTGAAGCCAGGGCTGGGATCAGCCCCTCCAAAGCATGGGGGACCAAAAGCAGGGAAGAGTTGGTTGCCCAGAGGAAAAGCTCATTAATGCTACTGAAAAGTTTCCATTCAGCCCCAAGTCATAGCTACCTCTAACGTACCAGAAATCCTGCCTCTAAGTCTCTGAGCATTTGGCCCAATCGAGCTTGAAGCCGAAAGGGGACCTTACCTTCTGCAGAAACACAGGCATTAGAGAGCACCTTGAAGGTGGCATGCCTGGGTGGCTCAGTCGGTAATGTGTCCCACGTTGGCTCAAGTCATGATCTCACGGTTCGTGAATTCAAGCCCCTCATCAGGCTCTCTGCTGTCAGTGTGAAGCCTACTTCCATCCTGTATGCCCCCCTCTGTCTGTCCCCTTCTCAAATAAACATTGAAAAAAAAAAGCAGAGCACCTTGCAGGTATGGGAACTCAGGGCTTTTGCCGTTTGATCATCCTGTGTCCTCTCTCCTGGGACCACTTGTGGCTTTCTGTCACGGATTAAACAATCACTCATCTCTGAGGGATCTCACTACTGACACATGCCTGTCTGGCTGCAGGTATTTGAGACAACTTATTTGCTCTGTGATGAAGACACAGGCAGCCGTGAACCCCCAGGTTCATAGGTAGATCCTTGGGGTGAAGAAGATACTGTTTAAAGACTAATTTTAAATCCAAGGTGAACAACCCAATAGTTTGGGATTACTCATCCTCTATGAAGCTTAATATGTTATTCAAAACCCAGTGACAATCTCCAGGGAGCTGAAATATTTTCCCTAAACGTGTATTCATTTCATATAGCCTCATCCCTGTAAAAGGCTTTGGACAGGACAGACATTATTTTTCTGGAGTTCCTTATTAACCAGTCGGAGTATTATATAAAATGCTGTTTGGGATATAAATGTGAGAACTGTGGAGAAACAAAATAATCTCGCTTTGAAATAGGATTTGCTTTATTCACAATAACAATACTGTTTACACTGAGAAAGTCACCGCATAAAGACTCTTGAAAATATTGTCTCATTTAATCCTTACATAAACCCATGGCTTTATTATTATTGTAATATCATTAACTGCATTTGATGAAACCCCTTTCCATGAGACGACTAGAGAATAGCAGAAACATGATGATAACCCTGGTTCGTCTGACCCCAAAGACCATGGAACGAGCGCTGTATTGTCTGTTATATTCAGCTCCATCACCTGGTGGTCCTTGGAGAAACCACGTCTCCTCTCCCAGACTTGATTTCTTTATGAGGATAGTAGAAATCATTTAAAAGTTTCAAGCTTCACGCATGGTGCCGCGGGGTAGAGGAACGGAGATACAGCAGGTGAGGGGCTCGGCTCTGATGCATGATAGTGATTTCTTTTCTCTTGACGTTAAGTTGATGAGATTTGTGCTTCTCAACATTAACACACCTTTCAATTTTCTGAAAACTTAAAATCAAAAGATAGGGCAAATAACCATCAAATATTTGAATAACTGCAAAAGTTCACCCCAAAGACAAAGCAGATTCCGCTGTCAAAGCTGACAGGTGTCAAGTTTCCTTTGACAGGTGATGAGACAACTTCAATGTGGCATACAAAAGCAGTTTGGGGGGGGGGGTCAGTCAAGTGCCACATATGCAAACTATAAAGATGTCATCAGTAAGGGATTATCGTCATTAATAGCAAAGGTTTTAGTTTCCACATACATTCTAGAATTCTTCAACATTCTAGACTCCTAGGATATTAGGATTTGAAAGACCCTTAGATGATATCTAGGCCAAAGTTCTCATTTGACAGTTGGAGAATCTGAGGTCCAGAGACAGAGATGACTTTCTCAGATCTACCAATTGTTGGCAGGTCTGTGATTCCGCCCCCCCCCCCCCACACACATACACACACCTCCAGTCCAGACACTGGAAGGAGTATCTTCAGCATCATTTTTGAAGGGCAGGGGTTGTGCTGAGATTCTGTGTTCCATTTATAAAGTCCATTCTGTCCAACCTATTCTGATGAATAGTGTCAGGACCTTCAGGTCCTATTGTGCTCTGCACAACACCCAGCAGTCACATGGTTCTGAAGGCCAGCGAGCAGATAGATGGTTTTCTCCTCCCCCAACCTGGATTGAATGGTCTCAGAGCTGAAAAACCGCTATCTTCTCCTGGCCTGCTCCTGGCTCCAGGATGTATACTCCACACCCTGAGGGTGCTCAGGGCTGCCTGTAGGGTTTAATTTTTCTCAACCAATTAAGAGGGCTTGGTCTGTTCATCCCCAGAGGTTCGGGGCCAAGTCCATGAGGAAATGTGTCTAAGGGTGACCCTGTACTTCTGCTTCCCAGAGACGGAGATGTAACAACATCAAGGCGGCCAATGCCTGGGCCAAGATTCAGGAGCAGCTTTTTGGGGAGCTGGGCTTGTGGGGCCAAACGACAGAAGCCACACTTTGCTCCAGGTGGGAACTGGACTGGAGAGAGGGACCAGCTCGCATGAGGAAACGTGTGAAACGCTTGTCTCCGCTGGAAGCCCTGAGTCCAGAAAGGCTCAAGGTAAGAGTTAGATGCAGTGAAACAAGGATGCTTCCAGGCAGGAAACGTGTAGGGAAGTGTCTTCTGAGCTATTCCTTCTCATGCTGTTTTCACCAGGAGTGCTTTGGGAATGCTTTGGCATGGGCAGGTAGGAGAGATCATGTGCAGTTAAGTGTAAGAGTGCTATAATTTATTCTTGATGCCATTTAAAAGAAGAAAAGAATAAACCCTCAGTTTGTTCTCAGTTTTTAAGAATATCTTATGCTTTGGTTGATGGGGGGTGGGAGGGAGGGGAGGGCAGGTGATGGGTATTGAGGAGGGCACCTTTTGGGATGAGCACTGGGTGTTGTATGGAAACCAATTTGACAATAAATTTCATATTAAAAAAAGAATAATGAAATGAAATGAAATGAAATAAAATAGAATATAAAAAAAAAGAAGAAAAGAATCACTAAACCTCCCAGGTATATAGAAAGGCTGCTGTAACTACAGCCTGAATAAATAAGAAAATGAGTGAGTGAATAGCTGAGTGGTTCATATCTACACCACTGACCCAGTACCACGCTGACATCCACAAAAGTCCAGTGGAATAATCTGGGCATCAGTGTTTGGAAGGAGCTAAGTCATGACCATCGTCTGCATAAGTTATCTGTAATGGAGCAGTCGTAACCAGCCCTGCTATGGTCATTATTGCATAATCGAATCTCATAGCAAGTTTTACAGTGGAAATATCTTGAACTCAGCCATTTCTGCAAGCATGAACCTGTGACCCAGGGAGTCCAAACAACATTGGAGCCATTGGTTTCCCAAGCAACAGGATCTAGGTGGTCCCTGGGAGTTTGCTTTGATGAAGCGTGAATTCTGTGTCATCAGACTGACAGTTCTGCCTTTTAAAGAACGGGGAACCAGTTGGATTAGGAGTGAATATGGAAAAATCTGTTAATAGTTCTCTCATGTCTTCATTGAAGGATTCCGATTTAAGATATTCTAGAAGGCAGCCTTCCAAACAGTGGAATGCAAGACATTTCCTTCTGCATTCCTCCTGAGATACAACGTCGGGTTTATTCTGTAGTCTGTAACCTCAGGATCTTTTATCCACTTTAAATCCTTCCTAAAACTTAACGAAAAAAATTATATTTCATTCATTCAGTAGACACTTGAATTTTTTTAAATTTAAATTCAAGTTAGTTAATATACAGTGTAGTCTTGGCTTCAGGAGTGGAACCCAGTGATTCCTCTCTTACGTACAGACACTTGAATTTTTAATGTATTATCAGTGAACATCTGGTTTTATATAGTATTTTCCCCCCAATACATTTCTTAGGAAGTGGAGGCAGGAAAAATAAGTATCCTGTCCACTGTGCTAGTGACAAAGCCAAAGGCTGGCTGTGAAACCTGGTCTCTGGCCTCTCAGGCTGCCTAGCCCCAGATCCTGTGCCTGGTCACCTCTCCAGGGTGGCCCACATCACAGACATCTGAGATGCTATTTGATCCCATTTTGGCATCATCTTTGGTAATTACTGTAAATCCTACTTAATGGAAGATTGTGGGTTTTTTCCCCTTTGACTCAGGAACATTAATAATTATGTTTTATTGTGGTCCTTTAGGATTTAGCATTCCTCCCTTCTTGCATCTAAGACTTGTGACTATATGAGTAATTTGAGGGGGTCACATGCATATGTGTGTGTGAACCTGTGTAATGGGGTGAGGGGCACCATAGTAGTATTCAGGATTTAATTTCTCTATTCTCTTGTTTTGTTTCAGGAAAATCAAGACAGAAACAGCAACGTGTCTCAAACAAATGTTGAAAGCCAAGGTACTCCATTTATCATTTTACCTGTTTTTCATTAATCATCAAACCAATTCTTGGTTTTTTTTAATATGAAATTAATACTTTGGAGGAAGAAAATGCTTATGTCTGAAGTAGGCGATGCTAAGACTCATGGCATTACTGTGCTCTCCAGGATGAGGAGGAAAGTATTCCAGACCTTGACACTCTGGTAGGGGAAGAATTTTGTATTATAGTTATAACAATAAAATTTTTTTCAGGGGAACTATCTTGTCAATTTGCCATGTCAGGGAAACCTCAAAAGCGGCCCTAAATAATACTAATACATGTGCGGTATGTGACCCAAAACACATAGGAGGAAAATAAGAAAATACTTCAAAGTAAAAATGGGTAAAAGAGGTATTTAAAATTTTTTTAAACTGAATCCTCTGATTGTAAAACCAGCTGCAATAGTCACTATTATTTCCCAAGCTAAAAAATATATATATACTTCGAATCGTTTTTGATGTTTATCCTGACTCGTCAATTGTATAATCCTCATGGAGGGATTTGGCTGAATTGCTTTGCTGAAAATCCAGGGTTTATTTTCAGAGCCCGTTTGGCATGAACACACTGAAACACACACACACGAATACACACGCAGATACACACCGACATACACACTCTATTTCAGATTTTGTGTTTCTACCAGACCCTGCCTTTTGCTTCAAACACTCCCTGTCTGTGAGTTTCATTGTCTCCTCAGCTGCAGCGTGTGTCCTGTCCTTAATTAAATGACAGCTTCCTACCACTGATCAAACTTGTCTCACTCAGTGCCTTAGTGACCGGATTTTGCATTGAGCTTGCTATCTTGCCAGTCTACAATAACAAAGCCTGGAAGTGAAGATGCTGGGCCTTGATCCCAGGTTGATTTGGGGGTCCCACTGTGGCACAGGACTTGGGACAGTCTTGTAATGCCCATTTGCTTCTCTCCTCTTTAACTCAAGCCCCACAGCTCCAGGATCACAATCATAGTCTACCTGTGTTCCCTTTCAGAGGGAGTATCTGCAGAGATTGTGGTGGTGGGAAGCGTGCGCTGATGTTGACTATGGCCATGGGCTGTGGCGTCCCATTGTCCTGAAATGCAGATTCTTGCCCCCAGTAAGGGGTTCAGCCAGAGAAGAAGAAGAAAGGGCTTCTGGTTCTCCCCTATGCTTTCCTGGGTGCCTGTATCTATACAGCATTCTCCCTGCTTGGGGAAAAGCCTATGTGGCTATTGTGAGCAGCAGACACTTTCATTCTTCTAGTTGGGAGACTCCCAGGTGCAGAGGAGCTCAAAGAGGTGAGCAGCTTAGCACACACACACACACACACACACACACACACACACAAATGGCTAGGAGCCCCACAACTTTGCAGTCATGTGCCGTGTGCCTGTTCTAGGCAGGTGGGCATCTGGGACAGGGTGGGGGAACAGGATCCAGAAATTATGTAAGTATGTGCTCAGCTGGCACCCAAATATCTGTGCCCAGCAGTACGTGCTTAGGAAATAAGTCAAGGTGTGCACACACATGATCGCAGCACAGCACATTCACAGTAGAAATAGAAACCAGTTGTATCTCCAAAAAACTGGAGATGGATTAGGTGATGATGAAAGAGTCACACAATAGAATATTACACAGCCATTTTAGTTGATTTCAAAGAACTTTCAGTGGAATAAGAAAGTGCTCATGAGGTAATCAAGTAAAAATAATACTGGGAAAGAAAGTTGTAAATGCAGCGTAATTCCTATCACGTCAAAAAATTATGTGTTTGTGCATAGACATATGCGTACAGAAAAGGTGTTAGAAGTAAAGAACCGAAATTGTGAACAGTGAGAACAAACGTGGTTCAGATTCTGCCTCTAGTTCTTTGTAGCCATATGATCTTGAGCAAAGTAATCAGCCCCTTTCACTTTCCCCTGATTGTAAAGGGAGAAGGAAATAGAATCTACAACCCACTTGGAGTAGATGAAAAAACTGTCATCAAAAGCATCCAGCACAGAAGAAGTGCTTACTACATCTGAGCTGTTATTATTAGCACTATTTCTGGGTGCCTGAGTGATACTTGTTTTACTTCTCAAGTTTTTAAAATTTATTCTCACAATGTCATGGATTTTCCAAGATCACAGTGCATCCATGATTAGAAAAAAAAACTCACTCTTTTCAAAGAGTGAATGAAGTGAAATTCAGAGAAAGCAGATTCTGGATGACCCTCAAGGGAACTGCCCTGCTGATTAATGAGGGTGAATTTTGAAGTGTTGCCCTGTGGTCACTCTGGAGCTACAGAGCAGCCAGCCCTGGGCACACCTTCCAGAGTGAATCAGCCTAACGGTGTGTTGACCACACCACAGGGTCAGAGGGGTGGTGTTCACTTTCAGAAACAGTGGGGCACATGCTGAGGTCCCACCACTCACTTGTGCCTTGAAACCTTGGAGTTTCTCTTGGTGACTCAGGCCCAAGCTGTGCACCATCCCTCGTGAGGCCAGGTGGCTTGCGTCAAAAAACGTGTGACCTGGGGCACCTGGGTGGCTCAGTCGGTTAAGCGTCTGACTTTGGCTCAGGTCATGATCTCACGGTTCGTGGGTTCGAGCCCCACATCAGGCTCTGTGCTGATATCCCAGAGCCTGGGGCTTGCTTTGGATTCTGTCTCCCTCTGTCTCTGCCCCTTCCCTGCTCACACTCTGTCTCTCTCTGTCTCTCAACAATAAATAAATGTTTAAAAAAAAAACCACACATGTGTCCCTTTATGCTGCTGCAGATGAGCTGACATCAGAGGAAGCTGAGATCAAGACAGATGAGGTAGCGGTGGACTGCACTCAGCTTACCTTCTTCCCTGCCCTACACGAAAGTCTGCACTCTGAAGATTTCTTGGAACTGTGCCGGGAAAGACAAGTTATTTTACAAGAGCTTCTTGATCATGAAAAGGTAATATAGCCCATCACAATTATTCTTCCAAGATTATCAAACATGAGAGATCAAGCTTTCTTCATTCATGCAGGAGTTGATAGCTCTCTTCACTGTAAAACAAAACAAAGCAAAACAGAACAAAACAAAACAAAAAACAAAACACAATGAGCAAAAAGACCAGGCACGCTCCTAAATTTGTGGGACCAGAACAAGGGTACAAATAGAAACTGACACACCTTGCATCAAGAGTTTAAAAGATATAAATTCAGCTAATACGCTGTTATGAAATACGCTGTAATAACTTCCAACAATGACCTTTGTAATACCTGGAAGATCAGTTTCAGATTTGGAATTCTCGATCTGGTTGTTCGGCACCTTGGCTCCCTGCCTGCAGTCTGGCCACCTTGAGGGATCCATCCCACATTGAGTGTGGAAGTGTTGCGACACTCAGCCCCTAGGTCCAAGCTGGGTCTAGATTGCTCATCCTGCAGCCAGCCTCCCCTGGGCTACCACTCAGGCCCAGGGATGAGCATACTTGTATCCCCATCATTCTTTAGCAGGGTGAACATGGAGACGATAAGCACATGGGCCAGGGGCCAGGCTAGACAGTTAGCAGAGGAGTCCACAGTCTGGGATGCCGGGAAAGGGCTTGGGGGACCCATGGCATGGCCCCTTGGTATGACTGGACAAGGACCAGAGGGATCCCTGAAGTATGGACCCAGTGGAGGGCCCTTTTTAAATTTTTTTAATGTTTATTTATTTTTGAGAGCGAGACAGAGACAGACACAGAGACAGAGAGACAGAGCACAAGTGGGGGAGGGGCAGAGAGAGAGGGAGACACAGAATCCGAAGCAGGCTCCAGGCTCTGAGCTGTCAGCACAGAGCCTGACATGGGCCTTGAACCCACAGACCATGAGATCATGACCTGAGCCAAAGTTGGACAGTTAGCCGACGGCCACCCAGGTGCTCCCTGGAGGACCCTTCTTAACTAGGTCTAAGAAAGGTATGGAAAATGAAGCTTATGCCTTAGAGTAAAACAGACCTGAGCTCAAATTCCAACTTGGCAGCATACTAAAGTGCATGTTACCTCACCTCTGTGAGCCTCAGTTTTCCTTATCTTTAATATGGAATGTAGAGCAATCATTTCACAAAATCCTTGTAAGGTTTAAATGGGATAATGGAAGCAAAGAGACTAGCTCAGAGCTGGACACATGTAGGGTGGCCTGTTAGAGACAAACTCTCTTCTGTCTCCAGAGGTTGGGTGTGTCAAGGGTCTCCAAGTCTTACCCATCAACACTTCCATTCAGAATGTAAGTGAAGGAGATGTGCCAACAGAACAGAGGAGCAGTCAGGGTGTGGTCCAGGGTGTAGTTTAACCAACATAGTCGTATAACAACATCATCCTTCTTATACTTGCTTAACCCAAGTCTTCCAGGTGTGGAGCACATTTGCAGTCCTTATCACACCTCTTGCCACCATGACTTTGCTCATGCTGGTTCATCCACCTGCATTGCCCCGCCCACTGGACTCCTGGCTGCTGACTCTCTGAAGTTGATCTTGACCGCTCCCCACTCTGGGAACTGGAGTACTTGCAGCCTCCATTTCCCCCTGCATCACCTCCTACCCTTGCTCCTGGCACACAGACTACCCTTCCCCACCTCACTTATCTGCCTCTCTCACTGCACTGATCCTCTTTAACAGAGGGACTGCTGGGCACTGAACCTCAGGCATACCTGGAGTAGACATTCAGTAAACGCTGATGAATGAAGATTTGTTAAATTCATGTTCATTTTATTTTGACTGTGGAAGTAATGTATGTGTCTACGTCGTGAAATTTTAAAAAGGTGGAAATCAAAACATATATACATAACATGTACCTCGACACATATACATTTATATACGTGTGTGTACGTGTTCATAACATCCCAGCTGCTGAGGATAACAGCTGATAACAGTTCGGATGTATCACTCTAGTATTGTGTTCATTTGAGAAATGGATATTTGAGAAATGTGTTGTCAGTTGAAAAACAGCTAGGAGATTAATGCTTTCTATCAAAACTTTTCTTTGCCTTATGCCCTCAGAAGATTGTATAAAGAGGTGATTCTCAACAGGGGGAAGCTTTACCCCCAGGGGGATATTTACCAATATCTGGAGACATCTTCAGTTTCATGATTTGGTAGGGAAGGAGTGCTATTGGTTTCTGGTAGGCAGAGGCCACGGTTGTCGCTAACAATCCTACAATTGCTCAGGACAGTCCCACCTTCCACTAGAAAATAATTATTCAGTCCAGAACGTCTATAGTGTCAGAGTGGGAAACCCTGAAGTGAAGGATGTATATTAA
This sequence comes from Neofelis nebulosa, assembly GCF_028018385.1. Lineage (NCBI taxonomy): Eukaryota > Metazoa > Chordata > Mammalia > Carnivora > Felidae > Neofelis > Neofelis nebulosa. Next base: position 51,338,895 of record NC_080794.1, read on the forward strand.
GCAGATGTCGTGTTCCAACCATCCCCTCCTATTTTCTTCATAGGATAAAGAAAATACTGGATCATATGCCTCCATTTGGTTATTTTCCTTGTTTTGCTAACAACAGATCAACAACAAAGCTTTGCTTTTGCTTGGTACATTGATTTTCTGTTGCCGCCATAACAAACTACCACAAACTTAGTGACTTAAAGCAACACATGTTTATTATCTCAAAAGTCCCAGCACAACACGGCTCCAATGGCTCTCTAAATGTTTAGAGTCTCACAGAGCTGAAAGCAAGGTGTTGACCAGGCTGCGTTTCTTTTGAGAGGTTCTGGAAATGAATCCATGTTCAAGTTCATCTGGGTGTTGGCAGAACTTGGTCCAATGTTTCTGTAGGACTGAGGTCCCTGTTTCTTTGCTGCCTGGCAGATAGGGGTCATTCTCAGCTTCTAGAGGCCACCCACATCCCTTGCCTTGTGGCCCCCTCCTCCATCTTCAAAACTGGCTACTGCAGGTCCAGTCCTCTCCCTCTTTGGACCTTGCTGGCCCCTTTCTGCCTCATCTACGCCTACCTCCCTCTCCCTTCACATCTCTCCCACTGGCCAACTCTTCTGTCGTCCTCTTCTGCCACCAAGGGGAGAACACTGGACCCATCAGATCATCTGGGATAATCTCTGTAGTTTAAAGTCTGCTGATTTGTACCTTAATTTCATCTGCAGGTTTTTTTCAAGCAGCACCTAAATTAGCATCTGATGGGAGCATCGGGGACAAGGTTCTTGGGGGACAGCTGTGGAAAACTGCCTGCCAGTTAGTATCACTCAGGGTCCATAGCCTACCTACTCTGTGTCCTCACCTACCAAGGGGAGCCTCTGCAGGTGGCCTGGCTCCCATATACCTCCTAAGCCCAACCTGATGGTTCTAGCCCTAACTGGGCTGCACCGAGGGCAAGTTCTGAAGTTTATCATCATAGCCAAGAGCTAGTCTTAGCCTCAGTCTATGCAGCAGGTGGATGACGTTGGTAACTGTTTTGGTCTCTGAGAGTTTTGTTTTTGCAGGTTGTCCTATCCAGTGGCATTTCCCTCAGGGGTCCTGTTGGAGGTGGTGGTGGTGGGAGGGGAAGCCTGAGGCCCACAGGTAATTGACTTTGCTAGCTCCTGAGAGGCAAGACAAGACCAGGAAGAGACAGTTCTCCCACCCTCCCCTGTCTTGTACTTAAACTTCAGTCTTTCTTGGTCTCCGTGTCACACAGCAGGAAACTGTCAGAAGCGCCACACGTGGCTTGTTGTGGTAGCAGGGATCTCCAGGCTGTGTAGACAGGAGCATGCCGAACTCAGCAGGTGCTGAGAATAGGAGCAGTCCCTTTTCCACTTAGCACTTCGTATCCCCTGGCCTGCCTGGAGGGGACAGCCTGGGGGCTGGGGGCCCAGATGAATGTCAGTTCCCTGGAACCAAAGACTGAGCAGCTGCAAAGTCAAGGTTATTCCTGCCATTATCTGGACATTCGTTCTTTTCTCAAGCTGTTTTGATTCATTTCACTGGGTTATGTTGTTGCCTCTGGCTTCCTGGTAAATTATAGGAGAGGTTATTTTCCGATTCAGCCTGAGTTTCTCCAGGATCACTGGAACCAAAACACTGGACACACTTGCTCCCTGGAGAAGGAGGTGTGAGAGGAGAGCAGCCAGGGCCACGTAGGGTCAGGCTTCCCGAAGGCAGGATAGTGGGGGGCAGAGGCTACAGGCAGACTTCGTACTGACCCCCTTACTAAGCCCCGTCTCCACCACTTACAGGCCTAATGACTTTGAATAAAGTAGTGGAATCACTTCTGACCTCATCCCTAATCCCATCTTTAAATGGGATTATACTCCTTGACTCACCAGTTTGTATCAAAGATCAAAGGTGTACTGTGTGCCCCTGCCTGAAACTGTTTTCCATGCAGAGGGAGCTCTAGGTAGGTTGTATCTGCTGTTATCACTGTAGACCATTGCTCCTTTTATAATTAAGAGAGAGAGAGAGAGAGAGAGAGAGAGAGAGAGAGAGAATCTGAAGCAGGCTCCACACTCAGCATGGAGCCCAACGAGGGTTCAATCCCACAACCCTGGGATCATGACCTGAACCGAAATCAGATGCTCAACCAACTGAGTCACCCAGGTGCCCCATTCCTCTTCTTTTAATACTACCTCAGGATTTGTTCTCTCATTCCAAGAAGGAAGGAGGTGTGGGGTGCAAACCCCGGTACTTAAGTCATGACCTTGAGGAAGTGGGAAAGGGTCTGTCAGTGCCAACAACGAAGTGCTCCTATGAAAACCTGGCCCCAGATGGCCTGACTCCTGGGATGCTCCTGTGAGGCAAGGTGTGAGTGACTGGGCACAATGTGAGACTCAAGGGGTCTGAGTGGTGCTGCTGTCCTGCTGAGATGGTGGAAGATGAGGCAGAGAGTCAGAGGAGAGCCCATGAGAGACCAGGCCTACTGGGATGGGGCTCCCAGAGGACTTCTTGAATCCACCACAAAATGCAACATTTTGTGAGAAAGAGGGAAGTTGCTGGGTTTGGGGCATAGATTAGCATGTGGTGAAACAGAGTGAGTCCCTAAATTTTTTATTTATTTATTTTTTAATTAAAAATTTTTTTTTAATGTTTATTTATTTTTGAGAGAGAGAGAGACAGAGTGCAAGAGGGGAAGGGGCAGAGAGAAAGAAGGAGACACAGAATCTGAAGCAGGCTCCAGGCTCTGAGCTGTCAGCCCAGAGCCTGATGCGGGGCTTGAACCTATGGACCAGACCATGAGATCATGACCTGAGCTGAAGTCAGACACTCAACCAACTGAGCCACCAGGGCCCCTTTTAAAAAATTTTTTTAATGTTTATTTAGTTTTGAGAGACCGCGAGACAGAGCATAAGCAGGGGAGGGCAGAGAGAGAGGGAGACACAGCATCCGAAGCAGGCTCCAAGCTCTGAGCTGTCAGCACAGAGCCCAAAGCGGGGCTTGAACCCATGAACCATGAGATCATGACCTGAGCACCTGAGCCAAAGTCAGACGCTCAACCAACTGAGCCACCCAGGCCGCCCCTATTTTAATTTTATTTTTAAATTTTTCTTTTTTTTCAACTTTTTTTTTTTTTTTTTTAATTTTTGGGACAGAGAGAGACAGAGCATGAACGGGGGAGGGGCAGAGAGAGAGGGAGACACAGAATTGGAAACAGGCTCCAGGCTCCGAGCCATCAGCCCAGAGCCTGACGTGGGGCTCGAACTCACGGACCGCGAGATGGTGACCTGGCTGAAGTCGGACGCTTAACCGACTGCGCCACCCAGGCGCCCCTATTTTTAAAATTTTCTTTAGTGTTTACGTATTATTGAGAGACAGACCATGAGTGGGGGAGGGGCAGAGAGAGAGAGAGGGGAACGAGTCCTTAAATTTAAAGCAAGAGGCAGGAAGGAGCGTGAGGAAGCAGGCTGCAGAAACCCAAGAGCATCCTGGGGCAGAAGAGTAGAGTCAGGTCTACACTAGGAGCTCTCCATGGAGCAGGCCCCGGTGGGCTGTGGGGGCATGCGCCCCCCCCCCCCCGACTTGCCCCCCTCCCCTCCCACACGTCCACCAGCCAGGCCCTCACGGCCCATGCGCACCTGCTCACCACTGCCCCGTAGCCGAGGCCTCCTGGGTGGACCTGTCCTGGTGTCCCGTGTATGCCCACGGCACTCTGTTCACTCTGCTGCCAGAACCCCCTCATCTCAGGGCTCTGACGCTATTTCTGAGTCTTCCTGTGGGTTCTCGACAGGCAGGGATGCGTTTGAATTTATCCTTGTCCCTCCCTTTCCTGACATGAAGGATTTGTGCTCTGGAAAGGTCTGCTGAACTGGCGAGTGCAGCTGTGTGAAGAGGCGCCCACAGGGAGCCAGCTGGATGTACATAGCTCTCAGAGCGGGCAGACTGCCTGCAGCCATGACCTGGGTCTTCCCTCGGGACCCTCAGGGCCTGGCTGGTCGGTGGAGCCTCTCTGGGAGCAGGTGAGACATGGCTGAGCAGGGCCTGGCTTCCACTGCAAATCCACCCCTACCACCGAGGAGGCAGATGCCAACAGTCTGGGCCCAAGAGGGCAGCTTGGCACAGGGCAAGTGCTCCGACTGGACTCAGAGCCGCCTCCTGCTCTTTGTTTATTGCTATGGCTGGACGTCTGGAGCCGTTGCTCTGTGTCCTTTACACCGCACCTCATCTCGTCTCACAGGGCCTCTGAGGGTGGCTGCCTCACTTCTCTTTCCCAGGTGGCAAGAGTCGGGCCTCATGTGCCTGCCAGCTGAAATTGCTGGAATTTGATGGCAGATCCGTGTCATTCGAAATTCATGTGGTTTTCCGCTTTTTTCCAGCTCACTGTGTCGAGCAAGTTACCCTAAACTCCCCACTGCCCTCCCCTTCAGCAACCTTCCTGTACTGGGGCTCACGGATGTTGGCTCCAGGCCCTCTTGCGTTTCTTTTGTAAACTTTCTGGTTAACACTGGCCCAGGCAGGCAGGCCTCCAGGTCCCTCACCACACACAGCATCTCCGCACAGGACACAGCAGGCCAAGCACGTGGCATCCTGCCCGCCTGCTCATGCCCTAGCCTCGGGTCCAGTGTACTGCTTGTCAAGAGCGGGAACTGGACCTTGAGGAAGGACGATTTGTGGCACTGACCTTTGACCTGTGAATATGTTCCAGCAAAAATATACAAAGTTTGCCCAGAGCAGGTGCATGTGTATATTTGGAGGGGGAGGGGCAGTGGTACCCTCAGTATTTCTTCAGGCCGCTACTTTCTGCCTGTATTGAGACATTTTGTAGCAAGAGTTCTCTGTAAACTAGGTATTCCCCTGACTCGGACATCTCTGTTAGACCTTCTGGGCCTGTGTTTTTTCCAAATTTCTAAGAAAGCACACTCAACGAGAGTGTGTGGCCGATGCATCCGTGCTCAGAAAACCTGGAACACTGGCCGTCAACTAGCCATCATGTAAGCCGGACAGGCAGCCCCACGGTGAGTCCCTGCTTCCCCCTGCCCTGCCCCCTCGGAAGTGCTTTGCCAGAACAGTCCAAGGAGACTCTCTAGGTTGTGACCTCTTTCCAGGCTCCTGGGTGGCCCACCCCTGCCAGGGGCCTCCAGGGGAAGCAGGCAGGGCTGGGGCTCCAGAGTGGCAGCAGCTTAACTCCTGTCTTTTTGCGAACATTGGAGCTCTGACCACTTCCAGCGATACCTGGGACTGTGATTATTCTGTGCTCCCCTTGCGTCATTGATTAATGATTCCCAGAACCACAAACACATTTCTCTGCAACCAGCTCCATGTGACGTGAGAAGCGGTATATGTAATGCATACTAATCATGGGTCCGAGTTAACCACCGTGCCGTTAGGGACAGTCCTTTGTACCCTGCCACGTAAGCTGCTCTTAGAGGTGAGTCTCCACTTGGCAAAATGGGCTTCCGAGACCCAAACCAGAGCCAGAAGTCAAGTGGGAGTTGTGTTTGCTGTTGCTGTTCGCTTTGATTACGTGGACAACTAAAATTAATTTCAATACAGACTCCGTGTGAAATATTAGCTCGGGCTTGCTTGCAAGGAATCAGGTCAAAGGGAGTTATTTTTGGTCTGGACAGCAGAGAGCAGCATCAGGCTCTTCCCAGATGTTTTGAGCGGAGGCCCTTTATGGGAAGCGAAGACACGTGTTAACCTTCCTGGGTAGTACCTCCCCGTGTAGGTGAACAGCCCCGACTGGCTTTCAAAGATGTAGAGATGCACAGGTCATACCTACTTAACCCCTTCTGCGACTCTGTCCACCATATTTTGTGCACAAGGCCATTCCCCAGCTGGCCCTGCGGCCTCCCTGGACCTTGTCTCCCTCGCCCTTACATGTATGCGCACACAGAGGACACACACACACACACACACCTGACTTTTTACTCTAATTGCATACAGCTACTTATGATCTCCAAACATGTCCGGCTGCTTCAAGACTGTGCCATGGAATGCTTCTCCTGTTTTTACTCTTCTTTATTCCTAACCCCAGCCTTGAGGTCACCTCCTTGGGAACTGTTTCTCTTATGTCAACCCCATCCCCTCTCTCACCCCTGTCTGGGCCAGACAGCTCCCTCTGTGTCCCCGGTGCCTGTATTTCCCCTGTCCATGCTGTGCCAGGATGGTTGATACTCTTCTCCCTCCTGTTAGACCACGAGCACCATGAAGGTGTGCTTTATCTCCCTTTGTGCCTGACGGGTGTGGGATACACACTGAACATTCAATGCAGGTCTGAGAAATGAATGCATGAACGAACGAACAAATGAATGAGCTATAAGCAGCACGCTTATGTGAGAGGAGACCTCATCTTTCATAGCTTCACTGGTGTCTGTGAGTCCGTTTCTCGAAGTGTGGTCTTCAGCATCATCTAGGCTTCTTATTAAACTGCGGATTCCAGGTCCCACGCTGTACCTGCCGAACCAGAACATCTGGGAGTATAGCCTGGGAATGTGAACTCCAGCAAGCTGCCCAGGTGATTCTCATACATTCTCTTTGGTTAAATGACCGAAATACACACACACACACACACACACACACACACACACACACACGTCTGGGTTTTGCAACATTCAGAGCTGCCCGGGCTAGAAACGTGCTCATTTCAATCAGTCACCAATGAGTAAATCCTTAGCAAATGCATGCTTTGAATAGTCGTCAATATGTTTCACATTACGCTGGTGCAATTTCCATCCTTCCCATCTGGTCTCCTGTGAGCCTGCCTTGAAAGGCGGGCAGGCTCAGCTCTTTGCAGGCTTGCCCGTGGAAGTGGCGCCTGCAGGCAGGCAGGGGGCATCCCCGCTCCTTGTCTGAAAAGATGAGCTGCTATCAAGCATTATATTTCCTCTCAGATTTGCCAAATTGATATAAAAATAGTATCTTTTTATTGTTTTAAGATACATCTTTGGGGCACCTGGGTGGCTCAGTCGGTTGAGTGTCCGACTTTGGCTCAGGTCATGATCTCACAGTCCGTGAGTTCCAGCCCCGCGTCGGGCTCTGTGCTGACACCTCAGAGCCTGGAGCCTGCTTCTGATTTTGTGTCTCCCTTTCTCTCTGCTCTTCCCCCACTTGCAGTCTGCCTCTCTCTCTCTCTAAATTAAATAAACATTAAAAAAATTTCTTATAAGAAAAAGATACATTTTTTATGACTATTATGACCAAATACTCCACTGAAAAGTGATCAAGATGCCAGAGTTCACACGTAGCCAATATAAGTGTAATTTACACAGTCTCTCTCTGTCTTGATGCTTAACTTTTTTGAAAAATGAGGATACTTATTCTATGTGCCAGTATAACATCATGTATTGACAGCAGGGTCTAGGCAGGCAGAAGATGGACAAAAGGGACACATGACCCATGTGTGCAGGGTTAAAGCTTTATTTGCAGTAGATTTTGCATACAAATATAAGGAAATGTACACATCTGCTCTGCTCTGGATATCTCACAGGACAGCTCTGCGTCTGTTTTTCTACCCATCAAATTCAGGCATTGCACTAACTTGCAGACTAATGATACTGGAAAGAACTTCAAAGAGCCTCCAGCTGACCTTCCCCTTTTGCAGATGTGCACACTGAGGCCCGACTCTATGAGAATGTGCTGGCAGGGGCTTCGAGGGAATGTCCCAGCAAATTATTGCCCCTGTAACTTCAGCTCTGGGAGTTTTGGATTTCCAGACAACCTGTTCCTTATCATACACAAGGCCAGGTGCGGCCACACACTTAGTTATCCACCTGCCAGGAATGATAATATATTATCCAGCTGATCTTAAAAAAAAAAAGAAATTCTACTTCTGAAGCTGAAGTTCCTCTCTTTTTGGAGTGATCAATAGAATCACGGCATGAGGGATTTCTTAATCATGAGTAAACTTGGGGAGGCAACCCTCCCAGGGCTAATTTAAATGGAAGAGCGGGTAATAGTTCACTTGGGCTCATTTTTTAGTTTTTAAAATGCCATTCTTTTCTAGAAGAATCAATTTTTAAGCTATTAACCCAGCTCTCACCAGACGTTTTTCTTGTGGTTTGATTTATTCTGGTTGTTACTTAATTCCCCCCAAAAGAAAAGCCCAGGAGATCATAGGAATGTGCCCCAGCCCCTACCGTTGGCTCCAAAGAAGTTGGGCAAGGGTGGGGCTTCGTGGGGGAGGGGACAGGTTTGGAGGTGCATAGACCAGTGCTACATCTCACTGTGTGAACTTGAGGATGAAGTCTCCTCTGTACAAAGGGTTAGAGAAGAAAGTTTAAACAAGCTCACATAACCCTTCTGATGGGGCTGGTGGGAATATAAATTGGTACCACCTTGCAGGAGGGCAGTCCGGCAACAGAGGAGAATTTAAGATACCCACACCCTTGGTCTGCAGTCCAACTTCCAGAAATACATCCTTCAGATTTACCTGAGTGTTCTGAGGGACATAGGTACAAGGATAGTCACCACGGCATTGCTTGTGATGCCCAAACATTAGAAAACAACCTGATTCCATAGGGGATTGGTCGACTAAGTTCTAGTACATCCTTGCAAGGAAATAGCCTGTACCTATTAATAAGAGGGAGACAACTGTGTAAGAAGCGATTTGCAAGGGTCTCCAAGATGGGCCATGAAGGGAAAAAACTAGATGTAGAACAGTAAGCATATGAATATGCTATTTGTATAAAATAAAAAAGGATATGTATACAGTATCTTATACATACTTAAGTATAGAATATACTTATTTTGAGTGTATATACTGTAGGAGAGTTACAACTTTCCCCCTACCCCATTAGAGGCTCCAAACAGGCCTAAGAATTAAGGTGACAGAAGACAGATTAACAGGATAATACGGATTTTACTTTTACAGGTACATGGGAGCTGTCACAGGAAAATGCAGAGCCCCAAAAGTGGTTGGGCCTAAGTGCTTAGGTTGAACAAAGTATAGTAATTATGAAAAAGTAACTAAAAGATACAAGGAGGCTCAAGGGAGGTAAGGGTTTGTCCAGCCAGATTTGTTTGTACAGATTTCCCTAGGTCTGACCTCTCTGTCTCTGGTGCTAAGAGTGTTCGTTTCCTCCTAATATAGGGAGGGCATTTTTCACCTGGGAGTTATCCTTGCTTTCAGGAAGAAAAGTGTAGGCCAGAGTGCTGTTCCTGTACCTGCTGTTGTTTTAAGTGTCTTTGATGCAAAACAATCCTCCGGACAAAGTGGTGTATTTTGGGGTGGCACATGGGCTACCCTTCCATACAATAAAGTGGTGATGGTGATTGCCTCTGGGGAAGGCTTTCAGGGAAGCTGGAGGGCTCCACTCAATTGCCTACATCCCAAAGTAGACATTTATCCTCAATCCTTCCTATTATTATTATTGTTATTACTAGTCTTCCAGTCTGTTGAGTAGCAGTTCTTGTCGATTCTACCCCTTCTTGCTTAGCTTCCCTACTTGTCTCCTTTTTCCCACTTGCCCCTGCCACCCTATCCCAAGCCACCATTTTTCCACAGGACTACGGGAAGAGCCATGTGACTGACCACCTGCTCTTGGCTCCTTTGGATCTACTCTGCACCCAGCAGCCAGTGTCCTCTTTCACAAATGACCCCTCCCATGGCTTCCTATTGCAACGAGAAAACCCAATGGCCTTACCAAGATTCCAGGCCCCTCCCCAGACCTAAGCATGCCTAGTTCTCAACTTCAATTCAGCCACTCTGACCTCTTTTCTGTTCCCCAGATCTACCCTTTCTGTCTGTAGGCTCCGGACTGGATATTCTTTTCCCCTGAAATGTTCTCTGAGTGTTCCATGGCTTCCCCACTTCCATAAATCAAGTCTCAGAGTTTGTGTAAAAGTGTCCCTACAAGCTTCTCTCTTCCTTGTTATCAGCCTATTGTTTCTCTCTCAGCACATAGCATAATTTGTGATCGTTTATTGGTTGATGTTGCATGCCTACTACCCCCTAGTAGGGGGTAGATTTTCCCCCTAGATTTTAAGCCCCGTGAGGATAGGGTTCTTATTTATCTTGTCCATGTCTCTGTCCCCAAAGCCTAGCTCAGGGCCTGGCATATAGTAGGTGCTGAGTCCAAACTTGTGAATAGATGGCCGTATGGATGAATGAACAAAGTTGCAAATGAGTCCGTGGTAAATCGTGGCTCTGCAGGCAGGTTGAGGGCCAGCTCCTCTGACAAGGTGGATGCAGGAGAGGCCTGGGAGCCAGCAGCCTGCAGAGGGCTTGGGTTTAGGAGCCAGGATAATTAGCTAGTTCTCACTTAGGAAAAATAGTTCAGAGATGACTTTCCCTGGATCACAGTGGGTAATGCTTAACTCGGAACCAAAAACCCTTGGCGGATCTTCATTTTCTGGCCTTGGCCCTGACTTTGATCCCATTTGATGCACGAGTTGGAGACCTGGTGTTCAAGGCCTGCTTTCCAGATTTCATCACTGTGGTCCTATTATTTCTCCCAACGGTGAGCAGGGAGCTTAGCTTCAATCCCAGGCTCAGCCACTTACTATGTGACTAATCTTGGGTGAGATTTTTATCTCTGGGACCTTTTTTTTCCCCCCAGTAGTAAAATCTCCCTTGCCTAATTGAAAGGATTATATTGGTTAATACGTGTAAAATGTTTACAATGGCCATATGTTAGGTAGTTGAAAAAAATCAGTTCCTCTTTTGTGTAACTGGAATTAGCATAGAATTGCCCTGAGAAAATGTTGGCCTTGGCCTTGCTTTTGGTCCATTTGGGTTCCTGTCATCTAGAATTCATTTCTTTCCTCACTTGTTCAGGGAAGTGTTTCTTGTGAGGACCCACTTAGTCCTGACTTCCTGTAGGACTCTAGGTCGTACCAAGACATTGTCCCAGGTCAGGCCCCCCTGGAAGCCAACTACGGGTCAGAGGTGTGTATGCGGGAAGTTCACCGGGAGGGATAATCACAGGATCAGGCAGAGGGAGAAAGGCAACTCTGAGGCTCTCAGCAAAGGCCTCTATGATTCCACAGAAGCTTGAGGTCTGGAGTGATTCTTCAGAGTTGGCTGGAATTGAGGCAAAGGGTGACTCTTCCAGCCCTACAGTGACCAGATATTGGGTACAGACAGCCACTGGGAAGGGGGCGTGACCTTTGGCCAGGCTTTCTCTTTAGCAGAGGTAATTCTGGAAAGCTGCCAGCATTTCCAGCCACTGAGAGAAGAACCTGAGTCTAAAAGGAGGGATAGAGCATGGGCCTCCTCTGCACACACCTTGGACTAGCCTTGGCCTTGCAGAGACAGCAGTATCAGTCTTAACACTTGTGGGTCTAGGCAGACCAGTTCCACTCCTGGCTCAGCCACTCACCAGCTGGCCCCCTGACAAGCTCCTTCACCTCTGTAACTGAGGGATTCTGGTACCTTAAAAACCTTCCTCATTGTTAACTGCAGAATGTTTTGCTTGATTGTGCAGGAGGTAAAGTGAGACAGATTGTCAATATGCCCAAAACAGCAATAAATACTCATCTTGGTGGGGGTAGCGGTGGCCTTGGGTAAATGAGGTAACTACACAGGGCATTGGGTGTAGATGTGCCACTTAAACTCTGAAGAACAGGGCAGCTCTCGGGCAGTGGCTCTGTCCCTCTTACAGGGCGCTACTCCGACGTCCAGTGTCTCAGTGGGTGACTGGTCATCCATAAGCATGATGGGCCTGCTTCACATGCACACGAACTGACCGTGACGCTGTTTCCCTCCAGGTGACACAGAAGTACTCCCTGGTGATCGTGCAGGGCCACCTGGTCTCCGAAGGGATCCTGCTTTTTGGCCATCAACACTTCTACATCTGTGAGAACTTCACGCTGTCCCCTGTGGGTGATGTCTACTGTACCCGCCACTGCTTATCCAAGTGAGTTCCCTGCTTCCCCCAGTAGATTCTTCCCTGAGCCTTAACTTCCTTCTCAGCCACCCCTACTCCTACCCTGCCCACCTTGTTCTCTTTGTGGGCTGACATTTGTGCCTGAAACGGAGCCATGAGCTAAAATAGAAGAACTGAGACATAGGCATCCATGACTGTGGCTTCCCAAAGCTGAAGTTTGGGGTGGGTAACAATGGGACTGCTCCTCATACCTCTCGTGATATGGGGCACACCTCAAGACAAAGGGGCTTCTCTCCTTAGGTTATTTCGGTGATTGAATCCAGTCCCATCAGCTTGCTCATTCAACAGCTTGTCGATTGCTCCTTCTGTGCGAACCGTCAGACGGTGGCCCTCGTGCTGAGTGAGTGCACTCAGCAGCACAAATGGTTTCTTTTGGAAAGAGTTTCGAGCACACTGACATCACAAATTTATTACGAGAGGAGCCTTCTGGGATCACACTTGATGACGTGGGGCTAGTGTGGTGAGGGAGGACTACTGGAGGAGGGAGGCTGAGATCTGGGTTCTGAAACATGGCTGGGATTTGGGTAGAACTCAGACAAGTCTTTTTTTTTTTTTTTTACACCAACGAATACCAGAGGTCTTTGGCAGGAAATTCAGAAGTCCTTCTTTATAAACAAGTGTATTTGTTCAGGTAGCTCTCCTTGGTTAATTCTCTTGTGTTCATAATGTGCAGCCATTCATTCAAAGTCAGATTGACTCTGTTCACACTTTGGCTGGGAGCTCAGTTGTCAGGTAGTATGCCCCACCTGATCATCACATTTGACTATCACAACAAACATGGATGAAGATTTCTTGACTTTTCTGGTTTAGCAAAGGTTCAAATGATGACAAGATAACCTCTTCACCCGGAAGCTCTTAAACTAGTATCAAGTCACCTTGAGGGCTAGTTTAAATTTTTTTTTTAACGTTTATTTATTTTTGAGACAGAGAGAGACAGAGCATGAACGGGGGAGGGGCAGAGAGAGAGGGAGACACAGAATCGGAAGCAGGCTCCAGGCTCCAAGCTGTCAGCACAGAGCCCGACGCGGGGCTTGAACTCACAGACCATGAGATCATGACCTGAGCCAAAGTCGGCCGCTCAACCGACTGAGCCACCCAGGCGCCCCATGAGGGCTAGTTTAAACAGACTTCTGGGAACCCACCTTCACCCCAGTTTCCACTTTGATAGATCTGCTGGAGGGCCTGAGATTTTAACAAGGTCTTGGGTGATGCTGATGCTTCTGGTGTGGGACCATGCTTTGAGAACCGCTGTTTTAGACTATCGACAGAAGCACCAGAGCCTTACCTGCCAATAACTTAAAAATTTTAACTCCTGGTTGTCGTTATCATTTCCAGCCTATGGCAGGAAGCAAGAGTTCAAGGAGTGTGAAAGAATAGATGTCAGCCCACCCTCCTTTGATTTAGATTTGCTTTAAAATGCTTGGCATTTTTCTTTCTGCTCATTTGCATCTTTTATTCATACCAAATGTTCACCGGTTTCTGCGAGACTTCTGTGCTTTTCCAAGGCAGGAGGAGCATAATTAATCCTTGGCACATGCATCCCATCTTATTCCTCATGTTTTATTGATACTGATCAATATGGACATTGGGTCTGCAGACTTGCCTTTCTGAGAGCTGATGAAAGCTTTCTCGTCTACCTATCTGCATGGCGTGCCCCTGTAATGACTTGCATAATCCATTGCTTCACTCTCCACCTCTGGTTTAAATCGAGTTAGTGTTAGAGAAGATGTTATTGATTAGGCAAATTGTGTTTATGAGGTGCATCTAATCATGATCAAATTGGCTACATCTGCACTTTTAATGGAAGCCCAGTTGTCGGGTTGTAGGTACTCACTTGATTTGCAATGACAAAGGAGACTTCCCGTGTCTGGAAGTGTATTTTTCTAGAATGCGAGTAGGAGTGCAGTGAGAACAAATTACTACCCTGGAGTATCATTTGGGAATTGCTTAGGTAATTTTAGTCACCAGACCTCAAAGAAGTATTTGTTAACCAGACAGTGCTTTCTCTCTGAGGTCTTGTCTGCTGCCCTAAGAAACTTCTGGCACTCATGGAGATGCGGTTCTCAGAGACCAGCTATTAGATCATGTGAGATCAATGGGGATTAAGTCTTATTTTGACCATGGAGACTAAGGAAGATACATAAATAAGCAAGTTAAAAATAAAGCTAACGCAACCCTGAAATGTTTCTTTAAAAGACTGCCATCAAATTGAGTATAGTTGAGCACTAGACCTTGAAAGAAGCTCTCTGATGCACCATAAAAATATCCCAAATAAAACTCAGGAACAATGCAAATCCTCCAGCATTGATTGTGCTTGAGTACTTTGGAGCTTTCCTCAGAAGGTAAGGACCTTTCTAGATGGTTTATTTTGCTTTCAGTGAGATTGCCCATTACCTGAATTTGTTCCCTAAGGCTGTATAACAAAGTACCAAAAATTGGGTGGCTTAAAAAAACAAATTTATTGTCTCCCAATTCTGGAAGCTAGAAGGCCAAAATCAAGGTGTCAGCAGGGCCATGGTCTCTCTCCAGTTCTCAGAGAGGATCCTTCCTTGCCTCATAGCCTCTGGTGTTTCCCTGCAGCCCTTGCCTTTTCTTGGCTTGGAGACACATCATTCCAGTCACATGGCCACCTTATGTCTGTGTGTCATGAGATCTTCCCTCTGTGTGTGTGTGTGTGTGTGTGTGTGTGTGTGTGTGTCTGTCTCTGTGTCCAAATTTCCCCTTTGTTTAAGGACACCAGTCATATTGGATTAGGGCCAATCTTGACCTCATTTTAACACTATTACCTCTGTAAACACCCTATTTCTAAAAAAAAAAAAAAGCCACATTCTGAGATACTGGGGGTTAGGATTTCAACATATAGCATATCCCTCTTGGAGGACACTACTCTACCCATAATAGTGTCAGGCAAGCTCACAAGGTATGCAACATTTGATTCATTTTGTTGGAATCCAAGCCATCCAACTGGCTCTTTGTGATAGGGTACTTATAATAAGACATTTTCTCCACATCAGTCAACAGTTCTGAGGCATCATTTCTCTGTTTACTTCAATTCAACAAATACTAGAAATCTGTATTGTGCCAGGCAACTGTGGTAGACTCCATACACACAAAGAGATAAGTCAGATGTGGGCTGAGTCTGGTAATGAGTTTATGATCTAGTGAATGATTCTGGGTATAAATTACAGGTATAAATTCTGACAATAATTGGATTAGCTCAGAAATAACTTCAAATATTTTAGTCTGAAGTCCACTTTTACTACCAAAGACCAGGTGAACCAATAGGATTACCACTTGGTTTACTGTGGTTTCCCTAGCTAAGAATATTAAAAAGGATACTGTAACCACTGTGGCAAACTTGCATTTATCATGATAGCTGTCATGCAAAAGAGTAGTGAATAGCATCCTATAAACTGTGGCCACAGCTCCATCTAAAGAAGGACATGAATCAGCTCCTCCTTTCTTTATCCATTGGCCTTAAGGGCCTGAACTCTGCCTTAATGCACAGAACAGGGAGAAAACAGTGTTGGCAAAGAGACCCAGTCATAGCTGTGTGACTAACACTAGATAAGACGGAACTTCAACCTGGACTCACATCAGTGAACTCAGTAACGTTTTTTACACTTTTGTCTTCCTGAGCATTTGGGTCTGTCTGAGCATTCCTGCCGTATCAGGTTATTCTATCTCTACAGGTAGGAGAAAAATGAATGCATTTCCTCCTAAAAGCTCCTTCCTGAAAGCATTTTCCAGAACATTCTTCCTCACGTCATCAGTGTCTCAGAGTGCTGGGTTGCAGGATCAGTCAGCACAGAGGGAGCTGCAAAGAGCGAGCTTGCAGGGAGAGCTCTGTAAAAGCTAGTGGGTCTTTCGGCCTCAGAGGAGAGAGGGTACTGATGAATGAGCTTCAATTTTAGAGTCAGAGGACCTGGGTTTGAAACCAGTTCCATGTGACCTTGGAAAAGTCACTTTTCCTCTTTGGAATGCAGTTTCCTCATTTCTGATATGGGAATACTAATGGCACATGCTCTGTAAGGAGGTTATGAGGTTTAAATTAAACAGACAGGATGTGCTTCGCAGGCTGTAGGGCCTGATGCTTGTCAATCCACTCAACAAACATGCCCAGAGCTCTGGGGAAGATGTGGAGGGTGGAGAGCCGTGGGCACAGGTCCGTGCCCCAGGGAACTCACTCATAGTCTGCTGGGAAAAGAACCAAATGTGTGGCTAAAGCACAGATGATGTTTGCTGTGGTTCCTGCAAGCAAGGGGCTACGGGAGCACGGAGGCAACGCCACTGCCATTCTCACCAGTGCCTTGACCGGAGATGCTGGTTGACCTAAGCTGGGAGTAGGAACCAGAATTACCACCACGGCCCCACGGGGAGTCGGCGAAGTTCAGCGGAAACTCAGCTTCCCCCTGATGGCAGAGACAAAGAGCCTTAGCCGGAAGATTTGAATTAAAGCACCTAGGCAGAAGTATCCAGAACCAAAGCCACCTTTGTATTTGATCACTTCTACAGCATTGTGGCTCAAGGCAGAGATCTGAGAGGCTTGTGCTTAGAAGGGGCAGGAGGAGCTGCAAAGGGCTGAGTCTCCATCCTGGAGGGCTGGCTGTTCAGGAGGCTAAGCCAGGCTCAGGCTGTGACCCCCAGGAGCAGCCTCCGCTTCCACCTTCAGGAACCATTCTGCATTGTGCTCAAGGGCACGCCCTCAGCACTGCAGACGCCCGGCCACCCCCACTGACCCGTGACTGGAGAAGCCCTGCTGAACGGTGTGACAAACCGATCTGTCTGCTTCCCCTGGGAAGGGTGGCTCGGAGGCCTGGTGTCCTGCTCCGTAGGCTGGGTGGGGAGGGCCACACTCAGAGCCGGGGTGGCGAGGAGGGGAGATAGCAGCCATCGCTGCCACCTCGTGCTGCTGCGGGGGCTCTTTCAGTTCTCGGCTCTTCATATCTGTAGTTGATACACGGGCTTCTTGGGGACTGGGGTGCCTGGGAGGCCCCTTGTTGCTCAAGTCCCCAAAAGGCATTTGATCAGAGCTTTTCCAGTCACATTCACAGTTTAACTTTGCTACATAACTCAGAAGTTCAGAAATGTAACTCTATACCTGAAATCAGTTTTATGTCTCAAGTCCCCATTCATATTGGTGGTGAAAAGCTTTATCTGGTTACCGAAAGGGGTTTCCGTTACTTGCATTGCACAAGTTGTCCCCTATGGGATAAATCTTAGTCAAATTCGCAGTTCTCCCTTTCTCCCCTCTCCCTCTCTTCCCACCAGAGAGTCGTTCTGACCTCTGAGGGGGCTCCTGGCTCTGGGTCGGGGCTCTGGGGGCCACCGCTGATGCTGTGGCCAGTATCCTCCAGCCCACCAGTGCTCTCAGCCCGCTGCACACCTCTTTGGGGCTCAGGGGTTCTCTGCACCTTTCTCCCCTGGTACTCTAGATGCCATCCCACATGGCTGGGCCACCCCAGACCCCATGTTGCTGAAGCCAGGCTTTTTTATGGAGGCTCATCATCTTTCTGCCCCTGCCTTCTGGCCTGAACTTTCTCCATGTGTAATGGGGTGTCTCTTTCACTCTTCTCCACCCCCTCGACCCTACACCTAGAGAGCCTTCTTACACTCACCCCTTGCATCCTGTGCCACTGTCTGCCCTGGAGGCTGTCGCCTCACCGGGTGACACGGATGCCCCACCCTGCTCCAGGGCAGGGCCGACCCAGGCAGGAACTCAGAAAGGGTTTAGCAGGTCAGCGGTGCCAGCACCCTAGCTGGTCATGATTGCAGCACTCCTCCTGCAGTGTCTCCAGAAACATGGGGTCCGGGGTGTCGCGGGGCAGGAAGGGGAACAAGCCCTCCAGACACCCTCTCACTGCATGTCGTGTTTCCTTTTCAGCATCAGCGATCCATTCATTTTCAACATGTGCAGCAAAGACAGGTCCTCCGACCACTACTCGTGCCAGAGACATAGCTATGGGGACCTCAGGGAGCTCCGGCAGGCACGCTTCCTCCTGCAGGTATGCCCCGGGGAGGGGGCAAGAGGGAGAACCATCTTTTCATGGAAAAAGCATCTAGGTGCTATGGAGGCCCCATCTGAGAGTGCGGGACACCTCCGTGACCCCCTTCACACCTGTGCATAGCCCAGTACCTTTGGGACCCATCTGTGAGTCCGCTGGCTGATGTTGGGCCTGGCTTCCAGGTTGGCAGTGCTGAAGTCTGCTTCATTCTCTCCCCATTTCCTCCTATTTGGCTGCTGGGACCTTCTCTCTCTTACTGTGTCATTTAGGATCCAGTCTCTTTGCTTTCCTTTTCCCTTGACACGTCCCAGAGCAACCTTGGAGATGCTGGAATACAGGACAGGACAGCTCCGTTGCCCTGTGGCAGAGCTGAAGACT
Organism: Neofelis nebulosa; assembly: GCF_028018385.1. Classification (NCBI taxonomy): domain Eukaryota; kingdom Metazoa; phylum Chordata; class Mammalia; order Carnivora; family Felidae; genus Neofelis; species Neofelis nebulosa. The sequence continues at coordinate 51,357,130 of NC_080794.1, forward strand.
AAGAGTCAAGGGTCAGCCTGCCTTATCCGAGCCTGTGGACCCCTCCGCTGACCTCTGTCCCTCCCCTCTGCCCTCCGCACAGGCTCAACCATCTTCAAGCTCCCGGGCACTTCCTGGGTCAAGTGGTTTGGAGATCTCTTGATTGTCCCCTCCAACCAGGGTCCCGGAGCTTCACCCAGTGCCTTCAAGGACTCACGAGGGGCTAACAGAGCCAGTACCCTTCAGAGTCAGGGCTTTGCTGAGACTTTTCACTTCAGGTGCGAAAGGAGGAGCCCCTGCTGGCCGCAGACACATCTGGGCCTCTCCAGCCCAGCCTTACAGCATCGAAGCTGCATCCGAAGGCCTCCCAGGCATCTGGCAGAGGAACAGGAAGAGAGGAGGGACCACCCTTGTGGGAGGGGAGGGGCCCAAACCTTCTTCCACCCTTTCTGGAGAGTCTCTGTTCTGCTAAGGCCAATGGGGGATGGGGTTGGCCCTAATCAACCTAGTAATGAGTGTTTTATCTGTAAATGTCTTTGGGTCTATAATTCATCCTGTGATCCTCCTGCCTGGGGGCCTTCTCACTATTTTCTGACACTGAAGCTCAGGGGGGCCTTTCTAGGGGGCTCATTCTCGAAAGGATCAGCAAGCTGCTGGAATCCAACCAGCCCTCTTCCTCCCTCTCCACTGATTTTGCCCACAAAGTGTTGGTTCTCATCTTGCCTGACCTTAGTGCGCTTCCTTGCAAGGACAGTAAGCTAGAAGGGGAAAACTGGAAGAAGCCCCGCCCTGAGGGTTCTAGACAGTGTGGCTAGCATGGGCCTAGTCCAGACCACGGCCCTGACACTGTAGCATGTTTGAGTACAGGCAACCACGTCTTGTCTCTTCCACCATTACATATATAGCACTCAGCACACTTTTTGGCACATCTAAATACTCAAAATTATTATTTTATGATTATGTCTACCTTATAGATTATATATAGTAGCACATAGGTATCAGCAAGTGAGTTTCTTTCCCCTCAGTAAACAGTGATTGTTTCCAGATGTTCGGTTAGCCTGACAGTGGTGAAAAGGAGAAGCGGGAGAGCTTGTGAGCAGGGCCAAGTAGTGTGGGAGTTAGGGGCGGGGAAAGCTTGTGAGCATGGCCCTCATCTCTCTTGGGTTCCCCTAGGAGAAAGTCAAATCTTGGGTGCTCAAGGTTGCCGGGGGAAGCCATTACATATGCACTGATCATCTGCTTTGCACAGTGTTTATATTTCTATCGTAGAAAAATATGCAGGGCTCCCATATGCACCCCGACCCTGTCCAGAGGGGGTTGCGCTATCATCACAAATACTTTCCCTCTGCTCCGGAGCCCAGAACTGGACTTTGGAAGCACTACCAGTCAGGTAGAAACGGGACCTGACTCCGTTGTCAGATGCAGCGCCTTCCTCCATGCCCAGCACCACCACCCCCCACCCCCACCCCAGCCCTCGGAATTCTCTCCCTGACCTGGTCTCATCCCTGAGCCTCATCCTACATGTAGACTCTCTCTATGGCTGTTCCAAGTCCGTTATTTATACAGCTTGGATGAGAAGGAAGGGAGACAGGGAGGGAGGAGGGAAAGGAAATTATGTAGAGTTCAATTAGGCATTAACAAAATACCTTTGCCATGTCAGCATGGCCACATCAAAATGGCTCTGCAAAACGAGTTTGGCAAAGCACCCTGTGCCTACAGGTCTATAGGTTGACATACAGTGTTGCCCAGATTGTGAGATGCACCCAGCCACCCCCCCCCCCCATCTACCCATCCCCTAATATTTCTGATGAGGTGAGTCTCTGGTTCAGGAAACCAAACTTGTGACCCAGAAGTGGAGGAGTCTGAAGGTATCACCAGGCCCTTTCCTCCCTCTGTCTATTCCTTATCTGGCTTATCCTGGGAGTGGGGCTCTTGCTTCCTGCTTCAGTCAAAGAAAGTCTGAGGCCCTCCTGCCCTCCTACCAATTTTGTGGGGACTCCCTTCATCAGTGTCACTAAAGTCTTTGTACCCCCTTAGAAGGTTGCAAGAACCAACCAGAAAGGGTTGTCTGACACAGAGAACCAAATGACCCATTGCTAGTGGCTCCGTGGCCTGGGTTTCTCCATTTCAGGCAACTTCAGTAGCAATGAAAGGGGTTTCTCCTCTTTATAGGACATTGCCCTGGAGCTCTTTTTCCAAAATGGATATTCCAAGTTTCTTGTCTTTCACAACAGCGATCGGAGTAAGGTCTTCAAAAGGTAAGGGTTTGAAAAATCCTCCTCGGAGAAAACTGATCATGAACTGAGAACAGGACAAAGACAGCTCAGCTCTGTTCTCAGGAGAACTGTTCTCAACCCACAGCAAGCAAGATTTAGATCAGACATGGGAAGAACCTATTGACATACGGAGCTATTGAATCATGGAATGAAGTATAGAAAAAGATGCAGAAATGCCTTCCCTAAATCCGAGAAACAGGCTCCATTTCATGGACTGAAGTGGTTTAGGACAGTAATGACTAAAGGGGGAAAAACTTGTGCAGACACAACACATTTAAGAAGCTGGCTGTTTAATGGGCCTTCCAGAATTTTCTGGCTTGGCTTTTTAATTTTCCAAATAATTTTTTTTGGCTTAATCTTTTCTTTTTGATCCCAGTTGCCAATTTTAGTTGTTCCAATTTCATATTTCACTGGAAAGAATTCCAAACAACTGATTTCCCACTTCTTCATGGAACATCTTTTTTCTTTCTTTAAAGAGAGAAGCCTGCTGTTTTAGTTTAACTTCTTTCTTCGAATAGATTAATGGATCAGTCCAAGAAATCTATGCTAGTGTTTAAATTTTTTTAGTTCTAATGGTTCTTTTTTTTTCATTATTATTGAAGTTACAGATAAATAGATCTGTGGAGAATCTAGAAGGGCTGGAAAGGAAAGCAGGTTCCTAGCCATAGACAGACAACACAGAGAGTGTATTAACAGAAGTTGGGGGAGGGTATGTTCCGCTCCACTTTGGGTTGGGAGTTCTGAGGTGATATTTGACACCCCCAGTCTGGGAAGCCCCATTTTGTGCTCAGAAGTTCTAGCCTTGTCTTCCTGTTGGCTCTGGCCAGTCACTGGCACTCCAACCAGCTGCTGGGTCCAAAGGGCAGGGCCAGAATGGAGAAAACAACTCCTGCAGAGAGGCTGTTTGCGCCAGCTCTGGGCACATCTCCATTGACTGTGAGCCTTCCTCTGAGGCGCCTCCAAGGGGCGCTGTTATATTGCCTCCCAAAATTTTCTTCAAGTTCCATTTTAGACACAACTGAGGAGGTAGATAGTGCCAGGCTGTACCGCACATCCATTTCTCCCTGTGATTTCTGTATGTTAAGCATAGTTTGTCACAGTTAATCTAGAAGTTTTATATATCCCTCGCTCAGGCAGTGAATGTTGGCCATCCCCTCCATGACTTTGCCTCAAAGAGCCTTAAATTAGATGGCATTTTCAGTGGTTGCTGGAATTGGCAATGGGAGGATTGTCAAGTGCCTGGCCCAGAGGAGGTATCCAAAACACATACATGGCTTTTATTGTAACTATTGTTTTATTACCATTTTTATTAAGGCCAGAGTGTATAATGCCAGGGGATGCTGAGGGCCTGCCTCAGAGGTGCACCTGGGTCTGGTGTTCATTCCCTGGGGACAGGATGGGGTATGGGAGGGGCAAGTCTGCACCCTGCCTCTTGACTGGCACCAAAAATGTCTCTCTGGTGGTGGAAGAGTCTTGACTCTGCTGCTGGAATGATCTTTTCCTTTTTTGTTTAGCTTCTGCTCTTTCCAGCCCAGCTTGAAAGGGAAAGGCATCACGGAGGAGCCTCTCAATCTAAGGTAATGGCACAGGCAGGAGCCCAGCCGTGCTCTCTGGGCATGGTGCTGGCCTTGCTTGGATTGTCTTCATTTGTCTGATCCTACCGTAAAGAAGCATCCAAAGATGCATCAATCCGCATTCTCCTCCATTTTTCTCCTTTCCATCCCCACCCTCTCCTCCTACTCCTGGAGTTCCTTCTGCCAATGAAACCTCTACAAACAGACTTGGAATTTCATGTGCTCTGTGGCATTTTCGAACCAAAATGCAAGAAGCAGCCCTCTGCCCACGGTGGGTGGGGCAGGTCACCTGGTGTGGTGTCAGCCCAGGCTCAGCCTTGGTGTCAGGGCCCCGGGGGGGGGGGGGGGGGGTCGTGAGCAATCTCAGGTTTGTCCCTCCTATATGAGACTCTCTGAAAGCTCAGAAGCTAAATTAGCAGACGGTGGAACGTGAGGCAGGTAATAATTCATGAATCTGTGATATGGAGCATCCTCACCGGGGAACGGAAGGCTGACAGCCTCCTCCCAAGGCCTCCGTTTACAAATACCCGCTTCTCTAGAAGGCTAACTCGGGATTGGTGAGTGCTTTTATTTCAATTAGGAGTGAAACTGGAAGAAGAAGGTGGTTCCTGATTTTTTTCCAGGAGTATGACGGATAGGGTAGAGAGGGGTGTCCCCAGGAGTGGCATTCAAAATATAGTGAAAAAAAAACCACCAAAAAACCAAAATATTTGTAATGACCATGGAATGGGTACCACCAAATCATGCACAATGATTTATCAATAGCTTGTTACATGTGGTGGTTGTTGTCTGACAGAGCAAAGTACTCAAAACCTCCCCTGTCCTTATTGAGTTTACATTTTCTTTTTTTTTTTATTTAAAAAAAATTTGTTTAATGTTGATTTATTTTTGAGAGAGACAAAGACAGAATGCGAGTGGGTTAGGGGGCAGGGAGAGAGGGAGACACAGAATCCGAAGCAGGCTCCAGGCTCTGAGCTGTCAGCGCAGAGCCCGACATGGGGCTTGAACTCACGAGCTGTGAGATCATGACCCGGGCCGAAGTCAGACGCCCAACCGACTGAGCCACCCAGGCGCCCCTTGAGTTTACATTTTCTTGAGGAGGACCAAAGAAAACAATGTAAATGAGTGAAATATAAAACCTATTAAATAATGAGTATAAATATTAAAAAAAAAGTCGGTAGAGGGAAGGGTTGAAATCTTAGACAGGGTGGTTAAGGGAAGCCGTCACCGAGAAAGCAATATTTGAATTCAGATGTGAACAAAGTGGGGAAGGGAGTTCTGCAGGTAAACGGGGAAGGAGCATTTCAGGCAGAGGGAAGAGCAAAGCAAAGGCCCCGAGGGGGAGCACAGTGGGCTCAGCTGGGGCCAGAGTGCTTGGGGTGCAGGGAAGAGAAGGGAGAGGGGTAGCAGGAGCTGCTTCATGCAAGCCTTAGGAGCTCCTGCTAATGGCACTGGCCTTTGCTCTGAATAAGTGGGCAGTATCAGAGGAATGATGTGACCTAACTTAAATTTTAAAAGAATCACTCTGGCTTCTGTGTCAAGGTGAGGCGTAGCCGGTCAAAGGCAGAAGCTTGGGAGTCCGGTTAGGAGGCTTGTGCAGTCATGCGGCTGAGAGATGGTGATGGCTTGGAGGGAGGTGGGGTGGCAGGAAGACGGTTTGCAGGGCTCTGTTTATGGACATGTTTTGAAGGTACATCTGCTGGGATTTGTTGACGAAGCAAGTGTGGGGTGTGTGTGTGTGTGACAGACAGAGGGGACTTAGAGACCAAGGCTTTAGGCTCGAGCAAGGGGGAGATGAAATGGGAGCACCGCAGGAAGAAGTACTATGGGGTGCGTTGCTTATCAGGAGCTGAGTTGTGGACATGTTAATTCTGAGATGCCTGTCAGACACTAAGTGGAGGTGTCCTGTAGGCCAGCAGGTGTATAAGTTTAGACTTGAAAGGAAAGGTCCAGGTGAGATGTAAATTTGGAATAGTATCTAAAGCCGTGAGCCTGGCTAAGATCACCAAGAGAATGAATGCACATGGGAAAGAGGTCTAAGGATTGTGCCTTGGGGTCTGCCAACCTTTAGAAGTGAAGGACACGGAGAGGAGCCAGCAAAAGAAATTCAAGCTGTGGCCAGGAAGGCAGGAGGAGCTGCAGGTGTGGAAGGTGTCCTTTAAGCCACGTAGAGTGTTCAAGGAGGGAGCGGCCAGCTGTGTTGGTGTCCAAATGTTATTGGCAGGCCAAGCAAGAGAAGAGCTAAGGAATGACCATTGAATTTTGCAACACGGGGGGGGGGGGGGGGGGCACCGATCACCTTCGAAAGACCAGTCGGAGTAGCTGCCAGCGGAAGCCTCCCTTTAGTTGGTAGATTTAGTGGGGAGGTCCAGGGCGTGCCAAGGGATGGTCCAGCAGGCCGGGGCAGTACTGGGCAGGTGGAGAGGGGGGTAACTGTTTAAAAACTGGAATGGACATATCTCAATAGTTCAACAATGGTACAGTCCTAACTCTGCATATTAGCTGAATATCAGCCCTGGCGACCTCATATTATTTCTGTTTCATACAAACGTTAATGTCCACACTTGGATTTCTCTGCAACGTTTCAGGGCAGGTATGTAAAGCCACTTCAAACTAACTGAAGCAGAAAAACAGATCCATCACCTCATCTCCCTTGAGACCAACAAAGGTCTGGCTCCAGGCACGGCTGGATCTCTGGACTCAATAAACCCCACCCACTGTAGCCGTGTATTTCATAGGGAGGATTTCCTTGAGTTGACTCGGTTCTTGGCAGGCTGTCCAAGCATAATGGCATCAATGTCCCCAGTAGCTCCAGGCTGACAGTCAGTAAGTTAGGAATTCTACCATATGGGGAGTGCTCTGTCCCAGTAATTCTAGCAAAAATCTCAAAAATAAGTTTCATTTGCCAAAGTTAGGTTAGTGCCCATCCCAGAACTAATCAAGTGCTTTCACGGGCCAGATCAGTGTCACGTGCCCACCCATCTTCTGGGAGTGGGATCAGTCCCACCCAGCAATGTAGACCAGACTGACAGGGTGGTGGTTCCCCAAGAGAATCAAGGTTCTGTGATGACAAGAAGGATGAATCCTGAGGGGTGAGCAAAGAAGATGGCCGTCGACTGCTCATGTGGAGAGCTCCCCAGGGACTACAGCACTTCACTGAACCCATTTGTCTCTACAGATCACCCTCCTATAAATTATGCCTGTGATATCACTCTGTGGGCATGCAGCTGTCCCCACAGCCGTGAGCCTCACTCTGTCCATTTCGATACCGTTGCTCTCAGAGTCTTAGAGATGCCTTGCCCCAACAATGCATACCTATGTCCACACAAGTAACCTTCTGAATTTCTGCCTCAGGACTGGGGAGGGCAGACATAGGAAGAGCAGAGGGAAGAATACATACGAGGAGCTCCACTATGGAGCTATGGCCACATACATACGTATGAGGACCTATGACCACTAAGTTGGGGGTCTGTACAAAAGTGACTGCCAAGTAGGAGAATTATTGGCCAGAGGTGAGTCAAAGGTGTGGAAATTACTCATCACTCATTCATAGGGATGACCCTAGACACCAACCTGTGTACTACCTTGCACATGTGGGACAACCAGGCACTGTGCTAATTTTATTTCCATTTTATTTATTTTCTCCATGATGGCTATCTGAACCATTGGATCAGGATCTTCCGGGGCCATTTCACACCTGCCTGGCACAGCCCTAGGACAGCTCCAAGCATGGAGACCCTTGGGAAGTATAAAACAGGAAAGGTCTGGAGTCAGTTGGGAACAATGCATAGCGTGCCAGAGAAATGCTTACATAAGCTCGTGGAAGGCATTCGACAAAATGAGGAAGCCCCAGTGGGAGCACTGGTCCTAAGCTCTAGGCCCACCCAAGCAGCCAGGGACCTGGTGGGACTGTGCTGCAATAGCCAGCAGTGGGCTTTGAGATTGAACCAGTTTGGGCTTGTAGTAGGTGCTCAATAAATACTGTAATTCCTGTGCTTAGTTTTAGCACCACCTGCTGTATATCTCAGGCATGTTTATGGAACATTTGATTAAAAACAGGTGGCTGTCTGTGCTCTCAGATCTTGTGCATCTCTCCTTTCCAGTCTACCTCCCACCAGCCCCACTGTACCATCAGGAGTTTCAGAGAGGGAAGGCAACAGTGGTGCCCAGGCTTAGGAGGGCTTGGCTGGCCATTGTCCCTACGCGTAGAGAAAACCTGATGATTTTCCATTTGGTTTACATACCATGAGTCTTGAAGTATCCCCATTTGCATTTTGGACATTCTGATGAACATGAGCTTCTCATCTCTGATAGAAGTGTGCGGTCCATTCCGAGAGTTTTCAACTAGCCCAAGAGTCTTGGCCTGTGCTGTGGGTTTTGTATCTTCAACTCCCAGCTCTCAAAAGCTGATTTGGCCCCTCTCCAGGCCATTCTACATATATAGGAAACCAGAGCTTTTGGGTGCCAGAGTTCTGCCTGAATTCCAATGACAATGGCTGCCTCCATAACTGAATTCTAAGGAGGTTCTGTAGGCCTGGATCCTAAATGGGAAATACTTGTAAAAGCTGGATGAGCCTGGGATCTGTAATCCATCTCTGTGTCCCCATGGTACAAGACCAGAGCATTCTAACGGCAGCAAGGTGGCATAATCAGATATAGATATTCATGGAGTGTAAGACTCTGGAAGCCTCCAGGAATTTCTTATATAAAGGCAGCTAGACACTTGGCCAGCCAAGTTTCTGACAGCCAGAAAGCTCCACAACGTAAGACGCAGGCAGGCTCTGCTGAGATGTGAGGAGGACCAGTTGGAAAAACCGAAACAGTAGCTGAAGTGACAGGGAAAGGGCAGCTGGTTGAGAATGTATGTGAGTAAACACACATCCTCACACTCGTTCTCTGTAACCTCCACAAAGGGCTGCAAACAGCTTCAAAATTAAATGCAGCACCAGTACACCATTCATTTAGAAATGGCCCCAAAGGTGCACCTGGGTGGCTCAGTGGGTTGAGTGTCTGACTCTTGATACTGGCTCAGGTCATGATCCCAGGGTCGTGGGATCAAGCCCCATGTCGGGCTCTGCACTGAGCGTGGAGCCTGCCGGAGATTCTCCCCCACAACCTCTCTCTCTGCCCTTCCCCGCCCCCCACTCTCTCTCTCTCTCTCTCGAAAAAAAAGACCCCAAAATTCCTTTCAAGGAGACAAAAGTAGATGTGAGTAGGTTAACGAACAACTAGATCAGGTAAATAGAGTGATCTAGTTACCTAATTATCCTGACACTAGGAAAAAAAAATGCAATTGTCCTGGGTTACATTATTTTCCAGGGTCAGAAAACAAGAAACAGGGGACTTCGTGAACTCTTTTTTTTTTTTTCTAGCAAATACTTTCTCTTGGCATTGAATGTTAAATTTGTCCTTATCTAAAATTTTTTTTAACTTTTTTTTAATTTATTTTTGAGACAGAGAGAGACAGAGCATGAATGGGGGAGGGTCAGAGAGAGAGGGAGGGAGACACAGAATCTGAAACAGGCTCCAGGCTCTGAGCAGTCAGCACAGAGCCGGACGTGGGGCTCGAACTCACAGACAGTGAGATCGTGACCTGAGCCGAAGTCGGATGGTTAACCGACTGAGCCACCCAGGCGCCCCAAATTTGTCCTTATCTAAAGGGTAGTGGGTACCAAAGAAGGCAATTCCCTTTTCACATGATATGAAAAAAGAGCCCTGCAGAATAGAATCTTCTATACTGATACTCTGAAAAAAAGTAGGGCCCTAACATTTGGACTTATTTCTGTACATTTCTTTGGGATGCCCACGCGATCTGGATCTGTTATGTTTCTTCCCAGGGGTCTCAGTTCCTGTTGAGCCGAGAATTTAGAAAACTCTCACCGAGATGAGAAAAGGCTTGGATGGTTATCTGGTTCTTCCCTTGGGTCTCTGCTGTACACAGCACACACTTTTAAATGGGCTAGAGGCATCCTTCCATAGCCACGGTCTCTGACATATCGGAAATGCTCCCTTGCCGTGTCATCAGGGCAAGGTGTCCCTGGGCTGGAGGGGGCTGTTATGTGTGTGGCAGGCTTATCTTTAGGACCTGATTGTGTCTGCGTATTTATAATTTCTGAAGTGTTCTCTCGATTGCCTAGCTTACTTAAATATAATGTTTACGAGAAAATGCACTTTTTGGCACAAAGTCCTGCAGTGGAGGGTTGTCGGAGTTTCCTTTATAGATTCCCTTTGAAAAATAATGCAAGACAAGAGTTCAGAAAAACACCCATGAGAAGTTATCAATTCCCACGAGATGATGAACTTTCCTGATAGTCAGTCGTACCCTCCAAGACACCACTGCTAGCAGCGTGGAGGCTAAAACTCAAGTACCTGTCCCCCCCATGACCGTTCCTTCCGTCTTACTCTCCAGAGATCAACGCTGTTGACCAGCTGGGAGGCTAGGGGTCTGTCATGTGCATAGACTGCTTTGATAAAGATAGCTTCGGCCCCATGGCTGAGTGCAGGAACATGCCCCTTGTTCTTAGGAAAACAGCCCCGGGAGGGCAATTGCTGAGACTACACCACTCAGACCCTGGGGGTCTAGAGCAGAGTTGCTGGAACCGGAGGTGAACTAAACAACCTGGTGGTATAACCAATGCCCCCGCATTGAGGAACTTTTCACATGGTTGGCTCAATAGGCCACGAGCAGCTGAGCCTGGTGGCCTCCAGTGAGCGCTGCCTGGGTCACGCGCAGACCTTGGTTTCGGGCCCCGTTCATGTCAGTCTTCTGTCTCTTGCTCACATCTCCTCTTTGCCATACCCTTGGCCATGACCTCAGACCCACTTCTAGGTAGAAGCATAAATCAAGCCTCTCTGTCTACCCCAAGCTTGGCCCCTTTGTCCTTCCAGCTCCACTTAGTCACGTTGCTTCCATTGGACCAAAGGGGGTCAGGGAGGGGGGGTGAAAACCTAGAACTGGGAAGGGAGAGACTCGCTGGCTCAAGGTCCCCCACCCAACTTGCTGCTTGTGCCCAGAAACCACCAGAAAACCTGGAACATGGGTAGAGAAGGCACACATTTTCTTTTTATTATTTGTAGAATCTTTAAGCATAAAATCAACAGTGGATCATTTTAGATTATCTGGTGAACTGAGGTTAAGGTGCTCTTTCTCCTGAAATGCCTTAGCTCTTTGGGATGGTTGCAGAACATTAAGCTTGTCATATTTACTCATAAATTAGCACTTGGCTGATGTACAAGGATCTGTTTATTGCTGCATCTGGGCTGCAAGATTGTTTAAAATTTTTTTTTTATTTTAAAATAACTATAGATTCACAGGAAGTTGCAAAAATAGTACACAGAGTCCTGGTACAGCTTTCTCTTAATTTCCCCTGATGGTTGTTACATCTTATGCAACTCTAGTACAATTTCGATACCAGGAAATTGACATTGGTACAATATGTGTGCATAGTTCTGTGTCATTTTATCTTACGTGTGGATTCGTATAACCACTACCACTATCATCATAATCAATTGTTTTCATCACCACAGAGCTATCTCTTGAGCTACATTTTATGGTCCTGCCCACCCTGTACCACCCCTCATCAGCATTAACGCCTGGCAACCACTGATCTGTCACCTCAATCATTTTGTTCTTTAGAGAATGATCTAAAAATGGAATCATTGAGTATGTGACCCACAGAAACTGGCCTTTTTCACTCAGAATAATGCTATTGAGATCCATCCACATCGTTGCATGTGTCGATAATATGTTCCCTTTTATCACTCAGTAGTATCCATGATATGGATATACCAGGGTTTGTTTAACCATTTGCCTATTGAGAGAAATTTGGTTGTTTCTAGTTTGGGGCCATGGCAAATAAAGAAGACCAGTTACATTTAATATAATTATTGAAATGTGAGGACATAAATCTGCTGTTTTATATTTTGTTTCCTTGTTTACTTTTCCCCTGTTGTTCATTTCTGTTTTTTCTTTCTTTCTTTCTTTTCTTTCTTCCTTCCTTCCTTTCTTCCTTCCTTCCTTCCTTCCTTCCTTCCTTCCTTCCTTCCTTTCTTTTTCTTTCTTTCTTTCTTTCTTTCTTTCTTTCTTTCTTTCTCTCTTTCTTTCCTTCCTTCCTTCCTTCCTTCCTTCCTTCCTTCCTTCCTTCCTTCCTTCTTTGCCTACCTGTGCATTACTGAATGATTAAAATCATACTTTATTTATCTATCATATTTTTAAGTATATTTCTTTGTATGAATCTTTTGTGTAAATTTTAGTTTCAGATGTATTGCATTATAAGTACGTAACTTACCACAAGCGATTAGCATAGAGAGTTTTACTAGTACAAAAGAAGTGTAGAGACCATAAGTCTTTTAAGTCTTAAAGTCTTCTTTTAAAACTTTAATTTTCTATAATTTATATCTATCATTTTTTAAACAGTTCCTCTATATGCATAAAAAAATACACTAAGTATTTCCCAAAGTCATTTTCATACACAGATGGTCTAAATCAAAGAGAGGCAAAGTGAATTTAAGAAGCAAGTCAGTATCTTGGCCAGCACCAGACAGCCTGGCTTCCAGAATGTTCCCCTTACCACTCTTTCTTCTCCTAACCGAGGGCTTTTCTTCTTCAGAGTCGTTTGTTCTTGTTGGCTGATTAGTCTTCAAGGGTTTGCCATAAAGCTATTCTAGGGAGATGTTGATCGGATCCTGGGGATGGAGACAAGAGACTGAGGCAATTACTCCAGGTCATGGAGGCAAAACACAGCAAGGGCAGAGGTCATACAGGGGTCACCTAGGTCATGCCTGGCTTTCAGAAATGGCAGTGACTGGGTTAGCCTAAATAGGGTCTTTGTTCCATTTGAGGAAAGGGAAACCCCATGCTTTTCCTATCAAGTGTTTTTAAGCTTAATACAATTTCCAGGAAGGAAAAGTGACTGTGTATTTTAGACCGTGAAGGAATGTTAACATCAAGCCTTTTTTTCTGATCCCCCCCCCAAAAAAAAGCAATAAAATGTGGAAGAGGACACACAACTCACCTTTATCTCCAATCTTTGCTCCATTCTAATGCCAGTTTTCCTGGCTAACCAGGTGTCTAACATGAATGCATCCTATGGCAAATCAAAGCCCCCTGCCCATTTATTTGTCAGTCCTCATGAAGTTAACGATGCTTACAGCCCTTTCCTAAAACATGGCTATGAGGAAGAAAGCAGAATAAAGCACCTAGACCAAGGATGGCAGATAGAACAAGGATGATGTCATCTTGCACACCAACCACTCAGTTGGCAGCGAATCCAGGGTTGGTGCCTGGAGATTGTTCAGGACCAGGCGTGGTGGAGGAAATATGCCCTGACAGGGCAGGAGAGGGAGGAGGAGGCAAATCCATGGTCCAGACCAGGAGCCCGCCTAGGGGCACAGGGAGACCTTTTATTCTTAGTTCCTGTTCTCTGCCAATCCCTTTGAGTGACTAAGAGGGGAACACTAATTCTAAAGAACGGAAATGGGTAATATCCAAATAACTAGCCAGGATCATATGCCCTTGCATGGATTCTGTACTTCTTGGGTGAGAGAGGAAGTAGCTAAAATAGCACAATGGCGACCTTAGTTAGGGATATGTTCAAGGCCAACATGCCAGTGATGGCTCCTGAGCCTAAGGCATGACATCTCATCAAGCACTTCACAAACATGACTGTTCCACCCACCTTGGGAAGGGCTTCTAATAAATCATTTCAGACATTAAGCAAAGGGAAAAATGTAAAGGATGGTACTCAAAGCTGACCAGGATGTGGTGAAACAGAGTCTCTAATATATTACTGGGAGATACATAAATGGGTAATCTTGTTATAAGTTATTTGATGGCATGTATTAAAAATTATTTTTAAAAACCACACTTCAACGTATTTGTAACAATGAAGCTATACCAAGAAAATAATGCAAAACAGTTTTTAAAGTCTTCATCATATAGGCTTCCATCACAAAATGATTTCTATTGGTGAAAAACCGGAAACGGCTCACATGCCCAACAGTAACTTATGTGTGTGTTTGGCTAGCTTGCAGATGTTTAAAATTGTGGTTTCTAAGACCATGTAATGACTCGGTTTTCAAAGCAGGATAAAAATGATGTAAATGCTATAATTTTAACTGCATATAAAAATATACACCGAAAGGGGCGCCTGGGTGGCGCAGTCGGTTAAGCGTCCGACTTCAGCCAGGTCACGATCTCGCGGTCCGTGAGTTCGAGCCCCGCGTCAGGCTCTGGGCTGATGGCTCGGAGCCTGGAGCCTGTTTCCGATTCTGCGATTCTGTGTCTCCCTCTCTCTCTGCCCCTCCCCCGTTCATGCTCTGTCTCTCTCTGTACCAAAAATAAATTAAAAAAACGTTGAAAAAATTAAAAAAAAAAAATATACACAGAAGAAGAATAAGGAAATCTGCCCGTATTATAGCTGGCTTACATTGTAGAATTGTAGATACTTGAAGATGTTATATTTAAAATTCTGTTGTGGTTTTGTTATTTTCATAATGGAAAACATTTAATAAAGGGAAAAGCTGAAAAGGGAACTTTGATTCATATCTTCAGAGATTTTAGGAACAGTTGTCACAGCTAAGCATTACAAAGGAAAATAGCAGTAATGGGTGAAGAAATGAAGTATGCTGTCTGCTGTGGTTTATAATGCAAAAAAGAAGTAAGCTAGTCCTGCTGAGTGAACAGATCTCTGTACTTTTCCACTGACCACTAAAAAACTTGCCACTGACATAGGAAAGTCTTGATTAGGAAAAGAAAAGAAAAAGGCTTTCCTAAATATGTCTTTTGTGATCCTTTCCTTTTAGGCAGTATGAAGGTATGGATTAGCATGAGTGAATAGTGCATAGAATGTTCTCAGCTACTGTGAGAATTGACTCTACCACTGTCATTTCTGCCAAAGATCTAGTGTGACTAGGGACACTGTCCAAAGTATTGTTTCAGCTTTGAGATGTACCAAGTTCCAGATGATACAGAGAAATGACTTCTCTTGAGTAATTACTCCGTGTGCCATGTGCTTTAGATGCACAACGACCATTATGGTTGGGGCCGGTATTTTCCCCACTTTATAGATGAGGGAACTAAAGCTAAGTAAGATGTCCAGGGAAATGGCAAGAAAGAAGCAGAGCTGCCCTGGACCTAGATCTGTCCAGCTCCAGAATCTTTGGCTTTTCTCAATGCCTACACATATCTTGGCACATATCTCCTAACTTTCTCAGACAATGACATTCTGCCCTGCCTTCTTTCAACTGGTCTGCACACAACAAGGCAAGCTTTCCGCTAAGACACAGTCCCTGCACCTAGCCCAATGCCTGGTAAGGTATTTATGTATGGACTGCACCAACCCATACCTGCACCCATTCTTTCCTTGCTCCCCCACGGGAGTCTGGAAAGGAATGGGACATAATAATATGGGAATGCACTCTCATTCATTCACAGCCGGTCAAGAGCTTGCAGGTTCAGTCTAGAAGGCTCCTAGAGCAAATTGTGCATGTGCAGGCAAGAGACAAAGATAGTACTGCTTTCACCTCCAGATATTACCTGCCAACACTTAATGATACTATCTGCCCATCTCTGTGGCCCAGATTTGTCACCTTCCCAAGACTAAATGTCCATCTTCCCTCCTACCAATCCATGCTCTGAGATTCCTGACTTCCAAAACCCTGAACCAAAGCATTCCCGTGGAATGAACTCCACATTTGGGAGCTGGCAGTTGGTCCTGAAGTGTATGACAATGTGACTAAGAGCATGCTAACAATATTGGCTGCCCTGGCCACGGGCTGTAGGCAGGAGACTTCTGGGAAGAAGTGGGATGGATGGCCCTTTTCTGACTCATTGTGCCTGTACATATGGGTGTGTGCATGTAAAGAAGAGAGAAACGTGTGGAATGGCAAAGAACTAAAAGCCCTTCAGTCAACAAAATCACAAGCCAAGGAGGTAGGGAAAGGTATTTTATGGGCTTGGCTGGAGGAACTGTTGCAATAATGGGGGGATCCCATAATTCCCTGTAGATGCAGCCCCCTGCCATCTTCCCTCCCTCCCTTTCCCCTTCCTGCCTCAGGGTCAGGGTCCCAGGTCACCTCCAATCTTCCTGTGAATCCTTGGCCATGGAGTTGGGTGAGACCAGATTAGAAAAGATGGCCCTTCTTGGTGTTGCTGCGGCCATAGTCTTGATTTTGTTCAGCTTGTCCCGGGCCTGTTGGCATTTTCTCAGGCAAGTCGTACACAGATCCTTCTCCTCCACCAGATGCAAGTTTTCCAGCCTCCTGATGGAATCTATGAATGTATCTGACTCCTCTGTCTTGGGAAAGGGATTTCGCTTTGTGTTGAGCTTTTTGAGCTTGGGGAGTTTGGCGATACTTTTGGGGATGGTGCTCAGCATGTTGTCATGTAGGCCCACCTCATGGAGCTCCTTCAGAGCACCCAGCGTGGTGGGCACACTCTCCAGATGGTTCAAACCCAAGTTCACAGTGCGGATATTCTTGAGCTGATTGAGTTCTACAGGCAGCCCATTGGTGGTTAGCCTGTTGTTGCTGACATTGAGGTAGAGCAGAGAAGCCATCTGGCCGATGGACTCAGGGAGCTTGTCGATGTAGTTGCTGTGCAGGTCCAGCCACCGCAGGTTCTGGAACTTGGAGATTGAGTCAGGGATCTTTCTGATCATATTCCGGCTAAGGTCGAGCTCATCCACATCATTCAGTCTCAGGATACACTTGGGGAAGGTGGTAATTCCCATCTTGCTCAAGTCAAGGCGTTTTTTCCCATCAAATGTAATTTTGATACAATTCTTGGCCACATTAAGGGTAATCTTCTTGCCCTTGGTGCCTTTCCTGCCTTTGGCCATGTTCTTTTAGTAAGGGTGTATGTTTGGAGTGTGTTGTTCTGATTGGTTGGTGATCGGTTTGAGGGAAAAGTCACAAGAAACTGCTAGAAGATATACTCTGACAAGAAGAGAAAATATGTCTAGTTAGAAGATGATGTGAGGGCACTAGACTCCCCCCAAATTGTAATGCTTCTCTCGCTAATGGTTAGAGACGAGATAGACAGAAATTAGGGCGTCAGCAGGAGTAACCTAGCCAAAGATCTTTAGCAAATTCAATTCCCTCTTCAGGGGTGCAAGGTTGGCCTGAAGGATGCTCAACACCCCTCTGTGCCATTCCTTGAAATATGAATCTCTCCATTATCCTGGACTCCTCCTGCTAAAGTGTGTGTGTGTGTGTGTGTATGTGTGTGTGTGTTCTTGGCTATCGGCCACTTCCCAGACCCTCACAAAAATCTAGTGTTTCTTTCAGTTATCTCATGAATCCTTAGGGTGGGTGTGCTGAGTTCTCAGAAGCAGCATAGGGGCACCTGGGTGGCTCAGTCAGTTAAGCATCCAACTTCGGCTCAGGTCATGATCTCACAGCTCATGAGTTTGAGCCCAGTGTCAGGCTCTGTGCTGTCAGCTCAGAGCCTGGAGCCTGCTTTGGGTTCTGTGTCTCCCTCTCTCTCTGCTCCTCCCCAACTTTCTCTCTCTCTCTCTCTCTCGCTCTCTCTCTCAAGAATAAAGAAACATGAAAAAAAAAAAAAAAAGCAGCATAGCCTGGGTATGAAATGAGGGGGGAGTGAGGAATGACTTACGTATTACATCTCTCCTCACCTTCTGGACCCAGAGGCACTAGTCACGCCTTAGCTACTATCACTGCAGTGCAACAGAAACAGCCCAGGAACGTCTTTTGCTCAGCCCACAAGGGAGAGTGTGTGCCTACACTGTGCGAATGAGTGTGGAGGAGCCAGGGTTGAGCCTGGCAGCATGTAAAAGAATGCTGTCTTTTTCTACTTCCTACCCCCTACACCTCCTCCCTTCACAGACTTCACACTGAAATCCAACTGTAGACACCTCTGCACTGGTAGGTATGATCATAGTTATGACTGCCGCCATACAGAGAAGTAGAAGGTACAGAGTCATGGGTAGCTTCTGGCCTCAGAATGCTTAGCTTAGAAGTCTAGATCTGCATCGAAGAGTTTTCTTCAATTTTTAATGCCACAATTTTCTCGTTTATGAAAACATCCCCCCTGTAGGGCTCTTGGGGAGTGCAAATTATCTAAGTATAAAGCACTTACAACAGTGCCTGGCACATAGTAAAAGGTTGATGAATGTTAACTATTAACTATTATTATCAGAACTTTGCACATATTCCTTTTAATCTTCAACAATCCAGTAAGATCCATCGGATTATCTTCATTGTAAAGGGAGGAAGACTGAGGCTCAGGAGCAAGGAAGATCTTCAGCTAGGAAGAGAATGAAAACTGTTCTTTCTTGTTCTAGAGGCTGTTTTCTAAAGCTTGCTTGCTGATTTTCTATTTTGGGCCAAGCTCCCACCCTGAACAAAAGCATGCTGTCAGGAGTCAGATGCGGGCATTTTCCCACTAGATTAAAATATTAATTCTAAGTAGGCTGTGGAAAGTTAAGTATGTATATTTTAAATCTCCAGAGCAATCATTAAAATAATATACAGACATAGGAAAAACCGAAATACGAACATTAAAATGAAACGGTAAAAAAAGAGTCAAGTAATCTAAAAGAAAGCAGAAAAGGGGAAATGGAGCAAAAAACCCAACTATTAAAATGGTAGACCTCAATCCAAACGTATCGATACTTCCATTAAATGAAAATGACCTAAACACAGCAATCCAAAGTATAATTATCAGAATGAATAGTAAAAGAAAAAGACCCAATTATATGCTATCTACAAGAAATCTACTTTAAACAAAAGTAAGTTACACTAAAAGAATGGAAAAAGGCATACTACACAGACATTGAAGGAGAACTGGAGTGACTTTATTAATATCAGACAAAGTATGTTTCAGAGCATGAAAACTTACCTGAGATTAAGAAGAATACCACATAATGATAAAAGACACACTTCACCATGAAGACACGAAAATAATAAATGTATATGTACTTAAGACCAGAGTTTGATATAAAAGAATTGAAAACTGGTAAAATTGAAAAAAGAGATAGGTCTGTCATTAGAAGTGGAGACATCAATACTTGTCACTCAATAATCAACAAACCAACTAGAGAGAAAATCACAAGGAACAGGATTTCTCAACCTTGGCTCTATTGACATTTGGAACCATATAAATCTTTGTTGTTAGCAGAGGTGGGGCAGTGACGGGGGAAAGTTCTGTTCTCTACATTGTAGGATATTTAGCCAGCAAAAGGCCAGAAGAGTCTACCCACTAAATGCAAATAGCTCGCTACTAGTTTTAACAACAATAATGTCTCTAAACATTGCCAACTCCTCACTGGGGGACAAAATCCCCGCCAGATGAAAACTGCTGATCTAATTGGCCCATAAAACATTCTGCCTAGCAACAGAATACACATTTCTTTTCAAGTGCACATGGAATATTCACAAATATGTACTGTATTCTTGGCTATGAAACAAATCTTAACAAATGTAAACAAATTGAAATAAAGCAAAGAATCGTCTTTGAAAATAATGGAATTGAAATTAGAAATTAATATCAGAGCGAGAAGTGGAAAATCTCCACAATTAACAATTAAGCCATATATTATAGATATTCATGAATCAAATAAATCTCAAGGGAAATTAGAAAATATCTTGAACTGAAGAAAAATGAAAATAGAACATGTCAAGGCTTATGATATGCAACTAAAGCAGTGATTAGAGGGAAATTTATAGCTTTAAATGTTCATACTAGGAACATTTTTAAAAAGTAAGAAAGGTCTCAAACCAATAATGTAAACTTCCATGTTTTTTTTTTTACTTTTTAAAAAAATTTTATTCATTTTCTGAGAGAGAGAGAGAGCGCGCACAAGCGGGGTAGGGGCAGAGAGGGAGAGAGGGAGACACAGAATCTGAAGCAGGCTCCAGACTCCCAGCTGTCAGCACAGAATCCGGCACAGGACTCAAACTCACAAACCACAAGATCATGACCTAAGTCAAAGTCAGACACTTAACCGACTGAGCCACCCAGGTGCCCCTAAACTTCCATCTTTAAAAACTAGCAAAGAAGATCAAAATAAACCTAAAACAAGCACAAGGAGTAAATGATAAAGAAAGGGGAAGAAATCAATAAAATTGAGAGCAGAAAGACAACAGAGAAAATCAATGAAACTAAAAGCTGATTCTTTGAAGAGATTAATAGATTTGAAAGTCTCTAACCAGACTGATAAAGAAAAAGGGAAAGAGAAGGCACATTTTATGAATATCAGTAATTAAAGAGACAGACATTAAAGGAATAATAAGGGAATAGTACAAACAACCTTAGAAAAAAACTTAGGGGTAATCAAACACAAACTAAAAATCTCATCAGTAAAGAAATATACAACCTATGAAGACCAATATTCATTAAAGAGACTGAATTCATACTTGGAAAACTTCCCTTCCCAAATCTCCTGACCCAAATAGTTCTATTGAAAAACTCTACCAAAAATTTAAAGACAACACCAATTTTACATGATCTTTTCTAGAAAAAAGCAAAGGGAGCAATGCCTAACTTATTTTCTAAGGCCAGCATTCCCCTGATACTAAAATCACACATAGGCCATATAAAAAAAGAAAACTGCAGACTAATATTCTTCATGAATATAGACACAGAAATTCTCCATAAAATATTAGCAAAAAGAATCTAGTAATATGTTAAAAGAAAAATACATGACAACCAAATGGGAAGGCAAGGTTGACTCAGTATTCAGAAATCAATGTAATGCAGCATACATCATATTACTGCATTAATTGAAACTAATTAAAAAGAAAAAAATACATGATCATATCAGCTGGTGCTGAAAAAATTTATGGCAAAAGTTAACATCCATTTATGACATCAAACCAGTAATAGAAAGGCTCTTTCTTAACCTGATAAAGGGCTTACACACACACACACACACACACACACACACACACACAACTCTACAACTAATATCATACTACAACTAATATCATACTTGGTGATAGACTAAATTTCCCTCTACATTTGGCAACAAAACAACAAGGTAAACTCTCAGTATGCCTATTGAACATCATATTGGAAATTCTAGCCAGTGCAATAATGCAAAAAAAGTAAGTCATACAGGCAGGAAAGGATGAAACAAAACTCTCCTTACAGATTACCTGCTTGTTCCCCTAGAGATTTCCAGAAAATTTAAAAAACACTCTTAGAAGTAATTAATGAGTTTAACAATGTTGCAGGATACAAAGTTAACACCTTGGTTAATACACACATACGCACACACACACGCACACACAAAACCACTTCTATACTCCAGCAACAAACAATTGGAATTTGAAATTTGGAAAATAGTGCTCCAAAAAATAAAACACTTGTGTATTACACATAAGTAACAAAATTGTACAGGATTTCTGTGATGAAAATTACAAAACACTGATGAAATAAAGCAAAGAAGATCTAAATAAATTGAGAAACATAGCATGTTTATGAGTTGGAAGACTCAGGATAGTTGAGAAGTCAATTCTATCCAAATTGGCCTAAAGATCAATACAAATTCCAGCAGGATTATTTTTATACGTGAATGAACAGACTTTAAAATGTGTATTGAAAGAAAAAGAAACTAGAGGTCCAAAAAATTTTGAAAAAGAAATAAAGTTGAGGGATTCATGCTTCTAGTTTTAAAATTTACCATATAATTACAACACATGGTTTTGGTGAAGGGAGACATACATAGATCAGTGGAATAGAAAACAGAGTACAGAAATAGAACCACACAAATATGGCCAATATTGTCCATTGATTTTTGACAAAAGTTCAAAGGAAATTCATTGGAGAGGCAATGAACTTTCCAATAAATGGTGTTAGAACAATTAGTCACTGAAAATAAAAAAAAATTGAATCTCAAACTATTGAAATTAATTCAAATGAACTCAAATTGGATCACAGATATGAATGTAAAGTATAAATCCATGAAACTTTTAAAAGAAAACATGTAAGAAAATCTTCATAAGCTTGAGTTAGGCAAAAGTGCAATCCATTAAAAAAATAAAATACTGACAAATTGGACTTCCACAAAAAATTATTGCGCTCTTAAAAAATTTGAGAATAAAAAGACAAGCTACAGAATGGAAGAAAACATTCGCAAAATACATGTCCAACAAAAGGACTATCATCTAGAATCTATAAAGAACCCAAGGTCAACAGTAAGAAGACAAACAATACAATAAAAATAAAATGCCCAAGAGATTTAACAGGACTTTTCACCATAGAAGTTATGTAGTTGGTAAATAAACCCACAAAAGGTTGCTCAACATCATTAGTAACTAGGAAAATGCCAATTACAATCACAAACAGATACCACTGCACAGTTATCAGAATTTCTAAAATAAAAAACAAAATGAAACATAAAAAGCTATATAGTACAAAGATTTGGTGAGGATATAGGACAACCAGAGCACTCCTGCATTGCTAATGGGAATTCAAAATGTTACTCTGAGAAACAGTTTGGCAATTTCTTATAAAATTAATTGTATACTTATCCTATGACCCAGCGTTTCCCTGACCAGATAATTACCCTAGAAAAACAAAAATTCAGGTTCACACAAAAACTTTTCCATGTGTGTTTAAGGCTACTCTATTCATAATTGCCAAAGCCAGAAGAAAACAGCACAAAGGCTTTTCAGCGAGCGGATAAAGAAATTGTGGCATATCCTTATTATGGAACACTGTTAAACATAAAGAAGACAAATCTATTGATGCATGGGACAACTTGGATGAATCTCAAAAGCATGTTGCTGAATAAAAGAAGCCAGTCTTAAATGCTTATATAATGAATGATTCCATTTATACGGCATTCTGGAAAAGCCACAATGATAGTACAGAAAACAGATGAGTGGTTGCCAGGGATCAGGGGCGGGCAAGGTTTGACTACAAGGGAGCAGCAGGAAGGAGTCTTCCAGGGTGCTGGAACTGCCTGTATCCTGACTGGTGCTTATGGGAATGAAGCTGTACATATGTCAGAACCCAGAGAACTGTGCGCTAAAAAAAAGAAATTGTACAGTTTTTTTTTTTTTTAACTTAAAAAGATTTAGGACTCCGTATTCTCTTTCTGTCCTTTTCACTGTGGCTGCTTGCTTAGCCGGGTTTTGGAGTAAAAGTCTGTGACTTTTTATGCCCCCACTTAGTCCTGGCCTGCCCAGTAAAAGGCATCCAAACGTGTACCATGTGGCATTGCTACGGTACATGTGCATATCCCCACAGGGAACAGCAATGCATGAGGCACATGTCAGAAAAACTGCCCTACTGCACTTGAGTTGAAATCCCAATTTAAAAAAAGATGGGCCGGGGTGCCTGAGTGGCTCAGTCAGTTAAGTGTCTGACTTTGGCTTAGGTCGCATCAGGCTCTGTGCTGACAGTTGGGAGCCTGGAGCCTGCTTTGGATTCTCTCTCTCTCTCTCTCTCTCTCTCTCTCTGAAAAATGAATAAACAGTTAAAAAATTTAAAAAAAGATTGGCGAAGAGCAAGGGATCCTGTGTTCTCATCTTAATGCTTATTAATTGCTTTCCACATTATAATGTTGTTAGATTTAGCAAATAAAATTACAAATTCCCAGTTAAAGTCGAGCTTCAGGTAAACAACAGAACATTTTTTAGTATACATGTGCCCCACACATTGCATAGTTCTGTATTTTATTGGGCAATTCTGTCACATGGTTCTGAACAAATAGTAAAGTTTCCTTTGTTCATGATCCTTGTATTAGTTCTTTGGGACCAATTTAAGCTAAATCCATGTGCTTATTCCTGCATTCGTTCATCCATCCATTCATTCATCCACTCATTGAGTAAGTATATTGAGAGCCTGTTATGTGACAAAGCTCTGTGTTACACAAGTGAGCAAAAAACAGGGCCAGTCCCCGAGCTCAAAGAGCTAAAATCTAGATTGCTACTGATTCTGACCACCTGATTCTCCTGAGCTCTCCAAAGTCTGGGTTGTCTTTTGTATTTCTTATATTCAAGATAAAGTTCAGCTCAGAAAGGCCAAACACGATAAGCATGTGCTAGAGGGGCCCTGGATGAGAAGGATGCTTCCAGTAGACTGAAGATCCACCCAGGTGAGCCCCGTTAAGCCTGCTCCCCAGAGCCCATCCACACCCTGGTAAGAAGCCCTCCATCTCTGATGAGTGATGGGAAGGAAACAGCACGGAGCTGCCCACAGAGCACTTCTCCATTAAGGACTACTCAACAGGCCCTTTGGCTCTGAGCCTGCCCATTAATTACCCGCAAAGCAAAGCAGGGGCTAGATAATGCACTGTACCTCCTCCCTGGTCCATCTGGGTCCCCAGATGGCCCCAGGCCAGGTGAAACGTGATCAGCCCCCACCACCTTCACACTTTTCCTCAGGGCCACCCTACCTGGCTGGGTCCCTTGCTCTTGGTTATGAAGAGCAGGTGTATTATATTGCTCAAGGCCCATCCTGACCCCCTATGCTGCTGAGTGCCCCTAGAAGCAGACCAGTGCAGGAAGACCTGCAAAGACCCCAAAGACCAGGACTATATGCCTTCTCTCATTCAACTTGGAAAGGTCAGCATCCTGCCCAGTTCTTCCCATTGAGCAGGAGAGTAAGTATTGGCAAAAGAAGTGTAAAACTCATGATCTTTTGATTCAACTAAAACTGGTTAGATGGTCTGATGTTACCAATTCACAGAATCTTCTAATGTCAAAGTGAGACCAACAACCCACACAAGGGAAGCTGGAAATCAGAAAAAGAGATAGAAGTTGATAGATAGATGGAGAGATAGATGGATGGATGGGCAGACAGACAGATGAATGGATGGATAGATGAGTAATATATTTCATATCATACGAATAGCTGAGAAGCCTAATACAAAACATTTTTCAAGGTACTGAGTCTTTTTATCTTGAACAATTGGTTTTTGTACTTTGGAAAAACTGGACCAGTTGGTTGACTCTAATTTTTAATTAATTTTTCTATCTAGTCATTGTGAATCAAACAGCATGGTGGGACACCCCATGGATATCTAAATTAAAAATGTAATGGCAACCTATATTTTAATACCATCAAAATACTTGCAGGCATTTTTCAGTTGTAAGGTTGTTATCATCACTATGATAATAGAATTTATCTTGTGCTTCGCACTCATGTGTCTTTATATTTGTAATTAAGACTGATTTTGTATACATTTGATATCTTTAACATCTTGCTAATGTGATCTCACAATAATTATTTCACTCTTTTGACTAATGCACTGAGGTACAGGAAAGACGCACTGTAGAACTGAAACCCCCAAACCCTGCCATTTCATAGCCAGTATTGGAACTAACTTCACAGCAAGTTTCATACTGTATGGGTGAGAAATTTCTTGCTTGCGGGCCATCTCTTAAGGGGAAGTGGTGTGAACCTCCTTCAATAAAATCACTCATGCCAAAGGCATTGCATTTATTTTCTCTCCTGAGTCTCGGAAGACCCGTTCACTAGGCACGCAAGAGGCCAGCCTCACTTCTGCTGTGACTTTCCACGTATCTTCAAATCATTCCCTGTCGCCTCCACCTCTTCCTAAAATGTGTTGTACCTTCTTGTAAGCAGCCATGTGGCAGATGAAGATGTGGGTGGTCACTGTGGGGGCATCTGTGGAGTGCATCTGTCTGGAACTTCTATCCAGGTCTCTAAAATAGGCACTAATGTTTGACTCAGGTGTAATTTTCACTGGGGGAAAAGAATTGCCATTTTGTCTAATGCCCATTCTGGGCCAGGATCTGTGTGCTCCCTCTACCCATTTTACAGAGTTAGCTGGTTTGCAAAGCATAGGCTTACTGGGGGTGTCTAAACATGAAGTGCTTTTATTTTTCCCATTACTGCCCCCAGCTGTGTTATGCTGTGCCCCTCTTTCCTCTGGGCAGAAGGACAGATTGTCAGGAAGGGGATAGGGGACAGACTGGAGGCAGAAAAGATTTCTGTGGAGCTCACAACGTCGGCTTCACCAGGCACTTGGCAGAGTTGATGGGGAGAGGTGGACAGCAGGAGTGGAGTCTTACAGGGTCCCCATGATCCTGGGGGTTTTCTGACATCAATTTCAGAAGATCCGCTCAACCTCATTCACTCAGGTGAACTGTTCCAAAGTAACTACTGGGGACACGCTGCTGGGCCCTTCCTATATCTACACAGCAACTATGCCAAGTATCATTCTGAGTTTGAAAATAAGAGAACCGAGGCTCAGAGAAGTCAGGTGTCTTCCCCAAGGTAACACAGACAACACAGCACAACCAAAGCAAACCTAGATTTGTCTGATACCAAAGCTTACGATCTTTGTGCTACGCTATCCTGCCTTTCTTCTCTCTCTTCTGCTGCCTTTGCTCTAGCAGTAAGAATTGCTTATCCTTGGTGGCAGGCGGGGGGCGGGGGGTGGGGACACATTGCCAGCCCTCTGACTCCGAGGAGAAGAAGACATTTTGGAATCCTAGCACTCCCAGGGCAAAAGACACCTGTACCAGAAATTAAAGCTGCTTGCCCCTCACGTCCCCCAAAAGGTGTGCTGCCGGTTTTGGTCACCTATGGGGTCTCTGATGTAGGAACGAAGATACATCACAGAGTCGCAGACTCTGGGTGGCCAGACATTCACTTAGGCCCATTCTGACTTGGCATGGGTTAGCCAGGGAAGTGCAATGCAGCAGGATTAACCTGCAAGCAGCTTAAGGGGAACGGAGTGGACTCCCCAGCTGAAGTAGCTGACCAAACTTTGGCCAAAGTCCCTGCCAGGCCAATAACGCAGATGTCCCACTGACCTTTTGGAGGCCCCACATGCAAATTGGGGTCCCCAAAGAAACCATTTCAGACCATTGCCTGCTCACCGTATTGGCCAGGGGCTAATGTGCAGGGTGTTCGTTCTCCTAGATACATATATGGATGTGTATCTCTGAATAAGATGAATTTTAAAGGTATTGTAATAGCATTAGTGAGAGAGAGAGAGAGTTTAAAGGGTACACATATGCCACCACAGTTTACCTAATAGGCATGTGCCCCCAAGCAGGTGGTGATGGAGATGGGAATCTGTTGTCCCTCAGCTGTGCTAGTCCCCCAGCACCCCCACAGTGTGAGCTTCTTGCCACCCTGAATTTGTCAAGAACGTAAAGATAAAGGTTTTCATCCAGCATGGTCTGGAAACAACCCACCACATTCCTGGGTGCTCACCACAATTTGGGGCCCTCTTCTGCCCTGGGGGGTGGGCTGCTGGCTGTGTAGGGGCCCCGAGAGACTGTATGCAAACCACCAGAAGTTTGATTTTCACCATGTGGGCTTACTAAAATCTAACCCCTGTAACATGCACGCCTGACATTCCCAGACAGGAGCCCATCTCCATGTGTCTATCGCATGATGCTGTCCACCCCTCCACCCCTCCCCACACGCGTGCTGAGCCCTTAGAGGCACATCATGCCTTCTCCTCCACAAAGCGACCTCCCATTTGCCATTCCATTCAGTCCTCACTACTCTCCTTTGAGGTGGGACTATTCCTCCTACCCTGAGATAAGGACGCTGTGGGGCAGAGTGGGGCATGAAGTATTTTATCCGAGCTCAAACGGCTCCCCTTTCCCCAAGGCTTCTGCGTGGAGTGTTCTTTCCATGACACTCTGCAGCAAACAGAGTGTCTGTGTGGAAGTTATCAAGTTCACCTCATGTGGCAGTTATCTGGTTAATCTGATCAACGCAGCTCTAAGTATCTTACTGGGATATTATACACGTATAGCTTTGTCTACCCTTAATATTATTTACTTCTTCGTCCTTAGCAACAGCGAGGCTCTGTACATGTGCTGCCTGGGAAGTCGTTATCTGTCAAACTGCCCCGTTCCCCTGGCGGATAATAAGAATTCAACTTTTATTTGGAGCAAAAGTTCCCAGGGGGTCACATGGCCCAATAACAAAAGATTATGATTTCTTATTGGTTTAATAGCATCTATTTTGTAATTCTGAATGTACTCTGTTTTAATTGGATTTGTTAAAGGAACAAAAGGGAATAGGTGCCTTACAATTAAAATAAAATATTAAGATTATTAGTTTAACAGACTAGAAATGCCTTGTTCATCAACTAACACATTCAAAACGCACAAACCGACCTCCCCACCCAGGAAAGCGGAGGAACCAGTGAGTCCTGGCACCTCGAAACCTCAAGAGACGAGTCTGAATTCAATTTCAGCCAATGTGGTTTAAATACTGCTGTGGCCACATAGCAGGTATTGCATTTTCTCCTCACAGCCTCGGCCTCCCTTGCAGATAAGGAAGTGGGCTCAGAAAAGCGGCCTGGAAGGATGAAAAGGACAGGGGCTTTGGACCCACATGGGTGGCCGCCCATCTCCCCATTTACCATCCAGGTGACCTCGACCAATCTCTTGAGCCTCACTGAGCTTCAGCTCCCACTTCTGTGAATAAGATGTTATAAATGGCTGCTTCTGAAGGTGGGGTGAGGGTGAGTGAGCCTTGGAGGCGTATATTGTGACTTCGCATGTTGGGGGAGAGGGGATTAGTGGCATGATGACAGCCTCACTGATCAACAGTGGAGTCATGTTTCACAGCCCAGTGTCCTTACTGGGATCCCTGCCTACCCAGGTGCAGACTTCAGATGACTTTCTCCTGTAGCACAAGGAGACATACATAGCTCCTTGAGGCACAGGCCCCCCAGGGTCACGGAGATGGGGGGTAGTTCTCCTCAACTGCCCTGTGTGTGTGCATTTCTTCTGTACCCCATCTGGCCCCAGGGAGGACTTGCTGTGGGGTGAACAATGGCACAGATCCCGTAATCACTGGCAGGTACCCTGGTGTAGTGCCTCCGTCTGCTATAGGAAAGCCCCTAGCTCCAAGGGGGCTATAGATGCCCCCATGTGAAGCTGTGAGATTCTTCAAAGGGAAGCCCTGAAGATCGACCATAAGGGAGCAGTTGAACTTCCCATGGCCCTTTTAGATTCCTTTATTCATTAACAGTATGGACAACTGCCATGGATGAGGCGTGGTTTTATACAGCAAGCAGAGTGAAGAAAGAGATGAACAAAAGCAAAGAGGCACACAATGCCAGGTGGCCATGAGTGTTTGGAGAAGAAAGAGTCGGGACAAAAGAAGCAGAGATGTTCCTAGGGGAGACATACACTTCTGGGGACAGTAACCAGGAAGGGCCTCTTTGAGAAGAAAACATTTGGGCAGAGACTGAAGGAAGTGAGGATCCAGGGAGATGGGGAGGGGTATTTTGGATAGAGAAAACATCAGATGGAAAGGCCCTGTGGCAGAGGGAAGGCAATGGATAAGCAGAGGGGAGAAGGAGGGGAGAAGATGGAAGGAAGGAAGGAAATAGAGGAGGCAAGGTGGGAGGGAGGGAGAGGAGAAAGGAAGGCAGGCAGACCAGAGGCACAAAAACAAAATCAGCAAAAAAGAATGAGAGCAGATAGGATATGGCTCATTTTACAAATTATACTCTAGCTGTTTTGAGAAAAACCCTAAGGCCTGTCAAACTAAAGAAAGAAGGCCAGTGCCTACACTTCTCCCAGGGTGATCACAGACAAGCCGTGTCCTCTCTAATTTCTACCTGATACAGAAGGAAATCCAGCCTCCGGCTGGCATCACCCACAGTGTTATCCTGGGCTGGTACCTCACCGTGGAGTGTGGGCCCTCAGATAGGGCTGGGGGTCCATCAGGAAGCTACCATGTACAGGACCCCACTGAGTGGGGGCACCAGGGGACAGTGGAAATAAACCAGATGTGGCAGAGGGTTGACCAGGCTGGATTTGAACCGTGTCTGCCGTGGGTTCCCTGGGGACCAGAGCCAAGTTACTTGCCTCTTCTCTGTCTACACTTGATACCTTGGTGATGTCACTGAGTCTCATTGCTTTAAATACATGACTCCCCAGTTTTTGTTTCTTACCTAGACTTCACCCTTGATCCTAGACTTACATATCCTTCTTTCTGCCTGCTTAGCATTTCTACTTGGACGGTGTAAAGACACCGAAACACACTGTGCCCAAAACCAAGCTCGCTGTCGACCCGCTGCACCCATAGCCTTCTCTGACCAGGCTGTCGGCAACAGCATCTTGTGTATCAGGCACCAAACTGTGGCCCCATGCTCAGTACCCCTTTCCTCTTATACTCCATGTTCAGTCCAT
Source organism: Neofelis nebulosa (assembly GCF_028018385.1). Classification (NCBI taxonomy): domain Eukaryota; kingdom Metazoa; phylum Chordata; class Mammalia; order Carnivora; family Felidae; genus Neofelis; species Neofelis nebulosa. The sequence goes on from NC_080794.1 coordinate 51,387,071, forward strand.
CGGGAAATCCTGTGGACTCTGTGCTCAAAGTAGATCCAGAATCCTACCATTTCTCACCACCTGCCCAAGAGCCACCCTGGGCTGAGTCCCTACCATTTGCCACTGGCCATTTGCAGTGGCTTCCTACCTTGTTTTCCTGCACCTGTCTTTACCCTATGCAGTCTCTTCTCAACACATCAGCCAGGGGACTTCTTTTACCACAGCTACCATGTTACTCCTTGGCTCACAGCCCTCTAGTGTCTCCTGTTTCACCCAAGTAAGGGCTGGAGACCTTCTAGTGGCCCTATGGCCTGACCCACTGCCTCTCTGAGGGACTCCCCACCACTCACGCCCATGCTTACTCCATATCCACCACCCAGCCCGGCCATTCCTCTAACTGCCCCACAATTAGCCTTTGTTCCAGCTGCTCCATTATTCTGGAAGGTTCTTCTCTCAGGTATTTAGTGGACTGACCTGTTGATCTTCTTCAAGGTTTTGGGTAAATTCTACCTTTTCAATTCAACCTTTCTGATCCCCCAATGAATGATGCAAACTAAGCCCCAACATGCATGGATCCTTCTTGCTCTGCAATACTTTTTTTTTTTGAGGTTTATTTATTTATTTTGAGAGAGAGAGTGCATGCGCAGGTGGCGGAGGGGGGGTGGGGAAGAGAGGGAATCCTAAAAAGGCTCTGAGCTGTCAGCACAGAGCCCAACATGGGGCTCAAACTCACAAATCGTGAGATCATGACCTGAGCCAAAGTCAGACACAACCGACTGAGCTACCCAGGGACACCTGCTGCACTTTCTTCCATAACACTTAACACCTAAATATATTTTATGGTAGACTTACTTATTAAGCTTATTTTTATTGTCTGTCCCTTGCTCTCCTTCCTCACTAGACTCTAAATTCCCAGTGCTTGGCAGACAGGAGGCCCTCAGTCAGTATTGGTTGAATGAATGAATTGTAGGTGCTTAACAAGGTCGTTCCAGTTCCCTTGACCTCAGAAAGGGGTCAGCTTCGTCCCAGATTCCACAGCTTTTAACAGGTGCTATGTAATCCTCTTGACCCACTGTTTTTCCACCTACTTTGAAAGGACTTCTAGAACATGCAGACTATTTTTTAAGGGAGAAGTCTACAGGGGAAAGATGTTACTTTCACACCAAATATTTATTAGTCACCAAGTGTGTACCCAGCCCTGGGTGGGGCACACTTGAAGATAGGAAGGCTTTCCAAATAGCTGCATACAATGGCGTGATCAACTTTTTGGCTGTGAGATTAAGTGTGCAGGGAGACTGGAAAGCGGGTTAGTAGTACAGCAAATGAAATTTTAATTGGGTTAGGTCAAAGAGAAAGAAAAGCTTCTAAAAGTAGGAATGAACAAGTGGAAAGGTAGAGCAATGGAATCCAGCAGGAGGTCTGAGGAGATGGGGCTGACCATCCCGGAAGGGACGGGCCCCCCGGCTAGCCAAGAAGCACAGATGCCACTTCTAAGCATTTCCCTTCAAGAACTAAGAACAAAACGTTCTGTATAAATATGTTTATGGCAGTGCCACTTAAAATAATAAAACAAGCGGACACGATCCACATATCTAACAATGGACAACTGATTAAATAATTACTATGCAGTCATAGAATGAAACGGATACTCAACAGTAACTAAAACAAAACAAAAACATCATTTTTCAGAAATGCTGAAAGGAAATCTTTTGAGATATAATGTTATGAAGAACACGTTACATGCACATATTACATCAGCGCTCTCAGGAGCATGCATGCAAGCCCACAGAGAAAAAGTTGGAAGAACATCCAAATATTAGCAAGAATGCCCTCTGGGTATTATGGTATCGGGTTATTTTTACTTCCTTAAATGCCTGGGTAGTTTCCAAATTATCTGCAAGATTCTGTATCTACAGAATCTATTTCTAATTAAGAAAGTTACAAACACATTCACCCACACTCATACACACACACACACACACACATACACACACACACACACACACTTCCTTTTCAATTGCATGAGTTCTGTAAAACCACTCATATCACCCTGTTTAAAATAGACGTGGTGTGTGTGTGTGTGTGTGTGTGTGTGTGTGTGCAAGAAAGATTTTAAAATATTGAGCATATTTGAATCAAAGAGGAAAATCTGAGAAAATATTCCCCAGACAAAGACAAGGAGGGACCACATATACAGAGAGCCATGGTTTTGGGGGTGGACCAGCCTGGCTCACATCCTGAATTCTTACTTCCTCCTAATGTGTAAGAGAAGCCATAGTCCTTCTCTGAGCCTCCATCTCCTCAGGTAGAGTGGGGCAATGTGAAGATTGCATAGGAGGAAAAGGCCGGGGTGTGACAGGTGCCTAGTGAATGGGAGCCTTGGTGATGGATGGTGATGGTGTCGCTTGTGAGTTGAGAGCCCCGATTTGCCTGGTGGCAGTTGCAGATGGAGGTGGGGGAGCACCGAAAAGCGCCCCACCACCTGCAGACATACGACTTAAGCGGGAGGCAGAGAGCCCAGTTTCCAGGCAGCCCCATGCTTGGCCATGCTGACAGTGGTGGTGGAGGAGGGGCAGGGGGAGGGAGCCATTCTTGTTTCCTCCAGAGATGTTCCCTCAGAGCCAGCCAGCCCTCCACTGCACTGAAAACCCTGATCAAGCACAGATGAGCATGATATAAAAACCACATGGCCTTTTATGTGTTGGTGGCCCAAACTATGATGCGATGTAGGGGAGGATATTTATTTAAAAAGTGGCTAACTTTTCTCCATCCAGAGGGGGAGGCCACTGGAAAGATCAGGGTCTAATTTTTAAAGGGATGCTGAGGTTACAGGGTGCAAAAGGGTGGTTTGGGGCTCATGGCTTGTATGTTAGGCACCTGTCTTTCAAAAATGCTGTGGCTTCTAATCTTATTTTTTTCTATAGACATATTTCCTGAATTCAGATTTCCCACTCCTCCTTGAGTCTTTATTGGGCTTGCTTGAAATCATTGCTGAACTATTCCGCACTGTCACCCCTTTTCTGACTTTAGGCAGATAGATATAACTTGCTGGAAATGATAGGAAGAATGGCCATACTGACAGCCAGCAGCACTTGGTTTAGGGTGGGGCAGCTCTTTGGCATTTTCCAGATAGGGATGGTGCCCAGGTGGGAGCCATTTTGTCTGTTCCCTTCCTGTCGTGTATAAAAGTACTTAATAGAAGGCAGGCACTAATAGAAGCAGGGACCACAAAGGCTTTGAGGCCATTAGAACTGGGCTCCACCCCATCTTTACCGCCAGCCTGGTTTTAGTCATGAGCTCAGTTTACTGGTCAGCAAAACGGGTCAGAAAATTGTAGGTTGTTTTGAAAAGTAAAGGTGGGGATGAGTATACATTGAGTGGCCAGTGTGGAGCAAATGCTAAGTGCCTTTATGATGGTAAATACTGTTAGATCTACCAAACAGCACCGTAGTGATTGCTTCTCTCCACTGAGTAGCCCTAGGACACTCCCCACTAGTCATCAATACCAGGTGTAAGACTTGCGGAACGATCTTTGCAGATTCCCAAGGACAAAAGCCTTTGCAACCTTTTAAACACAAATGATTAATGATAATACTAATAATAAACGAAAAAACATAGCAACAATTAGAAGATACAATTATACCTTTGTCCACTTTTAACCTCTAGAGCCTGCTACAGCCCAAGCTACTCACTTGCCCATTCATTCATTCATTCATTCAACACTTGTATTTGAGTCATTCTATAGGTCAAGGTCAGGTCGGAAGATACACAGTGAACAAGGCAGACATTGCTGTGTTTCTCATGAAACGACGATTTTCGGAGAAAGCAAGTCAATCAATAATAACAAAACAAAACCAAAAAGACTCGAGCTCAGTTCAGTTGGTGTAGATATTCTGCAAAAAATCAAACCTGGTAGATATCAAAGGGAATGCCAAGGGTCGGGAAGAGAATATTGGGGAGGAAGTGGCCAAATTTAGACCGAGAAGGTTGGGGAAGTCATCTCAGGTGACATTTGAGGTGACACTCGATGAGGTCACATGGGAGGATTTGGAGAAGAATCCACCGCAGAAAAGTGCACTAGGTGCAAAGTCCTATGGGGGGAGGGCGGGGGGGTGGTGCTTGTGGTGTTTAAGAGAAAGGAGAAGCCAAGGGGGCTGGAGTACGGACAGAAAGAAGGTGCAAGATAACGACAGAGACCTGGCCAGGGGCTGCAGGGCTGCATGAGGTGGAGCGTGTTGAAGTTTAGAGGCGTCACCCTGGCTGCTGGGAAGTCTGCAGAGGTAGGGAGGGAAGAGTAGACAAAGACAGCCACTTGCAGGCAGGAGAAGAAGGTGGTGTGCACCAAGGGGGTGGGCAGGAGGAGGACGGTGCATATTCGCCATATGTGGTGGGAGCAGAACCAATGGAAGGGTCTTCTGGGTCGCCTACGTGGGTCAAAGAGAAAAGGCAAGAGCAGGCTGGCATTTTGTATACATGTTTCTATACGTGTTGAGTGCTTATTTTATGTCCAAGGGCATCACATGTATTGTCTCATTTAATCCACCCATCCCACTTTACCGAGAAAGCACCTCGTGAGCCTCCAGAGCATGTCCCCTGTCACAGTCACATGCTGGTCAAGCAGAGCCAGTATCTGCTCAGTTTTCTTGTCTGAGGGCCGAACTGCCATTTGGCTTTTCCCTGGAAGTTTGATTTGACAACATCCTGTGATAAATTTGGCCCTCTGGGCTGACAAGAAAGCTGCTGACTCATCGTATTTTCCAGACACTAGCCTAAACTGAGCTGGAATCTGAGGGGACTTTCACTGCATTGAGGTTAAGCCCCATCCTTAAGACTCACTCCTCACAGCAAAGAAAGCCTGTGCGTGTTACCAGACCCAGCTCTGGGGCCGAGATGAGATCTATGATGTAGACTGGCAGGAAACTGGAGGTTGGCAACGAACCGAATTGGCCGTGGATGGAAAGCTGGCGATGGATGATGTGGCAGGGGAACCCGCCATGCCTGTTTGGAGGGGGGCATGTTTCAGTGCACACCTTGTGTTCTAGGGACACCAGGGACCAGGAAACATCACCTAGTTTGGCTTTCCCATCACCCAGATGATGGGTGGATGGAGAAAGCACGCCCACCTCTTGTCAGCAACAGTAGGAGAACCTAGGATCCCCAAGAGGAAATTGAAGCCACCAAGCACTAGGCCCTAAAAATTGGTCTCTAGACAACCGTGGGGGTTCAGGTGCTCTGCAGAGTGGGCAGTGGCTGTCTCAGTACCTCCCTTCTCCTCTGCAGGCTGAGGCTCAAGCCCAGAAAACATATGAGTCACCCTGGCTTGGAGACCAGTCGCAGCTCTGTCTCTCCCTAGATATGTGACTTTGTACACATTTCCTAACCTTTCTGACTCCCCGTTTTATCCCAAGGAGTCAGTGTTCAGTACTTGGTTCACATAACATCACATACGATTCATAAATGTATTGAGAGCCTACTATGTGCCAGACCCTTTGCAAAGCAACGATACTGCACAGTTTTTAACACATTTGAAGTTTCTGCTTTCAGATTGTGTGTATGGATTAGATTGACCACCTACTATGGGCCAGATATTTTACAGATATCCTAAGGAATTCTTACAACCACCTGATGTACTGATCTTCATCTCCATGGGACATACATGGGACTAAGGCTCAGAGAGGCCAAGTAGCCTGTCCAAAGTCACCAACCTTTTCCCATTTACGACATAAGGAATGTGTTCTAGTGTGTTCCTTGAAGAGTCTCTCCTCGAAAGGCCCAGCCCCACCTAGGACTTTACTTGTTAATGGATCCCAGTGTTCAGGATAACTTGTGGCAAGGGTTTGCCTCCAGACTTTTCAAAAGATGGATTGTGCTCCCAAAGCTACCACAGTCAGCAGTAATCAGGCTCCAGCCTCATGAGTGAAGAGAACCCCCACCGCAGTTTCTTTGAGGGGTCAGTCACCGGTTGGGTTCAGCAGCAGTTCAAACACTAGTCTCCCCTGCTTGCAGGAGCAGCAAATTTTACCTTCTCATTTCAGACTCAGACTTTGGCAAGAGACCTGACCATGACTCCAAAGGCCCAGACTCACACACCGACCTAACCAAGCTGAGCCATGGCCCCAGGCACCAAAGAAAGCCCTGCTGGGTCCCCAGCTGGGTCCCCTACTAGCTGCCCTTCCTGCCTGGGGCTCAGGGCCAGCTTCCTCCTCTCCTAAATAATGAATTAGCTCGCGTCTGGGGTTTGTAAATAAAGCATACCTACCGGGAGAACCGGCCATTTCCAAAGTTGCTTACTCAAAGGAGGAAAGCAAAAAGCAGAGTTTGAAGCCGTGGGTTGTTGGGCAAAGTTCAAGTAAATCGATAAATGCAGGGCCATCACCAGAGAAAAACTTACCCTGTTCATGCCAGTTCCTCCTCCTCAACTGTGAAACTTTGTCACCAGGCAACAGGAGACCTGGGACCTGGAGTTAATTAGCATAATCTTGAGGCCAGCCTGCAAAGTGGGAACACAATAGCTGAAACCAGACACCCCAAACTTCCAGGCCAGCTAGCTGTCCCAGAGAGACCCTGGCCTGGGCTCCCCTGGCTTTCTGCCTGGGGCTTTCCTCCTGGCCTCCCCCAGCAGCGCATGGGCCTTGGGACACTTAGTTACCAGGCAGAGCAGGCTGTCCATGGCCACCCCCGGGAAGTGGCTGTCCCTGCTAACAGGGAACAAAAGCCATGTTTGCCTCTTTTAAGGGACAAATAATAATCTTACTTTTATATAAAGCATTGAGTGAGTCCCATGAAATATCATTTGATTTCCTTGTTGTTTGTCCAAATAGCTTTTCCAGCTCTTTGATTTGTGAGAGAGCGATCTTTTCCCTGTTTATTTGAATTTAATTAGTTCTTGTAGTTTTCTTTTTGTGCCCTTTTTACACTATTAAGTTACAACGACCATGCTCGGAAAAACCATACAATCCTATAGTCACTTTTTCCTCTATTAATATTACATCAAAGGCTGATGTGTAATTTCTAAAGTCTACCTTTTGACTGAATGTGGAAATACTGAACCTAGTGGACTTTGCTTTTCCTCTTGTTTCTGGCTTGGCACTATTGTGAATAAGGTTGCAATGAATGTATTTGTACATTTAAAATCTTTTTGTTTGTTTTTTCTTTAAATTACATTCCCAGAAATTGAGAAAATTGGCAACAAGTTTAAATATGAAAACTATTATGCAAATAATAACATTGTAGAAAAATTTGAAAATGCATACATAGAAATAAAGAAATAAACATCCTCTAAATTGTGCTACCCAAAAAAAGTTAAGAAATAAAGAAAATAATTAACAAATAAAAAATTGAAATGCAAAACTAATCCAACCACTATGCATTTTGAAAAGTACAAAACAAAATCAAACAGTTTAAAATAAAAATACAGTTAACCACAAAAACTTTAAATAGATGGATACCACCACTGTTTTGTTTACTGAAAAACCAAAAGAAAAAAGATCATTTACTTTTGACAATAAATGGGTTTAAAATAATTATCAAATGCAGATAAGTAGAAAATTAAAAATTACCTGAAGTTCTGCTACTCAGTCTATTTCCAGTTAGACTATTCGTAAAAGGACCTCATTTAAATTAGAAAATAAATAATATGAAAATCATAAAACACAGATAAGCAAAAACAAAATCAATATTTCTTTTAAATTTTTAACATTTATTCATTTTCGAGAGACAGAAGGAGGCAGAGCATGAGTGGGGGACGGGCAGAGAGAAAGGGAGACCGAATCCAAAGCAGGCTCCAGGCTCTGAGCTGTCAGCACAGAGCCCGATGCGCGGCTGGAACCCACGCTCTGCGAGATCATGACCTGAGCTGAGCCGGACACTGAGCTACCCGGGCGCCCCAAAATCAATATTTTAAGGAAGAAAATACAGAAGGAGATAAATACATTTTAAAATGCAGATTTGTAAAACCTTATGAAAGTAAAGCCGCTCAATTTCAGCATCTCGAGGTAACTTCTGTTGGATATGCTTCCACTTTTAATACACGAACAGCTTCACGTTTATGCCATGGGTATGCAGTAATAACTTGGCTACCTTGCTAATGCTTACATTTTTAACTTCAAATTACACAAATTACTGGTTTTTCAGGTAAATGCCTTCTAAGTCAGCCAGAACTAAGGCTTTTGTTGTTACTGGTTTTTGGTTACTTTTGTTTTCTTTTCCCCTTCAGAGGAAAGAGCTTGTCTTCCGAGCCAGGGCCCTGGGTCAAGGTCTGATCCCGACAGTGTGTCGGGTATTCACAGGACCTGCTCCGTGCCCGCTTGGGGTGCCTCCAGCAAGCTGTCACGAACTCCCCCTAGTCTGCAGGCTACTCCCTCGCTGCACACGTCCATTCTTCATCTGTAAATGGAAGTAATGGCTACTACATGGGGTCTTTGTGGAAATTAGACAACGGGTAAAACGTCTTTGCAATCTGTAATGCGTTTGACTGTTATTGGTATTTTTAGGTCTGTGGGTGAAGAGGGTGGGAGATACAGGCTTCCACTTATGGAAAGAATAAGTCACGAGAATAAAAGGCACAATGTAGGGAACCCAGTCAATGGCATTGTACTAGCGTTGTATGGGGTCGGACGGCAGCCACACATGGGGCATAATGTATACAGATGTTGAATCACTATGTTGTACCCCTGAAACTAACATAACATCATGTGTCCACTATATTCAAGTAAAAAAAATATATAAAAATTTTTAAAAAGAAGAAAAAAACGGTGTAGGAGTATACACAAATTCTCAAGTTAAATGAAATAATAAGTCAGAAGTGGAAAAATAAAAGACAACTACATAAGACAAGCACATAAACAAATAAAAAGCTAAAAACCATGGCTCACCTTTGGTTAGGTGTCTTGGCACCACGGGTAATGGTGTCCTTTGCTGATGGCAATGAAATGATGGATCTTCCTTGGAGCTCATAGCCGATGAAATGAGAAATGGGACACTGACATGCCTTTGTCTTCTGCACACCATTCCACCTGGTGGCAATGTCACAAAAGACCACCGGTAAAATTCTAGAACACTTTGTGAAATGGAAAATGACAGAGGCTGTCTCTTATTTCCTGAACTATAATAAGTACCTTTTGTTTCCTTCTTCCTGCTCCCTGCCCCAACCCCCTGTCAAACTTACACAATACAGTAGCAAGACGAGCAAGCTTGGCCGTACTAACTCCACATCCTTGTAACTCCACTGCCTCAGGAAGGTTCAGCACATGTCCTTTTCAAGGTGGTGACCCTCACTGTCTCCAGCCTGGGCTCTGCCCGTGTTTGCAGCCTTCGAGGCGGCCTGTCTTCCAGAACTAGGATAGGTGGCAGGCTCACAGACTGAGCCAGAGAACCAAATCTTCACCTGAGCCTTTGCAACCTAAAGCAATGAATCCGACCATGTTTTGCTTTTGTTCACTGTTATTGTTGTCTGCAGGGATAACATAGACCTAAAAGATGATTTCTCTATGGGGAGTGGGAGAGGAGAGGTAAAGCCCAGCCTGGGAGTTGCTTTCTGTTGATAAAACACCTAGCTAGGAAAGAATTGAATGAAAAGGGTTGGGAAGCCTAAAACAGAGTATATGATGGCCGCGGTGTGTGGTGGGAAGAGGAAGGGGCACTCGGGCAGCCTTGTCCAGAAGGATCCTGGTGCAGTGCATGGGGCTGGAGCAGAGAATTCATGTGGTGTCTGTGGGCACCTGAACGGGACTGAGGAAGAGGGAATGGCTGGAAAGAGGAGACATTATTTGGTTTGCTTTGGTAAAACATCTTGAGCAAGGTCTTGAGAGTACGGGGAGAGTCTAAAGGACACAGAGGGGAAAAGAAATCAGAGCCAGAAAAGGAACCAAGGTTTACCACAGAGGCCAAGGAGCCGGGCTCCACAAACCCCTGCTGTGCAGAAGAAGAGGTGTTTCATGTGGCGAAAGCCTCCTCCCCACGCCCTTCCCAGCACCGGCCTCCTGTTGCACGTCTAAACTCTTTCCCCCTACATTGGTCAAAATCGTATTTCTTTGGTTCGATTTGTATTTCTTCCTAATTGTATTTGTAGAAACATAAATCAGTCCAGCCTTTTAAGAGGACTATTTGGCAATATGTAGCAAACTTTAAAAAAAAAAAATGCTCATACTTTTTATCCCAGTAGTACGGCTGCCAAAACTTTCTCTCCTGGGTACACTCACAAAGTATGCAGAGATTTATGTCCAGAAGTGGTCACGGAGAGGTCATGTGTGAGGACAAAGCCCACCACAGAGTCAGGCTCAACCAGTTCTGATCCATGCGTGCAATGGTGTCCTGATGCTGTAGAAATGAATGCCACAGAACAATGCGAGGTGACTCCACAGTGCTGGGAAGCCAGTGACAAGGCGCAAATAAGATTATCCACGTACCGTCAATTAAAAAAAATACCAGGGGCGCCTGGGTGGCTCAGTCGGTTAAGCATCGGACTTCAGCTCAGGTCATGATCTCATGGTTTGTGAGTCTGAGCCCTGAATCGAAGCTCAAACAGCTCAGAGCCTGGAGCCTTCTTCAGATTCTGTGTCCCTGACTCTCTCTGCCCCTCCCCCGCTCACCCTCTGTCTCTCTCTCTCTCTCTCTCTCTCAAAAACAAGCACTAAAAAAATTTTTTTTAAATACAGTGGGCATGCCTGGGTGGCTTAGTTGGTTAAGCACCTGACTCTTGATTTTGGCTCAGGTCATAAGCTCATGGTTCGTGAGTTCGGGCCCTGCATAGGGCTCTGCACTGACAATGTGGAGCCTGCTTGAGATCCTCTCTCTCCCTCTTCCTCTGCCCCTCCCCTGCTTGTGTTCTCTCTCTCTCTCTCTCTCTCTCAAAGTAAATAAACTTAAAAAAGCAATGTAAGCAATAGACAGGCATGGGATAAAACTATTCTGGAAACTGTTAACTGTGGCTGCTTCTTGAGTGGGAGCAGCAGTGCAGAGACTCTTACATCTTGTGGCCTTCCATATATTATTTTAATTTTTTAATTTTATTGATTTTAACAGAGAGAGAGAATGGGGAGGGGCAGGGAGCGAGGGAGAGGGAGAATCCCAAGCAGGCTCTGCACTGTCAGCACAGAGCCCGATGCAGGTCTTGATCCCACGAACTATGAGATCATGACCTAAGCCGAGATCAAGACTGAGCCACCCAGGTGCCCCTATTATTTGCATTTTTAAAACTATATACATAAGTTATAGTCACATGTCAGTATATAATAATCACATATATTATACTTACATGGGTAAGGAAGGCTGACACGTGCCCATGGGAAATCTAGTGTGGGGTAGCGAGGCCTCTGAGCCTGCTTCTGCATGGCCCTATGACTCTCCACAGACCACACTAAAGCAGTAGAATATTCTAGCATCACAGCAGAACCAAAGTGACAGGGTGGTGTGGGGGCAAGAAAAACTTAGATAACAATCTTGTTATTATTATCCTGCCAGGAGAGCTGCCGTGTGCCCTGGAAGTCTGTGGCTTTCCTGGCCCCATAGATCCCCAGAAATTGCCACCTCTCCCCTCATCCATGCCTTGAGATATTTGGTCACCACTATTGTTTTCTGTTCCACAGGCGATACCCCGGCTCTGACAGGACCATGCTACAGAGGTGGCAGGTACAGTGACCCCCTTAGAGGACCGGAGGTCTGGGAAAACCCTCTGGGCATGCAAATCAGAAAATAGCTCAGATCCCAGCAGTTGGAGAGACAAAGCAAGCATGTGGATGAATCAGAAGGGGTCTTATTTTCTAATTTATCAAAATGTCCCAAATATTTCCCTCAAAAGATCTCAGTGATCAAAAGCGGTACCTGAGGCTTGGAGTCAGAGCTGGGTAGTGTATGTGTGCATGTGTGTGTGTGTGTGTGTGTGTGTGTGTGCATGTACACATGTCCCATGTGCACGCACACGCTCCACCCATGCAGATATACACATATGTGTAAATGGACACAATCTAGAGGGGCACACACGTTCACTTCTTGTTCTGAGAAGACACATGTGATTCCCAGCTTGAATGGACTCGCATTTGGCCTCTGGTTCTCGTGAAAGGCAGGGGCCTCAAGAAGGCCAGTCCTAGACATCATGTGGCAACAAGAAGTGAATGCTTGGTCACTCCTGTCCAAAACCCTTTTCCAACGAGAGGGTCAAGAGAGACTACAGAATGCGGGTCCCAAATAAGAGGTGGGTGGTTCATTCACCCATTGGCCTTGGTAAAGTTTTCCCAAATACAGTCCCTGATTCCACCTTGACTGTACGTTTTAAGGCCCTAAAAATGAGTGTTATCCCAATAGGCAGGGACAGAACAGAAAGTCTTCTTCCCAGAGGAAGACCGATCATTCAGCCTCTCAGCGAGGGCTTCTTTCTCTGTGACCGCAAGGTCCCCTCAGCTAATTTTTTTAAATCATAAAAAGGCCAGCAGTAAGTTTACCCACAGCATCTGTGCTCTTGTTTTAATCAACTTTTGAGTTTCACACCCAACAGTTAACTGAAAAGATGGCTTTATCCTGGGCTAGCGACTGCTGAGCTATATATTTTTTTTCTGGTTGACTTTGCTTCCTGAGTATATTCGCTTCAGTTCCCTTTGCAATTAGCACAGTCTCTGGGATCGGGCCTGGCTTGTGCACGGGGAGCAGTGGACATGTGTGCTGCCTGCTCTCACCCACACAGTGAGGGCTGCAGAAGACTAGGGATTGACCTCCCGTGGCCCTTAGGAAGATGCCAATCGTGTTTGCTTTATCTCTTCTTCGTCTCTTCTGGTAGAAAAGGGACATCAGCAATTTTGAGTATCTCATGCACCTCAACACCATGGCTGGAAGGACCTACAATGACTATATGCAGTATCCCGTGTTTCCCTGGGTCCTGGCCGACTACACCTCACAGGTACAGTATTCACATGGATGCTGTTCAAATGTCCTGAGGCTTTGTGACCGTGAAGACCAGAGCATACTAAATCAGCACGCAGAGCCCCCACTGCAAGGTTCAGTCCACCTGGCCCTGAGGGCTGCTCTGTGCTCGGCCCCTCACCCCAGAGGAGGCCTTTGGAATCTGGCTGCTTTGGTTTCTGTCCAGCCCCACCTGTGGGAAGGTGACCCCACATATGGGATGATCAACATGATGAGGACAGTTGCTAACATGTGCCCCAGAGGGCTTCCCGGCTGACTCACTGCTATCAAGGCAACTGATCCCCACCTGCTGAGACACTGCCATGGACCAACGCTAGTCCTTCAAGGGCAGTAGGCCATGGAACTTGTTCCTTGAATCAACACGTGTATTTGGGCGGGGGTGGGGGGCGCGGGTAGAGGAGTGGAGAGAGACAGAGAGAGACCCAAAGAGAAGAAATCACTGCCCAGTAGCCCGACCTCAGCAACTGAGATGTTGGTATGTAGATTTCACCCAGGATCTAGACTGAGACACAAAGGGTTGGGTAAGGCTGATGGCAATACCAGATAATTTCTGCTTCGGGCCTGTGTCCCTGGCCCTCAGCAGGCAAGGGAGGGGAGGAGGACAGCTCGCATAGCTGGGCCAAGGTGATGTTGCTGGGAACGACCTGGCGATGAAGCTCTGTCCCAACCAGCTGAGCTCTGGCCGTCCAGAGGGTTGTAGTGTCTAAAGCACGGAAGGTGGCTGGGTCCTGTTCAGGCAAGCCCTGGCCAGTCCTGCCTAGGGGTGTTTGGATGGCTGATAGCCAGGCTTTGGGAGAGGGAGCCTCAGTCTTTTATGACCTCCCATTCCCGCTTAAGACACTTAACACAAAACTTTTCTCACCAGCCATATGTTGCCTTTTATTTCCCTAATGATCCACTTGGGGCTGAGGTATTTCAAAAATGAAACATGCAAACCCCAGCTTTAACTCACATGTTGCAAAGTGGGGGTTTACGAGCTCCTTTTGTTTAGCCCCAAATTTTGATTACTTACCCATATTTAATAATTGGGAGGTTTCTCCTAAAAAATCTGGATTTACACTATCTTTTGGAGAATCTGGAGATCTAGTGGCTATGAACCCCCATTCTGTCCTGGCAAAATCAGCAGTCGCTGGGCATGGGTCTCCACATGTGCCATCTATCTGTCATAGGGGTCTGAGAAGTGCCTGCTTCGCTTTGCCCCCCACCCCCTGGCTCTGCAGGTGTGAGATGTGGACTGGCCCTGCCTCCCTAGGGGGACTGCAGGTTCAAAGAACACTGCAGCTTCAAAGAAACACCTGCCTCCCTAGGGGGACTGCAGGTTCAAAGAAACACTTTCTATAAGACATGCAAATCCTGGGGAATGCATAGCTCCTCTCCTAACAAACACATAGAACACCTCTGCTGAAAGCAAACATCTCCAAGGACACCTAGCCTTAAAAACTTCAGGTCTCCACTGCTGTGTATTATATTCCCTGGGGCAGGGGAAGGGACGACATTTCACTACCCGGAAGGGAGTGGGCTCTGGAAGAAATGAGGCCGTTCCTCACATCTCCTCCCCAAATGAGGACTTCTAACTTCCTAGAGAATCCATTTGATTCTAAGGAAGGACTGTGAACTACGGAAGCATCCTGCTCTCCTGTGAGGGCTGGAGCCAAGGGATACATAGACAACAGGGATTCTTTTGAAAGTCTCTTTTCAGTCACTGGTGGCGATGTTCTGATTTGGGTCAACTTGGAACAGGTTCAGTGTGAACTCAATCTTCCCCTCCTCTTATTTTCCATCTCTCCCCTATTAAGTCTTTGTGGATCACTGGCTCTGGGGCCATAAAACCCCAGCACGCCTGCTAATCACCAAAGGGGGGCCAGACCAAACGACAATAAACCAATAAAGAGAACTATAAAACTAAAGAGCGTGGCTCCTGAAGTCTCGCTGGGTCACAAGAGGGTCTGAGGGGAGTTAACTCCAGCCATACATCTGCCTTCTAGACATTGAACTTGACGAATCCCAAGACTTTCCGCGATCTCTCAAGGCCCATGGGGGCTCAGACCAAGGAAAGGAAGCTGAAATTTATCCAGAGGTTTAAAGAAGTTGAGAAAACTGAAGGTGGGTAGATCCCAGCTTGACTTTTTTCTGCAGTGTTTTTCATCTGAATGCTCTGAAATGATCCTTGGTAACTATTTAGGCTGTCCCTTAGCCTGGAAACAATTATGTTAGGCTAGAGAACAGCTCAAATCCACTGGCCTGCACCCGGGCTGTGTGGAAGAATCACCTGGGCCTGGGGGTGGGGAGTGTTAAAAATACTGATGTCTGGGCCCCAGCTCTAAAAATTCTGGTGAGGTGCAGCCGGGACTGAGAACTGCTGTGCTGAGAGCTGATACCTCCATACCCAGGGGCCAGCAGAGGCAGAGGGAGGTAGCATTCATTCAGCACTTTCTATATTCCTGGCACAGGCCAGCCTACGTGCAGAAATACAATGGCCCATTTCAAAGAGAAAGGAATTGAAACTTGGAGAGTTCAGGCAATGAGTTCAAGATCACAGCTTCTAAATGGCATAGCCTGTATCTAGGCTCCAGAACCTAGTTCCCAAACTTTGTTCATCTGCATATCACCTTTACAATTTTTAAATTTTTTTTTAATGTTTATTTATTTTTGAGACAGAGACAGAGCATGAATGGGGGAGGGTCAGAGAGAGGGAAACACAGAATCTGAAGCAGGCTCCCGGCTCCAAGCTGTCAGCACAGAGCCCGACACGAGGCTCGAACTCATGGGCCGCGAGATCATGACCTGAGCCGAAGTCGGACGCTTAACGGACTGAGCCACCCAGGCGCCCCCACCTTTACAATTTTTGCCACATTCACATGTGTCTGGAACTCCTATTGCCTTAATTTTTTTCCTTAGACCTATTCATTTCTTAAACTTCAATGAATATGTCGTTTTTAAGTTTATTTATTGAGAGAGAGAGAGAGAGAGAGAGAGAGAGAGTGTGTGTGTGTGTGTGTGTGTGTGTGTGTGTGTGTGTATCAGAGAGAGAATCCCAAACAGGCATAGAGCCCGATGCAGGGCTTGAACTCACCAACTGTGAGATTATGACCTAAGCTGAAATCAAGAGTCGGACGCTTAACTGACTGAGCCACCCAGGAGCCCTGAATGTATTTTAAAAATAAATTTTTCTACCATGCATTTGATGCTAGCTACATTGGTTTGGTCAAACGCTTTGCAATAAATGTGTAATTTAAAATAAGAAGCAGCCATCCAGGAACCATGACAAGTTCCCTTGGGACCCAGAGGTGGCATACTTTGGAAAGGCTTATGGCCCAGAGGCCCTGTTTTTAGTGAGCAATTCTCAGCAGGAGAGGGAGGCTCCTGCTGCATCCTGCACAGCCCGTGGAGGCCTGCCTGGGACCCCTGCTCCGCATGGGACTGGCTCTCAGACTTGCTGGGGGCAGACGGGAGGATGTGGAAGGTTGGGCAAGCCCTTCTTGCCCTGCTGTTCCTCCGACTGCCAGGTGTTGCTGAGTTGTTTCCACAGAAGCAGGCCAGGAGAGTACTCTATCCCACTGGCTTTGGCCCCGTTCTCTCCCATCTCACTCTGGGTGTGCATTTGAGCTGCCCTTTGGGTTTGGGACCTCGTACCAGTTCCTGCAACCACCTCCCAGACAACTGTGACTTAGGGAACTCCTGCTCGGCACAAGGGAGGGCTTCAGGCCAGGCCTGGGGCTGGAAGCAAGATGACTGCACAGTCATTGTAGGGAGCTGGTTCAGGCCTTTGCTGGTTGTGCTGCTGGGATCGTAAGCTTTCTAGGTACCCCTTAAGTCAGAAGACCAATGCACTGTCTCCCCATGAATCCTGACTACTGCCTTCCCAGAGCCTGGCTCTGCCCACATTCTTGAGAGTAGAACCCTGAGGTCTTGAGGGGTGCAGCTGAGGGTCTTGAATGTGCTTTTCACCATGGGTGGCTCCTGGCCAAATTATAATGACATCTGTGAGCAGAACCAAGGCTCCACTGGCCTGCAGGTGCTCTCTTGAGCAGGGCTTATGCTCGCTGCTCATGCCTGAGCACTGTAGAGCCTGTGTGTCTGTAGTCTGCCCCAGTCCAGGTGAGAAATCCATCCCAGGCATGTCCTTTCATTGCAGGAGACATGACCGCCCAGTGTCACTACTACACTCACTACTCCTCGGCCATCATTGTCGCCTCCTACCTGGTCCGGATGCCACCCTATACCCAGGCCTTCTGCTCTCTGCAGGTGAGTTCCTCTACTCACCCCCCCCCCCAACACACACACGCACACACACACGCACATGCACACACCTATATCTCACCGACTAAGAGCTGGGCTTGGGTGAAATAGGGATCTCCCTGGTACAAATCCAGTCTTCAGCCAGTGATTCCCACTTGATGCTGGCTCCAGGATTCTGGACGGTCCAACCAAAACAGGCTGCTCATTATCAGTGACACCTGCAATGTCTGCCCAGTAGTCTTGCAAAAAGACTCTAAAAATAAGGAATGAGAGATATGGGCAAAAACATACTTAACATAAGTAGGTTTTAGTGGAAAAGGAAGAGCAGAAAGCTTGAGGACTTCCTTGAAGGTAGGTGGTCAAAACTCGGAAAAATAAACACAAAGAAGGGAGAGTGAAAAGAATATCACTGTGACATCAGAATGCAGACAGCTATGCTAAGTACAGGTTGAAAGGCTTAAAAGGACAAAGCATTTGAATAAGGAGTAGCTGAACCAGAGAGAAACTAACCAACTTACCCACCCATAAACTAATAGATCATTCATCATGCCAGCTTAGGGTTGCCAGACTTCACAAATAAAAATACAGGATGCCCAGGTAAATTCGAATTTCAGATAAAGTGACTCCTACTAAAAAAATTATTTGTTGTTTATCTGCAATTTAAATATATATCTGGGCCTCCTTGTGTTTTCCTTGGTGGCCCTGTACACCGTGAGGTGAGCAAGTCTGGCTCTCGGTGGGTGGTGCTGTCCAAGGCAGGTGGGATTGCTGGGACAGAGTCCTTTGCAGGCAGCTGAGAAGTTTATTTTCTCCCTTTCCCTTCTGACCTTATCACTGGGATCCTGCTTCCCAGGTTGTCCCAGGGGCACAGTTTTTGACTGGGGAGAGCCACTGGGTAGCCCAGCTGCAGCCAGTTGGCTCAGTCAACTCCAAAGTGAATGCAGCACACAGCCCAAGTGTAAAGCCTCACCTGCTCTGGGCCTTACAAGTGTCCTATGGAGAGGAAGGCTTGAGCCATGGTGGGCAGCAGGCCACTGAAAATGCACAGACTTACTCGGATAGCAAAGTTCATCAGAGAGAAACCACGAGTATTCCAGGAACTGTGGTTTTTGGTCTGACCTCACCAACAAGGTCGCTCTTGTGCTCAGGTGACCTTGCCCCTGAGAGACCAAAGGCTACCTTGGGTCAGCACTAAATCTAACTCCTGAGCCCCGGGCAGGAACGGGTTAGGCAAGGTCAAGGTGATTTCTCCCATAAGGAGCAAAATCCCTCCTGTCTGGTTTGTTGGCTCAGTGTTCGTTCTCCTTAAAGGCATGGATTGTCTAGACATTGTATAACCTCCTCTCCCTGGAAATTCACTCAAAAATAATAAGTGTGCTTCCCCTGAGCCTTTCTCAGGCAACAAGCATTTTAAGTAAGTTTGGTTTGGAGAACAAACGGTCCCAGAGCTCTAGCCCATGCCAGGAATCTCATCCAGATGTTGCTCATTAATCCACAAGAAGCGATGATCACTGTCGATGATGATGGTGATGCATGCCCTTACGGCGTTCCCTCCAGGCAGTTCTGGATGCTTTAAAAGCTTTCTTTTGTCCCTTCAGCCTAATGCGCTAAATCCCCATCCCTACCTGTTACTAAGGGTCCTTTCAATGGAGAGGGGGCACAGTGAAATAGAAAAGGTGTCAGCTCTAAGATTTATACGCCAGCTCTACTGCTTAACAGATACAGAATCTTCTGCAAGTTATTTTACCCCTGAAAATGAGGGTTAATTATGCACAGCTCCCTGAGCAGTTGAGATTGAATAAGGAAATGGGGGTAAACCCCCTAGCTCAGGGCCTGACACTACGTAGGTGATCAATCACTGTTACTTCCCTTCTTCTCTCTGCAATCAGCCAGATGTAGTGTGAGCAAGCCTGAACTTGTTCAAGCTGGTCCCCTCTGGGCTAAGCTAACTCAAGACAGTCTGGACCACATAGAAGCATTCGGAGATGGCATGAGCCAGGTGAAACAGGTGTGCTGCGAACCCACAAAGATACTGGGTTAAGACCACTTTGAAGTTAGTCACGACTAGTTTGACTTTTTTTTTAAAAAAAAAGGGTTTTTTTTAATGTTCATTTATTTTTGAGGCAAGAGAGACAGAGCATGAGCAGGGGAGGGACAGAGAGAGAGGGAGAAACAGAATCCATAGCAGGCTCCAGGCTCTGAGCTGTCAGCACAGAGCCCGACGCGGGGCTTGAACTCCTCAATCGCGAAATCATGACCTGAACCAAAGTCAGGGCCGACTGAGCCACCCAGGTGCCCCTGGTTTGACCTTTTTAAGCTGATTTGGTCCGTTGGTGACCATATCAAACCAGTTTGAGATGGTCTAAACCAGTGCAAGATAGAACGGATTTTATATGCTTTTGGGTGGCACACATGTAGCCATGTTAGTTTCAGCCCTTTGACTCTTGCGTTGAAGTCCGATGTGAATCCCGGTTTTTCCTGGTTCAAATCTATCTGTGGCATGTTGGCCCATGTGAGCTGAAATCATTTAGGTTCTCCATGTGCGCTACTTTTAACTGACTCTTCTAGTGGGTCATAAGAAGAACCCACCATCTGCTTTTTCCTTAGAATAAAAGACCAATTTTAGCTCCCAAGGGAATGAGTGGAAGGCTACATCTGGAGGGGGGGGGTGCATCTGGTTCTCCTTTGGGAATCTTAGGGCCTTCACAGACCTCCTTAGGGATGTTCTGGCATCTTCCTGAAGTCCAGCTCTTTCCTCTGGCCCACCCTGCCTCCTAGGGACAGGCTCATTTCTTCTCAAGAGACCTTTGTTCCACCCCTGTGTAGTGACAAGTAAACGAGCCTGATCATATTCTCAGTGACCTAGACCTCCATCCCCAGCATGGACCATGGGGTAGGGAAGACTACGAAAGGTGGAGAAGGTGCAGAATCCAGGCACGATTCTTTGTTTATTTATCTGGAGGGCAGGGAACCGAGGATGTTGGACATTTCCAGAGCCAGGTGAACATACAAAAGTCAGTATGAGAAGGTGCATGCTTCCCCCTTATGCATTAGGCCAACTCTGCCTCTTCCTAGTAGCATGAATAAGCCAGAGTGGCTTGCTTGCCCGCTTGATGGCTTGGCGAGGGTAGCACCTCTGGCGTGGGGAGCCGTGTGTCCACGCGCTGCCCCCAGTGTGGGCTGGTGCACTATCAAGGGGCAAATGCAGCGTGTTCCTTGGGCTCCGTGTCCTGCCCCCTGAACGGGGCTGTGGGCAGAGGCAAGGGCCCTCCCGCACAGCCTAGAACTGCCGTGCAGCGTATTCTGATCCCCGAAGGTGAGGGGTGCTTTGTTCCCTTCATGTTTACGTCTCACTGACTTTGGGCTGGCCTTGGAATCGATGCCTTCCTCACTGTTGCTGTGTTTGGTTTTCTGCCTCAAACTCGGCATTCCAATGCTAGAGTCTTACGATCCAGAAAATACGGCAGATGGGCGGTACAACGGGAGCCGGTGCCGCAAGCCGGTTGTGTGCTGCTGACCCCACTCCCTTGCAGGTATGACGCTGCTGTCTGCCAGAGCTGGGGGCTTGGCTCCTGGGATGCTGTCATTCTCGGGCGCCTCACCCGCCTGGCGCCCGTGCCCGTGAGCCTCAGACAGTCGAGCAAGCGGGAGGCCAGGCCGCCACCACGGCCGTGCCCTGTTCATGCCCTGACGAGAGTGCAGGTTGCGCTCGGGCCGAGATGAGGCCAGCCCGGGCAGGGCAGAGCAAGGCAGCCACGCCCCGGCGAGGGCACAGTGGCCCCGCTGCTGCTGCTGTTACATTTAATAAGAAACTGAAATAAAGTGCTGTGTTAATTAAGTCACAGCCCGTGTGAAGGCAGCTGTTACCAGCAGTGGGGAAGGGTTTTCTGAACCACCTGAGGCGAGATGGCTGGTGTTTGTGGAAGACATATGCTAACTGCAGAGAGAACAGAGAACCGCCTGGGAGCAACACCTGGGAACTCCGTGGGCACAGGGCCATGGGTCCGGGTGCACTTGTGTCCAAAACAAAGGTGTAATTATCATTATACTGACCTAACAAGGAGCATCAGAAAGGGCACATGTAATAGAGACAGGCAGACCTGGGGCAAAGTCCTGGCTCTAGAACTTTCTAATTGGTAGTGTTGAATAACTGAGCCTCTGTCCCCCACTCCTTTAAAATAACCTCTGACATGGTAGGTGCTGGCGATTAGGGGAGATACAGCGGGGGAACCGTTTGGCTGTTTCTTTCTTTTTTTTTGATATTTATTTATTGAGAGAGAGGGCACAGGAGGGAGAGGAGCAGAGAAAGAGGGAAACACAGAATCCGAAGCAGGCTCCAGGCTCTGAGCTGTCAGCACAGAGCCCGATGCGGGGCTCAAACCCACAAGCCATGAGATCATGACCTGAGCTGAAGGTGGACGCTTAACTGACTGAGCCACCCAGGCGCCCCCCATTTGGCTGTTTCTAAGTGCTTTGTATATGTCCACCCTCGTCCCTGTAAGAGTAGGCAGCAGGTTTTTCAAAATGCCTTTGTGGGTTTTGTTTATTGAGTAAAGAGCCACATCCTACAGGAAGAAAAGCTAATGGCTTCTCTGGGGTCAGCCCACCCGCAGTCAAGAGCAAGGCTGATGAGGCAGCCCGGCTGGTACACAGGCTTTCCAAATTCGCCGCCAGACCTATAGCTCAGCTCACTGAGTGGGGTGTTAGAGACTGGCATCTTCCTCTTTTTTTGTTGTTAAAGTTTATTTCTTTTTGAGAGAGAAAGAGGGAGAGCACAAGTGGGGGAGGGGCAGAGCGAGAGGGAGACACAGAATCTGAAGCAGGCTCCACATTGTCAGCACAGAGCCTGTCGTGGGGCTCGAACTCATGAACTGTGAGATCATGACCTGAGCCTGACCTGAGCATAAACTGAATGAGCCACCCAGGCACCCCAAGCCTGGCATTTTTCTGAAGCAGCCTGCAGAAGGTCAAGCCCAGCTCTCTCTCAACTGCACACATTCACCCCTGCATTTCTTTGGAGGTGGTGGTGTCTCCAAATTGCCCTGATGATATTCTTGCTCTTTTCCTCCTGCCCCTGTCCCAGGACCCCACCCCTCCTCACTTTCCCCTATATCCCACCTTCTGCTTCCAATAACTTTTACAGTCTTTTTCTTCTTCTTTTGAGCCCCTGGTTACCTTCCCCAAGCACACTGAGGTCAGGGCCCAAGCCCAGGATTGCTCCTTTGTTCCTAGTCTGTGAAGGGAAAGGGGTGTAGGGGTGGGGCTCTGTGGGCATCTCTTCCTGTGTCCCTGACCCTGTGGGAGGCACCTCACACACACATACGCACACTCACGCTCATGTGCTCACACATACATATCTTCACAACTATAACAGTCACCCAAGGTTGTGGGGAAGAGTGTGGTAGACATTAAGACTTTGAAAAACTCACTTCTGTGGGGTGCCTGGGTGGTTCAGTCAGTTGTGTCCAACCCTTAATTTCGTCTTAGGTCATGATCCCAGGGTCATGGGATTGATCCCCATGTTGGCTTCCATTTGGGACACGGAGCCTATTTGGGATATTCTCTCTCTCTCTCTCTCTCTCTCTCTCTCTCTCTCTCTCTCTCTCTCCATAATATAGATAAGATAAGATAAGGTAAGATAAGATAAGATAAGATAAGATAAGATAAGATAAACTCGCTGGTGTTCATAGTGTAAGTAATGCTGAAATTCCAGGCAAGTCCGCCTGGTTTCACAGCTAGGGTGCTCTCTTCTCTTGCTGCACACTGCCCCTTTGATGGACAAAGGACAGCTGCTTAGATCAACTGATGTGCACACAGCGTCCTGTAAGTGATTTGTTTACATGGGACACTTTTAAATTACTGGAAAGGACATCTGTCACAAGAATGGGTTGTCAGCCAGCTCATAAAACCAATCCCATCATTTGGATGTGGCAGTGGGTTGATTTGGGTCAGTCCCATGGAAGAAAGGAAGAATAGACTTTCTATCATGTACAAATACCCCTGTGTAAGTATCCTTGAGTGCATGTAATTGCTGAACTTCCTGAGGGTGTTGGTCAAGAGTTGAATGGTTATTTTGCAACAGAGTTTCCCTATGCAGACTGGAGAATTTAAGAATGTAGCTATTGAAATGCTTACCCTGGGACACAGGTGCACACAGACTTCCTGGTCTCACACACAAGGAACACTCCTTTCAAGACTGTTTCCAGTTTTAATAGACATATCATAATCATGGACTTCTAATTTTAAATCATGTCCATTTCCAGCAGAAGTCCTTATTGTTCCTTTCTCTCCCCATTATTTTGTTTTTGATTTTGATTCGTCCTGGGTAGCAAAATTTTGCACCTCTTGACGTATTTTAATTGAGGAAAGATACCTAGGGTGATATTGTTTTTGAGCCCTTTAAATATTTAGAATATCTTTCTGGCATCTTCATGAAGGAGTGATATCAGTTGGACATAAAATCCAAAGCCTGTAACTTTTGCCTCCGAAACCTCCAGCCTTGGCTGCCTTGCCTTCTAGCTTTAAAGTCACATGGGAAAAGTCTTCTGCCAATGTTAGAGGTTGTTCCTTCATAGATAATTATAATCTTACTATTGTTTTTTTCAGTATGTTGGATACACATAGGATTCATTGTTCTTGATATTCAAGAGTATCTGCAGAATCGATTTAGGAGCAAATCTTGACACAGTAATTCTCTCTCATCCTTTTGTTTCCATCCAATCTCTAGACTTAATTTTGTTGTGGTTTTATTTTATTTTATTTTATTTTATTTTGTTTTGGGCTTTCCTGATGGCGGCACTCTGTAGAACTTCATGGTGCCTCTCTGCCTTGCTGCTTCTCTCCCTTCCTTTTTGCTGCCTTCTCTTCCTTTTCTCCTTCCTTCCTTTCCTGAAAGTCTAGTCCTGGCTGGGGCTCATTGCTAGAAGCCACCAGAGTTTGTATCAACCCACAGACTTATAGTACAAGAAACAAAGCAGCTGTACTTTTTCTTCTAGGGAATTTGGCATTTCTTTTGTATTGCAGAGGGGAGAAAACCCATTAATTTTGAAACAAATGTATGCAAATGCATTTATTAATATAGGAAATAGGAAAATCAGTTATTGCTTCCTTTATAAATAATACAGGCTTAAGTTTTAAAGATATTACTTTTGCTAAAATGCATTAGACAGCTGTGAAAAAAATAACATTTTTCTTTGTGGTAATATCTTTAACCAGATTTGTAGCACTAACAATATTTCCTATGTATATATTATTTTTATTTAATACAGGTAATCTTTTTATTACCAAATCATATTGTTTCTCAGGAGATTACCATCAGCACTCATAAAAGCTGCAAAAGGAATACAGGAGGACGAGAAGGCATCAATCTCCTGCAGATGTTAAGACTCGGGCTGCAGATTAAATATACGAAGCTCTTAATATGTTTCAATGAGCGACTTGTTAGGTGCAGATTTATTTAAAAGCTCTCCCCCTATTTTGTTTCCATTTCAATTTGAATCTGATGGTGGGCACCATCCCCTAACGTCCACCAAGAGCAAAGTGACCTTGGAGAAAAGCCATGTCCTGAAGCTGCCCAGGTACCGTGTTCAATTGTGACTCCAGGGGCAACTGGCTTTCTCGGTGTCCCTGTCCATGTGCAGAGAATGACCCATGGATCTCAATGGATCCTCAGGTATGACTCGGAAAACCGATCAGACCACCAAGATGCCCAAGTGTGGCCTGCTTCAGGCATGTGGCAGACTGTCCCTTTGCAGAAGGAGCTGAGACCCCTTGCCCCACACGTCGTAGATCACGTTTGCCCCAGACCCAGGGATTCCCCCAATAAACTGGCACAAGGGCAAAGAAAGTATATCCTCTGGTGTTGCATCCATGGGTTTGACCTGGTTCTGCCATTCATTGCTTTGATAGCCTTGGGAAAACCAGTAAACTTTCAGGAGTCTCAGTTTTCTGGTCTGCAAAATGGAAGTACAATTCCTTCCTCATACACCTGCTATGAAGATTAAGAACCATCCTCTCTGTTTGTATAAAGGACCTAACATAGAGTAGACTTGCCAAGAGAAAGCTTTGGCCCGTCTTTACCCTTCATCCACTGCTGTAGCTGCTTACCCAAAAGCTTCCCTAGGTAAATGCTGACAAGAAACCTCAGCCTCTGAAAAGTGAAGGGACCTGATGGGGGCACAGGAGGGCACCGTCCTTCTGGGTTCTACCCATTTGTTCTTGGGCCACAAGAACTCTGTAGAAGTTGGCAGAAGGAGGAGGAGTTCTGGTTGAACAAAGGCCCAGCTTGATGGGGACAAGTGAACTATTCAATCCCAGGGAGGTGTTTTTGGGGTGACCCTAAACTTCAGGAGACACAAAGCCTGGACGTTCTTCCTCTTCCCAGCCCCAAGGCCACCTGGTAAATAAGGGTAACATCAACTAAAGAGATTTAATGATTCAGGTGAGAAGAGCAGGGAATCCAAGGAAAGAATTTGCTTTAAGTCTTCCTGGTCCAATGCTAGTTTCCAAGACCGGGATGCATCAGGCCACCTGTGGAAATGGGCCTTGGAACCAGGGCTGGCCGTGGAGAGCATACAGACATCTTGACTTCACGGACCGGCTTCCTGTCTCTGGGAGGCTGGTGTGCCTCCAGCTCTTCATCCTCAGACCTGTTGTCTCTTGTCGGGCTGCTCTGTTAGATGTCAGCAGGGCCCTGACCTAGCCTGCTTTCTTCTGCTTCTGCTCCTGGCCTTGGCCTTGCCTCTCTGCCCGGAACACTCTGCCGTTTTCTCTTTCACCAGGCTTGCAAACTCACCAGGGGCCGGCTCCTCCAGGAACCTTGGAATCCCCACATGGTATGGCTGGCCCCCTCTTGGGGTGTAGTGGGGTCTTTGTATCCTGTCTGTGCCTAATTCAGAATGGGCCCTTTGCAAATGTGGGGAATGGGCAGAGGCAAGACCCCGGTTTTCCTGTCTCTGATCTGAGCCCAGCTCTGGGGAAGCCCGTTGTGCAAGGGTCCGGAGAATGGCTGAGTGAATAGATGCACGACGAACCCATGGCACGCATGCAAGGATGGTTGAACAAACATGTATGAACGTGAAAGGAAAGAAAGCTCCCATGGCGGAACCTGTGCCTCAGTGGCAGAGCAGACGAGTGAGGCACACACAGGCGGTGCCCACACAGTCTGAGTTCTCACGGCACACCAGTGATCACGTTGGCCCCTTTTCCTCGCAGGGCGGAAGCTTTGATGTGGCAGACAGAATGTTCCACAGCGTACAGAACGCGTGGGAGTCGGCCTCCAGAGAGAACATGAGTGACGTCAGGGAGCTGACTCCAGAGTTCTTCTACCTCCCCGAGTTCCTAGTCAACTGCAATGCTGTGGAGTTCGGTGAGTGGAGGCCGGGGTGTAGCCAGGGTGGGCTGGGCAGTGCAGGGATCGCTCCCCTGAAGCTCATCAGCAATGACTAATTTCATCAGTATCTTTGCTGAGCAACTAGACGAACAGGTCCTGCACCAGACCAGCGTGGTTGTTGTGAGGTCTCCCCTCCATGGCAGCACTCAAAGGCGAGGTGGGAACCAAGGAAGGACTCTGGGCCCCAGGCTGCTCTGAGCCCCGGCCCCACTCACGATCCTTCCTGTGGGGTGTCCCCAGGCCTCAGGCTACAGTGAGATGCCCTGCTAACAGCCAGTTCTAGCACTGCCCTGCTACGTGACCTTGGGCAAGCCTCCACCCCTCTGTGGCCCTGTTTTCCTCCATGGCCCACAAATGGGTTACCCTGGACTCTGTGAGTTGGACCCAGAGAAGCTGGGCCTCCTGGGACAGATTTCTTGCTAGATGGCATGTAAGGGTGGTTGTATGGGGACGCTGGTGGCTTCTCCTCTTTCCTGTGCTTCGGGCCCCACCCCACGATGAACTATGCCTTCTCACTTACTGGTTCAGAAGAGCAACAAAAATTTCAGGAAGCCCCAGTCAGCAGGCCCCCGGTGACTGTGTGTGTACCTTGGGAGAGCTCCGCTGCAGATATAAGGGTGACTTGTGGAAGGGGACGTGTGGTCAGAGCCCAGGGCAGGGGGTGGGCGACTCTCCCCACAGAGGAAAAATGATGGGGTCACTCCCCCTGTGGAGGGCACTCGCGAACTGTCACGAGCACACACCTGTGCTCCGGAGGTCCCCTTCCTCGGACCCTCCTTCCTCCAAACAGCACACAGGGGCATGCACATCGAGCCAGGGCAGGGGCGGATGCCGGGGGTGGGGGGGGCGGCGAGGGCGAGATGCGGCCACTGCCCTGGGTACTCACCTCTTCTGCTGTGTTTTGGGGCCAGAATACCTGTGGGGCATTGAAAACGTGCCCAGCCCAAGCCCACACTCAGCAAGTTGGACCCCGTGGGACTCGGTGGCCTGAGCAGTGTTCAGAGTCTCAGATGTCTCACCTGCATCTGGGATGAGACCCTGACAGACATGAAGGGTGTTTCCCACAAGATGTGGGGAGCCCCACGAAAGGAGTCAGTCAGGGACGGAAGCCAGCCTGGGGTGAGGACGGTGTTCGAGGGACAGCACCACTCCTGCCCTGGAAAGGAAGATGAGGCTCTCTGCAGAGACGGACAGGAGCTCAGCTGCCGAAATGACACACGTGCCAATGACCAGGTGTCCTCAGGGAAGTCAGGAACAAGGGGCTATTGAGCACCTACTATATGCAGAAACTTTTTCAGGCATTGGGGATTTAGTTGGGCCTCCTGGGACAGATTGTCCTGAAGGTGTTTACATTCTGTACGGGGATGAAGGAAGGGATAGAAAATATAGACAAATAAGGAAGCGAAATACTGTCTGATGCTGAGAATTTTTACGAGGAAACGAGGTAGGAAAATGGTTCAAGAGTGACTCAGAGGGCCCCGTGTTATGCTGGGCCCCAGGAAGGACCGCCTGAGTTGGTGACAGGTGAGCTGAGACTGGATGGTAAGAAAATCCACATCAGGCACAAATCTGTAGGCTAGAGAGAGGAGGAGAAGGTTTTATTCTTGTTGCACTGTGAAGTCCCTGCAGGGTTTAAGCAAGACCATAACTAGTATTTACTGGGCGACCATCGTCTGCCTGGAGTTTTTCTGAGCACATTGTGAGCATTTCTCTACCAGCCTTGGGTGGAGAGGGGAGAGGTTTGGTAACAGGTAGGAAAAGTGAATCCCAAAGAGGTTAAGCAACACGCTCAAGGTTGTGCAGCTAATGGGTAGGAGAGAGACTTGGGCTTGGATCCAGACTCCTCTTTCTAATGTCTGGGGAAGCTGCCTCTAAAATACCTTTCTGTCCTCACTTTAAAAATGGAGAGAAAATGCATAAATTATAACGTTAAATGAAGATTCAATAAGATGATGTGTGCCAAGCACCTAGCATAGTGCCCTGGAATAGTTAGGTGCTCAAAATACGATAGCTTTTACTGTTATTGTTATGATCTCCTTACTGTTTTAGCAATGGATAAAAAGCGCCCAGATGAAAAGGTAGAGAGTAGCAGGAAGGAAGACATACAAACAATGACGACACTACTGTCATTTTATAGGACTTGTGAATCATGCACAAACCTGTCTGAGAAGCAAGGAGGGTCTTATGGATGGCTGAGGTCTTGGAGACCAAGAAGGAATATTCCAAGCAGATAAGGGTGGGGACACACAGACAGAAGAAGCAGGAAGGCCTGTGCAGGACTGATCTACGTGGAATCAGCAGTCCTGGACAGCACAGTGTGTGTATCCCCTGGTTGTTAGCCCAGTTCAGGCTCCCATTTACCCAATTCCTGTTGTTTCTCACCCCACTCAGGCTGCATGCAGGATGGGACAGCCCTGGGGGACGTGCAACTCCCTCCCTGGGCTGATGGGGACCCTCGGAAATTCATCAGCCTGCACAGACAGGTGAGTTGACCAGGGTCACACCAGAACCCCTGGAATCCTGAATAAAGACCGTAGTATCCTCTCAATCTCCACGAAGGCTCTCTTTGCAAGCAGAGGGCTAATGACAAGCACTTCTGAGGCTCTTAGGTCCAGAGAGCTCAAAGAATGTGCTAGGCTCCATGCTCCAGGTTAACAGGAAAAAGCTTGTGTTCTGGGCTCTGGAGCAGGGAATGATGGAAAAGGAGTACAAGAGAACATTTCGAATTGATGTAAAGGTCCTGTATCTTGGTTATGGTGGTGGTTACATGATTGAATGCATTTGTCAGAACACATTGAGCGGTCTGTTTAAAACGGGTGAAATTTATTGTGTGTAAATTGTACCTGAAAAGAAAAAAAGAATCTGTGGTGGGCCTGACTGGTAACAACAAAGCCATACCTTTTCCTCTCTCCTTCTCCCTTGGCGAGGAAAAAGTTCTTCCCTGGTTTATCTTTGCCTCCGGAAATGTAGTAATGGTAGTCATCTATCCCACAAGTCACTGGTCTTGCGTAGTTGGACCAGAAATGAACTTGACCTTTAGGTGGCAGCAGCCCTCTGCTAAGATGTTCTCAGAAAAGTTATTGGCTTGGAGTGAGTGAGCAGGTTCACTCTACAGGCCCGACTGCAGATACTAATAGTCTAGTGGGGAGACAGCTTGATTAAATAACCACACGAATAAGAGGGAAATTATAACTTCACAAAGTGCTACACAGGATAGACATTAAGTGCCATCAGATGTAGATTAGAGGTGTGACCCAGGGCAACTGGGTGGTAGCAACAAGGGGGAGACCTCTTTTGGTGGAGTAAAGATTAAATTAGAGTGGGTTAGGATGTTAATGATCAATGTCATTGAAAACATCAGAGTAGGAATCTCTGAAAATCTTTTACTCCATAAAAGCAATAAGAATCATGGCAAAGATTGTCACAACAAACTTTTCAGAAGCCTTGAAATTAACCAGAAGCTTGGAAAGATCAGGAGAGTATTCCTTTGAGGAAAAAAATGACTGAATCTTTGTAAGAATGGCAAGCTTTGGATGTTTTAACTTAACACTATTCTCATTTCTCCTCTTCAGCTCCATAGTAGCCTTGAAAACCAATAGCCCACAATAACAGTGGAAGCCAACAGCCTAGGAGTCCATTGGAGGGGGAAAAATGGAGTTGGCACTCCTTCAAAACCCCATACCCAGAGAACTGTCATTATTTGACCTGTCAATGGTTCCCTGAAAGACCCCACCAGCAAGGCTGTCTTTATTTGACCTCAGAGCCTGCATAATGCAAAAGCCTTTACTTTAGTGGCGTTTGTGAAAAAAGAAACCAGAGACAATTGTTTAACACTCTTGCTTCCAGAGGCAGTGGATATAATTGGGAAAACAATAAGCTAACCAAAAAGCATAAGTGGAAAAACTAGGGAATGAGGTCTTTATAGGAGGCCTTGAAAAAACTTCAAAATATTCCTGGAACCTAGAAGAACACACACATCCGTAGGGACGTTTTCATGCATAAGGCTGTGTTCATGCTTCGAAGGGCCTAGCCTTCACTTCTGGCCAACACTGAGGCTCCGTGCAAGCAGGATATGAGAGGTAAAGGCAGTGTTTGCCAGGCAGCTGCTGGCTCTGAAGCCATGCCCTAGCATGCACACAGAGCCCCTCCCTGGACAAAGACTGTAAGACTTACTGGTTCTAGGCATTTAAAGAAATCTTTATCCAGTCAGAAGATGACCATTAAACTAATGGAGCAGAGATGTTAGTGGCCATCTACACCACCACCACCACCACCACCACCAAAAAACAGACTTTATAGAACTAGTTCAGTAAAGTCACTAAACAAACAACAACAAACAGTAACAATAGCAACAAACCCTGGGGAAAGAGGAACATCTGATTTCCAGAGTTGACACATCATATTATCTAAAATGTCCAGTTTTCCATAAAAATTATGAGACATACAAAGAAAAAGAAAGTGTGACCCATACAGAGGGGAAAAAAAGCAGTCAACAGAAACTCGCCGAGGAAGCCTAAACTTTGGACTTCTTAGACAAAGATTTTCAATCAGCTATTGTAAATATGTTCAAATAATTAAAACCACATTTAAGGACCTAAAGGAAAGTATGACTATGATGAAAATATAAATAGAGACATAGAAATTGTGCAGAGGAACCAAATAGAAATTGTGGAGATGAAAAGCACAGTAACTGAGATGACAAATTCACTAGAAGGGATCAATAGCAGGTAGAAGAAAGAATCAACAAACTTGGAAGATAGATCAATTGGGATTATCCAGTATGGGGAACAGGAGGAGATTATGAAGAAAAATGAACAGAGCCTAGGCACCTGTAGAATACCAACATACCCAAAATGGAAGTACCAGAAAGAGAGGAGACAAAGGGGCACAAAGAATATTTGAAGAAATAATGTTCACAAACATCCCAGTTTTGATGCAAAGTATTAATTTATACATCCAAGACACTCAATAAATTCCAAGTAGGATAAACTCAAAGAGATCTGCACTTAAACACATCATAATCAAACTTTTGAAAAGGAAAGTCAAAGGAAGAGTCTTGAAAGCAACAAAGCATTCATGACTTACAAGATATCTTTGATAAGATTAACAGTTAATATTTCATCAGAAATCATAGAGGCAAGAAGGCAGTGGTATGAAATATTCAAAGTGCTCGAAGACTATCAGCCAAGAATTTTATAGCCAGCAAAACTATTCTTCACAAATGAAGAAATTAAGACATTCACAGATAAATAAAACTAAAAGAATTTATCACTAGCAGATCTGCCCTACAAGAAATACTAAAAGGAGTTCTTTATCCTAAAATAAAAGACAGTAACTCAAGTCCATGTGAAGAAATAGAGGAAATGAATGATAATAAGGAAACAGAAATGATAAGGTTGGGTAATGAAAACCCTTGTTGTGAAGGAGAGAATAAAGACAGAGAATAGTACCTGGAGGAGATGGAAAGTTGAGGAAATATTATGGTTTTCTTTTTTTTTTTTTATTTTAAGAAGCAAGTTTAAAAGGTAGTGGGAAAGAGAGGTTGGGTGTACAAGGAAAGGAATAATACATTCTTGAGAAAGCAGGAGTATTTGGAATCCAAACCACAGGTAGAGGGTTAGCTTTAGATAAAAGGTGGGTCAGATTCCTGAGTTAAGTAGGAGGGAAGGCAGTCAGGGGTTGCAGATGAAAGTTAGTTTATATGTATTGTCACAAAGATGTGGGAATTTCCAACTGGTGTCTGTGCTTTTCTCTGGAAAGTAGGAGGTATGGCCGGTGGCTGAAAATAGACAGTGGAAGAGGGTCAGAGGTAAGGAGAGAGTAGGAAATGTGAACTAGTCATCTTGAGTGATTAAGCATGAGTTGACTAGAGAAACATTCCTAGGTTTTCTGGCAATGTTCAGTGTGCATTTGAAATTGGTGACCAAAGATTATGGGATAATCAGTGTGCCCTCTTGTGTGATGATACTCTGGTGTAAGCACGAAGACAGAAAATATTTGAGTTGGTTCAGAGTGCTGCAAAAAGACAGTACACACAATTCAATAGCATAACAAGATGCATTGAGCAGAATGTTATTGAAATGATAAACTGCTAAATCTAAGGTGCATCAGGGTGTTGCTGAAGATAAGGGAGTGTTGATAGATTGCAAAGAAGTAAAAGAGTGAGGAGACTAGAAGTTTTGACAAAGCAGAATAGTCTTAGGGAGTAGTTAAATGATCAGCAAGGTGAAGAGGTGGCTTTCACCAACAGGGATGTTTAAATGAGAGATTCTGAAGAGAGAGCACTTATGGATACTGACATGAGTTAAGATGTGTCTGTAGGAGTAGGTAGCTTTAGGAGTGGAGGCAAAGTCATTGGAGAAGTATCACTTAAGGAACTGAGATGTGAAACGCTGAAATCAGTGAGGGAGAAGAAGGGAGGGCATGACCAGGAGTCACCATGTTTGATGAGTGAGACAAAGAGTTGGCAGATGGCAGCAGTGATGATGAGGAGGGGGGCAGAGTTCAATTTCGTAAACCACAGAGGAGCAGACTGTTCTTTTAGCAAGAAGGTAGAGGAACAATGGTCCGCAGGTGGCGATGTGGATCAGGGAGGACACCAACACCACCTCCAGGCCCCAAGACACATGGCATGTAACTCAGCAAGCAGCTACCACTGGAATCTTGGGGAGAGCCAGGCTTCATCTAAAGAAAGGAGGTGGAAAAGATGCTCTAGAAGAGCTTAAAGATATGGGCTATGTGTTGGTTATAGTGATAGGAAAAAATGTCCAGAGGAAAGGTCAGATATCCTGGCCTGTGGCCTTCTTGAAGCCACTTTGGCCATATACCTCAGAAAACTAATGTGGCATGTCCACCCAGAGGATCAATGAAGGGGTGCTTAGACAATCCCAAACGAATGGCTTTGGGTCTGGGGACCCAGCCCTGAAGTTGGGCTCTGCTTAGCAGATAAAAGTGCCATCTTTCAGGTGAACTGGGAAATCTACATACTGGCCCACATTTCCTCTTGCTCATGTGTGGCAACTGTTGAGGAATATTGCCAACCTGGATGTCCTAATCTGAGCTGGCATCATTCATCTGGGCTGTACCCATGCAGGATGGAGCATGCTTGGGCTCCCCCACTAAACTTCTTTGTGCTTCCTGTCAGATGGCACCTTTAGTTGAAGAGAGATATTGCTGACTTTCAACAGGAGCTGTGTTCCTGAGTGGGCTGAGGTTTAGGTCCCATTCAGAGGATGTAAGCTCAGAGTAATTCTTCATGGCTGAGTCTGGAAACTCTTCTGTCTACCTTCCTTGGAGATGGGAAGGCTGCACATGGGCAGATGTTCCTCAAGGTCATCATAGACTTACCCTTTAGGTGTGTGGATGAAATGCTCTTGCCCATTGCATGCTTTGGACTGGACAGAAGTGCCCCAGTCAGGGAAGCTCACATTCCTGGGGACTGAGTTGTCTCTCAAAGGTAGATTCTATCCTTTTCTTTTCAGATATGATTGAGAAAGAGCTTCATACCCAATATGTCAATAATTTCTAGGTACTTGGGTGCAGTGAGATGTGCTCAGTGAGGTTGGATATCCCCTGTGGGGTTCTGAGGCCTGGGAGTCGGGGACTGAGACAGTAGGTTCAAAAACCACACCTGAACCTGCCCCAGAAGTGGGGTAATGATATCTACCAATGAAAGGTGGTGTTAACAGGAAGAGACAATACACATCAAACCCCAAGCCAGTGCCTGGCACCTTGTAGGTGCTCAGTGCCATCACTGTAGTCAACATTATTACATGGAGCTCGCTCTGCACCAGCCGTGGACACAAACCAAACCTCACATAATTCCACAGAGAAAGTACAGTTCTTGTCCCCGTTTTTTAGAAGAAGAAGATGAAGAAACTGAGGACATAGATGTGAAGGAATATCTATGGCAGTGCTGGGGTCCAATGTGCTCCAGAGCATGTTCGCCTACCTGCTATACTTAGTTTCAAACTCCTGACGTCTCTGGTCAGAATCAGCTCTCCCTTTTTCTTATATCGAGATCAACAGGACCCCAAGACTTATTTTCAGTCTGGTCTCTTCCATTTAGATATCAATGCAAGACAGGTATTCCGCGCCTCCTGGTTATATCATAGTGTGAATGCACTAGGTGATTGGGAACAGTTAGATCTGTTTTCCCACTAGCTGGAGGCCAGAATTGGGTGGTCCTTGGGTGGCCTGTATGTCTGCCCACTTAGTGCTCCTCAAACTCTGGGAGATGTCACATCTTTCCTGTGCAGAGCCAGCATCCTGATGCATCTGTGCCCTCCTGATCTGTGCAGAGGGCTCACAAGTCCAAGGGAGACCTGCATTTTTCATGCTCTTTGGGTTTTGGTTCCAGGCTCTGGAAAGTGACTTTGTCAGTGCCAACCTCCACCACTGGATAGACCTCATTTTTGGGTACAAGCAGCAGGGGTCAGCCGCAGTAGAAGCTGTTAATACCTTCCACCCCTACTTCTATGGTGACAGAATGGACCTCAGCAGCATCAGTGACCCTTTGATCAGGAGCACCATCCTGGGGTTTGTCAGCAACTTTGGACAGGTACCCAAACAGGTACAGTATCCGTGTTGTTAGTCTTGCTTTCTCAGAAGAGTGTATGCACTGTAAGCTTTGAAGTGATAGTGAGGACATTTTCTCCTGGATAGGAACAAGAGAGAGGGCTGGGGATGGGAAATGGTCTTCCTACACTCCTCAGTATTGGGGCTTAGCCCTCTGTTACCATCTGGTGTTGATGAAGGTGATGACATCATTAACGATACAGTGAACACTCCATTCACCTGTGATATATGTAACAGACACTACAATAAATCCACAGGATTTAATTTTCTTTTTTAAAAAATTTTTTTTTTCAACATTTTTTATTTATTTTTGGGACAGAGAGAGACAGAGCATGAACGGGGGAGGGGCAGAGAGAGAGGGAGACACAGAATCGGAAACAGGCTCCAGGCTCCGAGCCATCAGCCCAGAGCCTGACGCGGGGCTCGAACTCACGGACCGCGAGATCGTGACCTGGCTGAAGTCGGACGCTTAACCGACTGCGCCACCCAGGCGCCCCAATTTTCTATATGTGTGTCTAGCTACAGAGCTGTTGTGGAGAGCCAATGAATTA
The DNA here is from genome assembly GCF_028018385.1 of Neofelis nebulosa. Classification (NCBI taxonomy): domain Eukaryota; kingdom Metazoa; phylum Chordata; class Mammalia; order Carnivora; family Felidae; genus Neofelis; species Neofelis nebulosa. Next base: position 51,422,720 of record NC_080794.1, read on the forward strand.
AGACCTCAAGTGCGTGAAACACCTGAAATATAATGGGCACTCAACAAATGGTAGACATTAGTGTGATTCCCTCATTGAATCCCCTCATAAGCTCTGGGTATAGAAATTATTCTTTTACAGATCAGGAAGCTGAGGCTCAGAGAGTCTAAATAAATAACTGGCCTACGATTGCACATTAGCAGATGACAGAGGTAGAGTTCTAGCCCCGTCCGGTTGGCCCCAAAGCCATATTGCCAACAGTGCGACAATATCTAAGTTCTGCCCTCGGGGCCTCTGGTGAAATTGCAGGGGTCTCATGTGGGCCTTTCGCTCCACCGGCCCCACCCCCCATCAGGATAGTCATGTAGCAACGTGAGGCTATGGGCTCATGGTGACATCCTGGTGAATGGTGTGCAAGAGAAACACTTATTTAACTGATCCCGGCCCCATTGATCCTCAAGCCTCAGTGCAATGTGGAGAACTTTTATTCCTAAGTACAGCCATCTGGGCTATTATCATGGCCCCATGGGCTGGGCTCTCAGCCTGGATGGACATTCAGGAGCCATGCTGGGAAGTGAGTGCCTAAGCCCAGCCAATTCCAGGGCCATCTTGGGCAACAGCCTTCTCCATATGTAACCATGAGGCTTGGACGGGCTCATCTCAACAGTACAAAACAAGTAACATCTTTTCTACCTGGTCTTATGTGACATGCTCCAAGTTTGCTCAGCTCCCAGGTGAGGGGAGCGTGAGAAGTGCCTAAGGGTGACTTGGAGAATGAACAGCACATCCAAATGTGGGTTCGGCCAGGGAAGGCTTTGTAGGAAGGAGAGAATTTCAGGAAAGAAGCTTGGGTAGCCTAATAATACAGATAAAGCAATTAAATAATTCAAAGTAGTAGCCACCACCATCCAGTTGTGTCCTGGGTTACATTCTCACAGTTCTTGTCCCCACGCAAAAATATTTTCACATCAGTGTGATCACGGAGTGCACACGATTTTAGATTCTGATTTTACTTAGTGAGGTATTGGATGAGCTTTAAAAAAAAGGTATTTCGGGGCGCCTGGGTGGCGCAGTCGGTTAAGCGTCCGACTTCAGCCAGGTCACGATCTCGCGGTCCGTGAGTTCGAGCCCCGCGTCAGGCTCTGGGCTGATGGCTCGGAGCCTGGAGCCTGTTTCCGATTCTGTGTCTCCCTCTCTCTCTGCCCCTCCCCCGTTCATGCTCTGTCTCTCTCTGTCCCAAAAATAAATAAAAAACGTTGAAAAAAAAAAATTAAAAAAAAAAAAAAAAGGTATTTCTAAGTAATCATCAGAATTAGAATTCTTCCAGTGGTCCCAACCTAGAGACAAAATTAAAAGACTTCAGGACCACGCACTGTGCCATCAAGGCGCTGTGCCTGCTGAAGTTATTACAGGCACCGGGCCTGTGATGCTTTAGTCATTCTGTCGGGAAAGAAAGGATGTTCTTTATTAATGCTCCTTTAGAAATCATCATTCTGATCTCCGTTTGTATTGATCACCCACCCAGCTTTACTAGGTAGTCCAGTATTTGATTAAAGGCTGTAACTGAGCCTAGGCTGCTGTGAGACCCCTCCCAGCTGCCTGCTGAACCTCACTTCTACCTGTGTGCCCACCTGCGGCCCACCGTCACACCTCCATCATGGTACCCAGTGGATGTTTCCATCAGGGAGCAGAAGAATGGGCCTGATGGCTGGAAAAAACAGCCTAGTTGGGAAGGGGGGAGGGTGGAGAGCCGGAGCTGGCCTCAGCTGCCCTCTGTGGCAGCAGCAAGATTCTGCCAAGCAGCACGGCCTTGGGCTTCATATTTTGCCTGGTTATGCAAAAAGTTTGGCATTGGGGACACTTTGACAGCAGAGATCTAAGAAAAGTGAAAATAAGAAAGGCCACTAATGGGGTTTGCCTGTGCTCCTTGGAACGTTTGAATGGATGCTATTAAAGAATTCTGTCTTGATGCCCAGATGGACGTGCCTGCAGAGTTTGTAAAGGAAGGGGGGAGAAAAATGTGAGAAATAGCTCAAGCAAATGAAGAGAGACATGTGATCTAGAGAGAGAAGAGGGTCATTCTGACCCATGATTTGAGAGGCAGCTCTGCCAGGGACCAAAGGCTCCTCAATGAGGTCATCCTTTTCCCAAGCAGCGTGGAGAAGATGACAGTTGGACAGCCAGGAAGGCTATTTCTGCTAGTCACGCACCATGACCTGGAGAAAGCAGTGGGCCCTCTCTGAGCCCAAGCCCCTCATCGACAACATCCGAGGGCTGAACCAGATAGTTCTGTTTTTGTTTATCTCAGTCAGAAGTGAGCCCAGCTCAGGCAGCGCTCAGAGCGGAGGTACCGCTGTGGCTTGACTGGGGAGGACTCCTCCTCCGGCCGTCTGTCCCTAATGACTTGTGCGGTATACGTCTGTCCCCTTGCCTCTCCAGCTCTTTACGAAACCCCACCCAGCCAGGACCACTGCAGGGAAGGCTTCACCCGGAAAGGATGCCATCATACCTGCGAGCCTCCCCAGCCACCCACAGCCCTTTTTCTACAATCTGCAGTCACTGCGGCCCTCCCAGGTCACAGTCAAAGGTAACCACCTGGTCAGCTCTGTTTGGCGCCCTGTCCCACAGATGTCCCTTTAGTGACTGGTGTTCCTTTGGAGACTCAGGGGCACAGACCCTTCAGGGTCTTGGGGTCTGACTTTGGATGGCTGTGTCTCTAGTCACAGCAGGAATCTGGGGAGGCCTGTGCCCTGGAAGTGTCCGGAACCACCTCTGTTAGATCCTGACAGACTCACCTGTCTGCCTGTCTATCTAAGACACACATTCCCCTCCTTCTTTCATATATGTGTGTGCGCACATACACACACACCTCTTTCTCTTTCTTTCTCTTTCTCTCTCTTTCCTGCACACACACACATACACCCCTCCTCACCTCCAAAGCCAGATTTCCCGAGGGGAGGGAGGGTTGCAGCCTCTGTTCCTTAGTACCCACAGTCACCGTTGCTCCTAAGCACCCACGCGGGCCTGCAGCCACTAGCCAGGAGCAGCTGACCTGGGGCACACAGCCCAGTGTGAGTTCCAGCCCTGCTGCTTCTTAGGGAAACTGTGGGTGAAGTCTGATGTCTGGGCCATCTGGGGCATGCATTGCTTTTGGGAAATCCCAAGACAAAGGGCAACATTCTGGAGTTCTATAAGGAGTACAAGGCCAGGTTTGTTGGGGGTTTTTGGTGTGTCCTTTTTTTCCTTCAACTCCAAGAACAGTGCCTGTGGCACACCCATCCCTACCAGATAAGGTGTCTGGGAGGGACAGGAAGGGCAGAGCCCCCCAAGGCTCCTGTGGCTTTGTGCCACCTGCACCGACAGCCTCAGCCACTCCTCCCCTGATATCAGCCCTTTAGAGACACTGAAAACCTGTGGCCACGTGCAAGCTTAACGTATGTGCTAAAACAGGGGAGGAACCCAGGGCCAGGGGACCCAGCTCGGGGCCAGGGTCTAACACAGCCCCTGGAGTGAGGCCCTGGAGTGAGGTGACTTGACGAGCAAGTGGCTACTGCCCGGGCTTGTGCTTTGCCAAGTCCAGGTCACCTGCCCATGGCTCCTCCCTGGGCACAGAGAAAGGGGGTGTTGCCCCTTGGCGGGTAAGCTCCACCATACTAACTGGGGGGTAGATATGTACCTTTTCTCTCTAGGCTCAGAATCCCCCAAAGGAGCCATTGGCCACATCGTCCCTACCGAGAAGACCATCCTGGCTGTGGAAAAGAACAAGATGCTGCTGCCTCCGCTCTGGAACAGGACCTTCAGCTGGGGCTTTGATGACTTCAGCTGCTGCCTGGGGAACTATGGCTCTGACAAGGTGGGCGGGTGTGGGGTGCAGGCATGGGGCACGCGGGCAGGCGGGGTGCAGGGTGGTCACCGTTGAGGCAGAAGCAGTCAGAGGGCGAGTCCAAAGCAGGCACAGCTGCCCCACTTCCTCCTTGTGCCTGTGCCCCCTGCCTGAGAGGGAGACGGCTTGTGCGGCCCGGCTGAGGGCCCTTGTGGGCCAAGCCTCCAACCCATATTCTAAGGAGCGGAGCTTACAAGTTCACAGTGCACGCTGTCACTTCACAGCAGTCTCTGCCACCAGCCGGTCACTTGGCTGCGTGGAGGCCACTCAGACTCTCAGTCTGGGTGTGGAGTCTTGGGGTTCCCCTGGCATTTGCTCACGGCTCAGACTCTGAGGACACTCACTGAGCATCGAGCCAGCGCCAGAAGCGAGCCGTCTGGTTGCCCTTCATCCACCCTTGGCTCAGGCCACAAAGTTACTTCACATCTTGCTGTGGCCCTGGCCACCTCCAGCCTCCTTTCCTAGCCCAACTTCCCTCCCACCCTACATCCCACGCACCGATCACATGACATGAACTCCCTGCCCACCGAGCTCTCCCTTGCCACCCCCAGCCTCCCCTACCACTTCATGAGGCAGCCAGGTGTTTACAACGTCTCCCTAACTCCCTGCTCGCTTGTGTCTCCCCACTCACTAGAGTATGAGCTCCTTGGGGACAGGCTTGGATTGCCTGCATTGGGTCACCAGTGCCAGCCTCCGGAACACATGACATGTCCTGCAGTTCCCATGGCACACAAGCAAGCCACAAGCATCCAGACCTGCCCTTGTCCCTCTGTCACCCTGTCCGGGCTCTCGGCCCTGTGCTGGCTGGGGCGCCAGTGCTCACCCCACTTGTCTCCCATAGATCCTGACGACATTCGAGAACCTGGCTGCCTGGGGCCGCTGCCTGTGTACCGTGTGCCCAGCCCCCACAACGATCATCACCTCTGGGGCCAGTGCGGTGGTCTGTGTATGGGAGCTCAGCATAGCCAGAGGCCGCCCGAAAGGCCTGCACCTCAAGCAGGTACCATACCTCAGGTGGGGATTTTACCTCAGGCGGGGATGGTGCCTCAGGTGGAGATCGTGCCTGGGGCATGTGTGGTGCCTCAGGCAGGTATAGTGCCCTAGTGCCATCTAATTCCCTGCGCACCAAAAGCCCTGCCTCCCTCAGGAGCCGAGAACACAGAGAGGCACTGGTGACGGCACATGGCTGTTTGCTGTTAGAAGGCCACGGTTTCATGCCCACGGTGATTTTGACAAGCCCACAGGGCAGGTGGCCCCATGGGACCCATCCCTCAATGAGAGATGCCGCTTACGCGTCAGAGCCAGTGAAAGCAGTTTCCTTGCACTTGAGAACATTTTTGATCATGTGCCGTGGGCACTTGTGCGGATAGCCTCCTTTTACCTTCTCAACAACACTGTAAACTAGGTGCTATTCTTATCCTTACTTTACCGGTGGAAAAAACAGGTGCGAAGAAGTTAAGTGACTCGTGGTGGAGCCGGAAATTGAAAGGCTATTTCAGAACAGCAGTGGAGTAGAGCAAAAGCAGGCGGGGGCAGTGGGCTCCTTCCAGTCCCGCCTCAGGAATCACCGCCACTCTCGTAACAAGCAGAGTGTACTCACTGTTTGCTTGAGACTCTGTACATTCGTTTTAGTCTGGCGAATCCGGCACGGTTATTCCCACTTCCACACAAGGAAACTGAAGCTCAGAGAGAGTGAGTTTGCGTTTTAATCTGGGTCGATCTAACTCTAAACCCATGCTTCCTGCCTGTGCATCCTTGAACCTGCCCAGAATACCACTAGGGTACGCTTCCAACTCTAAAATGCAGCTCATTTTTACATCTGTATTCGTAGTTAGCCATATAGACCCAAGATGACAACCACCAAAATTAATCATACAAAACTCACCATGGATCAGATTTCCTAAACCGCACATGTTTCACTGAAACTGCTCCGCGGTTTCTCTGGATGCTTTTCAAGCCCTCCCCTCACCAACCTACCACCCCCTGCAGCACACGTGTGGTGCAAGGTAGGCACTCAGTAGACGTGAGGTAAAGAACGACTGGGTCAGTGCTGAGGGGGCCGATTACTCCTGTGGAGCAGTGGCACCTGCTGAGGGAGCTGTGCAGGCCAAGGCTGCCTTCCCCAGACTCTCAAAGCCAGCCTCGGAGCGCCCTGCCTTTTCACCTTTTCACCCTGTTCTAGGTTTCCTTCTCCTTCCATGGACTGCGGGCAGGGGGCTACGTTCTTACTCCTGACCTGTGTGAAGAAACCGCACATTATTATTACTCTATGGAGTGCTCCCTTCTCCCAGGCCCCACTTTAGGGACACCCTAGATCCAGCCTGACTGCAGAGCCAGCCTTGGGGAGTCGGGGAAGCGGCCTCCCGCTACCGCTCCCAGGTCCCTTTTGAAAATGAAGATGTGCTATATAAAAGCCCTGTATTGACAGCATAAAAATGTAATTCATCATCCTCTCCTAGTTATAAATCAAGAGGAAAAGGTAAGGGGAATCCCACACGCTCTTATTTCCTACGCAGAATAAAATCCTTTATCATTTACCTGTAGTGGCTGACATGGCCTTGGGGATCCCCCAGACCACCAGCTGCTCAGCGAGGGGGTCTGTCCCTGACTTGGCCGGCAAAGACATCATTAAATAGTTTCATACACAGTTTTTTTTAAGTGTTTCATTTTTTAAAGATATTACAACATTAAAGACAAATTTCAAATTCACTTCAAAGTTGAATAATTCTCTATAATCTCTATAAAAGTTTCCATTGTCACATACTGCCATCCCCAGATATACATATTTATACCATTCTGATCATTGTGTAGATATGTTTATTCTGTTTCCACCCAGCCTATCAAATTGTTTCTGCTTCTCCACAGTCTGTAATTTACATTTCAATTGTTCTGTATTATTCCATTTCCATAAAATTACATTTCAATTGTTTTGTTATGTCAGTGCGCCACGGTTTAATAAACCGTTTCTCCTCAAACTAGACAATTACATTACTTCCAAATTTTAACTATTTTAAATAATGTTGCAGACAACAGCTTATCTAGATTGCTGTTTGCTTCTGATTAATTGTTGCCTTAAAATAAATTTCAAGAAGTAGAACTACCAAGCAGGGACATCGTGCTTTCGATAGTGGTTCTGTAACGTTACATTGCCACCGCGATTAATTAAGAGTGCCCATCTCACCACAAGTGTCCAGCATGAGCAGTTATTTCCACAGGCTTTTGTTTCGTTTTATTTTATTTTACTTTATTTTATTTTATTATTTTATTTTCTTTATTTTTTGCTGCTTTATTTAGGCATGATGACAGTGAGGTCATTTTAATTGGCCCCGTAGAGAGGTACTGTGACAGTACCCCCTGATTCATGGTTTCACATGCCATGGTTTCAGTCACCTGTGGTCAACCATGGCCCGAAACCAGATAATCCTCCTTCTGACTCATCATCAGAAGGTCAGTAGTAGCCTCAGGCCACGTCACAGTGCCTATGACATTCACCTCATGTCATCACAGGAAGGACGAGTAGCGTCCAATAACACATTCTGAGAGAGAGAGGCCACACTCACATAACTTTCATTGCAGTACGTTGTTATAACAGTTCTAGTTTATTACTAGTTATTGCTTTTAATCTGTTACTGTGCCTAATTTATAAATTAAATTTTTTCATAGCTATGTATGTACAGGAAAAAAACAGTACACACAGGGTTTGGTACCACCCACGGTTTCAAGCATCTACTGAGGGTTTTGGAACATGTCCTCCATGGATAAGGGGAACTACTGTATTCTTATTTTATTTATTTATTTATTTATTTATTTATTTATTTAAAAATATAATTTATTGTCAAGTTGGTTTCCATACAACACCCAGTGCTCATCCCAACAAAGAGCCAGTAGACAGCACATTGACATCTGCTGTCCTCCTTCACTGATGTCCTCAGCCTTTCCAGATGGGGGTGGCTACGTGCCTCGTGATGAGAGGCAGTGAGCCTTACATGGGTGGTCAGTGCCTGCACGCAGACTGGCCCCCCTCACTCTCCAGTGCCTCCCTTTGCAAAGCAGTAGATTTGGCTCCATTCATGGACAGTACATGGGGACACTTGGGCTCAGAGCTTCTCTCTCTGAATCCCCAGCCTTTAGTCCAGCATCCCCTGCCTTGCACTCTTTGGAGTCACCATGTCCCTCTACAGTCAGAACTCAGTCATCAGAGCTCCTGTCAGATCCTCTGCTTTTCTCTTCATGTGGACAGCTTCCAGTTTCCTGAGATGACCCCAGTCATCTTCTGTGGGTCACGTCCGGAACCTTGCCAGCCCCATCTGCTTGGTGCCACATTCAGATCTACCGAAAACAAACAGGAATCCCTGGCAGAACTCTTCCTAGCTGTGACCAGGCAAAGTGACAGCTTTGAAAAATGATGCTCAGACTCATTGACCCAAATGAGCGAGCAGTCATCCGTCCTGAGGGTGGAGGTTTACCACTAGGTAAGCCAGGGTAATCACATTTCAGAACGCCATCTCTGCACTTCTCTGGCTCATTCCAGAAGACAGCTGCCCGTGTGGATGCAGCAGCTCTCAGATCAGGCTTACCTGGCAGCTTCTGGGACCATTGTGATGGAAACCACACTGTGGCCAGCGGCCGTGGACCTGGGAACACCAGGCCACCCCAGCCCCTCCGGCACGTGTCCCTGGGGAGCAAGGCCTCTGGCCATATCTGGATACATAACCATCTGTGAACCAGGCGAGACCCAGCACAGGCCAACCTGAGGGCCAAGACCAAGGCCCTGAGTCACCTGCTGCCACGTGGCCAGACAGGCTATGAACCCAGATCCATCAGACTTGAAAAGTCACATCTTTTTTCATAATGACCTGACAGCCCCCCCATCGCCTCCCTTCCATTTTAGTTGGCAGAGGCATGTTTGTTTCTGAGGTTCTCCTGGGGTAATGCTCAAACTGGAGCGTGCATGAAAATTTCCTGGAGAGCTTGTGAAAACCCATGGTTTTCATCATAGCCCCGCCCCCAGAGTTTCTGACTCAGTCGGTCTTGGATAGGGCCCAAGAATTTGCATTTGAATTTCTAGCTGATGTTTATGCACCTGGTTGGGACACTACACTTGGTAAATCAGTGTCCTTGCATGTGACTAGTGGTACGTGCAGCTTCAACACGCAAGGCCAAGTGTAGGTGAGCTCACAGCACGTGAGGGTGCTACTAGCCTGTTTCAGTTATGATAAAAGGGCTGCAGATCCACCCTGGCTGAGCCTCAACTCCCAGAAATGGATGGAACTGAGAGGCCAGCATAGACTCATGTACAAACACACACATGGAAACACATGCACACACATACCACAGACTTTGGAATCATGGAATCACCCTGAATCTCTGTTTCTTCATCTGGAGCCCAACAGTAAGTGGGAAAGCAGGAAATCTCCCCAGGTACCTAGATTGAGGGTCCCTCCCATAATCTGTGGATCTGCTTCTTGTCCCCAGGCCTTATATGGACACACACAGGCTGTCACATGCCTGGCAGCATCAGTCACCTTCAGCCTCCTGGTGAGTGGCTCCCAAGACTGTACTTGCATCCTGTGGGACCTAGACCATCTCACCCATGTGGCCCGCCTGCCTGCCCACCGAGAGGGTATCTCTGCTCTTGCCATCAGTGACGTCTCGGTGAGTCCTCACTTTCTCCATGTCTATGAGCCTGCCTGGAAGCATGGTGCAGTGTCCCAAGAGAAAACCCAGGAACAAAGAGAGGCTGATCTCCCAAGAATGTTGAGAAATGTCCCAAATGTGTGGAGTATTCTTTGCCCAGGCAGAGTGGAGCCATCAACATGTGCAGCATCTGGTTCTAGATTTTATTTTTTCCTTTTTTATTTTTCTCCCTCAGGGTGGTGAGAGTGGTGGGAGGTGTCTGTTCTGGCACAGGCATGAGGGAATTGGGGCAGGAAGTTGGCTTTGGTAAGAGATCTTCTGGGCTTGGCGGACGAATTCAGTTCGCTGATGTTAAGTCAGTGCTAACTCATCAGGTGCTTCTGGTCTCCATGGCAGGAAGTGCTTCTGTTTGTCCCTCCAAGCTGCTACCAAAGATAAGCGTGTCAGGAACGTGTGTGTGTGTGTGTGTGTGTGTGTGTGTGTGTGTTATGTCTGAGTGAAACAGAGAGAGACAGACAAATAGACAGAGACCGAGACAGAGAGAACAGAAAGAGTTAGAGAACTATATATCTAAATCTCAGTGTGGAATTTCTCCCAGGCTGGAATCCTCATCATAGGGCATGGGGTTCTGTGAGGATTCAAAGGCTCTGCATCTTCTCACAGAAAACCCTAGGAGTCCAGGGCATGGATAGAGTGGCAAAGGGATAATAGAAAGAGGGGAAGATAATGAAGAAGGCTCCTCGTCCCAACTTTAGCCAAACATGGTGTTCCAGGTAGACTTGAATCTAGGATGAATCTTACATGGGCAGAACAGAGGATGGATGGATGGATGGATGGATGGATGAATAGGTATGTGGCTGGATGGATATTTGGGTGAATTAATGGGAGGATAGGTAAGTGGGCAGATGGAGGGTGGATGGATGGATGGATGGGAGGATGGTGAGTGAATGGATAAATTGGTGGATGTATTGGGAAAGGCACCAAGCCCTGATCTGAGAGAGCATTATAAAGAATAATGTCCTCAGATCTCAGAGGAGACATAGCATGACCAACAACTTGTTGAATTCAACTTGTCCTGGAGCCAACTGAATTCACTAAGTGCCTACTGGGCTCAGGGTTGGGTGCTTGACAGAGATGTATCAGACATGGTCCTCAGCCTCAAGCAGACTCTAACAGAGTCAGACAATTCAGAAAGGGATATGATGGAGCCCAGAGGGCTATGAAAGGGCACTGAGTTCCCTACGTCCTTTCTGTGGTTAGGGCAAGGCTCAAAGGCATGGCTCCAGCTGGTTTTATGAGTCCTCAGTGACAGTGACCACTATACCATTGGCCATAATATTGACAAGGACTTGAGAAGAAAACTCTAGACATAAACATTTCAGGAGGTTCAATGGGGACATTTCTCCTCAGAAATTCCCTTCAGAGAGACATCGCCAATTCTTTGAGCCATATACAATCATTCAAACCTCTGTACTCTGCCCTCTACCAAGTGATATCCAAATCTTCTTCATGAGGACAGGGCTGGCCTGCCTGCCATGTCCAGGCCCCATGTCTGGAGCCAGAGGCAGTCTCCAGGCTGTGGAAGGAGTCCAAAGGGTAAGTCAGCCAGTTTGTGTCAGAGAAAGCAGTATCCAAACACATGACTGCAGTATGCAAATAGCCAGGAATTTGTAGTTGTGTGAAAACACAAGAGACCTATGAGCCATCTAATAAGAAGTGGGTATCTTAGGTCTTGGAGTACCTTCATTAGTCTTCAGAAGATAGCAGGTTAAGGGTGCTTGGGTGTGCAAACTCCGGCTGAGCAAATGCGGATGGGCAGGCAGTGACCTCAGCGTGGAGTGAAATCAGTTTTTATTGTTGCAGGGCACCATTGTCTCCTGTGCGGGAGCCCACTTGTCTCTGTGGAATGTCAACGGACAGCCACTGGCCAGCATCACCACGGCCTGGGGCCCTGAAGGAGTCATAACCTGCTGCTACATGATGGAAGGGCCAGCATGGGACACAAACCATGTCATCATCACTGGGAGTCAAGACGGCATGGTTCGGGTAGGTGTGTCTTGGGCAGAATGAAGGCAGAATGAAGGCAGAATGAGTACAAGAAAGTGGTCTTTGTTCTCACTTCCTCCAAGAGCCCAAATCTATAGGCTGCATTTGAGACCAAATGGTATGCCAGACTAGGTCTTCATGGCAAGTGAGGGCAAAGGCAAGGCTCTCTCCAGGCAAAACATACATAGATAGATAGATAGATAGATAGAAGATAGATAGAATTATATGTATAATCGTATACACACATATACTCATGAAATGAAATAAACATTTATCAGCACGAGGTGTGAAAGCTGAATGGTCAAATGTGTAAGAACATAGCCCAGTGCTGAAAAGAAATATTTGGGCGATCCATTCACACACTTGCCCATCCATCATCCACCCATCTGTTCACCCACTAATCCATCCAACTATTTATCTCTATACCTATTCATCCATTCATCCATCCTTTCATCCATCCTTCCAATAATACATCTACCTACCTACCCAACTATTTATCTCTCTACCATTCCTTCCTTCCTTCCCTCCCTCCTCCCTCCCTCTCTCCATCCCTCCCTTCCTCCTTTCCTTCCTTCCTCCATTCCTTTCCTCCTATACAATGATCTGTCCTTCCATATACCTATCAATTTACCCATGAATCCATCTATACATCCAAATATTTTTTATCTGTCCATCACCCTAACTCTGGCTCTGTACCAAACTCATCATACAAGCCACAGGGAACACAGAAATTAATAATAGGCCATTATCCTCCAGCTGATCATATCCTAGAAGAGAATACAAACAGAAAATACATGTATGCAATGCATGCTATGACCATGATAATCAGAGTGCCATGGACCCTCTGAGGAAGGCCATGGAGAGGGAAAGGATCAATAAACCAGGAAGAGAACGAAACAGAAACATTGAAGTGTGAGGATTAGCCTGGGAAGAACAAGGTAAGCTTTCTGAGACTGACAGGAGGGATGAAGGAATGAGTAAAGATAAGGAATAATTCAGAGGCTTACTTAAGAAACTGTCAACTGAATTCCACAGTTTAAAGGAAATGTTGACTGAAGGCCATAATGTATTCAAGAAAATGTCCATTGAATGCTTCAAACGTTTATGAAAGCTTGCTGAGTGCCATCATGGCTAAAACTTGGCCTTGGTTTGCATGGGTATCCATGCCCCAAGGCTCAGAATAATCATGGAGATAATACTTGCTGAATAAACATGTGGTGAGGGTCCAAAGGGAGTATGGATTTATTTCTAACAGAGAGACATGAGAGGAGATGGCAGTATAGCTGAGTCCCAAGGATGAAGAAAAGTTACAGCATATGGAGAGGCCAAGCAGGCTGAGGGGTCACTGTGTGTGGGTGGGAGAGACAAGGCTGAGGAGGGTCCCTTGAGAAGCCCCATTTGTGGGCTAGGAGGGGTACATCATCTCTGCAGAGAGCAGGGCATCCTGGGCTAGCCAGAACATGAGTAGGTCAGGGAGGCCTGGGCTTGGTGGGGTGACTCACACTGTGGGTCAGTCAGAGGAGCCCAGGCTGGCCAAGCAGCAGGTGCATTTTTTTTTGTGAGCCCCCAAGTCATGAGTGAAAGACTTTCATGCACTCAGCACTCATTCATCCAACATGGCAATTGAGCTCCTGGAATGGCCCAGGGCTGGGTTAGGCCTGGTGTGGAGTTCAAAAAATCATTAAGAGGAGGCTGATCCTTGCCCTTTGTCAACATAACATCTGGATTCAGCAAGTGAGAAGCCATATGCAGTCAGCATGAGGACATTAATAGAAGGGCTTGGGACCAAGAGTCAGACACAGAGAATGGGGAGGCCTAGCTGCTAAGTGGTGAGGGAGGCCTCCAGGGATGGTGGCAGTGGGGTGAGAGGGCATTAGCTAAGTAAAATGACAGTAAACTAGCTGCTGGGTCTCATCCCTGCAGGTGAGAGGTTGAGGACGGAGGCACTATGGTCACAGGAGGGCAGAGTAAACCCATCTAAGCTTCAACGGTGCTCTACTGAAGCCTAAGTAATTTTTTGTCCCCGAGAATACATTAGCGTTGGAAGTGAAAGGGGACCATATTCCCATCCCTTCCCTCAGGGTCCGTTGGATGTGAGGGAATGGAATGGGCCCGAGGCCACAGACAGGATCATTTCCCCAGCCATTGGCCCTTTCTCTTTTCTGGACAGATTTGGAAGACTGAGGACATGAAGACATCTGTTCCCGGGCTGGTAGCACCAGAGGATCCCTCAGCTCAACCTCTGAGCCCAAGAGGTACCTGCCCTGCTAAGGGGGTGGGGCCTTCACCTTGCTGTCTTCACTCCCCCCTCCCCTCCCATAGCTCCATTCAGTCCTACGGAGTCCAGGGAAGCCATTGAATCTAAGTTGGGGGGACAGAGCACAGTTTACTGCAAGCTGCCGGCAGAACGTGAAGCAGCGTGGAGTAGTCCCGTTGCATCCTGGCCCCGTCATGCAGGGACCAGCAAACTCTGGGATGCTCCCTGGACATGTGAACAGTCGTGGCGGTTTTCAGGGGCTTCTGAGCCTCAGAACCTTACAGAGTTTAGTTTGATGTTCTCCATCTGCCTGGATGACTCCTCAATGCCAAACTTCCCAGCCCAGGGCCTGAGTCCAAATGCCGACTTGCCTGGACAGCCATGCTGCAGAAAGGGGCAAGGAGGGGCCAGGGAGGGGCCTTGCCATATGCCTGGAGAGAGGAAGTGGTTCCATAGCGCCCCGGCCTGCCCTGGTGATCCTGGCTCCGTCCACCCAACTCCCCATGGCAAGTTCCTCAGAGTGGGTCTGGAGGTCCTCTACATCCGCAGTTCCCAGGAGCCTTATTAAAAATGTAGATCTGGGTCCTGTTTTTACCTTAAGCCCTGGCAAAAGATTGGGGGTTGCTAGATTTCCATGTCTAACAGGTCCCCAGGTGAGTGTGGTGTGTACCAAGGTAAAAGAACGACTGTTCTGGAGTCCTCTTTGGTTTGTGGCAGATGGGACTGACGTAAGAAAATCTGTTCTCTATTCTGCCATCATGGCCTCTGGTACCATCACCACCATGGCCACCACTGCTCAGCTTGCAGGGAGACGGCTGACCCTGAGCAGTCTCCATCGTGCGTACTTGCCGTGTATTCTCTAATTTGTCACGACAACCCTGTGAGATAGATTTTACTATGCCACCCATATGAAGGACTAGGAAATTGAAGCACAGAGGCCTAGGAGCTTTCCCAGAGTTACCCAGAAGCATAGGATTACCATCATTCTCACTTCTGTCCCCAGAGCGGACATAAGCAACCTCAGACCAACTTCAGACTGCCAGGCGAACCTCAACCGCAGATACTGCCATGCATCATCAACAATAGCACCACCCCTGATCACAGGCACAAAGATCACCAGCAAAGCCATCGCCTCCTTCTCTTCCACCACAGCTGTCCCAATAGCCCCCAACCATCACCTCCTCCAGCGCAGCCAGCCTTCTTTCTCAGCTCCGTCTTCATCAAAGATTTTGGCCCAGAACCGAGACATTTTTCTTGGTGCCGCCCATGATGAAAGGAAACATGTTACCATGAAGTATGACTTCTCCTGTCATCATGAGTTCTGGTTTACTCGTATCCCAAGACCCATGATCATTCACGGGAGAGAATTTATTAGAGTGCTAAGGGCTGCCTTCTAAAAAGAGTAGCCATCTTCAGTTAGTTCCTTTCTAGAATATACTCCACACCTTCCTGATTCATTTAATCATCCATTTATTGTTCTTTCTTCACACAAACATGCACAGACATCTGATCAGCCCTTACTGGGTCCCAGGCTCTACACTGAGCATCCCTTCCTTCAAAATAACACCATCTGGGCACCCTTGTCAATAATGTGGGCAGACCCAAAGCAGTGACCTCAGAAGGATCTACAACCACATTCACTTCATTGTTCCTAGTACCTTGAGGGTCCTTTGGGACTCCAAGGAATCACCCCATCTCAGGGTAAAAAGAAAGATGTGTGGGGTTTGTACATTCTAAAAAAACTCACAACAGTTCTTTGAAGAACGGGGGTCAGACTTTCTCCCCTATTTCTCCCACCCAGTTGGAAGAGAGCTAGCATAGAATCCTGTTCCCCAGCCTCATTATGAACAATTCTGTGGTACACCTGCACGAAAGGATGCCAGTTCAGTCCGTGGCTCCGCTGCCCATTTCTGAAGCTATGGAGGTCCCATGAGGCAAAGGTTGATAAATGGATGTCTGAACAAGAATGCTGGATGGACGGAAAGACCGATGAATGAAGAGCACCTCAAAGACCTTCCACTGGTTCTGGAAGTGCCAGTGCATTCATGGGTTTCTGTTCAGGGTCAACAGTTGTGCTGAGATTGTACTCATTGGGAATGGGGTCCAAAGAAATGGGAAGTGACATGAAAAGCAAGAGGCAGGGCTCTAGACCTAGTTCTGTGCCCAACAATTACTCTGTCCCTCGGTTCCCCTGCCCCTGACATGTCAGGATGTGCAGGAAGTACCTAACATGAAAAATAACAGGCATAGACAAGAATCTGCTCAACAAAATGCAGGTTGTTCTGATCATTTTTATAGGCTGGTAAGAGCCTTCTCCCTTCATATACCGGCCGATGACATTACGGCGCTCACAAGGCTGTTTCGGGCTGGCAGCAGCCCCATCACGCCTGGGTCCACATCCTTCCCCTGCCGTTTGTCCCGACCTGTCTGAGGTCACCACCGCCAAATAGAAAACAAGTGCCAGGGTTGTGATTACAGTTTAAGGGAGGATTCAGGTGAAATGGCACGAGGGCACGGATGTATTCGTGAAAATCAGGCTGGACCACAGTGTAGAAATAGAAAATCCATTTGCAGCCTTACAAACCTCAGCCTGTGGAGGTCTCGTTGTTCTCCGAATATTGCTCAAACCCGTTTTGCTGGAAGGTGACAGAATCAGGCATGGCACGTGGATGTCTGTACCTGTGTCCTGTTGGTGTGCATGTTGCTATATCCCTCAGATGTCTTAAGGGGCAAGAAAGGAGAGCTTTGGAGATATTGAGGATGCCTCGTTTGTGTACAGACATGATCTAATTTCGGCCCGGAATTCACTTATTTGTCATTTGAAACAAGGACCAACCCAGTCAGAGCACAACGTATTTTAGGAATCACCTCGTAGACTTGGACTTGACCTGGAACACAAAAAGGGCTCCGGGAAGGCTTGTATTGTGGCCTTTTGCACACACACAAAATGTGCACGCATTTCCCGGTGCACAGGCCTCTCTGTGCACGTAGGAGGATACCCTGGGACAGCTGGGACAGCTGTGTCGTTCCTGTCCTGACTCTGAGTGACTTCGCAGGGATGTACCCAGCTGATGTCTCTCCATCTCGCCCTCCATGTTGAAGGAATTACTGTCTGCCCCCAAATGCAGTCATTAAAATGAGTGAAGTAACAATCATTGAGTTATATTTTTTGAAAAAACGTTCTCAGCATTTAATTATTGGTTGTGGCGTGAGAGGATTTAGATAAGTTGATAATGCCGACTTTATGTAATTTATTTTTACTAGGCAATTACGGGCTGTGTTACATCCTGGCAGCAAGGTATTGTGGGGCATCTTATTAAGCATAAAGCCAGTAAACACTGATGAACAATTTTGCTGAACTAGGCATGCAATTTAGAAAGCAATAATACACAAATCCAATTTGGTACACAATGGATACCGCAGCCCGTCAGCACATGTAACTATCACAGCCTGCAAATTAAATTGGGACGGCCCTTTTTGCAACGGCACAGGCCAAGATTAAATATATTTTCCCCTCAATTTAACAAGTTGCTGACCACAAATATAAATATGTGTGTATGTGTTTGTGGCTCTGCCCGTGGACATCCACGTGCATGCATGGGTTTCCTAATCGTTCTCTCGCACGATCCCCACAGGTCACAGGTGGGAGAAGAATCTTGCCCTCTGTCGAGAGCTGGATGTCAGCCTTGCTTTGACAGGGAAGCCCAGCAAGACCAGCCCTGCGGTGACAGCCCTAGCCGTGTCCAGGTAACCAAGGCCTGGCTCCTTCGGGCCACCAGCAGCTCAGGGCTCAGGTGGCCTGACCCTGGAAAGTCGCCTCACTGCTGTAGGCACCAGGGAGGGCCCACCTTGCACAAGAGGCAAATGAGGAGCCCACGTAAGGCCCTAGGAAATGTTTTTTAACACACACATGTTCGTGCTCTCTCTCTCTTTCAAATACCCGTGGATTCATAAAGAAATGTAAAAGGGTGTAGCTTTGTAACTTCATGCTGGGGAGGCACTGTTTTCCTGAGGCCCGCTACCAATGCTAACATTTGGCGTGATGAGTATCGTACACTAAAAAAAAAAAAAGCGCCTTTTGAGAGCTCTAAGCCAGTGCAGAATAGCCAAGTGTCAGCCACTACACTTGATAGACATTATTTGATTCTTCATAATTACCCAGTGGAGGTAAGTGGTCCTTTCTGTCATTAACCCATTGCTCACACTAGGAAGTGGAGTCTCCGGAGGCCGCGGGCCTTGGAGAGGCCCTTCCCTTCCTCCCTCACTGCCCTGCAGTTGCTGGCTCAGGATCTGTGGTGGTGGGAACCACACAGTGTTCCAGAAGCCAGGCTGAAATGAAGTGGGCTAGTGTAGGACATGGGAAAAGGGGGCCGGAGAGTCCGGAGCCCGAACTCTGCTGGAAAACTTGCCATTCGTTTGTAGGGGGGCCAGACTGTCTCTTCACAGGACAAAAGGCACACCTGGAGATGCTGGAGAGAAAAGGCAGGGCCTCACCCTGCTGCCAGGAGCCTGGGCATCTTGGGGAGTCCCCCCATACTCATGAGGGGTGCCACAACCCTCAGAGCTCAGAAGTTCCCCCTCTTCGGGGTCAAAGCATTCTCCAATTCTCCCAGCCCCCACCCCTGCCTCAGGTGGAGGTCAGGTGCAGGCCCCACGGGGTCCTGGACCGAACCCGCCATGTCGCAGCGTCCTGAGTGCCTGCTGGGATGAGTGGGACCCACAGGCTTGGCTCTAACACTCCTGTCTATTTCTTCTCTTCCCAAGAAACCAGACCAAACTCCTGGTCGGCGATGAGAAGGGGAGAATATTCTGCTGGTCTGCAGAAGGGTAGGAAGAAAGACAGTGGAGGTCAGGTGGAGTGAGCGGCAGGTGCCCTGAGTGGCAGCAGCAGCACCAGCAAAGGGAGGCTGTCGCAGTGCCTGGGGCACAGAAGACTCTCCCCTGAGGAAGGGGCTGCTGGCCATCAGAGCTGCACACCCCGAGCCACTCCATGGCCCATGCGACTTTGGCCTTGGGTTGCCCAAGGACACACTCCATAAAAAGGAGAAGAGCACCTGGGAGCCTGGGAGCAGCGATCTGGAAACTGTGACTCACTCACAAGCTGCCCACGAACTCACAAGACTCACCTTTTCAAAGGGCTTATTACACTGAAAAAAATTGGGTCACTTGCTGGAAACTAATGGGAAATATTGGATTGTCTTTATTTTATTAAAACGACCGTTTTCAAAATGCAAGAGGGCTCATGAGTGTAAGATCACCACCCTTTTCCACTCAGGTGTTTGCATCCCATACCTAGAAAGGCAGGAAGGCCTCAGAGAAGCACAGCCCGCCCTCACAGTGTTTCTCAGGCCCTCCTGCCTCCCTCCCTGGAATCTGGCTTTCCTGCAGGCTTGGCCGCCAGACAAGGGTTCATGGGGAGCGAGGGGCTATGCTCAGGAGGCCCGGCTAACATGGCTGACAGGACGTGAACGTGAGTCCTCTGGCAGGCATAGGGAAGTCAGCCTGGGGGTGAGGGAGAGGCACGCTGCCGAGGTGTGCCTACCCTATCTCTGTGCCCCAGAGAAGACTTGGGCTTGGCAGGCTTTTCCCAGGGCCTGACCTTTCATGAGGGGCAAGGACCCCCGTCCACATGTTGATTTGGAGCTGGAGCTCCTCCTGGGAAAATTCGGGCTGCTACGTGACTTGTGCTCTCCATCTGAGAAGATGGCAGGTAGGGAGTCAGCTGAGCCCCTCTGAGGAATTCCAGTGCCTTCCAAGGCACCAGTCACTCTCAGTCCTGTTGTTGGGCACTGAAGGCATCATCCGATTCCAATGCCTTCTCTCCACCCCCAGACTTTCAGAGCTCCTTGAAAGGCAATTCACCTGCCTCTTCAGTGAAATCAAGTCCGGGCGGGTGCACGGGGATTTGGGGCGGCAAATCTCCTTAGCAACTCCCCTCCCTGAGATTTTTCCCTCCAGGGAACACAATCCTTTCCATATTTCTGCAAGCCCTGCAGAGGCCCTGATGAGTGTCCCCATTCAGCGTAGCTCAGGCCTGGGAATGGCAAGAAAATGGACTTGATGTCTTATGGCCTGGGTCGCCTGGCCTCCAGGGGCAGTGAATCAATTTAAAGATAAATCTTCAGAACAGACAGGTGGTACGCAGCTATGTCAAAGATAGTGAATGAGGGATGGTTAGGAAACAGTGAACTATCTGTAAACTTTGAGGTCTTTGCAAAGGGCAAGACAGAGGACGAGGTGCTTCTCAGGTCCACTGCCCCCCTCCCTGGGTGAGAAGGGCCTGTGTCTGACCCCAGGGCCAAGGATCTCACCTGTCTGCATGTGCTCTTAGCAGACGCCCCATTTGCAATCCCCTCGTCAGTCTGGGGCTGCAAGGAAGGGCCATAAATTGAAGAGTGGAGAGTGCCACTCCCCAGGAAGGCCAAGAAGCAAGTCATAAATATCAAGGCTGGGCTTGCTGTCATGTTTCAAACACCAGCCATAGCATTTACCTGAGGCTGAAAGGTCTGCTGGCCCAAAGGCTGTCTTGGGCACATTCACTTGACAAATATTTCCTGGATGCTGCCTTTTGCTTGCCCACATCACTAGGAAAAGGGAGGGGTGGGGGTCAGGTCTTGTTGGAGTCTTGGTGATAAGATATCTGTGCAAACAAATGTGACTAGGGGTGGAAGGGCTAAAAGAGAGACATCCCATGCCTTAGGGAGGACCTAGGCGATATTGTGGCTGCAGTAGTCTGCTCAGGCTTCCAGAACAAAGTACCATAGGCTGGGGAGCTTAAACACAAAGACTTTTCG
The DNA here is from genome assembly GCF_028018385.1 of Neofelis nebulosa. Classification (NCBI taxonomy): domain Eukaryota; kingdom Metazoa; phylum Chordata; class Mammalia; order Carnivora; family Felidae; genus Neofelis; species Neofelis nebulosa. The sequence goes on from NC_080794.1 coordinate 51,443,316, forward strand.
GTTCTGGAGCCTGGAAGTTCAAGATCAAGGTCAGCAAGGTTGGTTTCTCCTGAGGCCTCTCTCCGTGGCTTGTAGATGGCTCTGTCTCTCCCTGTGTCCTCACATGGATCTGTGTGTGTGTGTGTGTGTATGTGTGTGCGCGCGCGCGTGTGCGTGCGTGCTAATGTCTTCTCATAAAGGTACCAGCCATGTTGGATTAGGGTCCATCCTAATGACCTCATTTTACCTTACTTACCTCTCTAAAGATGTTATCTCCCCAAATTGTCACATTCGGAGGTACTGGGGAACAGGACTTCAGCATAGGGATTTTGGTGAGACACAGGTCAGCCCATAACACCGGCTGAAGTAGATGGCCCTGGAGCAAAATTTGGAAGGGCAGATAGGACTTAGCCTTGTCCAGCTGGAGAGCGGGATGTTGTAGGAAGAGGAGGCAGCCTTGGCGAAGGCACAGGGCATGCCAGGCTGGAGCTAGAAAGAAGGAGCAGGAAAAGATAGATGTCTCAAGACAGGTAGTGAGGGGCTTCCTTAGCCTCTGGGGACAGAGACCCCCGTGTTGGGCTCACTTTCACTGGCTCAGCTGGAGACAGTAGCTGTGCCCAGCTCTTGCAAAGTTAAGCTCCTCCCCATGACAATTGTTTAATAACTGTGAGACCAGCCCCCACCCCCAGCCCCATCACTGCGATAACCCGGGTCTCCCACACTCCCATCCTGGGAAGGTCTCAGCTCCGTTCACCATTCCAAATAAATGCTGCTTTCCCACCCATTAATCACAGTAATTCTTGCCCTGACCTTTTTCGGCTCTCCCTCTCTGCTGAGAGGCCAGGGAAGAGAACCCAGTGCCATGGACATGCCTCCGATTGCAGAGAGGAAAGCAGGTTTCCCAGTTCAGTCTTCAAAAGTGCAAGATCAGGGTGTGCATTTGAATCAACCCTCCGGGAGATAGCTTTACCCACTGTGGGCACCAGCAAGGCTCGAGCCGTGCCCACGTCTCTATCTGGACGGGCCTGGGCTCACCTGGGACAGCCTTACATTAAAGAGTATTCATTGTTTATCAGAAGTTTAAATTTAACTAGATGTCTCGTATGTGTATTTGTTAAGTCCCAGTGCCCTGCTCCCTGGACGTTCTAGAGACGGAAGGATGGTAGCCTGCCCAAGGACCCGATGCCCCATAAGTATTCAGTGCATGATGCGTGAATTGCTTCTGTGAATTGCTGGGAACTGATGGGGAGACTGCAAGGGGTTCTTTGTGCCACTGACCAAGTTTCCAGGACCCTGTGGGTCTCTGGCCCTCGTTCTTCATGGGCACAGTCTCCTGCCTGACACCGACCCTTTGTTTTTGTTCCTTTATGCTCTGCGCTCCAAGGAGAGAAGCCCAGTCCCCAGAAGCCACTCAGGACAGCAACTGCTTCCCCCAGGCTCAGCCAGCGGCCAGGAGCCGAGTCCTGAGAACCCAGTCACGGGGCCTGCAGAGAACTCAGAGATTGGATTTGACCACATTAGCATGCAGCCGAGCAGGGCACATTTGGGGAGGAATAGGCTCTTCATATGAAAATCCTGATGAAATTTGTTTAGCATAAAATCAAATCTCTCTAAGCTAAAATCAGTTTTGCTTTAGTAAGTTCTGGGTACATATCGCATGTGCAGATCCAGGGTATGTGTGTGCGTGTGTGTGTATGTGTAATTGCTTACACGAGTGTGTCGTTTCCATTTCACTCTTAAGGGCTGCTGCCCATAGCACCTTCATAGTCTTCTTAGTAAACAGGAGGATTTTCCAAATTGTCTCTTTCCCCCAAATCCCCAAAGGCGAGAAACTATGTTGACCCAGGCTGAGATCTCTGTCTGTCTCCCGACTGGTTGATACAGACACCCCTTGTCTAAGACCCACTATTGCCAGTTGTCAAAAATGATTATCTTAAATGCACCACCCTGCAAGAACTCCAGGTCACCTGTGCCCCAGTCCTGTGCAGGACACGTTGGGCAGCCCTCCGTCTTCACTCAGGAAGTAGGCACTGACGAGTTCTCACTGACATCAGAGTGATGGCTGACGTTAACTATCCACCCAGGCAATTGTTCATTCGTTCATTCATTCATTCATTCACTAGCATTGCCCAAGGGACCACTGCGTGTCTGTTCCAAGCCAGGCTGGGACCTGATGGAGAGAGGCTGAGTCTGGACACGGATGCCTGAAACCGAACCCCTAAGAGCCCGGAGACGTCAGTGGTCACACAGCCCCTCTAATTCTGCTATTTTACAGGTAGGGAAACCGGGGCCCAAGAAAAGGAAGGGACTTAACTAAGGTCGTGTAGCAGGTCAGTGGCAGAACCTGGTCAGGGCTCCAGACGCGAGTACCCCCTCTGATGTACCACACGGCCTTGTGTTCCTTCAAGGGCTGGGGGCGCATGGGCAAACAGAAGCCTAAATAGCCTGCCTCCAGGCCCTGGAACCTTGGCGCCCTACCTTCTCTCCAGTGCCTGGGTTTCCAAGAATAGCTGCCCTACCCCACCTCGTGACAAAACACAGGATGAAGAGTGTGAGTAAATGCTTTGGGAAGAATAAAAAAAAAAAAAATGGTTTGGACATTTGGTATCAGAAGAGACCAGCTTGGATACCCCCTGCAGTGAGGAACTCACTGCCCCAAACAGCAGCTCTCTGGGACCTCGAAGTTCATCCTTCCCACTTGGAGCACAAGTCACCGGAGGCCCCTGCACTGGGTAGCCCGCCCCTGGGAGCAGAGGCTGTGAGATGGCACTTTCTGACCCCATGCCACTTCTCGGGCTCGGTGTCCCTCCTCCCCAGTTGTCCTTCTTTCCTGTTGTTCTGTAAAATCGGACTGACAATTACAGATTAAATGAGGTACTGATTAAGACTAAGATTAAATGAGGTAATGTGTGTAAAGCTCTTACCACAGAGCGGGAGCATAGGAAATGCTTATTATTGTGGTTAGGATTGTTAATGTGGTTTCTCACACCGGGCCTGATAGGAGGCAAATGGCTTTCCTTTTCTTCTCTCTCCTCTCTGGGGCATTATCCCCTCATTCCTACGCTTCCAGAATGTTTCTCATTCCTGTTTGTGATTTCTCTACACCACCTGTATCAACTACAATCACTTTCATGCTGTCTTTAACTGCACTCGTTTTGTGAACTTGAACCTTATTTAAGCATTAATGTCTGTGAAATCACAGGTGTGATGTACAGTCTCTATTTTTTTCTAATTACATAACAAATAAACGCAAAAAAGAACTCTTGTCCATGTACCTCCTACAACCACCTCCCGGTCCTGGGTCTCTTAGATACAACGTCGAAAGTATAATCCATCAAAGAAAAAGTAGGTAGACCAGACTTTGTCCAATTCAAGATCTTCTGTTCTTTGAAGGATACTGTTAAACAAAATAAAAGACAAGCCACAGATTGAGAGAAAATACTGGCAAGCCACACATCTGACCCAGGACTTGTATCCAGAGTACATTTTAAAACTCCCAGAATTCGGGGCGCCTGGGTGGCTCAGTCGGTTGGGCGTCCGACTTCGGCTCAGGTCATGATCTCACGGTCTGTGGGTTCGAGCCCCGAGTCGGGCTCTGTGCCAACGGCTCAGAGCCTGGAGCCTGTTTCAGATTCTGTGTCTCCCTCTCCCTGACCCTCCCCCGTTCATGCTCTGTCTCTCTCTGTCTCAAAAATAAATAACCGTTAAAAAAAATAAAAAATAAAATAAAAATAAAACTCCCAGAATTCAATAAAAAGGAAATAAACAACCCAGTAAAAAAAAAAATGGAAAAGATTTGAACAGACACTTCAAAGAAGACACCTGGCAAGCAAGTATGCCCATGAAAAGATGTCAGTGTCATTATCATTAGGCATATGCAAATTACAGCCAGATGCCAGACCACAACATTGTAAACATGGCTAACGCTAAAAAGACTGACCAAACCAAGTATTAGGAAGGATGCCACTCCCACACGGTGGGGGGGGGGGGGGGGCGGGGATATAAAATGGCACAACCACTTTGGACAACAGTTAGGCAGTTTCTAGAAACATAAACTCTTTCTTCCCTTACGGTATGAAAGCAGCTAGAGACAATTCATAAACCCATAAAAGAATGAGTGTACCTGTTCTTACACGATTTTATTTATGGATGCTAAAATTTGAAGTTTATGTAATTTTCACACCATGAAGTATTATGACTATGTTGACTTTTTTTTTAAACATCAAAAAATGTAAAGCGGCACCTGGGTGGCTCAGCCGCTGAGCGTCCCGACTCCCTGATTTCAACTTGGGTCGTGATCTCGTGGTTCATGAGATCAAGCCCCAAGCCGGGCTCTGCGCTGACAGCGCGGAGCCTGTTTGGGATTCTCTCTCTCTCTCCTTCTGTCTCTGCCCCTCCCCTGCTCATGCTGTCTCCCTGACTCTCTAAAAATAAATAAACTTAAAAAAAAAAAGTAAAAATCACTCTTGGCCTGCAGGCTGTATTCAAACAGGGCTGCAGTTTGCCCATCTTGCTCTTGGGCTAAGTACCCACGGCTGTTTCCATGATGAATGTGAAGAGGCTTTAGGGATAAGGCTGCAAAGACTGGAGGCAGCAAAACCAGCCCCAGGTTGGGAGGGACACCTTCTCCCCATTGCTGTGTGAAACACAGTGTGATTGGCGTCAGGGAGCCTGAGGGGCACGAGCTACCCAGGTGGCCTGTGGAGCACAGGTGAGAGAAGGGGAGGAAGGTGGGGAGCCCTCCAGGGGCTGGAGGTGATACCCACAGGGCAGCTGGAGCTGGGGAAGCCGTGGAGTCAGCTCCTGAAGGCACCTGACACCCCCAGGCGACTTCTTGAAACAACTGAGCCATCTTCCATTCCCCTTGGATGACCGGCATTGTGCGGCAGAGAGCTCGGCCCATGGAGGAGGGGCATTCCCACTCCTCACCTGAACCACATGCTGGAGAAGCCCGGGGATGAGGGGTCCCAGGGTGAAGAGTGAGCACACCCCTCCTCGCCGGTGTTAGCGGCTTGGGCTCTTCAGAAGCCCGCAGTGACCAGGGGAAGGGCCGGTTGTGCTCCTGGCCTCTCTGCTCAGAGTAGTGAATTGTAATTACCCCCAGCCGCCTAGGGGAGGGTGCGCCCGTCTTCACAGTCTCCCTATTAGTGATCTCTGGGGCCTTGGGACCCTGGCAGGGGCACAAGCCAGTGGTTTGAGGAAGCAGGTAGAGCCTGCAGGTGTCTCCTGTTTGGGCGGTTCAGAGCTAATCATTGTTTTGAGTCCGAAAGCCTTGGGGAAGTTTGGGGAGCGCATCCAGTTTGTAGCGCCCCCCGCTGCTTCCTACCGCTTTGGTTTTGCAAAGCCGCATCAGGCATTCGCATTAGCGGACTGGCCCCGGGACCCAGTTCAATTTGCAACCACTGGACTAGCATCTTGGGGTAGACTCAGAGCCGGGGAAATGCACTGACGCCCCCGTGTCACTGCACCCAGGGGCAAAAGAACACACCGCCTAGTGGCCCATGAACCCAGACCCCTCAGAGTCAAAAAGTGGCTTGCAAGAATTTCTCAGCAATGCGCTGGGGTGATGCCTCCTCGGGGCACCTCCGCATTTATTCATAATTACTTATTCAGCACCGACTCTTCTCAGCCCCATGATGCAGTGGTGAACCAGACAGATAAGGTCCCTGCCCCGGGGAGTTTAGAGTCCAGTCGCGGAGACGGACGAGGACAAAGAAAAGATCACAGCTAGTGGGGAGTTGGGACATCAGGGAACGCTCAAGGTAGAGCAGCCGAGACCCACCCTTCAGAGAGTTGGTTGCTGAAGAGCAAAAGGCCCCGGACACATGTTGTCTCATGTTATCTCGTATCTCACAGTGAAGGAAACTGAGGCTCGGAGAGGCCGAGTGCCCAGCCCCACCGCCCGACCCTGCATTGCAACGAAGAGACACAGGAGGTCCTTGTCAGACAGCACTGAGCCTCTCTGGGCCTCCTCCAGTGTCCTTTCCTTGGCTCTAAGACGTGGCCCAACTTGTCCCTCCCCTGATGTTCCTTCCAGGGCACATCGTGGCTCACTCTCTCTCACCTGTGCTCCACAGGCCACCTGGGCAGGGGCGGGTGCTTCCATGCCGTCTGCCTCCATCTGGATCGCACCATCACCAATAGAGGAGCCGGTGACTGCGTCCTCTCGGAGCACTAGTGCCTAGCCCAGGGCTTGCTGCAGGGGACAGGGACACACTGCTGCGAAAGGGACCCAGGGCGGGCACCTTGAGGCTGGCTCAGGAGTGCACTGGCTGTGGGTGAGGCGGCACCCTCTGGGTGGTAGAGGGAAGCATATGAATTTGGGCATCCTCTCCCTGTAATGACCCCAGGGAAGGCTCTTTTCCCCACCTGGTTTGCAGGAGAAGAGGTTTCCGGGGAGGAGAGAGCCTGAACCGAAGCACCAGCTAGCCCACACCTGGACCCTTCCGTGGCCCGCCTTCCCCCTGCTGCTTCCATCCCAGCCCATCACTCTGGACTGAAATGTCACCTTTCCTGGCCAACACACTAAGCACCTGTGAGGTCCTGAGGATCAGCGATGCACGTCCTTCCTGTGTGTTTACATCTGTCTGTACTGCCTAGAGGGGCTGGTCCCACATGGGTACTCCAGGAAGGCGCGAATGAGCGAATAGATGAATGAGTGATTGATGAACCGAAAGGAGCCCTCAAAAGTTCTACATATATGTTTTCCCGGTGTCTTGCCAGACCCTAATAAACCACCAGAGAGTGGCCCTGGGGCTGGGGGGCGGGGGCTGAGCTCTGGCAGGAGGACCGCCTGCCTGGTTGTGCCACGGCCACCTCAGCCTGGGGACCGGCAGACACTTGGCTGGGGACTAAAACACTGAGGACTGGAGCTGGAAAACAGAGGCAAAAAGGGGCGTGAGCGACAAAGAGAAAGAGCCGGCAATACCATGGGAACAGGGTCTCCCCTTGGAATAGGGCCTGGGGAGGGGGCAGGACGCCTGGTAATCGGCTAACCACAGCCGGACCTTCCCAAAATGGGCAGCCTCAGTGTGGCTGCCACAGGTGGGAACAACCCACCCTGGCTAAGATGCGGCTTTGAAGTAGGACTGACTGTGGCTAATATCCCAGCTCCGCTGAAGAACTCGAGGAACCTTACACAACCTCTCTGAGCCTCGTTTCCAAAATCTGTGAAATGTCAGGGATCATACCCAGTCCTGTTGGAGGATTAACATGCCTACTGGGCAGTTCACGCATTCCCGTAACCGGGGTCCTGTCACCGCTCCTAAGTGGCAAAGCTGGCCTTTCAGAGCCTGCCTGTCAACCAGCCCAGAGCCGTGGGCTGCCCATCCCCTCCGTGGACCTTCTGTTCTCCTGGCCTGCCACCCGCTCACGCATTCATCTCATCGAACACTGAACCCTCGTCACCAAGTGATCACTGTGTGTCCAGTGCCAGTCGAGGCCCTGGTGATGCAGCAATGACTGATAAACAAAACCCAAGCCCGCAAGGCCCTTGCACTCTACTCCGGGAGATAAACAACAGATACATAAGGAAAACACCTAGTAAGTAAGGTGCTCCTCCAAGGAGAGAGAAAGAAACAGGTGGGAAAGGGGCAGGGAAGAGGGAGGAGAAACGTGACAGGGCACCCGGGGACCACTGCCCCAGCAAGGTGACATCTGAGAGCTGACGCAAGCAAGGGAGTGAGCCAAGTAGGGGTCGGGGCAGAACATTCCAGCACAGGGATGAACAAGTGCAAGTATCTGCTTCTCTGAGAAACAACAGGGAAGAGACTTTGATTTGGGGCAGAGTGATGGAGAGAAGCAGGGACAGGGGCAGAGTGGAAATGAGGAGAGGGTCACAGAGAGCCCGTCACCCAGGAAGGTCAGGGGTCTTTGGGCTACAGACCTGGAGAAGGAAAGGTAGCTTCCAAAAAGTGGCAGCAGAAGGTATCAGTCTGGCCAAGTCTGGCCAGGCGAACCTGGCCTCATACCACCCACATCGTAGGAAGGTCCCTCCCGGCTTTGCTTGAAGAGGGAGAGCGCTCACCCCCAGCAGCTCTGATTGGCTGTGACTTCCCGCTCCCGTGGCCCTGGCATCTCACATCCACGGGAGCTGTCTCTGGAGACCGGGCACAATGCCGTGGGCCTTAACCAAACCGGGAAGCCCACATCAACCTCCTGTCCCCGCTTGGCTGAGGCCAGGCTACTGGTCCCCGGCCCCCAGCAGGGACCCGCTCAACGTCTGCTCCCAGAACAGCGCATCCTGTGCCGGGGAGGAATCCGGCTACCAGACTCCAGGCAGAGCCCAGGGCCATGCGTGGGGATCGCTGTGAAAAATAACACAGATGGTGAGCATCGCCATTTCCTGTACAACACATAATTAGGTTAGATAAGAAACTGGCTGTGTCTAAGTGCTATAAATGTCTATATTAAGCTATTTTGAAAGTGCCGAGCACTTTGACATTTCAGAGTTCAGAGTAATTGAGGTATTGAAATAAAATTGCTTCTGTTATTTAAAAGGTCATTATCGTCTTCAGCTAGATATATGAGGACTATTTTCCACTCTAGTGAGCCGTTCTCCCTGGCACAATTAGCGTCGCTTGAGCAGAGGCCTGCTGGGGGACTCCCAGCCGCAGCCCCCGCCAGAGCCCGCGGCAGCCGTTAGGACACACGGAGCAGGAGGAAAGCAGAGGAAAGCCTCCATCACCGTGGACGCCACCTACGGTGCGCCGGGGTGGGGTGGGGGGGCTGCACCCCTCCTTCTTCCTGCGCGGTTTTGTCCCATCCTTACACAATCTCGAAGGACTTGGTTGCTGTCAGAGCGCTGCGGACGAGATGCTGAGGCCATCTGCGGTAACAGACCAGGGTGCAGCTGGGGGCCCGAAGGGCGGTGAGCACGGGCCACTGTTTCCTGAGCACTCGGCGTGCTCGTGGGAGTCCGCCAGCCCTTTACTGTCCTGGCTTCTTTGAGCCTTGGAACTCTCCCTGGAGGAGACGTCTCCATTTCAAAGATGAGAAAACTGATCCCCAGAGAGGTTGAGAAGCTGGAAACAGCAAGAAGGTGGCAGGAAATGCTGTAAGACTCAAGAACGTGAAGACGGTCACTTAGTGCCTCACTCCCCTGCCTGTCGCGCAGACAGCTCAGGCCTCTCTCCACCCCTCCCCCCGAAACCTCCAGCGGTGGGCCTCGTTCCTTGAGGGCTCCTCTTGAAGAGCAGGAACAAGAGTGGCCTCAGCTGGACTACTCAGCAGGACAAGCTCAGACCAGCAGTTTCTGGGAGGGAGGCTCTACTGACTCAGGGTGCTGGCTTACGGGAGAGCTGGGTACCAGCACGCAGGAGGCCTGATGGGTCCTGGTCACCTTCACAAGGCCTCATCAGTCACATGGTGCTCCTGAGAGGACCCAAATCCGGTACAGATCTCAAACTACCCTCTGCAAGCACGACTACCAGAACGTTCCACCATAAAAGCCAAACATCGCAGCTTCTCTCCAATTCTCATTTGAGCCACTCACCACCCCCACCCCTGATTGTTAAGTGCAATAAATGGCATGTTCTTAACTACAGATTAGATACCTAATTTAGTGCTAAATTATATTCTTGGTTATCGTGGATTTAATATATCACAATTTCTAAATGTCCCTCAAAGGGACTCTTGACTTCCAAAGCCCTCTTCATCTCAACAGTGTGCAACCCACTGCTGCAGGGAGGGGATAAGTGATATAAAGTCAGCCTGGGGCATGTCTGTTGGGTGGTCCGTGAGTGTGGGGCCCTGCGCTGGGCGATGGCGAAAACCTTCAGAAAGTGCATGCTCTCTGAAAGCGGGGACTCAAACAGATATTCATACACCCACATTCACAGCAACGCCCATCACAGTGGCCAAAGAGTGGAAACAACTCCAGGGCCATGGACGGACGAGTGGATAAGCAAAACCAGGTATAAACATGCAACGCAACATCATACAGCCTTATAAAGGCAGGAGGTTCTGACACGTGCCACTATATGGATGCCCTTTGAGGACATTCTGATAAGTGAAGTAAGCTAGTCACAAGAAAGACGAATACTGAAGGATTCCGCTTATGTGAGGTACCTAGAATGGTCGAATAGAGACCGAGAGTAGAACGGTGACGGCCAGGGACTCAGGAGAGAGGGGGTACTGGGGAGTTATTGTTCAATGGGAGTAGCTTCACTTTGGGAAGGTGAAAAAGTTCTGGAGGTGGATGGTGGAGTTTCCCAGCAATGCAAGTGCACTAATGCCATTGGACTGTATACTTAAAAACAGTTAAGATGTAAGGGCGCCTGGGTGACTCAATCAGTTAAGCATCTGACTTCGGCTCAGGTCATGATCTCGCAGCTTGTGAGTTTGAGCTCCATGTTGGGCTCTGTGCTGACAGCTCAGAGCCTGAAGCCTGCTTTGGATTCTGTGTCTCCCTCTCTCTCTGCCCCTCCTCTGCTCGTGCTCTGTCTCTGTCTCTCTCTCTCAAAAAAAAAATAACCGTTTAAAAAATGTAAAAAAAAAAAAAAAACTAAAACTAAAACAGTTAAGATGTGTCTTTTGGGGGGGATGGGTTCAATGGGTGACGGGCATTAAGGAGGCCCTTGTTGGGATGAGCACTAGGCGTCATATGTAACAGATGAATCACTGGGTTCTACTCCTGAAGCCAAGACTACACTGAATGTTAATTAACATGAATTTAAATAAAAAAGACAACAACAAAAAGGGCTAAGATGGTCGATTTAATGTTATGTACATTTTACTACAATAAAACAAATAAAAGTAAAAAGTAAAGAAACGCATCCTGATGGGGCCATTGATAGGGCAGATGACACACGGTGGCCTTCAGGAAAGCTCAAGTGACAGGAAGCGGAGTCATCCATTTTACGTTGGTCTTCCTTGGGCGCATCGGTGGGTAAAAGTTTTATTTGTCTCTGCTGCACGATGTCAGTGTGTGGGCTGTAAGGTCACACTGAGTTTCTCAGAGGAGAAGCCAGCCCCCTGCACCGCGCAGGCAGCAGGGTGGACGGTGGCGAGTGTCGCTGGGGTATGAGTGTGAGCCCAGCCAAAGCACAGGGGGGTAGCGGCTGACCCCCCTGCTTTTGTTAAAGAGTGGGGAAGGGCTCGAGTGGCTGGAAATAAGATCAACCCTGGCCCTTCCTCAGAGAGAATACTAGAAGAATAGGTGTTGAATGGCAGGGAGAAACTCATCACATCCAGAACACTCTTTGTAAAGTGTAAGCAACTTACAAAGCTAAGCTTCTCTCATTACTTTGTTTCAGAGTCGGAATTTTACCTGGGGAAATAAAATGTTGCCCAAGCCTCTACACGTTAGCCTATAACGTCTGGATACCGAAGCCAGTTATCCTCCTAGGGAGTCAAGGACTTTCCCCTAGACCCAAGCCCTCAGCTCCGGTCTGACTGGGGTGGCGTGGCTCCAGATGGTTCTCAGGCTGTGGGGCCAGCCCCGAGCCAGCCTCCTGGTCCGTCACGGTCCAGTGCTTCCCTGGGAAAAGGCACCACCTCCTTCTTGTCCCACAGGAGAGAAACCGCTGTCCCCTCCCAAGGTGGTAGACATGCCAGGATTCCCGTCAAGCCCCCCACCTCCCCAGGCCCGACCACAGCCAGAGTGTTGTCAGCCACCGCGGCCTCGTTACCCCCCAGACAAGCATGTTATTTCAGGCTGGTCTTTGATGGAAACTGGCAGAGGGGGCTGCCAGCAGGATAAATATAGCAGTGTCTTTTTGCTGAGTTGTGGAAACTCTGGATAATGTGGTTTGGGGCACAGGATTTGGATGCCTTAAGGAGGAATGAGATCTGTAGGAAAGAAGAATTCCCTCCGTGCGGGGTTGTGGTTTTTAGTTTTCAAAACACCTTCACTGTCCTTTTCCACCCTTTATCCCCTTTCTAGGTATTGAGAAGCAGGTGGGTACTAGGCTCTGTGACAGTGTCCCTCAGGGACAGTGTGGTGACAAGGCGGACAGGGGCCTGCCCTCAGTGGGACTCACTGTGCCCTGGGGAGAAAAAGCCATCATTTCATTGCTCTGGTCCCCGACAGAGAGCAGTGGGAGGAAGAAGATGTGCTAGGGAAGCATAGCCAGGAGCAGGAGGCGAGTGCTGGTGCCCCGTGGAAAGTCCTGGGAGCAAGGAAGGAGGTGATTCTGCGCCCAGGCCTGGCGCCCCCCATGTTCTTGTGGGTCAGAGAAATACCAGCAGATGTTTTCCTCTGCAGTCAAAGAACCAGCTGATGGGACAGCCAGCCCTGGGGGCTAGAACTCCCTGCACTCGCTCCCCTCCCCGGCCTGTGGGGCGGCTCTTCCCTGGGCTGCAGCCCGGCTGGGAGCCCGCACCCCCTCCCAGAGGCTGACTTGTTCCTTACTGGAAGGTAACTCTTTTTTTTTTTCTTAATGTTTACTTATTTTTGAGAGAGACAGAGTACGAGTGGGGGAGAGGCAGAGAGCAAGAGGGAGACGCAGAATCCGAACCAGGTTCCAGGCTCTGAGCTGTCAGCACAGACCTGATACGGGGCTCAAACCCATGAACCATGAGATGATGAACTGAGCTGAAGTTGGATGCTTAAGTGAGTGAGCCACTCAGGCGCCCCTGGAAGGTAACGCTTTATTTTTTTAAACATTTAAAAAAAATTTTTTTTTTTAATTTATTTTTGAGAGAGAGAGACAGAGCATGAGGAGGGGAGAGGCAGGGAGAGAGGGAACACACATTCTGAAGCAGGCTCCAGGCTCTGAGCTGCCAACACAGAGCCCGACATGAGGTTTGAACCCTTGACCCGCGAAATCATGACCTGAGCCGAAGCTGGACACTGAACTGACTGAGCCACCCAGGCACCCCTGGAAGGTAACTCTTTAAACATTATTGGCCCTGGCTCTCCTGAGTGGCTCAGTGGGTTAAGTGTCTGGCTTAGGCTCGTGTCATGATCTCACAGTCTGTGAGCTGGGTTCATGAATTTGAGCCCCGCATCAGCTCTCTGCTGTCAGTGCAGAGCCCCCTTCGCGTCCTCTATCCCCCGTCTCTGTCTGCCCCTCCCCCTCTTGCTCTCACTCTCTCTCTCTCAAAAATAAATAAACATTAAATAAATAAATGTTATTGGCCCCTTTTTTTCACGTGAGGACTCTGAAGGCTGGAGAGCTCAAATAGCTTCTCAAAGACACATGGCAATGCAAAGGCAGACTCAGGATTTGGATCAGATCTTCTAACTAAATCCTGTGCTCATGCTACTGAGTGAGAAAAGCCAGGACACCAGCAAAAGTAAACGAAGTGTGTGTGAAGAGAAACAATGCCAGACACAGAACTCTGTTTGTAGGCTCTGGTCTGGGATCTGGCCCCGGGCCAGAGAGAATGGCTGCATGTACGCGTTTGGTTCGTAGCCTGCTTATGGTGCATCCCAAATAACCACTTTCCTTGCAAGAGGAACAAGGGCATAAGGAGAGCGGGAAAGGGAGTGAACATGATAAGAAGAGCCAGAGCAGGATTTGGTCAAGGCTGGAGTAGGAAGAGCACACCTGGGAATGTAGGGGAGAGGCAGAAGGATCAGCCAGTGAAGACAGGTAGAGAGGTCCCAGCGAAGGCAAGTGGGGGCAAAGGAGGTCTGCAAGTTCTCAGTGGTGGCCACCAGGAGGCGCTGCCGACCCAGAGCAGTTGAGCTGCTGTCCAGTGTTGGTCAAAGAGGACAGGGAAGTGGGAGGAGCAGCCCTGCCAGGAGAGCTGGGGGAGGCCAAGGAAACTGTGTCCCCACTGTGTCCCTGTCCGTGAACTCCGGAAGTCACAAACCCTGAATGCATCCCTCATGATTGCCTTCCTCCCACTTGTGACCAAGCTGGCCATAAACAGGAGTTTGTGAAATTAGCAAAGGTCTCCTCTTTACTCATGTATCTGGAATAAGCAGGTGGACAGTTACGTGCGTAAATTCCAGATCTGTCGAAATAAGAGAAGAAACCAAAGCCAAAAGTAACCAGGCCACCAAGCTCCCTCCCTTGGAGATGGGAGTGGGCAGAATTCCAGACTTTAAGGGATTTTAAGGTCTTTCCTCTGCAGTATTCTCTTTTTGCTTTTTCTGCTATCCCTCGGGCATACTAAATTATCTTTCTATGGCAGTTTCCCTCCTAATTTCTTCATGGCCTCAGTTTCCTCGTGATTACATAAGCTGATCCCCACTGCTGGTTGTGAGGAAAAGCGGAGTGCCCGCATCCCTCTCAGCTCACCCACTGTGGGCAATCCCGTGTGAAAGGCCCGTGGTCCATCTCACTTCCTGGCAGCCCTGGGTCCTTTCTACTGCAGTCCGCCAGGTGAGGCCTAAGAGGAGCCTGATGCCCCCGCTCTCTGGGCATGCACCTCCCCACCAGGAGCTCCCCACTCAGGGGGATATCTACAACTAAGGGAGCCTCCTGCCCCCCGCCTCCTGGCAGACACATGCCCCTCCACTAGGGCTCTGTTCAGATGGACGCTTTCCTCCTTCTGGTTTCCAGGGGCACTTTGGGATTATTTCCTTCTTGGTTCCTGTGCCAGACCACAATAGAAAGAGCACCAAATTAACACTGAGCAACCTTGACTTTCTTTTTTAAATGTTTATTTTGAGAGTGAGAGAGAGAGAGAGAGAGAGAGCAAGACAGCACAAGTGGGGGAGGAGCAGACAGAGAGAGGCAGAGAGAGCTGCGTACTCTCAGTGTGGAGCCTGCTGCGGGGCCTGAACTCATGAACCATGAGATCGGGACCCAAGCCAAAATCAAGAGTCGGATGCTTAACCGACGGAGCCACCCAGGTGCCCCAAGCAACCTTGACTTTTAATCCAGCTCTGCAACTTACGATGGAGCCTTGGGCAAGCTGCTTAGATGCTCTGAACCTCATTTCTCCCAGCCATAATATGATCGTAAGGCCACCTCCTTTCAGGACTGCTGTGAAGCCCATAGCACCAGAAAACCATGCCCAGTGCACAGGAAGTACCTTGCCAACAGTAACCACCACAAGCATAACTTGCCCATTGGCTGTGCTTCTTCGTTCATGCCCCTGCACTCAATACTTGCCGCTCAGTACACATCTGTGGAACTGAGTGTTGACCTCTGGAATTTCCTTGGGGGCGCTAAGTTTGCCATATTTGATGATTCCACCCCACTGCAACACTGACCTTGCTCATTTCGGCTGGAAGCTGTTGGCTATCACCTTCCAGTGGGTGCTGCCCATCTGGGCCTCCTTGACAAGGCTGAGACGTTACTGACCTCTGGGGGCGGGGCAGGGCAAGAATGCACACAGGGTTGGGCAAGAGGAGTTATGGAAAGAAGAGGAGCCCTGTATTTTGATCCTGACGGAGCCGCCACTGTGCCATCAAAGCCAGCAGCTGTGTCTGTGACTCTCAGGGAGCACGGTGACCCAGCCTGGGCTTCCTGGTCTTGGGGATCTTGCCTTAGATGCTGTGGAAGCTGAGGCTGCGCGGCTGCCCCTGGGGCTTTGGTCAGTGCCCGGAGGCATGGTCTCCCCTCCCCACGCTCTGAGACCCTCCCCCAGCCAGAGGGGTGCAGGCCCTCCCCCAGCCAGAGCTGCCCCCTCCTGCAGCCCTGACACCCCACTTAGGCTGAGCAGATGGTGCAAGGGCAGGGGGCAGGCAGCAGTAAGAAACCGGCAAGGTAGGCGGGGCTGGGTCACGAGGAGCCTGGACTGTTCTAGGAGGCGGAGCTTCATTCTGAGTGTGGTTGGGAGCAGGATTCTAGGCAGGGGGCGACTCAGCCAGTCCACCCTCTAGAAGCATCGCTCAGGCAGCATTTTGGAGAATGGGTTAGAGGGCAGGAAGGTCAGGTGTGAATGTGGTGGCCCAGGAGGGAGATGCCAGGAGCTGATGGAAGGCAGGAACTCCGTGGATGGGGAGGAGGGGTAGGAGCTGGCAACGTGAGGAGATACTATGACGCCGGCTCTGTCCTCTTGAGCAAGCTAGCTGAGGTCTCTGAACCTCCTTGTCTGCAGATTGGGGTGGAAGAGTATTGGGTTAATGAGATAATACAGAAAACGTGCCCAGTATGGTGCCTGGCCCTGGTCAGTAAAAGTCAGCAACAATCCTGCTGCTGTTGCTGCTGCTAATGGCCTCCATCTCCAATGACAGCACGTTTCCAGTCTTAGTTATAAGGTGAACGTTCTTAAGCAGCACGGCTAGGTGTTGAGGGGGGTGGGATGCTCGTGGTGTGGTCAGCAGTGGACATTGGCTTCCAAGAGACATGGGTGCTGCCCTGTGGGGGAAAGGGCTAGTGGGTAGGCATGGGCTTAGGAGAAGGGTCCAACTGGAGCTCTGGAGGCCGCAGGCTGCAGCTGGAGAGTGGTCAGAGACATCGGTGTGGATGCAAAGAAAAAAGCTAAGGACAGAACCTTGTAAGGAGCCATCATGGAAGGGCCGAGTGGAGGAAAGGCCACTATGGTAGATTATGCAAGACCCAAAGAGGTGCAGCTGGACGAGCGGTGTCATAGACATCAGGGAAGCAGTTTCAAAAAGCGCAAGGACACCTGTGGCAAATGGTGCAGAGAAAAATAAGATATTCTCTGCAATAGAACACATGCTCAGCAATGATCCCTGAAGGCCTTGAGCAGAGCGAGTCCGGGGGAGGAGGAGGGAGGCCATGCAGTGAGTGGCGACTCCGGGAGGTGGAGGAAGAAACAAGAGAAGAGGGCTTGAGGGGTGGCCCGCACAGGTTGAGAAATGCATGTCGCTTCAGAGACTGAAAAAGAAGCTGAAAAGTCCAAACAAAGAGGGAAGGCCTAGTGAAGGGGCTCCCGGAGAACCAGAAAGTGGAATCCAGAAGAGGTGGAAGAATGAGCAGGAAAAACACAGTTTAAAGAATGCCGACTGACTGGGAGCAGTGCAGTCACAGGGCATTCAGACCTGGGGTCCCTGAGAAGCTGGGGACTGGCGGTGGGAAAGGCAGGCTGCCTGGGGCCAGAGCTCGGTGGTGGAGTTGGGGGGTTTGGGCTGGGGTTTTGCCGGGGGTGGTCACCAGGCTTGGAGACAAAAGCTTGGTTCCAACCCGGCTTGGCCACCAAATATCAGGTCCCTTCCCAGTCCTTACTTCCCAGTCCTACCCCCCAGCTGTAAAGTGACAGATATCATCATGGCACTCCTAGGGGACCTTGCTGCTAGGACCCTGGCATAGAGTCTCTAAAGGTCCCAACTTGGGGTGCCCAGGTGGCTCAGTTGGTTAAGCCTCTGACTCTTGATTTTGGCCCAGGTCACGATCCCAGGGTCATGGGATTGAGTCCCACATCGGGCTCCCTGCTCAGCGTGGAGCCTGCTTGAGATTCTCTCACTCTGCCCTCTCTCTCCTCTGCTCACTCTCTCTCTTAAAAAAAAAAATCCCATCTTACATGGAGCATGGGCTCCTTCAGAAAAACTGAAGAGGGCATCAGACCCTCACACAAGCAACACAAGACTTCCGCGTAGAAATTCCTGGCTGTTCCTGCATTCCCTATGATCCCCCCACAAACCTAGGAGTCTGAGGTCCTAATCGTACTCGCAAATAGGGAGCAATCCCATCCAACTGCCAGCTAGGAAGCTGTAATAAAGGAAAACCGAGTGCTGGAACTGTCAGCAGCAGCGCGGCCCCCACCCAGACCAGCTCCTAATGAGTTTTTCCCTGTTTGCTGATGGAGAACACTTGTAATAAAGTTTAATGTGGAAGAACAAGGTGCGTTTAACCAAAGCTGTAAACATCTCTAATCCTCTTTAAAACTACAGGGTCCAGTACATTAACACTCGACAATCAGACGCTAAATTGGCACGAAGCTAATCGAGCTGGGTTTATTAGAAAGTAGACACCAAGCCGTCTATCAATGACAACAGAAGGAGCGGAAAACCGCAGTGGCCACCCCCACACCCCACCCTATGCATTAATTAAGAGTCTTCCCCAAATCGCCACCCCACGCAAAGACGCTGATGGCTTGGGGGAAAATACGCTCAGCGAGCACATGTGGCTCCAGGCCAAAGCCGGGTAGCCTTGCGCACTTGGGGAATTGTTTTCCTGGGCAAAACAAACCATTTTTAAAAATGTGAAGTGTACGAATAATTCGGAACGAACGAAGGCTCAACCTCTATTCTGTCTGACCTCTGCAGAATGCACACTGCTGAGCCCTTCCTCCTTCGAGAAATTCCCAGACATGGCTTTGTCCAGCCCCTGCCATTCCTCTGATTGGTTGCTCTTCCCTGGCCTCCTTCAGGCTCCTCACCTGCTTCTGGAGCTGCCAGCAGAGAGCTCCCCACCGCTCGGGCCTCATGCCAGGCGTCTTCCCTCTGCATGGGGCCACCTCTCCCTGGGGATTTTGCCCACTCTCAGGGCCTCAGCTGTGACCTATACTCTGAGGATAGCCCCCAACCCTCCAGGGGTTCCAGATCCACATTCCCCGACAGTTTACATCCATGCCCCTCAAACTGTGGTCCAGATTCAGAAGCATGGGCATTCCCTGGAAGCTTGTCAGAAACATAGACTCCCAGGCCCCCATCCAGACTTCCTGACCCAGGATCCACAGTTTAATAGGATCCGGTGATGTGTTACAGATTAAGGAGCACTAGTCTATCCTACCCATCTGGACACCTCCTCTGTAGCTCACACTCAAGCTGTCCACACTGAAGGCCGGCCCTTCTTCTAAGCCATGACTTTCTTCTTTGTGTTCCTCCCAGTGAGTGAATAGCTTCTGTCCAGGGTGGGGTGGGGACGGGACGGGACGGATAGTCAACATCCCCACCATGTGGCTGCCTCACCTAGTAATGGGCTAAACATGAGAACTCCCTCCCTCTCCAGGAAATATACGGACACTGAAAGACATCATGTCCTATAGAACATATATGGAAGCCACGCTAAACTTCACAGCCACACAAAAAGGTGCCCTCCAGCATCCATGTGATAGGGCTCATTTGAATCTCTGCCCTGTGCCCTTCCCCTGCTGTCCCCAGTGACGCTTAGTACCACTCCAAGCCTGCTGGTGTCTCTCCTCCAAACCAGAGGGTCCTTCCGTGAGGCCAATATCAGTCCTGAAGCCTGACAGTCCCTTTCCATCGAGAAGGGTGTCCTCAGGGCCCTGAGAGGCCCCACTCAGTGAGAAAGTGCAGAGCACGGCACGGGCCTGTGGCTACAAGTACGTCATGGGACATAATGCAGGTGGAGTCCTTGGGTGGTGACACTCAGTGCAACTCTTTTGCTTCCTGAGCTGGGAAGCAACTTTGACGCATACCGTAACGGTCCGAATTCTCTCCATTGCAACATGATGTGCTTGAACAAAACTAGGATTTAGGTGGTAGGAAAATGGGGTCGTTAATGGAATCAAAGGAAGATCTGAAGGAAAGAGAAATGCCTGAGGAATTTTGGGTCTGGGAGCTTGGATTCTGTGCTCCCAAGACATTTTCCTCCCCGCTTCTCAGAGTCTCCTTCATTTTTCAAGGCCTCCCTATTGCCAGAGACGTGGCCGGAGGCATAGCTGATAGGTGGCATCCTAGCTTCGCTCCCCAAGAGAAAGATGGTTTGTTTCTCCCAAGGATTCTGATCAGCCCAGAACAGGCCTCATGCACGCTTTGGGCCATTTTTTTTTCCGGCCTGGAGCATGAGCCCCATTCTTGGCCCAGCCTAGGTTGTGGTCATGCATATCGGAGGCTGAGTGATGAACAAGGGTGTGGATGGTCCCTAAAAGCATCAACTGGTTTAGTGTTCTTATACAAGTGAGTCTTTGGGTTTCCTGATGTTTAGGACAACCCAGATGACCATGCACCAAAAAATACCAAGTGCCCCAATGTCATTTTCACTCCAGGAAATATCAGGAGGGGAGAGGCCTGGCTTTTTCTGACTTGCCCTGTGAACTAACAGGATCATGATGCTTTAATGAAGATGCGATCCCAAAGAAATCCCAACCTTTTTCCCCCACCACGGCTACTTTAGTTCAGGGCTTGGGGATGCCCTTTTTTGCTGCCTTCCTTCCTGCCATGATTCCGTGCCATGCCTGGCCTAGGTCAAAATTCACCACCAAATCTGAGAGTGTCTACTGAGCAATGGATTCTTGCTTGTTTTGACTTCATGTAAACATACAAGCAGTTGTCCCTTATGAAAACTGCTTATATAGGGGCACCCGGTGGCTCAGTCAGTTAAGCCACTGACTTTGGCTCAGGTCATGATCTCATGGTTCACGAGTTCGAGCCCCGCATTGGGCTCCCTGCTGTCAGCTGAGAGCCTAGAGCCTGCCTTGGATTCTGTGTCTCCCTCTCTCTCTGCCCCTCCCCCGCTCACGCTCAGTCTCTCTCTCTCTTTCTCTCTCAACACTAAACAAAAACATTAAATTTTTTTTAAAAAACTGCATATACATAGTTGTTTCAATACATGCCTGATAGTAAAAACAAGATGAAAAACTTTTCCTAATTTCTATTGGGATGAAATAGATGAGATAATTAGGAAAACTTTTCCTAATTTCTATTGGGATGATTCCCCTTACTCATCTTTAGAAATAAATGTTAAGGCATGGTTAGTGGTTTATTTGATAGGGAATAATTCACCCATTTTTTTGAAGGTTTACTATGACAATAACATCAAGATTTATCACCACAAATAAGCACCAGGGACAGATCACCCATTGCTTCTAGTTGTGAGCAGAACTTGGATGTTTGGCTTCTGGACATAATGGTGGGATGAGCTCTGCTTGGATGTTGACAGTAGCTTCCAGGATTCCTTTGGGAAGCGTTTTCAGTAGGAGGTGATGGTCTTTTATACTCGAGGTCCAGCTGGTCCCCCAGCCACACAGTGTCGCGTGGGTTTGTGCAGCTATGAGCAGAATTCTGGAGCCAAAGTCTGAACTGAATCTAGAGCAATGACTTGTTACCCTAACTTGCAGCTGCCAGCTCTTCTTAGCGGAATGTGTTTCTTTCCACACGTCATGGCCCTCAGCTTTCACTAAATTTAAGGAGATGGGCTTGATGGGATTGAGTTCAGTTCACTTCTGCAGTAGCCTAGGGGCCCCCTACCCTCTTGCCTCTCCCCATAATCTCCTCTTCACACACTTCACACTCCAACCCCACCTGGCATCCTCGGGCCCCACTAGCCCATATGGCTCCTTGTGCAAATGAAGAAATCACCCTCCTTCCTCAAAACACCATAGAACCATGTTCTGTTGGAACATTGCCATGATAAAATAGGATACGCTGCCTATGATAATTATGATATGAACTGTATGCCAACCATATAGTCTCCTCTCCTAAAGAATCCCCTGGAAAGTTCCAGACAATTCTTTCAAGTGGTATTTCTTCCCCCAAAGCTGCATGGTTTATTCACTATCTTTGAAATCTGGCAGGCGGGAAGGGAATGAGATGCAGGTGTAGACCAGAGAGATCGACTTCCCCTTTGTAAAGTCAGGCTATTTCTGCTTCTAGAAAATCTACCTGCTCCCAATTTGGACCCTTGCCAATAAACCACAAGAGGTACTCATAAGCTATCATGGGTCTTTGGGAGTGTTACCGTAGAGCTAAGTTCACGGACACATTTATTTTTTGAAGCTATTGTAACGAGAGCCTTACACTGTAAAGAAACTTTCATTTCGAAAATACATACTGACTGTCACATGAATGTTAACACAGTGTAGTGTGAAGCAATTTTATAGTATCCAGAATCTTGAGGTATTCATTATCCCATTACAAGAATTCTATGAGAGGTTAAGTCACCTTACTATAAACGTGAGTCTGAGATAATTAGGGAGTAAGAAACTTGACCAAGTTCGCACAGCTATACAGAAGGGCACAACTCACACTCAAGGTTGTGTTTAAAATATATAATTTACCATATATACATGATCCGTTACAAAGCCAAACAATGTCTGCAGTGCGCAGTGAATAACCGCCCAGAGCACACCCACCCAAGAAGTGTGACAGGATGGCTCTCTTCTAGAACGTTTCCATCTCCAGTGAGTTTCTGGGTGTTGTACCAGTCCTGCAGAGAAACTTCCACACAGATGTGTATACCATACACCCCTGCCTGACCCCAACCCAAACACATTAGAAATCACCCATGAAGTTGAGTTGGACAAGGCACGTTCCAAGAGTAGGGTCTTTAAAACACATTTTCCCAACTCGGCTTGCACTTCTTACTCTCCTCCACTAGGGGAACCAGGCACAAAACTTTGCCCACATATGAGTGGACGTCCAATTAGAGCTGGTAACCTCGACACAGTTCCGAGGGGCCCGCTTCCTCCAGTGTGTCAGTGGATGGCTAAGTCCCTCCCTTGCTCCTTTGGAGAAGAGTAGGACTTCTTGGAGGATGTAAGTTTCTATACCAATATAGGTGCACCCTGATGAGGGTTATGGAAGCCCTTTAAAATAGTGTGTGCTACTTGCCCTGTGGCCTTGGGCGATCACAGCTGGGAGATGGGCACTGGGGTATTTACAGACGGCTGACTGTTAGCCCCACAATCTGCCTCTCCACCCTTAAATCACCAGGGTCAGTGCATCTGTTTAAAACAAGAGATGCTACCTTGAGTGACCGTTTGCAATAAGCAGTCTGCTCTGCTCTAGGTACCTTAGGAACGTTCTGTGACCTTCTGAAAACCAACTAGTACATATCTGCCATCTCACACACTTTGGCCTATAATGGTATTTCTTCTAGCTATATGCTATGAGCTTGATATCACAAATACAGGAAGAACAGAAGATTAAAATAAGATTTTTAAAAGATTAAACCCCAAAGAAAGAAGAAGAAAACACGAAGGGGTTTGGCTCAGCAGAACAATCTCCTTGGGTACTCTCAGAATCAGAGTCCACACTTCTCAGGGCTCAGACTCAGAAAATCTTGTCCTGGGAGGTTTGTCCAAGGTCTGTGGCCCCTAATCTTTTGTGGAGAGGAGCCTTGTACCTCGTGCCTCACACCTCTCCTCGAAGGCACCTGGAGCGCTGTTGGGAAGGGTCTCTCTGCCCCGCAGAAGGCACGAGTGAAAATACAAAAATAAGGACTTTGTTTCCAAAGTGTCATAAATAACCGGGATGGCAGGTATTAAATAGGACCACGGAAGAGGGCACAGCATTACAACTTGTTCTCTTCAAAGAGGATCTGGGCATAGACGGTGCTGGTGGGGAGGCCTTTGGCGGCCCGGTGGGGTTTGACCAGCTCCAGCTCGGCGTAGGTCAGGTTCTCCTCAGCAATCTTTGGCTGGAAGACAAAACACAAAACAATTCCAGCTGACCACAGGAGTTCCGCATCATATATTCATTCATCAGGGGTGCATTTTCATCGCATTCTGGGGACCCAAAGGGAAACAAATGGACAAAAATTTTCCAAAGACATATAAAAATTAAATAACATAACAATATAGATCTCATTGCCTTATAAAGAACACTATGCCCTATAAAGAGCCACTACGATTATTCTTTTTTTAATATATTTTTTAAGTTTATTTATTTATTTTGAGAGAAGAGAGAGAAAGAGAGCATGAGAGGGGCAGAGAGAGGGACAGAGAGACGGTCCTAAGTAGGCATCACTCTGGCAGCTTAGAGCCCAACACAGGCCTCCAACTCATGAACTGTGAGATCACGAGCTGGGCTGAAACCAAGAGTTTCATTGTCAACTGACGGAGCCACCAGGCGCCCTCACTATGATTTATTCTTGAGTCAACATAGAACACTAACAAAAAGCGATTAAACATTAGGTCACAAAGTAAACTTTAATTCTGAGAAGTAAAAATAATGTAACTAACAGTTTCTGATCAAAAGGAAAAAATAAAGATAGCGACAGAAACCCAAAATTCCAGAAATTAATAACAAAATTAGAATGGGCATTTTTCTCGAATGACTCAACCTGTATAAAACTAAAGTTTTGGAATATCTTGATAACAATGACAAAAGAAAATATTACTTACCAGAATGAAGAATGAAGTACTCACAGATAAATCATAGTCTTAAATATTTATGTTAATACTACGAATTAAATGGGTCGAACATCCAATTGAAGAAGTTAGAAAAGAACAAAATAAATGGAAAAAAAAAAAAAAAGAAAGACAGACCAATACAATTAGAACCAGACTCTATGAATCAGAAAGCAGAAACACAGGGGCGCCTGGGTGGCTCAGTCAGTTAAGTGTCTGACTCTTGATTTCAGCTCAGGTCATGATCCCAGGTTTGTGGGATTGAGCCCCACACTGGGCTCTGTGCTGGGTGTGGAGCCTGCTTAAGATTGTCTCTCTCCATCTCCCTCTGCCCCTCCTCCCCTCAAAGAAAGAAAAGAAAGAAAGCAGAAAAACAGTAGAATTATAAAAATACCCAAAAGCCTGTGCTTGGAAAGCACCAATAAGATAAATAAACTGAAAAATAAATTAATCAAGATAAAAAGGTAAAAAGCACAAGTGAATAAAATAGGAAATGAGGAAGGGGATATAATGTAAATAAATTTTTGAATTAAAAAAAAAAACTACTTGGCTCAACTCATTGCCCAAAATTATGAAATGCAGGATAAAGTAGGTAATGTTTCAACAAATATAAATTATAAACTCCAGAAAATATGAATGTACTAATTATCATCAAAAAAAGAAATAAAAGAAAGGAAAGGAAAGAAATAAGGAGGGAGGGAAAAAGGAAGGAAGAAAGGAAGAAAGGAAATATTGTCAAAGAGCTCTTTCTCAAAAACACCAGGCCCAGGCATTTTTATAGGAGACTTTCTAAAATAAATGCTTTTAAGGAAACGATAATTCCAATGTAATTAAATTTATCCAGAGCATTAAAAGAGGAAGAGAAATTTCATGTATTTTATTTAAAAAAAAATTTTTTTTTTTTACATTAGAGAGAAGGAGATCAGGGGAGAGGGGCAAAGGGAAAGAGAAAGAGAGAGAGAGAGAGAGAGAATCTCAAGAAGTCTCCATTCTCAGTGCGGAGCCTGACCTGGGGCTTGATCTCACAACCCTGGGATCATGACCTGAGATGAAATCAAGAATTGGACGCTCAACTGACGGAGTCACCCAGATGCCCCTTCATGTATTTGAAAACAACCTCATTTATTAATGTAAATTTTAAATCAGATTGACTCAGAATGAAGAAGCAGATTAAAAGATACATAACCATGTTCCAGGAATGCAAAGATGGTTCAATATTAGAAAAATCTACCAGTATAATCCACTATAGCAACAGATGCAAAAAACCAATATGACTATCTCTATAGATGCTGAAAAAGCATTTAATAAAATTAAAAAGAATTTTTTTGTGAAAAACAACTTTTGAATAAAGGAGTCACCCATGTATATTTTCTTGCCATGATTAAGGAACATTATTAAAATAAAGAACAATTGGTGGCTTATTATGGAGTGATGTCAGGATCACAGCACCATGAACCATTCCTTTTTCTTTTCCTTTCCCCATCAATTTACAACTGATTGGACATCCACAACTGAAAAGAAAAGTGCCTGTGCACAGCATACCAAAAGACACCCGAGAGATCTGTCCATCTGTGCACTCAAAGGTGGGGGGACTGGACTGCAGAGGAGACTGCAGGGGGCGGGGGGGCAGCAGTGGCATTGGCGGTGATGACAGAGAAGGTGTGGGCTGGTCCAGAAACCAGCCAGCACCACCTTACTGATACAGGAGGTAGAGGGTGAAGGCAGTGATGGGGGGGCGGGGGGGAGGAGGGTCTGCCTGGCCATGCGCATTATAGCTGGAGGGAGCAGTTGCTCTCTCTGACTGACCACAGTGACTGGGGGAGGAAAAGGAACGGAAGGAAAGTGTCTCCTGCTGTCTGTCCCAGAAGGCAAGAAGCCCTCCTTGCGTCAGGATCCCCCTACGTAGCAGTGGGCACACCCAAAGCCCAAAGCACTAAGTACACACCTTCCCTCCTCACTCCTGCTCTGCCCACCGCTCCCCCACCGCCAGCACCTTTGTTTTTTCTAAATGTATAGTGCTCCCAACCTTAGCAGCCAGTCAGCTTCCTTAACAGAAGGCAAAAACTTGTGCTATAGCGCCACCTTCTGGAAAACAAAAGGAAAGCTCCTAACTACCAACCTGTTGAACTGTTGGAATCAATGTTAACAAAACCTCACCTACATGAAAAAGGGTGCTCGCTACTTCAAATGCAGTGGCAGAGCCACTTCTCATCAAACGCCATGAAAAATCATAGTAGTAGGTGAAAACCACAGTAATATTTAAAAAATCACAGTAACATGGTATCAGAAAAATAAAATGACAATTTTCCAGCAACCAAAGCCAAAGACATTGGAATACTGTAATCTAAATGGTAATTCAAAATACTTGTAAAGAAGTTCAAAAGCCAAAAGAAAACTCAGAAGGACAGTACAGTGATTTCAGTAATCAAACTAATAAACAGAAGGCGTACTTTATCAAAGAGGCTGAAATTCCAAAGCAGAACCAAACAGAAATTCTGGAGCTGAAGAACTGAATAAATGAGAGGAAGGATGCATTAGAACATACTGGAAATAGAGCAGATCAAAAGGAAGAGAGAATTAGTAAGCTCAAGGACAGAAATATAGAAGTGATTCAGGTGGAAGAGGAGAGAGAGCTGAAATTTTTAAATAGTGAAGGAATTCTATGTGAATGATCTGACTCCATCAGAAAAACCAAAATAAGGGGTGCTTGGGTGGCTCACTCAGTTAAGCGTCTGACTTCGGTTTGGGTCATGATCTCACGGTTTGTGAGTTCAAGCCCTGCATCGAGCTCTCTGCTATCAGCACAGAGCCCACTTCAGATCTTCTGTTCCCCTCTCTCTGTGCACCTCCCCCACTTGCTCTCACTCTTTCTCAAAAATAAGCATTTTAAAAAATTAAAAAAAAAAAAAAAGAAAAGAAAAGCCAACATTATGGGTATCCCAGAAGGAGGAGGGAAGAGGAGGGAAGAGAGCCTATTTAAAGAAATAATAGCTGAGAATTTTCCAGTCCTGGAGAAGGAACTGGGTATACGAGTCCACAAAGCTAATAGGACACCTTACTATCTCAATGAAAAAAGACCCTCTCCAAGTCACATTAGAGTAAAATTGTCAAAAGTCAACAATAAAGAATTTTAAAGGCAGCCAAGGGGGAAAAAATGATAGTAACCTAAAAAAGTACTCCCGTTAGGCTATCAGCAGATTTCTCAGCAGAAACTCTGCATCCCAGGAGAGAGAGGAATGACATATTATATGGGAAGATTAAAAACTGTCAGCTAAGAATATCTGGCAAAGTTATCCTTCAAAAATGAAGGAGAAATAAAGGCTTTCCCAGATAAACAAAAGCTGAGAGGGTTCACCACCAGTAGACCTGCCTTACAAGAAATGTTGAAAGGTGATCCTCAAGCTGAAATGAAAAAATGAAAGTACACAAAACTCTGATTAAGGGGATAAACAGAATTAGAATACGGTAACTCTTCTTTAAAATAGTATATTAAACTCTTAACTATAGCATAAAGTTTAAAGGAAAAGAGCATTAAAAATAATGGGAACAACTTGATAACAAAATCACAGTATAAAGAGATAATTTGTGACATCAAAAATATAGAAGAGGCAGAGGCAAAGGATGGAACTTTCTTTTTTTTTATTTTATTTATTTATTTATTTATTTATTTATTTATTTTTTCAATATATGAAATTTATTGTCAAATTGGTTTCCATACAACACACAGTGCTCATCCCAAAAGGTGCCCAAGGATGGAACCTTCATAGGCAAATGAAGATAAATTGCTATCACCAGAAAAAGAACTATTTTATCTATGAAATGTTTTATGTAAACTACAAAGCATATTTGGTAACTACAAAGCAAATATCTAGAGGATAGACACAAAACATCAAAAAAAGGGGAGGGGAGAGGCTGTGCCAATGTCCGTGCAAAACTACCTACTTACAAAGGTAGACAGAATCAGAAGGAAACAGAAACACAGGAAAGACAAAATAATCAGAAGGCAAAAGATAAAATGTACATATCAATAATCACCATAAATGTAAATGGATTAAAATCACCAATCAAAAGGCACAAAGTGGCTGGACAGATAAAAAAATAAGACCCAATTATATGCTGCTCATTTCAGCTCTAAAGGCACATATAGGCTCAGGAGACTCATTTCAGCTCTAAAGGCACATATAGGCTTAAAGTGAAAGAATGGAAGCCAAGCCAGCTGAAATAAAAAATTAAGTATAGCCACATTTATATCAGACAAAATAGACTTAAAGCTAAAAAGGGTATTCAGAGACAAAGGTCATTACATAATGATAAAGGGGTCAATCCATCAAGCAGATATAACGATTACAAACAAATACGTTCCCAAAATCTAAGCAATGAAATTAAGTATATATTAATTATATTAAGTAATCAATGTTACTTAAGCTTGTAAGTATATTATATATTGATTAACTAATAAAAGTAATTAAGTAATTAATAAAAGATCTTAAAGGAGAAATAGACAACAATACAATAATTGTAGGGGACTTCAATACCCCACTATCAGCAATGGATAGATCATTCAGATAGAAAAATCAACAAGGAAGAATTTAAATTGAAACACACTTTAGAATAAATGGACTTAACAGACATATACAGAACATTTCACCCAACAGCAGCAGAATACACAATTTCTCAAGTGCACATGGAACATTCTCTGGGATAGATCATATGTCAGGCCGCAAAACTAATCTTAGCAAATTTAAGAAGACTGAAATCATAACAGCTAGCTTCTCTGACCACATGGTATGAAACTAGAAATCAACAAAAGGAAAGTGAGAAAATCTAAAAATATGTGGAAACTAAACAGCACACTTATAAACAACCATTGGATCAAAGAAAAAATCAAAAGGGAAATAAAAAGTATCTCATGAAAATGAAAACATAACATATCAAATATTGTGGGATGTATCAAAATCAGTTCTGAGAGGAAAGTTTATAACAATAATAATATATTAAGAAATTAGAAAGATTTCAAACAACCTAATTTTACACCACAAGGAACTACAAAAAGAAAACAAATGGAGCCCAAAGTTAACAGAAAGAAGGAAAAAGTAAGGATCAGAGTGCAAATAAATGAAATAGAAACCAGAAAAAATAATAGAAAGGATCAGTGAAACTAAGAGCTAGTTCTTTGAAAAGATAAAATTGACAAAGCCTTAGCTAGATTAATTAAAAAAATAGAGAAGTCTCAAAAAAAATTAGAAATGAAGGAGAAGACATTAGAATAGATACTACAAAAATACACAGAATTGTAAGAGACTATGATGAACAATTATATGCCAACAAATTACATAACTGAGAAGAAATGTGTACATTCTAGAAACACACAACCTAAGAAGACTGAATCAGGGAGAAATACAAAAGCTAAACAGATAGTAATCAGTAATTACTAATCAGTAATAATAATAATAATAATAAAAACTCCCAACACAAAAAAACTTCAAGGCTAGCGCTACTGGAAAATTTTACCAAACATGTAAAGAATAATTAATACCAATCCTCTTCAAACTCTTCCAAAGTATCAGTCAGGAGGGAATACTTACAAACTCATTCTATGCAGTCATCATCACTTTGATAACAGAAACCATACAGGGCCACCACAAGAAAACTATAAACCAATATCCCTGATGACTATAGATGTAAAAATTCTCAAGACAATGTTAGAAAATCAAATTCAAGAACATATTAAAAGGATTATACACCATGACCAAGTGGGATTTGTCCCTGGTACGCAAAGATGGTTCAACATACACAAATCAATAGATGTAATTCATCACACCAATAAAATGAAAGATAAAAATCACATGATCATCTCAATGATCAAAATACAATATCCTTTCATGATAAAAACCATTAACAGACTAGATACAGAAGAAACATATTCAACATAATAAAGGCCATATATGACAAACCCACAGCTAACATTATACTCAATGAAGAGAAACTGAAAGCACTTTTCCTAAGATCAGGAACAAGTCAAGGATGCCCACTCTCACCACTCATATTCAATATAATACTGGAAGTCCTAGCTAAAGCAATTAAGCAAGACAAAGCAATAAAAGGCATTCAAATGAGAAAGAAAGAAGTAAAATTGTCATTATTTGCTGATGATATGATTCCTATATAGAGCAAATCCCAAAGAATTAGTAAAAAAAAAAAAACAAAACTATTTCAGTAAAATGGCAAGATACAAAACCAGCATATAGAAATCAACTTTATTCCTTTACACTAATGATGAAGCATCCAAAAAAGAAATAAAGAAAATGAACCCATTCATGATAACATAAAAAAAAATACTTAGGAATAAATTTAACCAAGGAAGGGAAAGATCTATTCAACAAAGACTACAATACTTTGCTGAAAGAAATTGAAGAAGACACAAGCAAACAGAAAGATATCCCATGTTCGTGGATTGGAAGAATTAATATTGTTAAGATGGCCATACTATCTAAAGCCATCTACAGGTTCTACTTAATCCCGATCAAAATACCAAAGGCGTTCTTCACAGGAATAAAAGAAACAATCCTAAAACTTGTGTGGAACCACAAAAACAAACAAACAAACAAACAACCCAAATAGCTAAAGCAGTCCTGAGAAAAAGAACAAAGCCAGTGGTATTGTGCTTCCAGATTTCGAACTATACTACAAAGCCATAGTAATAAAAAACAGTATGATACTGGTACAAATATAGATAGATACATCAGCCAATTGAAAAACTCCAGCATATATGGTCAATTTATTTTTGACAAGGAAGCCAATAACACATAACAGTGAAAGGATAGTCTCTTCAACAAATGGTGCTGAGAAAACTGTAGAAACACATGCAGAATAATGAAACTGGACCACTATCACATATCACTCACAAAAATTAACTAGAAATGAATCACAGATTTAAACATAAAGGTCTGATACCATGAAAGTTCTAGAAGAAAATGTTTGGAAGAAGCTCATTGATACTGATCTTGGCAATCATTTTTTGGAAATATCTCCAAAAGCACAAGCAACAAAGGAAAAAAATTAACAAATGGGACTACATCAAACTCAAAAGCCCCCACAGAGCAAAAGAAACAATTAACAAAATGAAAAGAACCTACAGAATGAGAGAACTTTTTGCAAACTGTATAATGGATAAGGGTTGAAATACCCAAGTAATACCCAAAATGTACAAAGAATTCCATCAACTCAGTAACAAGACAAAACAAAATCCAATTTAAAAATTGGCAAAAGAAGTAATTAGACATTTCTCCAAAGAAGACATCAAAAAGGTCAACAGACACATGAAAAGATGCTCAACATCATCAGGGAAATGCAAATGAGATATCACCTCATATTTGTTAAAATGGCTATCATCAAGAAGACAAAGACCACGGGAGCTGGTGAGGATGTGGTAAAAAGGGAACCCTTAAACACCGTTGAGAAGAATGTAAATTGATCAAACCACTATGGAAAACAATGTGGAGGTTTCTCAAAAAATTAAAAATAGATCTACCACGTAATCCAGCAATTCCACTTCCGGGTATATATCCAAAGTAAACAAAAACAGGATTCCAATGAGAGATATGCAATCCCATTTTTTTTTCAAGATTTATTTATTTTGAGAGAGAGAGAGAGAGAGAGCATGAGCGCACTTAAGAGCCAGGGAGGGGCGGAGAGAAAGGGAGAGACAGAAACCCAAGCAGGCTCCACACTGTCAGCGTGGAGCCTGACTTTGAGCTGATCATGTGAGACCCGAGCTGAAATCAAGAGTCAGATGTGTAACCGACTGAGCCACCCAGAAGCCCCTTATACAATCCCATTTTATTGCAGCATGATTCACAAAACCAAGCTATGGAAACCACCCAAATGCCCATCAACGAATACATGGATAAAGAAGATGTGTTACATATATACAATGGGATATTTTTCAGCCATGAGAAAGGAAGACATTGCCCCATTTGTGACAACATGGATGGACCTTGAGCACATTATGCTAATTAGGTAAGTCGTAGAAAGACAAGACTGTGTGATATTACTTATACATGTGGAATCTAAAAAAATTAAACCTGTAAAAAACAGAGAGTAAGATGGTAGTTACCAGGGGACTGAGAGGAGTCAGACAAGAGTGATGGTACTTAAGGGTAAAAACTTGTAACGAGTAGTAAATAAGGTACTGAGATCTAATGCACAGGATAATACATGTAGACAATAATATTGTACTATAGTTATGTAGTGTGATAAATATCACTGCTTGGCAATCATAATATATATATATTATACATTATATATACATATATTATATATATTATATATGTTACAACATATAAAGTTATCAAAGTAGCCTTGTACATGTGTATGTGTAACTTACACAATGTTATACATCAAATTTATTCAATAACAAATATTCACTTATTTATTATATATATTATTAAATAAATATTCACTTATTTATTATAAAAAGAATAATTGGTAATCCAACTTGAGTGATACTAAAATCTAAGGCTGTAATAATTACAATACTGGGGTGTTGGCACAGGAATACACCTATCTATCAGTGCAACTCATGAGAAAGTCCAGAAATTACCCTGGAATAATAAAATAAAATATTATTTTTCAATACATAGTGTTAGGTCACTTGGGTAGTCCCTTGAAAAAGAAATAAATCAAATCCCTACATCATTCTTTATACCAAATTCCAGATAAATTACACACTTTTTTTTTTAATTTTTCAACGTTTTTTATTTATTTTGGGGACAGAGAGAGAGCATGAACGGGGGAGGGGCAGAGAGAGAGAGGGAGACACAGAATCGGAAACAAGCTCCAGGCTCCGAGCCATCAGCCCAGAGCCCGACGTGGGGCCCGAACTCACGGACCGCGAGATCGTGACCTGGCTGAAGTCGGACGCTTAACCGACTGTGCCACCCAGGCGCCCCCAAATTACACATTTTTAATGTGGAAAAGAAACTCATAAAAGTGCTAGAAGAAAATGTGGGGAAATTAAAAAAAAATTTTTTTAATAACCTCTGTGTATGGAAGGTATTTTATAGAAAAATCCAGGAGCAATGCAAAAAGATATGTATATCTTCATGCCATAGATGGCATAGTATTCTCTAAATAAAGTCAAAGGACAACTGACAAAGTGGAGAAAATATTTGCAACTCATACCAAAGGGCTTTACAATTCAACAAAGATAACGGCCAATAACCCATTAGAAAATTAAACAAAGGGGGCGCCTGGGTGGCTCAGTCGATTAAGCATCCGACTTCGGCTCAGGTCACGATCTCACAGTCTGTGAGTTCGAGCCCCGCATCGGGCTCTGGGCTGATGGCTCAGAGCCTGGAGCCTGCTTCCGATTCTGTGTCTCCCTCTCTCTCTGCCCCTCCCCCATTCATGCTCTGTCTCTCTCTGTCTCAAAAATAAATAAAAACGTTAAAAAAAAAAAATTAAAAAAAAAAAAAAAGAAAATTAAACAAAGAACAACAGACTGGACCAGAGTGTTCATAGGGGAGGAAATACATAGGCTCTTACACGTACAAATGAGACTGAACCGTAGCAACAAGAGAATCTCAATTGAAAATCAGACATCAGGGAATGCCTGGGCGGCTCAGTCAGTTAAGAGTCAGTGACACTTGATTTCGGCTCCAGTCATGATATCAGAGTTCATGAGATCGAGCCCATGCACTGTCAGTGCAGAGCCTGCTTGGGATTCTCTCTCTCCTCTGCCCCTCCCCCACTCACACTCATTCTCTCTCTCTCAAAATAAATAAGTAAACTTAAAAAAATAAAATCAGACATCAGGTTTTGTCTTTCGAATTAACAAACCTTAAAGAAAGGTTGTCAAAAGAAACAGAAGAAACAGGTCCTCTTGTATATTGTTTGTTGGTACAAGCAAAATCTGGAAACACTTCAGTGGACATCAGCGGGAGACTGGGATACTCATACAATGGAGTATATGGAGTATATTCCTTAAAAAGAATGATGGAACCATACGTGTCTGTGTTACCACCATTTGTGTAAATATGTGTGTATATATGTTATACGCTTAGAAAACCCTTGGAACCTGCTTGAAAAATCAAGCACCTGATATCTATGGTTCCCTCTGGTAAAGTAAACTGGATGGCTGAAGGGAGGATATACCTTGTGGATACCTTTTAAATTTTCTAGTAGGCGCATGTATTTAAACAACACATTAATTAATTTTAATTCATAATCAGAAAAATAAAAGTCAGTCACTAATTTCTAGCCATGAAAGACACGTGACTTTCATTTAAGCAGCCTGCTTTTGGTTTTTGTTTTTCGGCTTTGGTTTGTGCTATGGTTTTGTTTTGATTTTTTATTTTTTGTGTTTACACCTTGGATTATCTCACCAAAATTCAGCACAAATAAACCATTCACATTCAATTTAAGTTTCTTAAAAAGAATGCCTAAAGCAAAAAGCCTCTTTTCTTTCGAAATGAAGCGTCATCATAGAGACAGGGAGCAAGAGTATCTAAACTACAGCCAGTACCTACTCATCAGGGGCAACTAACCAGCAACCTTCGCAAACTGGTCATTTTTCAATTTGAAAGTTAAGGAAATATATAGGGATGAGAGGCTCCTGCCTGTCTTTCGACATCAAAAGTCTTCACATTGCTTCTTAGTTGTCCATATATTACAAGCCAACAAAAATCCCGTTTACATCTTGCCTTACAGTTTAATTACATTTCACATTATAACGATTCCATTTAGAAATGCCATGTGTCCTCAAATAAGCACGCAAAACCCAACTCATGTAAATTTTAGAACCAGGATTTATGAAATCATATTGTCCAGGTGTTTTATTACATTACCTTGAAATTGCATTGTTTTCTAGTGTAGATTATCTGTTTATTCTTAAGTTATTCCATTACGTTTGGATATGAAAAATAACACTAGCTTTCTCAATACAGGTCACCAGGCTGGCTGGGCTGATGTGTTGTTTTCATACATTTTTATGATGTTCCTATAGTAAACATAATTCAATAAAGCCAAAGCACACTAAATAAATAATTGCATCTAGAAAAGCAATAAAAACAAATAAAATTAGTACTTTCATAAGTGGAAAGGTACTTCAATTACTGCTACAAGCAACAACCCACCATAAAATGTGTAGAATCATTTCCCTTATGCATATTTCTGGGATATAATAATTTGATTGAAGACACGAGGCAGCACACAGGAGCCTCCGAATTGTGAAGTGTATACAGTTTCCAACAGAAGATGCATAATATCGGTCCTTGGCACCTTTAAAGAACCTATTGTTTTTCTGGCATGCACAGTTGGCTGTCACCATCAACCATGTGCTTAATTACATTTCCCGGCTTGTTTAACTGGAAATAAATTCCTAATGGCCAATGAAAGGGAGTAAATGCAGACTCCTCACCAGTTCTTATCAAGCTACCTTTTTTTTTTTTTTTTTTTTGCACTGATGCTTTAGTGGAAGGTTTAGGTGCATTGAGAAGTAGCTTAGAGAAAATTATTGGAATAATCAGTTACTAGTAAAACTATAGAACTGGTGGCAAAACCAGGGGCCAGGAGCAGAATGTAAAGGCTAAAGCAGATGATGCAATGGGGCAGAGCCAAGGGTAGGACCCCACAGCAGGGACCCACGTGTATTTCCGGTGATGTCTGTGATCTTAACAATTCGAATGTGGCCTGGGTATAAGCTGAAGATTCACTCCCAACATCTACGGCAGTTGGAAAACTGGAGCACATCAAGTGAGTCTCTGAAGATGAATCGAGAAGCACCTCTGTTCCCTGTGAGCTGCTGGCCTTCAAAATGACCCTCTTCAAGACCCCGTTCCTGCTCTTGGGGGTGAAGGGAGTACAGAAGTGCATGGGCACTCTAGTACAAGCTTCAACGATCTTGAACTAGTGGTTCACAAACACTCTCGCAAATGCTTTAGGCTGTACTCAGACACAAAGGAAACTCCTGGAAGCAGGATTTCCAGGCCTCAGACACCTAGGTCTGATGTCGCCGTGTTCGCTGAAAAGCAGGAGCAGGAGGAAACAGGGGGGATGGGAAGCGGACCAACTGCTGGGAAGTTCTGACAGCGTCCCTTAGAAAAGGCCCTACAGGGGCACCTGGGTGGCTCAGTCAGTTGGGCGTCCGACTTTGGCTCAGGTCATGATCTCATGGTTCACGAGTCTGAGGCCCTTATAGGACTCTGTGCTGACAGCTCAGAGCCTGGAACCTGCTTCAGATTCTGTGTCTCCCTCTCTCTCTCTGCCCCTCCCCAGCTTGCACTCTGTCTGTCCCTCTCAAAAATAAATGAAAACATTAAAAATAATTTTTTAAGTAAAAAAAAGAAGAAAAGGCCCTAGAACTTTCCAAACATGTGAGAAGCAAATGCATCTGTTTGGTTGTATCTTCTTTTCCCTCTCAGCCTGCAGAGACCCCTGGTCAGTTTCTCTATTTCTCCAATAAGGGCCTGGTATTTATGTTCAATGCTTGGGATCTTGTCTGTTCTAAACCTCTTTGTTTTACAGACCTGTAATCTCACTTTTGATACATTTCTTCCCAGCCAGGAAGAATCCATTCCTTAGTCTGGAAGGGGATTTGATGAGCAAAAGGGGATGGAGTTTCAGATACAGACACGTGTTGATGCATTAAAGAAAGGCTAGAATGGAATTTTTAAAAATTCTTCTAACTTTCAGTGGGTGGAAATACTCCTGGAGAGGAGGCAAGGAGAGTGGCCCTGCGGCCATCATCTCATGGCTGAATGCAGACCATGGGTACAGGCGTAATTTGGACCTTAGTTTAAACGTCAGCTGTGTGACCTTCCCGCTGTCCTTAAGGACCTCCCAGATCCTAGAGTTGAACTCAAGTGCTCCCTGACAGCCACTGAGCCAGATTAAATTCCTACATAGTAAAACCTCAGAAGAATTCAGAAAGCATTATCACACAGACCAGGTTTCTCATGCAGTGACAGAACCTTCTGGACTCCAACTGTAACAAAATCAGTTTGCAGTGAAATGCCATGTCTTCCACGGCCCATCTTTTCTGTTCTGCCAGTGGTGAGGCACTCAACAGCAGACGAGAACCCCCAGGTGGAGACCTCTCGCTTCTAACTTAAGCTCTTCTTTTTTAGAGTATCGGTTATGGGAAGTGGGCCTATGGGGAAGGACTTACTTGATACAGCTAACACTAGAAAAGTCAACCCCCAAGAATTCAGAAGTTGTGCACCTCTTGGGGACACACCACACTTTAAGCTCTTAATTTGGAAGTTTCTGAGTATTTCATTTGGTAAGTGTGTTTCCAGGATTCAAGCTAAAAGTTAACATTCCTACCAGGAGAGAGGAGAGAGAGAGAGGGGCAGAGAAGAAAAAGGAGAGAGAGACAGAGATTGATTTAACATTCTACTCCAACTCCTGCAAAACACCATTTTTTCATAGAGATCACGGTTGGAAGTGCACGTTGAATTAAATTGCAGGAATAAAAGAAAAATACAATTGTAGCCACTGCAAATTCTCCAGTGTCAGAAGTTCAATTGGGTAATACCATTATCTGAGCAAAAGATCAATAACTAGGACATGGGGATGTTTATGCTAACTTCACCTTAGAGTTAAAAAATGTGATTGCATTTCTACAGGCTGCACTATCAGGAATCTATTTACCCAAGAGAGAATTACATATTATCGAGGGCAGACTTCCTCTCCTCCCTTCAAGATAAGTGCTCATTTTTTATTCAACAGAGGAGTACCTAGTAAAACAAATTCTCCCCTCCCCACGCCCATGCACATAGGACTATGGCCACCGAGGAGGTGGAGGCTGTGTGATCAGCAAAGCTCTGTTTGATGGAGGGCCTTCGATGGGCACCCATAGGTCCAAACTCAGGAAAGAAAACTATGGCGTCGCCTTTACTGTTCCTGTTGGAATCGACATGGCTTGGAAATGAACTTGACTTAATTTTGAGTTCCACATGTCTACCGACTGGTCCACCCTGCCTTAGATGGGCTGTGCGTGAGGTGGCAACAGACTCTTGGTTAGAGATATCCATTGGACAGGTAGAAATAGGAAGCTAAGCAGTGATAGGCTAGAGATAGAGAAGGAGCTGCATGCCAGGGCTAGTCACGATCTCCTTAGAGCTGAGACAGTTGGTCCACTGGGACCTCTGGCTTCAACAGCATAACTGATACCAGAATCCCCACCCAGAGGTGAGGGCTGGAATTCAGTTGCACTCCCCAAAGCCAGCATGCAGCTATGACTGCGGACATAGGCTCCTCTTGGCAATCTGAGCCAGGGGCTAGACACCGGGACCTTGGTCACCACACAGGAGGACACAGGCATGCTATGAGGCACCAAATGCCCACTTCCTCTGTTGCTTCAGACATCTATAAGCCTTGGGATTATATCTGCCCAAATTCCTACCCGCTTCCTGGCTTTCACGTGATTATTTAGTTAACTGATGGCCAATGAGCCAGTGTTCTCTACAGCTCTGGAAGGTTTGGAAAGGATCTGGAACTCAGGAGAGAAGTTTTGGATGGAGATTAAGATTTCAAAGTTGTATCCAGGTTTTTGGCACCGTGGGTTGGATGAGGTCACTTGGAACTCTTGAGCAGAGCAAATTTGCATCACGCTCTCGACTCTGGAGAATTCAAAGGATGTTTAGCAAAGCACATTCCCAGAATGAATTTGACATGATGGAAAGTCACATGCCCCTGGCTAAATGATCTGAGGACACACAGAGGTGACCAGCCATAGGACCTGCTAAAGCCAGGCACAGAAAAGCCAGAGGCTTTATAAGTCATCAGACAGATGGAGGTCTCTAGATTTCACCAATGTATGTTTGGAAGCTAAAATGTGATTATAGATAAATCTCTTGGGGAGGGTCCTGACACATGAAACTTTTCATAGTGGCACAGTGATGGCAGTGAGAGCCCCGTGATCTAATATAGTCACTCATGTTCTCTTCCCCATGGACCAGAGATCTATGTTTTCCCAGCTTCCTTCCAAAAGTACTTTTCCTGGCAATATTATTCAAAAGAATACTTATGTGTAGAAAAAGAGAGGGCTTGGTAATCTCCTTCCATAGGAGTCTGCTCTGAGAATCTTCCATTTTGAACACTCAATCTTCTAATCAGCTGCAATCTTTTTTTTTTTTAATGTTTATTTCTCATTTTGAGAGAGAGAGCGTGAGCGGGGAATGGACAGAGAGAGAGGGAGACACAGAATCCGAAGCCAGCTCCAGGCTCTGAGCTGTCAGCACAGAGCCCGATGTGGGGCTCAAACTCACGTACCACAAGATCACGACCTGAGCTGAAGTCAGATGCTTAACCGACTGAGCCAGCCAGGTGTCCCTCACCTGCGATCTTTAACACTGACTCATCAGACTGTTCAAGGGTCTGTCTGGTATTACTTAAGAGCATGGATTCTCAGAGACAGGAAGACTGCCATTTACTAACTGTGTGACCTCAGACAAGTTTCTTACCTTCTTTGTGCCTCCATTTCCTTATCTGTAAAGTGAGACTCATAATGGTATCTATCCTACAGGGCTATTGCGAGGATTAAATCCATTAATACATGTAATGTACTTAGAAAATTACCTTGTAGGTAAACAGTAAATGCTACACAAGTGTTCAATTATTATTACTATGATTTTTATTATAGAGTACAGACAAGTGTTGTTTTGACAACTAGTCCCTTTGAAATACTTAGAGGCAGAGAGAAGAAGACGCTCAGAGATCATTTGGAAAACATCACACACCAGATTCTGATGGATGCCACTGGGCCTCAGGCCAGTGTCAAATAAATCTAGTGATACGTGTTTTTCATAGTGGTAAAGTTAACCTTTCCTTTTTTTTTAACTTTTTAAAATAAAGTTCATTTATTTTGAGAGAGACAGAGAGCATGAGCAGGAGAGGGGCAGGGAGAGAGGGAGAGAGGCCTTTGCTCCAAGGGGGCGCCCTCCCCGTCAGTCTCTCCCTGGCTCCTATCTGCTCTATTGCTCTGCAGAGCACGTATCACCTCTTGGCCTTATAAAGTACGTTCATTTGGTTATCTTCTGCCTTCTCCCACTAGAATGAACCATAGCACCTAATACTTAGTGTACCAACAGTTCTAGGCAGAAAGTACTCTTATCATCAGCCTCATTTTGTACATGTAGAAACAAAGGCACAGAAACGGCAAGCTTGAGGTCAACAGCTAGTCAGTGGTGGGGCTGGTGCCAGAGCCAGCCTCTAGCCACACCGCTCAGCTCTGCAAAGGCAGTGGCTTTGTCAGACATTTGCTGCTGCATCCAGTAGTGTGCTGGGAAATTGCGAGCCACTGGCTGTCCAAGAAAAGCGTTCTGGTTTATAGCCTTTGCTGATTTAAAACGTGTAAATTTCACGATGCCAAAGACATTTGTTCTCTCTCGTGGGTATGAGTGGGCTGGAGCACGTCACTGGCTGTAGCTTCTAGGGAGACACCTGACTCAGGTGCTATCTGGCACACAGGAGATACTCAATGCACATTTTTAAATGAATGACTGAATGAGTTTAAGACACAGTGAAAGAAAACCAGTCTGACGCTGCACTGAAAATCTTCCTTTGAATATCCTTGGCCTCAGAAATGCAGGGAGGGGACGCTCTTGGGAAATCATGAGCTGAATCATGGGACTTTCTTCTCTTTCAGCCTATCCTGGGTTCTATGCAGACACTCTACCAAGAAGTAGGATACCTGGGTCCTATTGCTTGGAATCATATAAATCTGCATATGGCTTTAAACTTCATAGGTTAAACTAAAGGCATATGATAATATCAGATAGATTGATAGATAGACAGAAAGAAAGAAAAAAAGAAAGAAAGAAAGAAAGATGATAGATAATAGATAAACTATGATACTGTGACACTTTGAGTTATTAAAAGAATGGGACGGATCTATATGTACTGATGTAGAAATATAAGCCTGATATATTGTTAAAGAGAAAACAATTCAATGTGTGAACATTTTGTTTAAGATCATTCTCATTTTGGGGCGCCTGGGTGGCTCAGTCGGTTGAGTGTCCGACTTCGGCTCAGGTCATGATCTCACAGCTTGTGAGTTCAAGCCCTGCGTCAG
Source organism: Neofelis nebulosa (assembly GCF_028018385.1). Classification (NCBI taxonomy): domain Eukaryota; kingdom Metazoa; phylum Chordata; class Mammalia; order Carnivora; family Felidae; genus Neofelis; species Neofelis nebulosa. Next base: position 51,484,213 of record NC_080794.1, read on the forward strand.
GCTCTGTGCTGACAGCTCGGAGTCTGGAGCCTGCTTCTGATTCTGTGTCTCCCTCTCTCTCTGCCCCTAACCCACTTGCATTCTGTCTCTGTCTCTCTCAAAAACAAATAAACATTAAAAAAATTAAAAAAAAAAAAGATCATTCTCATTTTTAGAGAACTTGGCAGACAGAAGTGTATTTGTCATAATCCATAGCTGTGACCTACACTGACTGTGGGCTGACTGTGGATACACTTCAGGAATATATAGAGAGATGTAGATGTAAGTTTGCATATACACAGAAAACTGTTTAAAGAATAGAAGCTAGGGGCACATCAGTGGCTCAGTCGGTTAAGTGTCGAACTTCGGCTAGGCCATGGTCTCATAGCTGGTGGGTTTGAGCCCTGCATCGGGCTCTGTGCTGTCAGCGCAAAGCCTGCTTTGGATCCTCTGTCTTCCTCTCTCTCTCTGTCCCTCCCCGCTTCAAAAATAAATAAGCATTAAAAAAAAAAAAAAAAAAAAAGATGTATTGGGGCACCTGGGTGGCTTGGTTGGTTAAGCATCAGACTTCGGCTCAGGTCATGACCTGGCCATTCCCAAGTTCGAGCCCCATGTGTTCGAGCTCTGTGCTGACAGGTCAGAGCCTGGAGCCTGCTTCAGATTCTGTGTCTCCCTCTCTTTCTCTGCCCCTCCCCCAGTCATGCTCTGTCTCTCTCTCTCTCTCGCTCTAAAAAATAAACTAAAAAATAAAAAAAAATTTTTTAAAGTTTAAAAAAGATGTATTAAGAAAAGAAAAAATAGAAGTTAAATTCCCAACAGCGGTAACTGCAGAGAAAGAAGAGCTTACGGAAGGAATTTCGCTTTCTATTTTAACAAATGGATATTCTGAACCGCCAGCTCCACTCCTGCACCCCACTTGGAATCACCATCTGCAACTTTCATCATATAAAAACCCATCCAGCGAGGTCAAGACAGAAAACACTCCCAGGCCTGGTGAACTAGGACTATACGGAGAGCTTTCGATGACAGACAGCAGAGCCCAGAGACTGGTGGGGAAGAACAGGGACCCAAGGCCAAGTGCCGGATCAGACCCCACTCTGCCGCTCGCTGGTGGGGGAAGCCTGTGCGGGTACTTACCTCCCTGAAGCTCCTGCCTCATCTGGGAGGCGGAGACAACAGCCGAGCTTAGGCCAGGGTTGTCTCAGTGTTTCTTAGTGACAAGCACTGGGACACTGCCTGCACGGGGGAGGGTCAGGGAAGTGAGTAGGTGGGTCCTCACCCTCAAGATCCCCTTCTTCACCATCGCAGTCACCATCTGCATCACATCACTACCACCACTGTCATCGCCATCATCACCACTAACATTACATCACGGACACAGCACGCAGGGCACAAGCCGAGCACGAAGGCCAAACATTGGACCAGCAGCAGGCATATGCCAGCTCATCGGCGGCACTCGTACGTGATGTGGACAATGGGCACACGTGACTGAATTCGTAGTCGGCAGGCTTCACCTTTCCAGGCGTGCTCTCATCATAAATTCACGAGGCTGTCGTCTCACTGCCTTTTGGACATCACCTGTGCCTGTTGGAATTTATACATTCAGCTTTTGGAAGCTATAATAATAAATTAGCATTAAATCTGGCTGCGGGCATAAAAGCCCTTAAACGTGCCACTGGTTTGCCATGAGCTCAGAATTTCACATCGAGATTTTTCTTCGGGATATTGTAAATACCTAGCTTGATGTCACAGATACGGTGATGGTTTTTCTATTTTTTCTTTTCTTTCTTTCTTTTTTTTTTTTTTTTTTTTTTTTTTTTACCATTTCTAGTATTCTCTATTTGAGACTGAAAAAGTCTTTTAATAACAATTCCAAAATGTTCCATGCTCAAAACTGAGGTTTTAAATGAAATGGGCTTTTTTTATATAAAAAAAATCAAATGTGAGCCCAAATGGTATTGTTCTATGAGATTATAAAAATAAAATAGAGTGGAAAAGTTAAAAAAAAAATTTCCCAGCAGTGCAATGATCCCTGTAACAAAGTGCCCAACAAAGGCAGCGAATCAGCTGAGCTGAGCTGGAAAACCAGCCGCCACTCTGTAGAGACATTCCCTGCAGACACACAGGGAGGGGCCTCCTGAGAGTAAGCCCCTCCAGGACCCCCAGGAGCAGGGTGGGGTCACTCAGGGGGCTGGACCTGCAGGATCTCCAGGCGTGTCTCCAGCCTAGGCCACCCTCCGGACCAGCTTACCTCTCTGCCACCTGCTCACCCCCATCAGGAGATTCCAGGGCTTGTGCTCCTGTCCCCATAGCACCTTGCACACTGCCTGCTGGCATCCAATTAGTGCTCAAGGAATGAGTAAGTGGAAGACCAAAAAATGATCTGAATGAACCAAGGATGCGGTAAAAAGGGGAAACACACCCCTGATCAATTCCCAAATCACCTTCCTCCTCAAAGCACAAAGTCACATTATCCTTCTAGAAGGGGATGAAGCGGACTCCTTCTGCAGCCCTTCTGAAGTGGGATTCCCACTGTCTCCCTAAAGGGGGTTCCTAATGAGTGTTGAAGGTGCTACCAGTCTTAAAAGGCTCCTGGGAGGGGCACCTGGGTGGCTCAGTCGGTTAAGCATCTGACTTCAGCTCAGGTCATGATCTCACAGTTGGTGAGTTCAAGCCCCGCGTCGGGCTCTGTACTGACAGCTCAGAGAACTTTGGACTCTGTGTCTCCCTCTCTCTCTCTGTCTCTTCCCCACTTGTGTTCTGTCTCTCTCACTCTCAAAAATAAATAATAAAAAAACATTTAAAAAATTTTTAAAAAAGACTCCTGGGGAGGAAGCGCTCCACTTGGCCCATCGTGAATGAAATCAGAGCCTCAATCAGCCTCCATTGGCCTCTGACACAGCTGAGAAGCATCCAACCTGGTAGCCGTCTGCGGACAGCACCAGGCAGCAAAGGGCCTCGGCACTGACCTGGTGGTGTGCCGGAAGATGACAGGTCTGTGACAGAGACCAGAGTCCCTAACACAAGACTAATACAATTCCACCTCCACTTGGGGGAAAGCGGGGGAGGGGATCTCCCTTCCCTGATGATGGCATCCCACTTATGAAAGGCCCAGTCGCTTGCTCTCTCCGGACTGGAGGAAGTCCATGAAACCAAACGACTTCTGTTTTCCCTACTCTCATCCCTTCTGAAGCTCGGCATCGATTCTTGCCTGCAGTCAACATACATAACTCCCCGTGACAATAATGGGATGTGCATGTGTACCGAGGGGAGCATAGAATTTTTATCTCTGTAAAAATGGTACTGGTGTGGTACAAGCAAAGTTTTTGTTTTTTTCCCAAGGCTTTTACTTGGGGCAATATATTGTACATGTGGTGGCAGGGTTTTTTTTCTTCTTTTTAATTTTAAATTGAGATTATGAACATATTTTATGCAGGTTAATATATCCTTTTCATGTAAAATTTAACTGAAACCGGTTCTAGCACATTAACGACAACAAGAGAAATTCTCCGGCTTATTATAAACATCCTTCAAGAAACCTGAAATGCATGTCCTCTGGAAATAATTTTGCTGGGATTTGGGTTATTATTAAAATCCTCTCAGAATTCTATCACTGGTGTCTAATGTGCCTCAAAGCCCTTTTCTGCTACTTATCAGAGAGAAACTCTGGTCTTGGCAGGATATTCTTGATAGTGAAATGAGGCCAGGAAAAGGGGCTCCTTTCCTGAGGCCAGGAAGACAATGGACAAGGCAAGGCATGTGGGTCCTGGGCTGACCACTCAATGGAAGGTCGGTTCCTAAGACAGGTTCCCTCTCAGCCATGATGGAATGAACCACGTCGTTCCTATTCATTCTGAGTGCTCTGATCTTTCAGCTTCCATGAGAAGAAGCAGGTTTATGGTAGTAGGCTTTAAAAACATTTTTAAATGTTTACTTATTTTTGAGAGAGTGACAGAGCACAAGCAAGGTGGGGGTAGTGGTGCAGAGAGAGAGGGAGACACACAATCTGAAGCAGGCTCCAGGCTCTGAGCTGTCAGCACAGAGCCCAAGGCAGGGCTCGAACTCACGAACCATGAGATCACGACCTGAGCCAAAGTCAGATGCTCAACCATCTGAGCCACCCAGGCATCCCTTTGGTTTACTGTAGACTTTAAACTAGAGGGAATCACAGGTGAGCCTGTCTTGGTCACACACTCTCTACATGTCAGAACTCTACCTGTGAGGGGCATTAGGATGTCACAGGACAGAGCAAACCCCAGCTGACACAGGGATAAACTGTCCAGGAAAGGTCCTCAGGAATGAAGGAAAGTCACCCTACCTTTTAGAAGCTGATTCTCATGTTTAATTTTCTCTTTGTTGATAAATAGGAAAATCCACCATTCTCCCACGTGGGGTCTGAATTCTTTACTAAAATGTAAAAACAGTCTTCTCCAGATGTGAAGGACTCTATCCTGTCGGCAATGACCCAACCAGAGATGTCTACTGAGTTTGATAACGTCATTCAGAGCCATACTCAGACTTACAGGTTCATCAGATTCATCTGGAATCTTGTTGAACTGCCGATTCTAATTCACCAGGGTCAAGGGTGGGGTCTGTTTGCCGACAAGCTCCTAGGTGATGCCCAGGCTGCTGGTCCATGGACTGCACTTTGAGCAGTGCAGACTCAGTCCAATCACACATCTTTGTCCTCAATCATTCATTCACTCCACACACACTCTGTAAGTTCCAGCTCTTTTACTGAGGACACAGTGATGAGGAGGACAAGTCCTTGATGACTTTAAAACTAGTGCTAACGAACATTTAACACCTCTGTGCAGGACACAATCAGCAGAGGGAAAAGGCAACCTACAGGATGGGTGAAAATATTTTCAAATTATTTATCTGATAAGAGGGTAATATCCAGAATATATAAAGAGCTCCTACAACTCAACAACAAAACAAACAACCTGATTTTAAAAAATGGGGAAAGGACTTGAATAGACACTTCTCCAAAGAAGATATACAAATGGCCAATAAGAACCTAAAAAGATGTCCAACATCACTGATTGTTAGGGAAGTGCAAATTAAAACCACCATGAGATACCATCTCACACCCATTAAGACGGTTACTAATGGGGCGCCTGGGTGGCTCAGTCGGTTGAGCGTCCGACTTCAGCTCAGGTCATGATCTCGCAGCTTGTGAGTTCGAGCCCCGCGTCGGGCTCTGTGCTGACAGCTCAGGGCCTAGAGCTTGTTTCAGATTCTGTGTCTCCCTCTCTCTCTGTCCCAACCCACTCACATTCTGTCTCTGTCTCTCTCAAAAATAAATAAACATTAAAAAAAAAAATTTAAAAAAAAAGATGGTTACTAACAACAACAACAAAACAAAACAAAACAACCCAGGAAATAACAGTGTTGGCAAAGATGTAGAGAAACTGAACCCTTGTATCCTTGTGCACTGTTGGTGGGAATGTAAAATGGTACAGCTGCTATGGAAAACCTATGGCAATTCCTCAAAACATTAAAAATAGAATTCCCATGTGACTCAGCAATTCCTGTTCTAGATATATATCCAAAAGAACTAAAACCAGGAGCTCAAAAAGATATTTGTATGTTCACGTGTTCACAGCAGCATCATTCACAACAGGTAACATGTGGAAGCCACTCAAGTGTCCACGGACAGATGAATGAATAAGCAAAATGTGGTATATACATCCAAGGAAATATTATTCAGCTTTAAAAAAAAAAAAAAAAAAAAAAAAGAGGGTCGCCTGGGTGGCTCAGTTGGTTGAGCGTCCAACTTCGGCTCAGGTCATGATCTCATGGTTCATGGGTTTGAGCCCCACATCGGGCTCTGTGCTGACAGCTCAGAGCCTGGAGCCTGCTTCGGATTCTGTGTCCCCCTCTCTCTCTGCCCCTCCCCCACTCATCCTCTGTCTCTCTCTGTCTCAGAAATAAATAAACATTAAAAAAAATAAAAAAATAAAAAAGAAATTCTGACACATGTTGCAACATGGACAATCCCTGACAATGTTATACTACATGAAACCAGCCAGTCACAAAGAGATAAATGCCTCTTGCATGAGGTCCCTCATGTAATCAAACGTATAAAGACACAATAGAAGGGGGGAGTTCATGGACGAGGGGAGGGAGGAGTGTGGTTTAAAGAATATAGAGTTTTGCAAGATGAAAAGAGTTGTGGAGACTGCACAACGATGAAAATGTACTACGGAACTATACGCTGAAAAATGGCTGATGGTACAACTTATGTTACGTGCACTTTGGCACAATGAAAAGAAAACAGCCCCCACCGTCTTCACTATCTAAGGTGTCTACAATGTATAGCCTTTGTAGTATAAGAAACGTAGAGGTCGCTTTGTAAAATGGGAAACACATGGTCCTAGTGGAGGGAAAAGTTAGATCAGGCAGGTAAGCATAACTTCGCTGTGGTGTGGAAAGTGCTAAAATACAGGTAAGGTGTTGTGGAAGCCCCAAAGGCAGGCCTGAAAATCAGATGGATGGGGAGGTGGTGGGCCTGCAAGCCAGCTGTGGCAGTGAGTGGGAGGAAAGGAACGAGCCCAGGCATCCTGGAAAGTAACAGACGGGCTTCAGGCACCAGTACATAGGGGTGAGGGAGAAGGCACCTACATTCTGGATGGGACAGCCATTCCCTGAGGCAGGGCTATCCCAGGTAGAGCAGGACTGGGGGGACGTGATGAGTCCCCTGTGTGCTGTGATGAACGGGCGGTGCATGTGGAGCCGCCAGGGGGAACGTACGTACCATAAACAGTCAGAACCAATCTGGAACTGACTCGAAGACGTAAGCAAGGGAATGGACGGGCTGCGCAGGTGCCTGCTGCCCCTGTGACAGTGTTGACTCTCCCAGGCAATCTGTTCAAGAAGAAGAGCATCCCAGAGACAGCCAGCATCCTGGACCGGTGGAGGAGGGGAAGCAGCCTACCCGTGTGGGGAAGGGCAAGAGCCAGGAAGGAGAGCGGTCAGCTGGGGGTGGTGCAGATGACCCTTGTTTACCTCCAGGAACAAGGACATGGATGCCTTGAGGGGTCAGAAGTAACAAATTCACTGAAAAGGGCCATGAGAGTTGGCGATGGGGAGGTCATTGACTCGCAGAGGCATAACTGATGCCCAGAGAACTGGATTTGTGGGTAAGTAGGGCTCAAGCGGCAGGAGGACTCCAAAAGAAGGTTGTGGGGGAGCCACATCTCAGAGGTGAGTGGTGGCTCTGCGGGAGGATGAGGTGGGGCAGCGGGTGCAGGGCGGAGCCCCCCTGCCAGCGGGAGACAGCCCAGCCCAGCCTGTACTCATGTCGCTCACGGGAAGCCGTGCTTCATCCTGGAAGCAAGGGGGAGCCAGGAGAGTATTTTAAGCAGGGAAACGACATGGTTGGAGTTGTGTTTGGGAACAATCTCTAGGCAGCAACGTGGAGGATGGATCCGAGCGGGACAGACAGGATATAAGAGACCCACTGGGAAATCTGTGGTAATTAAACCCATGATGTTCCTGATTTTTCTGTGTCTTAGGTCTTTTGCTCACAAGAGATCATTTTCTCCTTAGAGAAGAGAGGTGGCCTGAGCCTTCTGGCTACTGTGTACTACATACAAGTGCCTTAATTACAGAGGCTCAAGGGTGAGGAGGGTGTTGACTCAGAGGCAGGAGTGTATAAAAGTTCATTGAGCCCAGGGGTGCCTGGGTGGCTCAGTCGGTTAAGTGTCCGCCTCTTGGTTTTGGCTCAGGTCACGATCTCATGGTTCCTGGGTTCGAGGCCCGCATTGGGCTCTGCGTTGACAGTGCGGAGCCTGCGTGGGATTCTCTCTCCCTCTCTCTGCCCCTCCCCAACTCGTGCTCAAAATGAATAAATAAACCTTTTAAAAACAAAAAACAAAAAAAGGTCTTTGAGTCCAAAGAACTGTATTCTCTTTCTCTTTTCATTAGTTTTGGGGTCCTGACTACCCTCCTCTCAAATTCGTTATTTCCTGTTGCCCTTCTTTAAGCACTGAGGTCTTACCTCCACATCACAGAAACTGTTTCCTCTTCCTCCACTTGGCCTCCAAATCAATAACTGACCTGATGCAATAAAAATCAATCAAATGCACTGCTGCCTTTCTCTGTTTCTTCAGAAACAAGGAAGCAATGACAGCTTTTCCTGGAAGTATCTGCATTAGCCCCACAAGTCCTGGGGGCTCTGCTGTGGGGAAACTACACATTTTACGTTTTGTCCAAGTACTCCCTTGCCCCCCAAAAGAAGAAAAAACACTGATGTAGAAACAATGACTCACTGTCAGTGTTTAAGGTTATTAGACAAAACGATCACATTGTCCGTCAGAGAGACGCTTCGTGATGGTGCGTGGCCTCATTAGGTGATTAGATAACTCTGAAAGCAGGCTATGTCGTGCTTGTGTTGTTAAAAAAGAGGAGGGTCGGTTTGCACAGCTTGATTACGAAATGTCTAAAATGCTTTGCTCCTCTCTTTTTTCTTCCCGAATCCTATCATTTTTTAAACCTCCCAACCACTCCCCGTCTCTGGAATACGTACTTCCCGCAAAATGCCATGTCGCCTTGGAAACATACAAAAAGGTTCCCGCTTTTATGCTTCGAGGGTGAAAACACAAGGAAACGCGTCTGTTATTTTTGCCTGCCAGAGTCTAGAGGGCCTACCAGGAGCTGGTAGTTAAGATTTATAATTAAGATGAGTGATATGGGGGGGGGGGGCGCGCCTGGGTGGCTTAGTCAGTTAAGTGTCCGACTTCGGCTCAGGTTATGATCTCGAGGTTCATGAGTTTGAGACTCGCGTCGGGCTCTGTGCTGTCAGTGCAGAGCCCGCTTCAGATCCTCTGTCCCCTTTTCTCTCTGCCCCTCCCCCACTTGTTTTCCCTCTCTCTCTCTCAAAAGTAAATAAACTTAATTTAAAAAAAAAGATGAGTAAGATGGAATCTAAGCCCCCAGCAGAGGAACTGGCACATAGTAGGTACTCAATAAATGTTCCCTCTTGTCAATGCGGTGCCGGAGGCAGCAGGAAGCTTGACTTCTTGGGGTGAGCACGCGCTACCATCACTCTGGAGAGAGGGCTGCGTGTGCTCTGTGGCCTATAACCACCCGAGGAAGCCCCGTTTCGTGGTGATGGTAGCAAAATGGAACAGTGACAGAATTGAAGACCTAAACTAGTGCCAGGCCTGAAAGAAAAGATGTCTCCAAGTTATTTTCTAAACTACCCACCAAGGCCTACGTGAATCAACAGGTATCTATTGACTTTAGTTTTAGCTACCATCAAGACTTATTGATCGGAGAACTAAATATCGACCCATTGAGACCGAGGTCAATGCTGCCCTCCTGGGAAACTACATCTTAATATGAACTAAAACCTGCAGACGCTAGGCCTGATATTTTTGACTCTATACTGCTGGTCAGACAGAGTCTCATTCAAAGTCAGCTCTTTTCTTTATTGTATATTGTCATAGGTAGGAACTGGTTTCCAAACTGGCTTGTTTCTGGAAAATGGGGCATAGAAAATTTTAAATCTTTTCATCTTGTAAGCGATTAACAGACAATTTGGTACTTAAGAAATGTTATTGGAGACACTTCCATAAAACAAGCAGTCCCTGTGATGCATATAACTAGATGCATGTAAATCATATAACTGCCCCAATTAACTTCCTGTGAAGATTAAGAATGTCCAATGTTGAATCTGCATCGGAAGCACACCAGCTCGAACAAACACACACACAAAACTCAACAACAAAAACTTGTGACTAAGACCAGAGTTGTTTTTGAAAGTACTGTTCACTCCACTCTGTTTATAAGTGGCCCCCAAGGGATTACTGTAGCATTTTGTACCCCATAAGTGCACAGCTGATTTTTGTTCAATGGACAAATGAGAGGTGCCCCCCCCCCCACCAGGCTGTGGACTAGAGATAGTTGTCCAACTAGATAAGACCAACAACACTGCAAAGGGGCCGTCCTCTAGGGCAGTGGGGTTGTCTTCACAGGAGAAGGATCAATACTCTTGTGAGTTGTGGGAACTCACTTTTCTTGAACAGAGTGTGTGTCCTCACATGCAAAACTGGGGATCGGGAGTAGGGAACTTATTAGGAGAGTTAACTACAGCAATATGCAAAAAGCACTTCTTTGGGGGGCACCTGGGTGGCTCAGTCGGTTGAGCGTCCGACTTTGGCTCGGGTCATGATCTCATGGTTCACGAGTTCGAGCCCCGCATCAGGCTCTGTGCTGACAGCTCAGATCCTCTGTCGCCCTCTCTTTCTGCCCCTCCTCTGCTTACTCTCTCTCTCTATCAATAAAAGAAAAGGCACTGTTTTGGCTGTCTCTCTAGGATATATCCACAGAGTGTCAGTAAATAGCTGTTTCTGTTATTACCAGGGGTAAGATTCTGGATTAGAACCAATAGCTCCTGAACAACTCAGAGAGAAAGTAAGGTGGAAAATTTACAATGCATATCCTTTCTTGAGGTTGTTGATAAATATCAGAATATAGAGAAAAGATCTGGAAAAGATACACAGGTACACACATGTGCAGTGATATGCACAGCTGAGGAGTGAGGGAAGTTGATAGGTTTAGCTTTTATGCTCAACTGAGTTTCCAAAAGCCCACCGAATGACCAGAGATCTATTTAAATCAACAAGCACTCTGCTGCTACATTTGAGGACAAGACAGGAGTAGGCAATAGAGGAGAGCTGGTGAGGAATTTTTGATGTTATGAACCAGATGGAATCACACTGAATGAAAAGCCCATCAGAGCCCACAGTTCACTGCAGGCAAAAGAAGTCTTTCTCTGGAAAACAGTGAACCAGCCTCTCCAGTAGAACAGCATGAAACTTGGGCACAAAGCAGCAAGGGCAGGGGCAAGGCTGGGCCAGAAGAATATGTCAGAAGCCACCAGACCCAGGCTCCACTCTGAGGCAAGAATCCAAATGAGCTGGCTAAAACTTTATGTTTTGCATTCAGAAGGCCCAGATTCAAGTCTGCGTGACCCTGGGTTCCATCTTGCACCTTACTGACTTTGCATCTCACTGTGCCCATCTGTAAAAGCAGAATGACAGAACCAACTCTACTGAGCTGGTGTGCAGAGTCATTAACAAATCTCTATCATGCTAGACACTGCTCTGGGTATGGAGGATACAGCAGTGACCACAACAGACAAGCTCCCTGCCTTCATGGGCCGTACATTCTGGTAGAAGGGAGAGGCAACTAATAGATAAATATAAAACATGTCAGGCTGCCTCTCATAGGTGAGCAGTGTTTTATATAGGATTTCAAGAAGATTCTTCCATCAACGTGACATCTGGATAGAGAGCTGAGGGGGTAAATAGATAAGCCACAACTATATCCTGGGGAGAACGTTCCAGGCAGAGTGAACAACTGGTGCAAAGTTGCTTCCAGAACGTTCTTGGTATGTTTAAGGACTGGCAAGGAGGCCGGTGTTGCCAGAAAGGAACAAGGAAGGGGGTCAGTGGCAAAAATGTTGTTAAAGAGGTAATGGGGGCCAGATCATATTCAGCTGAGCTTTCCAATATGGTAGCCACTAGTCAAATGTGGCTTTCAAGCACTTAAAATGTGGTTCTGAAACGAGATGTGTAGTAGGTATAAAATATACACTGTATTTTGAAGCCTTTGTAGAATAAAAAATATGTAAAATATTTCATTAATAATTTTAGTATATATTACATGTTTAAATGATACTCTATTTGCTATATTGGGTCAAATAAACCATACTATTAAAATTGGTTTCACTTGTTTCTTTTTACTTCTTTACTGTGGCTACTAAAAAAATTGAATTACATATATGGCTTGCATGGTATAGGGCATTATAGGCCACAGTAAGGAATCTGGCATTTATATTGAGCAATATGGGAAGCAAATAGAAGTGCCCATAAAGTGCTTATCATATTTCCTAGAACAGAGTGGAAAATTTTATGAAACTAGAATTCCACTCACAGAAAAATTGCTCAAATGTAAAGGCAAATGAAGATATTTGAGGGAAAGACATTAGATTCAACAAAGAATAATAACAAAACCAGTACATGTTTGGTTCAAATAATTGTTTAGAATACAGTGATGAATGGTAAAGAAGATGTGATAGATATAGATATAGATAGATACAGATATACAGTGGAATATCATTCGGGGATGAAAAAGAATGAAATCTTTCCATTTGCAACAACGTGGATGGAACTAGAGGGTATTATGCTAAGCAAAATAAATGAGTCAGAGAAAGACACATATCATATGATTTCACTCATACGTAGAATTTAAGAAACAAAACAGATGAACATGGGAAGGGAAGAAAAAATAAGATAAAAACAGAGAGGGGATCAAACCATAAGAGACTGTTAAATACAGCGAACAAACTGAGGGTTGCTGGAGGGGAGGGGAGTGGGGAGAAAGGCTAAATGGGTGATGGGCATTAAGGAGGGCATTTGTTGGGATGAGCACTGGGTGTTATATGTGAATGAGGAATCACTGGGTCCTATTCCTGAAACCAATACTACACACTATGCTAACTAACTTGAATTAAATTTTTTTTTAGTGTTTACTTACTTTTGAGAGAGAGAGAGAGAGACGGAATGCAAGTGGGAGAGGGACAGAGAGAGAAGGAGACACAGAATCTGAAGCAAGCTCCAGGCTCTGAGCTGTCAGCACAGAGCCCAAAGTGGGGCTCGAACTCACGAACCATGAGATCATGACCTGAGCCAAAGTCAGATGCTTAACCGACTGAGCCATCCAGGTGCCTCAACCCAACCCACTTTCAATTTAAATGAATAATTTTTTTAAAAAAGAACGTAGTGATGAAGTTTAATGAAACTGACAATTAATGATTATTGAAATCTGAAACATAAAGTAAATAAAAAAGATCTGACAAACAGGTAAAACTGCATACATTCCTAAATTCCCAGTGGGTCAGAGAAAAACAGGCAAAATAAAAAGAAACAAGTATTTCATTTTAGCCATCCTCATAGATGTGAACTTTCTGCTTTTTAATTTCCATTGCCATGATGCCAATGAAGTTAGATACTTTTCATGAACTATTTGTGTACCTCCTTTTGTGACATGCATGTTTCAGACTTCGTATTTTTTTTTGTAGTCTTGTCTTTTTATCTCCTATTGATTGGTAGGTGTTCAGACATTCTAAAAAAGAATCTTTGTTAGATGTATGCATGACAGGTTAGACATGGATTAGACAAGTGCATGATCCTTGTCTAATTTTTGTAAATTAGGGGTTATGGATCATTTTTCATATGGATATCCAACAGACCCATCACCCTATATTGAAAAGTAATCCCTCCACTGCCCTGCAATGCCACTTTTGTCATAAATCAAGTGACAATGCATCCCTAGATCTGTTGGGGGCTCTTTATTCTGTTCCTTTGATCAACTTATCTATCTTTGGGCTAATACCATAGTTTACTAATTATTGTGGCTTTAAGATAAATCTTGAAAATTGGTATAGAAATTCTCCACTTTTTTCTTTTCCTTCAAGATTATCTTGGCCACATGTTAGAATAGGGTTGCCAATTTCTCTCCCTCTCTGTCTTTCCCTGTCTGTCTCTGTATCTCTCTCTGTCTCTCTTTCTCTCTCATACAAATATAAAACTGCTAAAAATACTGGAAACAAAGTAAATAACAATATAACTAGAAACTTAAAGTTGTTCATGTCCATGCACACATATTGATATAAATTAGTGAGTTAAATAAATAAGAGAAGGTGTCCAGCTCTTCTTTACAGAAGAATTTCAAGTAGTAAATGTACAGGGATTAAGGAAAATAGAAAATCACCATGAGTACACCATACTAATAACTGCTACAAGCAAAATCCATTGATGAATGGTAACATTGTGGCTAAAAGTTCAAGGAGAAACGGGATATTTGCTTAGACTTGACGTTATCGCCCCTGAAATTTTTATTAATGGCTGTGGTGGTTAACAGCACAAATTATTTGATACTCCTCTCTCAGGACAGTGAGCTTCTTTCCTTCCCTTGGATATGACCCGGACTGAGTGACTGGCTTCTAACAAATAAAGTATGGAAAGCGAAAAACAGTAACTTTGGACGGAGAAGCCTGGCAACCACCCTAACCAAGCGATCACAATTAATGTCACTTTCATAAGTCATATCGACATCATGCATCCCTGAACAGATGCACTGAGAAGGAAATATCACCTCTGCATTCTACTCCATAATCCAGAACCTCATCTCATCTCTACTCCTCAGAAAACCTCAGGGAAAGCCAAGTCAGGGGGACATTGTAAAAAAATAACCGGTTACGACTCTTCAAAAGTGTCAAGGCCATGAAAGTAAAAGAATGACCAGGGAATGGCACAGATTGGAAGAAACTCAGGACGCATGACAACAAAATGCAATGTGATATCTTGGACTGGGTCCTGGAACAGAAAAAGAACATGAATGGGAAAACTGCTGAAATCTGGTCAGAGTCTGGGGTGTGGTTAATGGCAATGTGCTGACGATAATCTTACTTTTGACAAATACACCATGGCTACGTGAGATGCTAACATTAGGAGAAGCTAGGAAAGGGCAGATGGGAACTCTCCGGTTTTTTTTTTCCAACCCTTCTGTGATCCTAAAGTTATTTCAAAATAAAAAGCTATGACGTATTTTCTGGAAGGTTCTTCAGCAGTCTCTCCAGAGTGGTTATCGGGTTAATGTATACAAGCAGGCCCATATTCCATTTTATACCTTCCTGAGTATGGCCTTTTTTTTTTTCCTTTCTTTTTGAAAAATAGCGTTTATAATGAAACATATGTTCTATTTTGATTTTTAGAAAGCCACTCTGGGAACAAGATGTGGGGAAAAGATGTGTCAAAAGCTGACCCAAGCAGAGAGAATGTCTTTGCTTGGGGATCAAGGCACTGAGAACTATCAGCATGATTGGAGTCAGTAAAGCTACTACTTGGGCTCTGTAGCGTGTTGAAGGCTTGAGGGGACAACACCAAACAGAATAGGGTTACTCACCAGCGTGACTTTCCTCTGCGGTTTCAGCAGCTTCGGTTTATGGAACGTGGCGGCTATGGGGGCTGTGGAAGCGTATGAAGAGTTTAGCTTCCAATTCTCCCCAGACTTTTAACGTCCACATATCATGAGCAACACAGACATACTCTGTGGAGACTCATGGACCCCTTCCTGCCCCTAGGGAAGAACTCCCGTTTCTGACCTAGATACCACTGGGTGCCCCTCGATGGAAAGCAATTCTCCCCTAGTCTTTAGCCATGTCATCCTTTCCCATCTTCAAGGTCAACGAAACAGCTCTGCATAAAACACTGCCAGCTACAAAGAGGTCAGGTGTGCAGGTGAGAACCAGGTGTGTTTGGTAAAGGCCGAGCCTGGGAACTTCCCTGGGGCTTCGTTCTTAACTACACACTAACAGTGAAAGCAGTGACCTTGACCCGCACAGCAGCCCTGACAGGTCATCAGGGAGGGTCTTACTGTCCCCACTTAACAGAGGAGAAAACCAAGGCTCTTCCCCACCATGTCATGTAATGAGTATTTCAATGATTTGGAACTTAAACTTGACCTTCAAAGTCAGACAGACCTCACCTCCAAGCCAGACTCCATCACTTAGCTCTCTGAGTCTCACTTTTATCTTTGGTAAGGTAGGGTACTATCTACTCTGATTGAATGAGATGTTACGGCAGGGTTCTCTGCCCCCTTCCCTCCCCGGATCTGCACTTGTCATGCCTCCCAGAACGCCCAGGCCTTCCAGCCTTTCTGTCCACCCAACGTGTGTTCAGCCTGAGCACCAGTGGCATTCACCACACGACCCCAAGGGTCTCTAGGTGACAGCCTGTGAAGTCTCACCTGAGGGATAAAATGTATCTTGTTTTCTTATTTAAATTGTTTATCTGGGAGGTCCTAGTACTTCCAACTACATTTCAAATTATTTGAGGCATGAACGTCTCCCAAATTGGCCATGGTAACTTTAGGAACTGTCTGTAGATGGCCTTAGTTCTCCTAAGATATGAGCAGTTCTCTCCTCCAGAAACACCCATCTTTCTCACCCACGTTGCTCTACATTATAACTGGAATCAAAGACCAACCCTCATTTCATCCCCAGGGCCAATCTAAAATAAACTACATACCTGGTTTACATCTTTAGAAAAATCAGAGGCTTCTTTCCCTTGAATGAACCAAGATGTTGACACCCCTTGTCCCACCTCACTATGTGCTGAGCATGTTAATAGTTGAAATATATTTCAGTGTGGATGGAATATACTGTGGAATCAGTCTCTGCATGTTGGCTCCCCCCCCCCCCACTAAAGCATGCTGAGCCGGTGCACCACCCCCAGCCCCACCTAGTAATGGGGCTCAGTTATGATCAGAATCTAGGTGGGGTTCTCCAAGCTATATAATCACTGGATGTCATGTCTTCCATCTGTCTACTCCCCCTGTCCTGGTCCCACTTCTAACCCCAGACCCACTCTGGATCAGTCGAGCTGGCTCCTGCGTGGGTAATTGTAAGCTAGCTTCCTACCTTTGGCAGGGACTGCAGGAGGAACGTCAGCCTTCTCCTTCCGCCTCTTGCCTTTCTTGGGTTGCAGCGGGGCCAAGCTGGTCACACTGGTAACGGTCTCCCCTGAACTATAGAAGAGAAGAGTCTTGGTGAAGGCAAAATCGTAGTTGTTCCAGGGAAAGGGAAAGGAAGCAATAGTTTCTGTGTGCTTCCTGAGTACCTATCTAAGGTCAGGTTATCTTACAGCTGGATTGGGATCACTCTATGCTTATCTCCAGGGATGTCTGGAGGTCTGGGACTGACCTACAGCTAAGATAAGGATGTTGAGATGAGCTAGTTAGTGGTTTATAATGTGCTTTTTAAAGTTCACAGATCCCTGGAGAGATCCAGAACCAGCTTGTATACACAGTTACAGATGTATGGATTGATAGTTTATACTGATTTCATCAATTATAGAGTTTGGCTTGGCCACATCACTAGTAGGGTATTAAGATACCTTTTGAAACTTCTGCTTGAGCTTCCGTAAAACCGAGATTCTTGGCACATATTTTTGTGGTTCCCAATCCAAAAACAGAGCCCCTCCTGTGCAAGGGAGAACAGAGCTTGGGAGCTGCACCTTGAAGTCTCCAGGGTCCCCCATGATGGTTCATGCTTTCTTCTGGAAGTCTCCAGGGTCACCTATGATTGTCACACTTTCTTCTGGAAGTCTCCAGGGTCCCCCATGATTGTCACGCTTTCTCATGGAAGTCTCCAGGGTCCCCCATGACGGTTCGTGCTTTCTTCTGGAAGTCTCCAGGGTCCCCCATAATTGTTCACACTTTCTTCTCCTGCTTTACCTTTACTGTTAGTAGCGGGTAAGTGGCTTCACCCTGAGGGCTGTGGGTGTTTTCAGTTATCTGGCCCTGTGTATAATATCAGATTCTATATCTATAATATCAGATTCCTGCATGTGTTACCCATGACAGCCCAGAATGACGACACTGATAAATAAGCCTTATATTACAGGTAAGGCATAAAGGACCTAAGTGACAAAAGATACAAACACAGACTGGCTTGCTGTCAAATCTTGATCCTACATGTGGGATGAAGTGTATACACTTTATTGAATGGCTATCACTCTTATTTCAAGTGCATCATATTGGCTCCAGCAACCCATAGGGAAGCCCCTTTTAGAATCTCTTATCCTGAGGCACATCTCTTATCCAGGCAGGTGCAGTTACCAAGACAGACTATCTCCCTAATACATAAAGACTTTTTAGAAAGCCTTAAGCCTATGACCAACTGCCTAATAATCAAAATGAAGGAAGGCAGTAAACGGTTATCATGCAAGAGGAAAGGCTCTTACCTATGAAAACATGCTAAAGCTCCCTCACAAAAGAAATCCAAATTAAAACATACTGCACTTCCTTTCTCCACATATCAGAATGACAATAATCACATTGGAGGCAAAGTGCTATTTTGCCAAGAATGCAGACAATTGGGCACTCAGATGTATGGCTGGTATGAGTGTAAACCCTTCCCAAAGGAGAATACTTGGCGATAAGAATAACTTGGCAATCAGAATAATTTGGCAATCAGAATTACAGAGGCTTCTATCCTGACCCAGCGATTTCACTTCCGGGAATTTCTTCTGTGGATATCCTTGCATGTGTATGAAATGTATGTATAAGATTTGTCCTTACGGTGCTGTTGTTAATAGCAATAAGAACCCAACTGTCCATCAGCAGGGGACTGGTTAAGGAAATGACAGTGAATCTACCGATCCACAAAGGGGGGGTGGTTCTCTGTAGCTGCAAAGAGGAGTAAGAAGCTATTTATGTGTGATGAGAAAAGATACATCGTTAAGTGGTAAAGCTGGGTGTTGGCCAATGTGTAACACGTGCCCCTTTTGTATAAAAGCAGGGAAAAGTAAAAATAAATATATATATATATTAACATTTGCATACATGTGCACAAAGAAACTCTGGAAGTATTCACAAGAATTTTAAAATAGTGGTTCCTTACAATGGGGCTGCTGAGGAACTAAGCAGACAGGAGGCCGGGCAGGAAGAATTATCACTACACATTTTTTAGTCAATTATTTAAATTTTCAATTTTAATTATTAAACCATGTGACTGTATAATCACTGGAAAGCAATCAGTTAAACATGAAGAAATCTCTCTATATATTTAATAAAAGAAGGTAGGCTCTTCTAACATTGTCCTAGGGTTTTAAAAATGAACAGAGATTGGGGCTACCTGGGTGGCTCAGTCGGTTAAGCCTAGGTCAAGATCTCACCATTCCTGAGTTCGAGCCCCGCATCGGGCTGTGTGCTGACAGCTCAGAGCCTGGAGCCTGCTTCGGATTCTGTGTCTCCCTCTCTCTCTGCCCCCTCCCCACTCGGGCTTTGTCTCTATCTCTCAAAAATAAATAAACATTTAAAAAAATTTTTAAATGAACAAAGATTGACCCACACATTGTGGGAAAAATTCCAAGAATATAGATCACACTGAGTTTCCCCAAAGATGGCTTATTTTTACTGGGAACGGAAACTCTAACCAGCCATGAGTTTAGAGTGCAGGGTCAACTGTGTAAACTCACAGATATCCCAAAGGAATGTGCGTTTACAAAACGCTGACCACTAAGAGGAAACAAGGGATCAAAAACTCTCAGAATTGCTTAAATACACAACCACATGTACAGCTTCATCTCATAGCTTTAAACCCTTGAAACGTTTATTTTTTCTTCTTTCCATTATAAATTAATGCATGTTCATGTTTTCAAATGGTAATTACAGGCATGGAGGAAAAAAATGAAAATAAATAAGTCTATCCTAACCAAAACACAACCTTCTTAAATATTTCCAGTCTTTTTCCTGTTTCTTGTTTAATTTTTTTAATGGACTTTATATATATATTTTTAGAGAAGTTTTAGGTTCACAGCAAAACTGAGCAAAGGGTAAGAGATTTTTCATATGTCCCCCAACCCGCCCCCTGCACAGGCACAGCCTCCCCCATTAATCAACACCCCTCACCATGGTGGGACATTTGTTATAAGTGATGAACCTACATCAATATATCGTTAGCACCCAAAGCCCATAATTTCTATTAGGGCTCACTTTGGTGAGTTCCATGGGTTTGGACAATGTATCCGCCACTGCGGTATCATAAAGAATAGTGGTACTGCCACAAAACCCTCCGTGTTCCACCTAGTCATTCCTCCTGCTCCCCGCCCCCCACCCAACCCTTGGCAACCGCTGATCTATTTACTGTCTCCATAGTTTTGTCTCCTCCAGAATGTCATATAGGTGCAATCATACATTATGTAGCCTTTTCAGATTGGCTTCTTTCACATAGTAATATGCACTTAAGTTTCCTCCATGTTTTTTCCTGGCTTGCTAGCTCATTCCTCTTTAGCGCTGAATGATATTCCATTGTCTAGACGTACCACGTCTTCCAAATCCAATCCCCTACCATAGGGTACGTTGGTTGCTTCCCAGTTTGGGCTATTATGAATAAAGCTTCCATAAACGTCCGTGTCCAGGCTTTTGTGTGGACACAAGTTTCAACTCTTCCTTGGTTTTTACACACTGTGTGTTACTGTCACACTGTTTCATAATTTTGCACCCTTCCTCTTACCTAATTTGTATTCTCCACATTGTGACATCTTGACAGTGTTCCGGTGAGAAGACAGGTAGGCCACGGTACTCAACTGTTCCCTGGCATCTCAGTAATACTTGACACGTGAGTAATGTTGTTATAAATGTATTTGTGCATAATGGTTTTCTACTCTTAGACTTTTGTGTTAGGTTAGATTCTTAGAGCTGGAATTACTAGTTCGTGGAGGAGGACCATTTTAAAGGGTATTTAATTCGCACTGTCAGAATGATTTCCAACAAGTTAGCCCTACTTCATAGCCACTCGGTCAACGGATGAGGAGATTTCTGTTTTCATCCTCTTTAACACCTGGTTTATCGGCTTAAAAAAACTACTCAACGGCTAACAACGGGATCTCCCTTTTCCTTGCATTTCTCTGACTTCGTGAGGATGAACATTTCCAGCATTTGTCTCCTCGCGTTTCCTCTTTTACGAATGATGTGTGGACATCTGTAATTATTTATTAGGGTCTCGAGTTTTCTTAAAGATTGGCACACACCTTTCACATCAGCCGGACGTATTTAGTGCAAACATTCCTCCCAATTCCCTTTGAATTTTGGCTTCCTATTAACGCACAGTGATCTGTTTCTTTTTGTTAAATTATTCAATTTTTTTTTTTCTTGTCTACCGCCTCTGAGCTTGGATCGTCCTTGCCAGTTGTACCTCAAACCCTGCAGAATCAAATATTTCCTCCTTCCTCTTCTTTTTTCTTGGACTTAGTTCTTTAGTTCTTTAGCTCTTTAATATAAAGTGAAAGTTCGGGGACATCATTTATATAAATGTATGCCATCAGACCCAGGGCTTTCAGTAAGCTAAAAAAGATCTGCTTTGTCATCACCATTTTCCTTCAAAACAGCAAAACTGCAGTGAACTAAATTTAGCCCTAATTCATACTTCAATGGTGGGAATTCATATACAATGAGTCACCCCAGTGACGTGACAGATGATTTCTCTTGCAAAATATTATTTCTCCCAATGAGCCAGCAAGACTGGTCGAGATTTTCGACAAAGAAAAGTCCACTTTATGATTCACTTACAGGAAAGTTATTCTATACCTTAGGTTGGAACAGGACTGTGTTTTGTCCCAGACACAAGGGAGTGAGCATTGCTGGAGCCGGTCAGACCAAAACAGATAGAAAACGGGCCCGAAACTCCATCTAAATGAGAGAGGTGTGTTGGGGCGCCTGGGTGGCGCAGTCGGTTAGGCGTCCGACTTCAGCCAGGTCACGATCTCGCGGTCCGTGAGTTCGAGCCCCGCGTCAGGCTCTGGGCTGATGGCTCGGAGCCTGGAGCCTGTTTCCGATTCTGTGTCTCCCTCTCTCTCTGCCCCTCCCCCGTTCATGCTCTGTCTCTCTCTGTCCCAAAAATAAATAAAAAATGTTGAAAAAAAAAAAATTAAAAAAAAAAAAAATGAGAGAGGTGTGCGATTGGAAAGCAGTGCTATTTGTGGAAGACAGGGCTATCTTTCTGGTTCCCACAAGGGCCGCGTGGCTGGCACACGTGGGAGGTATTGTAACAGGTGCAAACATCTGGCCCAGACGCCTCTCATAGGCGCCTCCCTCCCACGAAAGCTGGGCACCTCTGCTCTGTGGCACATGGTGGCCGGATCCGGGGAATGGGCACTGGACAAGGGGCAGAAGGCCTGCGCTACAGCAGGTTCCACTCGGATGAGAGAGGTGACCCTGGATAAGTCACTCACTTCCTGGGCCTCCATCCCCCAATCTGTAAAATGGGGAGAAGTACACTTGCAATCTAACTCACAGGGTTATTATTATTAGGGTCAGATTGGCTGGCACGGCCTAAAGTAGACAGGACGTGAAGCAGCTCAGGGGCACTGACCCAAATCTCTGGTGCATGAGTGCAGTGGGAGATGTTTCACAGTGTTACCCAGGGAGGATCATGTCACCGCCTGGGTATCTCCTGGCACCATGTCTCGGCCCTGAGGTCTACCAGTTTCAACCTACACGTTGATCAAAAAACTCTCTGCCCAAAATAGTACAGCATGCTCTCCTGTTGCCACAGGTACAGCTGTGTTATCTAAGAACAAGCACAGCACACAGCAGGTGGGTAAGGAGGAGGGAGAAGCTGTACCCCCAAGCAGCCCCAGGACACCGGATGGAGCAGGCAACCTGGGTTTTGCTAGGTATCGAACAAATTGTGAGCAACTACACTTCGCTGAACTTCAGTTAATAAGAGCTACGTGTGTCTCTATCCTAGGCAAAGCACTGGGAAAAGTGCACAATATCCATAATCTCCGACCCTCCCAGATGGGAAAATGAAGCCTCGGAGAGGTCCAGGCGGGAGACGTGGGACCTGACCCAGGGCGGCCTGCCTCCTTGGCCCTGAAGCAAGGATTCTGGGCCCAGCCCAGACAACAGAGAAGAAGAAAACTAGGACAGGAAGAGGGTAAATCAAGCCAGATCCACGATGGCTGCTCTGGGCTTAAACCAGCTCCCTAAGGAGAGGGTACTGAAAGGCGATATCAGCATTCCATTGCATTTAAGTCTGTACTAAATCTGGGACTGTTACAGCAGCTAAAGCCCTGCCTGGGTGGGAGGAAGAGGGCCCAACCAGAGTGCTGAGGACTTGGAGGCAAGAGCTGTGGCTGGTGCCCAAGACCAAGGGCCGTCTTGGCCTAGGATTGGACAGAGGAGGAGGGGAGCACAATTCCTATACCTGGAATTGTCTGGAGTAAGTGATGTCACCTGTCAAAATGGAGGGGGTAGGCTGGCCATGTGGAAATCCGGTGTCTCTACTCTATAGCTAAGAGTGTTTGGGAGTAGAAAAAAACAATACAATAGCACAAACTGAGCTGATCCCACCAAAGAACAAAATTATAACTAAGACCCAGCCACATCTTGCTTCCATAACTAAATGTGAGATCAAAGCACCCCTCATACTGAACCACAGTGCCTGTGGCATACGGGTCCTCACCCACACATCAGTGACTGTCCTAACACCCACCTGTCTCTGGGATAATACTAGAGGTACAGCTAACCATTCACGCCGAGGGACTTTCGTACATCCAACCCTCGTGCGCCCAGAGGCCAAGTGTTTCCTTCGGTCCCGGGAAATCTTTGTGCCTCAAAATAGGAACTATGAATCAAAATGCTTCCTTAAGGTCTGTTTAATCTTGTTTCCTATTGAATGAGCAGGCATCCTCATCCCTGGCCACACAGCTGTCTGTCATGTGCTGCAAGGGGATTTGCTGCTCTCTGAACTCTCATGCCGAGTGTTGTCTGTCAGTCAAAAGAACTCAGCTCAGAAAGCCCTCCGTGAGTGGGGCTGAGGAAGGTGTTCGGGCTCTGGTCCTGCCCACACCTGCCCCAGGCCTGCTTCCTGGAGCCATTCTCCCCACCCCACCCCACCCCACCCCACCCCACCCCACCCCTCGAGCCCTTCTTCTCCACACCGTCTTTGAAAGTCATTGCTTTAGCTACCTGTTTTATCTGCAGAAATGTCCATGTGCTTCCTTTCCTCCTGCCCACATAGCTCTGTTTTGACAATGCCGATGCCTGATACGGGTCCCCAGAGGATCACGAGCTCCTTGCCAAGCAGCTCTGTGCTCCTTTTTCCAAGATTTCATGCAGCACACTCATCATCCCCTAACCCTGTACCCCGCAGCTTCAAGTGTAGAATCTTGAAGGAGGAACGCTGATCTCGACAACTATGGCGGCCACTCACTGTCATTATCAGTTACAGTCAATTATATCTCAATGAGCTGGGGGAGGGGGGAGGAGCACAATTACAGCCCCCCTCCTCAGGTTGGCTGCCACTGAGAAAGGCCAATGACTCGTGCAAATAGGGCAAATTTCCCAACCTCTCTCTCTAGGCTTTGGAGCGTGCTTTGTGGGTTTCCCATGCCACTGGACTACTCAAGGTTAATGGCCACCGCATGCCGGGAGCTGCTCAAAGCTGCAGAACTCCACTCTCAAGATGGACAAAGGGTACCACCCGCTCACGGTGACTCCCTTGAAATGACTCTTTTTTATATGACATGCCAAGAACATAAAACCATATGTAGTACACAATGAGCGTTTAATGGGCTTCACCTACTGCGTTATCTTACCAGTATTATTACCATCATTATTATGGAATCTCTCTCAGAGTCCTTGAAGAGGGGGCCATACATGACAGAGTTCTCTGTAACCTGAGCCAGAACCGGTGCACCTAGAAAAGAGCGGCAGACCCTTGGCGGTCACGGTGTGTTCTTCTCCGCTGCTTCTACCCTACGGGGTTTTTGCATGCACGTTCCAAGCAGCATCAGAATAAAGCGGCTCCCTTGTGAGGGAGCTGCCAAAGCGCCTCCCTGTCCACAGCCTCCATGGCCTTTCATCATAAATGGCTTACACAACCTGAGAGGTTCTGCTGGGGCCCCGTTGTTAAAGCTCTCCGTTGCAGTCCCTGCCGGCTTTGTGAAGCCTGCACGGAACCTTTGCCAGGCCACTGGTCTTGTTTTGTGAATTTAAGATCTATGAATATGAACGGGTAAGATCATGCCTCATTAATATTTAGTGGTTCCATGCAGTGTTCTCGTCTTGGGTCATAAGAAAAATGGCAGAGAGGTCACTGGGGTTACATGCCCTGCATCTATCGCCCGCACCACTGAGGGTATGTGTTTGCGTGGGATTGGCCCCACCCATCCTCTGGCCACCATGCTCGGTTCAGGCCGGTCCCCTACCACCAGGGTGCGGTTGTATTTGCTGGTCAGGAAGTGAGACAATTCCTTCATTAGGCCAGGTGGGAAAGCACCTGCTCCCACCTTTCTCTTCCCAAGGGGAGCCAGCCTGGCCTGGGGATATGCCAATCCTTGAGGCAGCACTGCCCGGAGATAGGCTGGGAATAGACGCCATCACCCCAACAACACTGTGTCTCCCAGACCGAGCTTCCCTGGGGCCCAGCCACTGCAGCAGCCCTAGTCAGATGAGCCGGCCAAGTCCCTTCCTAGGTAACACCATCTGTGCTAGCTTCCTGTCACCTGGAATCAGAAGGTTCGTAAATAGTACAGAGGGCTAGCTATTTATCTAATAGTTGGCAGTTTTATTCCTGTTCTTAGTCTGGGGAGACTAATTTGTGCCTTGCAGGGTTTTATGAAGATTAGAAATAAATCCCATAAAGTGTTCACAAGTGGAGGTACACGGGCACACCGTGAGTAATTATGAGGAATTAGCCCACAGCCACTGCTATCTCACTGAATCCTCACGATCCTGAGCAAGAAGGACAAAAGCAAATTTGCACCCATTTTGTGGAGGGTGAAAAATTCTCGAGTGGCCCAAGGTCAAGCTGCTGGGTGGCATGGCTCCAGCTAACACCAAATCCAGGTGGGGTTTTTTTTTTTTAATGTTTATTCATTTTTGAAAGAGTGAGCCTGAGATGGGGAGGGGCACATAGAAAGGGGGACAGAGGATCCAAAGCAGGCTCTGAGCTGACAACAGTGAGCCCGATGCGGGGCTCGAACTTACGAACCGTGAGATCATGACCTGAGCCAAAGTCGGTTGCTCAATCGACGGAGCCACCCAGGCGCCCCTGGGCGGAATGTTTTTTACATGATGCCAGGAATAACCACCAGGCTCCATCTCACAGGTCGGTCCTCCTCATGCCTTCCTCTGCCTGGGGACTAGGGAGGGACGCCGAGCCTGAGAGCTGGGGTGGGGTGAGGATAAGAGGCACAGCAAAGATGTCAGGGATACAGGACGGGGGCCAGGAGCCACACGGCCGCATCTGCTATCCCGGCCCTCGCCGCCTTGCTTGCTCAGGTGAACGTGGCCAGAGGGGAGGCATTTGGCACACGGGTGGGCTAAAACCCAAGCAAAGAACAATAATGGCTGGCGCATCTGCAAATCGATGCCTATGACCAGAGCACACTGGCTTCTCAAAGTCAGGGGGACGCAGGGCAGCCACCGCCCTCCCCGGCATCTGTGGCTACACCCTTCCCACTCTGCTTGCACTGCCCTGACTCTCTCTAGTGTCTCCTCCTCGTTCACCTGTGTGCATGCCAACCCCGAAGTGCTCACAACCATGTCCGAGCTTCCTGGTGTGTCTGGGACAGTGCATTAGTCCTGGAGCCAGGTGGCCCCGGGCTGGCATCCTCGCGTCTCCACCTCTGCCTGGCAGAGACCTCACCACGAGCCACACTCTTCATGTCAGTTTTCATCTGGAGAATGGGACCATCACACCACCCACTCTTGGGGTTGTGGTGAGGAATGAAGACGATGGTATGTGTCGATGCTTAGCCCTGTGCCCATCCCCTGGCATCTGGCCCTGCCACCCCCTCCAGCCTCTCCTCCCTGCTGCTCTGCCCTGCACCTGCAAGGCTCCTCACCCTCATGGACCAAGTGACCTCATCCTCCCAGCCTCTCACCCACTCTCCCTCCCCACTTCTGCGTGCTGCCTCCCCCCCCCCACCCCCGCCCAACCCTTTTCTGGAACACTCTTCCTCCTCCTTCAATACTTGGCCTGAATTTCACCTCCAGGAAGCTTTCCCTACCAACCGCAGAGCCCTGGGACGGGGTTAGGAGCGGCTTATCTGGGTGCCCGTGACAGCTTGGTGGGCACCACCTGCGTGCTGCCACGGTTTTGTTTCTCTAGGTCTCCCATTTGATGCGGCACTCAAGGGCATGGGCTGTGCGCTATTTCATCCTTGCCCTACGGGCCTTACAAGAAATCCCTTACAGAAGAATCACCCAAGTGTGACTGAATAATAACAAAAACCAGTTGCATAGAACTCACCATTTACCAGGACGGTCGGAAGCACTTCACACAGACTAACTCATCGAATCCTGCCAACAACACTATGCACCAGCTTTGCCCCCCCCCATCCCCCCTTTCATCAGAGAGGTGGCAAAGCTGGCCAAAGGCACACAGCAATCAGCCGCAGAGCCTGGATTTGAACCGAGGCAGCCTGGCCCCAGAATCTTTCAGCATCACAGAAGATTACCTTTCACAGAAAAAACAAATTCCATAATCCTACCACTATTCAGTATTATGGAAATGAAGCAAGTAGTTACACATCTAAGTTCAGAGCCGGTATCTTTAGATTCCCTTTGAAATCACCTCTGCCTTCACACTAAGGTTCTGAACCAGTCAATTATTAATTAAATCCCATACTTCGACTGTCAGGGTATGTTTTAAAAAAAAAAAAATCTCTGATGGTTCAGAAAAAACTGAAAAGTGCTTTAAACAAAGCTCACAAACCACAGTAATGCTATGCCTGTAACTTATCCAGCACATAAATAGTCTGTGCCCCTGTTCATCCATGAGAGAGCACACACACCAGAGAACATGAAGAAAGCCTGGATATCTTCCGTCGGTACTGCTGTTGGCACAGGGAACATAATGTGCACTTCAATTTCTCCCATCTGCAAATACTTTGTTATCTCAAACCCGTAAGAAGAGGTCAAACAACAGATCAGGAAATCTACTGTCTGGGAACTGCCTTTTTGGTGCCCACGGCCATCCTCTTGGCAACTTTTCTTAAACTTGACCTACAGGAAAGAAGGCATCTGCATCCGTGGACAAGGTGTCATGGTGTGGGGCTCTATGCAATTGGTGGCATTTCATTTCAAATCTGCCTTTCCGGGACCTTTGGGGGCAGTATCATGCTCACTCCTCGAGCTGCTTTTAGGGAGCTGAAAAATCTTGCAGAACCCTGAGATGCTCCGGCCCAGCTTTCTGTTCCAGGAGAGCACTTAGCCATGGGAAGGAAACAGTT
This sequence comes from Neofelis nebulosa, assembly GCF_028018385.1. Classification (NCBI taxonomy): domain Eukaryota; kingdom Metazoa; phylum Chordata; class Mammalia; order Carnivora; family Felidae; genus Neofelis; species Neofelis nebulosa. Next base: position 51,512,013 of record NC_080794.1, read on the forward strand.
TGCCAACCCCCAAATCAGGGCCACCCCCTCCCAGGGGATAGCAACTTCCGACTTTGGGGATGACACATATTCAAAATGAGACGCGCTTTCCTTCAGTATGAACTTCTCTCAATAAGTCATGGAATCCCTTAGAGCCTCCAGGTCTGTCCCAGTCACTTGGTAGGCCCTCCTCTTGGTGACCACAGCCACAGTGCCAGCATGTGGCCTCTTCCTGAGGGTCCCTCCCCTGCCTAAGGGTTTCCGTTCCTGGCATCCTGCGCTGGTCCTGTGCTCTCTGCCCATTCTCCCTTAGGAGGAAGTGGTCAGAGGACAGAGAAGGACATTTATCCCAATAATAGCTTGAGACTCCAGGGGCCCAGCTGACCACTGCCATTGCACGGATGGAGCTGGGGTCGGGAGGCCCCAACACGACAGGGACAGAAGGAGCCTCTGTGTGGGCTGCAGAGGCAGAGCACAATTCAGGCCCAAACCAGTTGAAAGGCAAGGGACTGGCCAGTTCACTAGCAAGGAATCTGGGCTGCACTGAGTCAAATCAGCCTGAGGTCCTAATCGGGAAGATGAATACAAGTCGGTGGGGCACCCCTACATGGTCCTGGGGTGCAGTGGAGTAAAGACAGGCTTTCCAGAGGTAGATCTGTGGCTGGCCCGACAGGAGACATGCCCATGGAGAGAGCTTAACTCAGGCACTCACAGATTCACAGACAGCACCAGCTGGTAGAGGGGTGGCATCTGAATGGGACTCTGTGGTCATCACTGACCTCTGGTAGGTATCCCACGGCCGGGGGTGACCAAACTCTAAGGCCCACCAGACTAGGGTGACACCCTTACTATATGTCTAGCCTTGGTACCAGCTCAGAGTAGGAGGATTTCTTACCCCTATTACCAAAGGGAGAGGAAGGGAGGGGCCCAAATGGCACTCCTTGTTAGCGAGGCAAGGGACACAGTAGATCACAGCAGGCAAATCCTGAGAAGCACTGGCAGGCTGGCTCCTCACAAACTCTGGGCTCCCCAGCCATAACCTCCCCCCATATCTGAAATGCCAGTCCTTAGGGCTCTGTGCGGGGGGGGCACATACTTTTAAGAAGAAACAAATACTTTTATCGAGGCATAATTTACTCCCCATGAAAGTCATTGATCTCAAGTGTAGGACTCAACCATCACTATACTACAGTCTTGGAACATTTCTATTACCCCCCAAATTTCCCTCTTGCTCATTTGTAGTTAATTCCTATGCCCGCTCTCAGCCCTAAGCAACTATTTTCAGTTCCTATAAATTTATCCTTTTCTGGACATTTCAGATAATTGGTAGCATGCAATACATATTTTTTGCATCTGGTTTAGTTCACTTAGCATAATGTTTCTGAAGTTCATCCATGTGCAGAACGTATCAGCAGTTTGTCCCTTTTTATTACCGCATTGTATTTCATCAAACGGATTACTAAATGTTGTTTATCCATTCATCAATTGATGGCTACATTCAGATTGTTTCCATCTCCTGGTTATTATGAACAAAGCTGCCGTGAACAACTGCATGGATGTCTTTGTGTGGACATACGCTTTCATTTCTCTTGGGCAGATACCTACGAGTAAAATCTCTGGGTAATCATATGGTAAGTTTATGTTGAATGTTTTAAGAAACTACCAAATTGATTTCCAAAGCAGCTACACCATTTTACATTCCCACCTGCAATGAACAGAGTTCCAGTTTCTCCACATCCTCACCAACACTTGACATCATTGTCTTTTTACAGCCATTGTAGTTGTATTTGTACCACTTAATGACCAATGAAACAGAATATATTTTTGTGAATTTGTTAGCCATTTATATACCTTCTTCAGGAAAACATCTATTCAAATCTCTTTTCTTTGGTCCATTTTTGTGTTATTTGTCATCTTATTATTCAGTTGTAAGAGTTCCTTATATATTTTATCCCAGCATTATTTGTTGAAAAGACTGCTTTCTCAAACTTTTTGAAATAATTTATGAAGGATTAGTATTATTTTTTCTTTCAATTCTCGATATATTTCACCAGTAAAGCAACATGGGCCTGGGCTTTTCTTGTTGGAAAGATTTTAGCTAACAATTCAATTTCTTGATTTATTATAGGTTTATTCAGATTATAGCTGTCTTTTTAAATCAATTTAGATAATTTGTGTCTTTCTAAGAGTTTTTCTATTTCATCTATGTTGTCTTATTTTTTAGAATAAAAGTGTTCATAATATTTTCTTATAATGCTGTTAACTTTTGAGTCAGTAGCGATTCCTTTTTTTCTTCCTGATTTGGTAATTGGCTTTTTCTTTTTTATTTTCATGTACAGTCTAACTTAAGATTTGTCAATTCTATTGATCTTTTCAAAGAACCAACTTTTGGTTTTATTGATTTTTCTCTGTGTGTGTGTGTGTGTGTGTGTGTGTGTGTGTGTTTTCCCTGTCATCAATTTCTGCTCTAATCTTTATTATATCCTTTCTTCTGCTTACAATGGATTTCACTTACTCTTCTTTTTCTAGTTACTTATGGTGAAAGCTTAAGATATTGATCTGAGATCTTTCTTCTTGTCTAATACAGGCATTTAAAGCCATAATTCTTTCTCTAAGCACTGCTTTAGGAGCATATCTTGTAAGTTTTCATGTGTTTTGTTTTCATTTCTTTTCAATTCAAAATATTTTCTAATTTCTCTTATAATTTCTTCTTCATATTATTTAGAAGTGTGTTGTTTTAAATTTCAGAACATTTGGGATTCTCCCAGGTTTCCTTCTGTCATTAATTTATATTTAATTCTTTTGCTTAGAGAACAAACTTTGTATGATTTCTTACATACATAAACTTTTTAAGTTTATACAAATCTGTTTTCTGGCCTCGCATCTGGTTTATCCTGGAGGATACTCCCAGTGCACTTGAAAGGTGTGGTAGGTGGTCATTGGGTAGAGTATTCCTACTCTATGTGTCAGGTCAAATTGCTTGATCTTCTGTGCCCTTGAATTTCTGTCTAGGTATTCTATCAATTATTGAGAATGGATCTTGAAATATCCAGCTCTTATTCTAGAATCATCAATTTCATCTTTCAATTTTCTATTTTTCTTCATGTGTGTTGAGGCTCCGTTGTTAGGCCCATATACATTTATATGTGTTGTATCTTCCTGGTGTATTGTTCTTTCATAATTCGAAATTTCCTTCTTGGTCTCCAGTAATATTTCTTGCCTTAAATTATGTCTCATCTGCTATTAATTTAACTACCATCCCTCTTATTGTTACTATTTGCATGGTATTTTTCTCTTCTTTTGGGTGTTCTCCATTCTCCACTGCACATGCACATTGCCTCAGCCAGAAACACACTTGCCCCAAATGTGACCAAAAGTTCAGGCTAGTCAAGTCATTGGACCTCCCTGCTCGATACCCCTAAGAAGGTCACCTCCACCGACAATGCTGCTGAACGTGAGCATTGCACACTGCTCCAAGTCACATGATCCCCCTTCTACCACAACAGAGCTGCTGGTGGTCCTTATGCCTTCCACGGATTCAGATGGAAAATGCACTGTCATTCAAATTTGTGTTTGCACAAATGTAGGTCATGCATGGTTTCTCTCTGATTCTTTTTAGCATTTTTTTCTTTGTCTTTGGCTCTCATACCTTTTTTTTTCTTACCACCTTTGAGTCCTCCTTTGGTTGTCTCTGATATTATTTTCAGGGTTTATGGTTGTGCTTCGCAGGGAAGAGCAGGGAGAAACTGACCTATGCCATTGTGTCTAGACCAGAAGTGTCAACTTTCGAAACAGTATGAGTTTGCAATATCTACTATAACCGTTATGTTTCCTGTGAGGTGTGTTCCATGAGCTAGAAAGCTAGCATCTTACCACATATATTACTAATGGCCACATTCTGCAGAGTGGGGCATAGGACAAGCAGACATTGGTGAAAGGGAATTAGGAGTATTTGTGGTCAGAAGGCATCAAAGTGGTTCAGTCCAAGCTGCTAGCCTCTTCCTAAACAGGGGACACGGTTCTCCAAAAGCAGGCGTCAAGCCTCCTCCAGCATGTATGTTGAACCAGCATGAGCCATATTTTCTTTGGACCCTCTGGGGGTGATAACCAGAGCATGGAATCTAGACACATGCAAGGGCATGAAGGACACACATTTTGAGGCCAACGTGCAGACCAACATGCAGACTCCCTAGGTAAAGATACATATTTAACCAATTTCTTGGTAATATCGATAGAAAGTAAACTGTCAAAGAGTTTCATTTGAAGAAAGAAAGAAAATATTCCTACCTGTTCTGAGGACATTTCACCAAATAATGTCTCACTGTAAAAAAAAAAAAAAAAAAATAGAAGATGGTAAGTAAATGTTACTTTAGATATAGAAGCTCCAGGAATCACCAGGAAATGCAGGTGCCGAAATGTTGCCCAGATGTTGATACAAGTCACCTCTTGGGGCTTTCATACTTCTCTTTGGATGATTACAGCAGAACTATAGTAGGGACACTGCAGTGACTTGATAATGTTACACTCCTGGATTGAGCCAGGCATGAAGCCATGTACCCCAGACCTCCTAGTTTGTTAACCCAAAACATTCTTTTTTTTTTTTTAATTTTTTTTTTTTGTCAAGCTAGGTTGAGGTGGGTTCTAACCTGAAAGGTCCTAGAGTAACAGAGTCACCCAACTTCAAAGTTTTACCTCAGTCATGAGAAAGCCTTTTGGGGAAACCTGTTTCCACTTAGGTGTTCCTCTCTGTAAAATGGGTTTTCATTCTCTGATCAGTGCTTTTCCAGGACTAAGTGGGGGTCCTTGGAAAAACAGTCTTAGAGCAAGACATCCTCCACAGTAGGTCTCATTGAGAAAAAAAAAAACACCAGATTTTAGCTGCAGAGGAAATATAAGAATACTCAGGAAGTTATCCAAATAAGTCTCCAATCTATGCTCACAACTGAGTTCATCTCAAGCAGAAGTAAAGCCATAGGCCCTGGAGTTGGGTGTGGATCATTACACCAATGGCTCCATGAATCCTACCTCCCTGTATCTAACTATACTCCTGTGAAAGTCCCTCCCACGCTGACCCAGGGCTTGGCCACCAGATGTGCTTTGGCCAATGAAACAATAACCAATATGTCACAAGCAAAGGCATAAAAGGCCCTTGTGCCCTGATATTTGCTCACTTTCTCTCTCTTGTCATAGGAAACTCTTCTGCGACCACGTAAAGAAGCCTGGCTGGCCTACTAGAAGATGAGACTGCATGGAACAGACACAAGTCCCCCCAGCTGATGCCCCAAGGCAGCCAGGCCCCAGCTCATCCACCAGAAGACCGCAGCTTCAGGAGCGACTCCAGCCAAGACCAGAAGAACTGCTCAGCTAAGCCCAGCCCAAAGTGCTGACCTATGGAATTGTCAGCAAATAAAATCATTGATGTTTTAAGCTATGACACTTTGGCGTGATCTGTGCTGCAGGTGACCAGGGCAGGTTCCAGACCAGCATGACAGAATCTCAACGTTAGAGAGGGCTCTTTAGGTTCACCTGTTCCAACCCCTTATTAGTACGTACATTCCTTCTGCATTCTGTTTACTGAGCACCTGCTCTGTGCGGGATAACTTCCAGATGCAGCAATAATAAAACCACAGTTAGTAGTTACCGAACAATTCATATATTCCTGGAATTACTCTAGATGTATTAAATAGATCAGTGATCATTAGTCTGGGATCTGCACACCATTGGGCACTCTTAGGAAAGGCAGTTTTGAGGACAGCAGTTTCTAGATCCTCACCTACCATGGTATTCTTTCCTCAGAATTCATTCTCCTGAAACATGCCTGAGTTCTGGCTGTATTCCTTTCCCTCCCTCCTCATCACATCATCCTTTCTCTGCACAAAATTGAACGCATGCCTCTCACCCATCCTGGCTTGTACTATGGAGACTTGTCCTAAGGGTAAATAGTAGGCATCAAACAAGAAATGATTTGAAACCTTGGTGCCGGTGTTGAGAAAGCGAATGACCAATGGCTGGGCATCTAAACCTTTCACCAGCAGAGAAGTTTCCAATACTTTGCTTTCAGCAAGGATTAAATAATAACCTAATCCAGTTGTCAGCTGGGAGAGTATTAAAAATCATTTTCAATGACTGATCACTATATGACTTCGGACATGTAACTCCATAGTACACAAAGTACTGAATAGTATAAGAAAACTTCATCCATTCCTGCCTCTCTTTATGCGGAATGAAGTATTTCAGGGTTAGCATCTATGTAAAAAGTAGGAATAGATTTGGTGCTGAATTCTATTACTAAGCAAATTCATACAAGGGTATATGAAGTAAACTACAAATCTACTTCAATAAAAATACATTTCCAATGAAATGTTCTCCGTATGGTTATTATCAAAATTGATAATATCATCATGGAGTTTTGATTCTTTATACCCGTTTTCTAGATCTCATTAATTATGTAATATTGGTAACTCAACACAAAAACAATTAAAACCTAGAAACTTATGGAATAAGGAAATTTTAAAATCCTTAATTAAAATCTTTATACACATTATTTTTACGGAGAAGTATGAACAAAAACAACTGTAATAAAGTGGGATAAAATCTTGTGGTGGGAGTGTCTTGACGATAAAAGTTCAAGGAGAAAAAGGAACAATATACAATTTCCAACAGTTTTTTTTTTTAAGTGTATTTATTTGTGTGGAAAGAGACAGAGAAGCATGAGTGGTGTAGGGGCAGAGACAGAGGGAGAGAGAGAGAGAATCTCAAGCAGGCTCTGTGTTGCTAGTTCAGAGCCTGATGCAGGGCTATCTAGCAAGATATCTCGCTATCTATCTGGCAAGCTCTAGGAAGCCCTGTTCCAGGGCTAGAGTTCCAGCATATCACAAAGAACAGAGATATCACAAAGAGCAGAGACCAAGATATCACAAAGAGCAGAGACAATAGGGTTAAGCCCCTCTCTTTCCATCTGGGTCTAGTGAGCCTTCAAAACTGTCCTTTTAAGGGGCACTTGGGTGGCTCGGTCCATGAAGCATCCAACTTCGGGTCAGGTTACGATCTCAGGGTTTGTAAGTTCAAACCCCGCATCAGGATCTCTGCTGTCACTGCAGAGCTTGCTTCGGATCCTCTGTCCTCCTTTCTCTCTGCTCCTCCCCTGCTCACGTTCTCTCTTTCTCTCCCCAAAATGAAATGAACATTTTTTTAAAAACTGCCCTTTTGAAAGCTCAGACAGAGAAGGTTGGGGGATTGTTGGGGCCACCTCAAAGCAGCGAGTCTGGATTAATTCCTGAACAAGTAAAGGCCATTCAAAACCAGTGTGCTTGAGGAACCATTAGAATAACTCAGGGCTTGGTCTTGAGCCATCAGGATTGGTGCTTTCCAGGGTAAGTCAAAGCTGCAGAGGCCCTGGGATGAAGTTCCAGGTATACTGGCACTAACAAAGAGCCAGGATGAAGATTCACAGCTTGGGAGGAAGTGGAAGGCAAGTAATACATGGGTGCACTTAAGTCCAGCTCACGTGAATAACGAGCACCCCAGGAAAACGAGGCAGCGCAAGGCCGGGGGTGAGGGCAGGGCAGCAGGAAGGCTGAGAGAGAAAGACACTGGCCCTCTGGCCTCCCGGCTTCCGGGATGGGCTCTGTTTATTTCAGGGCCCTCCAGGGGATTTCGTCAGGAGTGGGGACAGCTACTCTGATATCCTCTTTTCAGACAGATCTTGCCAAGGGAGCGGGAGAGCAGGTGCTGGGCTCACCTCTGCTTTGCACATGTATGCAAGCAGCCCATGAACCTGGACACTGTGTGGTTCTCACACAGGCAAGAGAGCTTAGCCTCCCTCCATGAGGCCAGGGTGCAGAATGCCCAACACACACATGGTTGCATAGAAAACGCAGACCATGTCCATATGACAAGGGGGTCTGAGCCTGATTCTATATTTGTGGGTTCAGCAAGCATATCTCATCTATGAATTTCATTTCCAGAGAGTAATGAGATCCTTTTGGAATACTTGTGACAGAAGGGAGGGACAGAGCAGGACAGAGTTCAGAAGAACCGGCTCTAAGGCCTTGCTACTCAAAGTGGTGACACCATCTGGGATCACATTAGAGGTACTGAATCAGAATCTTCATTTGAGCAGGTTTCCCAGGGAACCATCTGCTCCTTAAGGTCCGGGCAGTGCTGCTCTAAGGCTCCGGGGTCCAGCTGAGGGGTAACATTGAGCCCACCACAGTCCTCTGTCCTTGGCTCTACAGTGTGGTGGGGAGGTGCCTGGCTCCTAGGCCACGTGGGGCAGGACCTGCCTGCCAGGGCTACAGAAGGCCAGCTCCCTAGGAGCTGCGGGAGCTATGACTGCTGTTCAGGAAGGACCTTAGCAACAACCACCATGGAAGGCTGAAGGGAAATTCCTTGGCAAGGCTGGCTCCCAGATGGCGAAGGTTTTCTTGAAGACAAATGTGGAAGGCTCGGGATCAGGCTGGACGCGGCCTCTGCCACGCCCTTGTTTCAGGACTTTTCAGGCTTCTCAGCTGTGTTCTCTCTCAAACGGTTGCAGTAGGGACTGTCATTCCAGACAGATGGTGAGGATGACAGAAGAGCGTAGAAGAGCCAGTGAGCAACAACATTCTGGCCTGCCGCAGGCGCCCAGGCGAAGCTCTTGGCAGCTCGGTAGGGCTCTCGGACACTGCGTGCAGGTGCACACGAGGCTGTCCGTGCCCGCTCCGGGAAGGACGAGGGCAGTTGGGATCTGGGTCTCTAGCGGCTCTGAGTGAAGCCCGGAGGGTGTGTCTCAGTCTGCCTTGTTGGCCCTGAAGGGGAAGGATGTCTCCTGAACCAACTCCCTTGCTTTGTTTCCCCGATTCAGCCTAAGGCCTAACAGAACCTGCAGCTCAAGGCACACTTCTCTAGCATGCTCCTGAACACAGGCAGAGTTGTCTTTGGAGCAAAACAGGCTTGGAGACTGCCCAGGCGGCTTCCGAACTGCAGCAGGTGGGAGCAAAGCAGCTGGGACACAGACACACTTGTTCCCCATTTGTTGAGCAGCTGTCGCACGCCAAATTCCAAGGAGAAGGGAGGAGGCGAATGGCCCGTGACTCCCATTGTCTGCAAGGGCGGCGAGCGCATCTGTACGTGTGCAACACTTGCCGCAAGCCCGTAAACGTGGGCAAGGTCTCGGAGCCTCGGAGCCGGGGAAAGCCCCGGCTCTGTTGACAGGGCAGGCAGATACCGAGGATGAAGGCACCTCTCGGGCTCCACAGAGACCATGCGGAGCACAGTGGGAGCGGCACGAGCTGTGAAGGAGAAAGGTGTGGCCACGGGCCTTGCTCTGTCTCCGGAGCCCAGTGTGCCAAGTGTCTCTGTGCACCTCTCGGGATCTCTTTTGGCCTGGAGGCTGACCTCCAGGCCCTGCCCTCTGGCTTCGGGTCGTGAGACCAAAGCAAAGCAGCAGGGGAGGAGGGAGGGAGAAGGAAGGGCTGAGGAATGCATAGTCCTGGCTCCCTCCCTGTGGCCTCCTGGTTTGGCACCGCCTGGGTCCCTCTTCCGCGGCTCCTGTTGGTGACCCTTCTCCCACAGCTACAGCTCTTGAAAGTTCTGGAACCGTCCTCCCCTTGTCTCCTAACTCTGTGCTGCAAACAGCGTCCTGCAGGCTGGTCCCTGAGTGCACCCCCTCTCTCCCTGGTCCCCTTAGCCCTGCCCACATTTCGGCCTCAGCGGAGAGGCCCTCTGGAAGCAGGGCTCGGTTTCCCTGTTTGAGTGTCCCCTTAGACCGCGGCCACCAAATCTGACACTTCCCAGCTTTGTAACCTTGCGCTTACGCGTAACCATAACCACAAGTTATCATACGCACAGGACACTTACGAGACTCAGAATGTGTTAAAGTTTTTGTTGTTGTCGTTGAACTTAATCCTCATAATAATCCTAAGAGCCTGGCACCCTACTGCATTCCCATTACTTAGATGGGAAAGGTGAGGTAGAGCGGGTAAGTCATCAGCTGGTAAGTGAAGAGTTGCCATCTGAACCAGAGCCAGCCTAATTCCAGAGCCCAGCTATCACCCACATCATCTCTGGGAGCTACAGCGTCCGCACCCGTTTCGGGAATCCAGAAGGGGGTGCAGCCCAGAGGGTGTTTCAGAGGAAATGTACAGGATCTGGTGGAAATGTGACTTTGAGGCTTGGTGAGAGGTGGGGACTGAAGAGGGAAAGCAGGCAGCCTTCATAGAAAGAGAAGAATCAGCGTTCCCAGAACTGGAATCATTAAGAGAGAAAACGCAGAGCAAGAAGGGGCTGAGGACACATTCCGGGCATCAGGGATGCCAACAGGAAAGGAGATGGAAGGAAGTGAACACTCAGACCAGGCGGAGCCTTCCTAAACCCACCTGCCGGCCAGGCACAGCGCCAGTACTGTGAATAATAACACTCACAACAGTGTGCTGAGGAAGGCAGTGTCTGCCCCATTTCATTTCGCAGATGAGGAAACTGAAGCTCAGGGCAGTTCAGGAATACATCTAAAACCGGTCTTCTGTGGCAGAGCCGGGATCAAACCCAGGTTCATCTGACTCCATAGCCCCTTCTGGGAGAATGAGAGGAGTAAGGGCCACCCCCCCCCCCCAGAAACCGCGGGAGGAAGGGACATGAGAAAAAGAGGAATTTAAATGTGGTCACAGTTGATTTTAGCAGAGTCTCAGGGAGACACAGCTCCTCACTCGCTGTACTCACCAGTCACAGGTAAATAATCCCTGACTCATGATGCATTTTTCAAACAAGGTTATACTTTGCCCAGCGTCTTCCGCCTGTCTGTGGTTTGGTAGTGCTCCCATTCCAGACATGACCTTATCTATCCGCTTACCTCTGGATTTCCTCTTGCTAAACACAGACTGCCAGATGATGGTCAGGGTGAAGAGTAGGACGCTGAGAATCCCCACACAGCACACGAGCACGGCGTATATGTAGATATCTGAGGGCAAGGACACAGCAGAGCATTGTCAGGACGAGCCAGGTCAGAGGAGATGCACCAAGTAGGATAAACTTCGTACGTTACCAAAAATCAACTCAAAATGAACCACAAGCCTAAACAGAAAATATGAACTAGAAAACTTTGGGGAAGAACACAGAGGAGAAAAATCTTTGGGATCTAGGACTAAGCAGAGAATTTTTAGACTTGACATGGAGAACATTATCTATATAAGGAAAACGTGATAAATTTGATTTCATCAAAATTAAAAACTTTTGCCCTATAAACACCCATATGAGGAGGATGAAAAGACAAAACTACAGACAGGGAGGAAATATTTGCAAACTGTACAACCAACAAAGGATTATTAGTATGTAGACGATAAAGAACTCTCAGAACTCAACAACAAAAAATAAACAAACAATCCTACTAGAAAACGAGCAGAAATGTACAGAGACATTTCACCAAAGAGAATATATGGTGGTAAATAACTTCATGAGAAGACGTTCAACTTCCTTCGCCATTAGACAAATGCAAATTTAAATCGCAGCGAACTATCTCGCACACCTATCAGAACGACTAAAATAAAAAGCAGTGACAATACCCAATGCTAGCAAGGATATGAATAAACTGGGTCACTCAACAATATTGCTGGTGAGAATGTGAAGTGGTACAGCCACCCTGGAAAATAGTTTGGCAGTTTCTTAAAAGATACATCTACAAATGCCCTTCACCTCAGCAATTGCACTCTGGGAAAATGAAAACTTAAGTTCACACAAGAACCTGGACATGTATGTTTATAGCAGCTTTATTTACAATAGCCCAAAACTGGAAACTGCCCAGATGTCCCCCAGTGGGTGAATGGTTCAACAAACTGGAGTCTATCCACTCCCCGCGCCCCCCCCCCCAGCTACTACTCAGTGATAAAGTAACAAACTATTGACACATCTAGCAATCTGGAACCTCCAAAGAATTATGCTGAGTGAGGGAAAAAAATCCCAAAAGGTTACATACGGTGTGATTGTATTTATATAATATTCTTTATTTTTTTTAATTTTTTTTAACATTTATTTATTTTTGAGACAGAGAGAGACAGAGCATGAATGGGGGAGGGTCAGAGAGAGGGAGACACAGAATCTGAAACAGGCTCCAGGCTCTGAGCTGTCAGCACAGAGCCCGACGCGGGGCTCAAACTCACGGACCGCAAGATCATGACCTGAGGTGAAGTCGGCCGCTTAACCGACTGAGCCACCCAGGCACCCCTATATAATATTCTTGAAATGACAAAATTATAGAAATGGAGAACAGATTAGTGATTGCCAGAGGTTAAGGAGGGAGTAGTTGATGGGAAGCTATCAGCTGACGGGAGTTGAAGGGTTTGGCTATAAGAAACCCTTGTGGGGATGGAAATTTCTGTATCTTGGCTGTATCAATGTCAATATCCTGGTTGCCATATTGTACTGTAGTTTTGCAAGATGTTATAATCGGGAGAAATTGGGTTAAGGGTACAAACTGATACAAGGGATCTCTATCACTTCTTAGAAATACATATTAACCTACAATTAACTCAAGATAATTTTTCTGAAGTTAAACCATGATCATATATGTCTCGGTCAATCCGCTATAACAAAACACAATAGACTGGGTGGCTTAGAAATAAACATTTACTTCTCACAAGAGCAAGGCGCTGGTAGAATTGGTATCTGGTAAGAACTCTTCCTAGTTTGGAGATGTTTTCTCTTAATAGCCTCACATGGCAGAGGACAAAGAGAGAGCAAGCAGGCTCTTACGGGGGTCTCTTCTTATAAGGGCACTAATCCTATTGGTGAGGGCTCCACTCTCATGATGTAATCACTTCCCACAGGCCCCACCTCCTAACACCATCATATTAGGAGCTAGGATTTCAACACATGAATTTGGGGGAACACCAATATTGAGCCCATAACAACATTCATCCGTTTCTTAAACTCTAGTAATCAACTTTAACACCAGTCTGATTGAGAAAATGCCAACTGCTCAGAAAGTGAAAGGTGGGGGAGAGCACCTGGGTGGTTCAGTCGGTTAAGGGTCCAACTCTTGATTTGGGCTCAGGTCATGATCTCGGGTTCAAGCCCCACTTTGGGCTCTGTGCTGAGAGTGCAGAGCCTGCTTGGGATTCTTTTATTCCCCCTCTCTCAGCCTCTCCCCAACTTGTACTGTCTCTGTCTCTCTCTCTCAAAATAAATAAATCAACTAAAAAATTTTTTAAAAAAGAAAGTAAAAGAGAATCTGAAAGCATTCCTTTAATCTTCTATGTAGCAAAAAGCTACAGATGTTTGAATTTAGCAACAATATTTCTCTGCTGACAAATTTCTTTAGCCAACAGACATTTACAATGTAGCTACCAGCCACGTTCAGCACTCTCCTAAGTGTAAGAAATAGAACAATGGAGATTTAAAAGCCTCATCAAGAAATCAGAGAGCTGCATGGTATTTGCACCAATAGGAGAGTGCGCCTAGTACTCGAAACACACAGAAAGAACTCAGCCAACCTGAGGAGGCCACAAGGAGCTTCAAAGAGGGCTGGAGCTCTGTGCTGAGTCCTATCTAAAATAACACAGAAGGGGCGCCTGGGTGGCCCAGTCGATTAAGTGTCTAACTCAGTTTCAGCTCAGGTCATGATCTCACAGTTTGTGAGATCGAGCCCCGTGTCAGGCTCTTCGTTAACAGTGCAGAGCCTGCTTGGGATTCTCTCTCTCTCCGCCTCTCTGCCCTTCCCCAACTTGTGTGCACACTCTCTCTCTCTCTCAAAATAAATAAATAAACATTAAAAGGTAAATAAATGAAATAGCATAGAAAATGCAAAATACATAGAAAGAATAAAAATACAGGGAGAGAGTGACAAAATTTTATCATATCAATGTAAGTGGCTTAACAGTACCTTATCATTGGCTACTCAAAATGTTTCTGTTTCCTTTCACAAGTGACTGTGATGGGGATTCACAAACCAAAACCCTGATGTACCTCTCATATTAGGTTTTTAAGATTAAGTTCCTAGAAGTGGAATTTCTGGGTCAACAGGAAAGTACCTCTGTAAAGCCCCTGGCACTTGGAGAAGCAGTTAGGTAAGTGCCCAAAAGGCAGGCAAGCTGGGGGAGGTGGGGGGCTGGGCTCCACAGTGAGCTGGAGAGACGAGGAGGGAGAATGGGATGGAATCAGACATCTCAGGTTCCTTTCAGCTCTGTCCTTCCTGCCCCCCTTTACTCCCACCCCCCGCCCCCACCGCCCCGGGGAGTCCAGTCAGCACTTTTGCCCAAGCTAGCTTGAGTATGCTTCTGTTCATGGCAACTTAGAAGCCTGGACTAAAAGTACAATAAGTAGAAAACATAGTAGGGCTAGGCTGCAAAGTGAAAGGAACACCTGTCCTAATATTTAAGGGAGCAGGAAGGTGGGTAGGGTCAAGGAAGAGTCTCCTACAGAGGGAGACAGGAGCCAACCACAGAAGCAGAGGAAGACAGAAGTGAGAGCTCTAGAAGCCAAGAGAGGAGAGGTAAGAAAGATTCTTTAATAGCATCAAGTGCTGCTGGAAAACATCCATTGGGTTTTCCTACTAGGAAGCTACTGGAAAAGTCTTGGGGGGAAAGCCAATTCAGTAGGATGGTGGAGGCCGAGCCAGATTACGGGGGTCGATGAGTTCAGTGGTATGTGAGGATTCTGGGACAGAAGCAGAGGAAACCCTCTCCCACAACTAGAATCAAAACTGCCTTTGAAGTTTTGAGAGACACCTGTGTCTCAGATGCATGGGCTTTGCAGGTTCAAATGGTAGAGAACTCGGTTGAGTGGTTGGAGGTAGGGGCTTGGGTCTCCGTTTAAGCAATGAAGCTCTGAGAGCTGGAGCAGAGGTCACAGACCAGGATTCATGACAGGCCACAGGATGGGCCAGAACACAGAGAACATGTGGCCAGTCCTGGATTTGCATGCAGTTGAGCAAGCTGCTCGGGGATTCTGCCGCATAGCCATTTCTGGCACAAGAGGGTAGCAAATGATGTGGCCCCGTTGCCAGGCACGCAGACATGGGGCAGGTGGACACAGCATCTGCCTCGAGGGGATTTCCAAAGACGCAGGACCCTGGACCACAGAGGCAAGGGCAATTTAGCTTCAGTCTAGTTCTTGGTTGGAGAGACAAACTGTCATACTGAAGTGTCTGCACCACTGGAGCAGAGCAACGCCCTCCACGAACTCCCTCTTCATCGCAACCCTTTCCCTGGTTTTGAAACTGCAGGAATCAAGCAGGGACAAGGTCGTGGTGAGAATCTCCCCCAAGCATCCCCAGAAGCATACCGTAGACATCTGTGGCCCGTTCTGCCCCAGCAGGAGGCGAGGGGCTCCAAGAGGTCCACGCTCTGGTTTCAGATCACAGCCTCTACCACGTGGCACAAAGGGGGCTCTCCACAGGCAGCCGTAGCTGCAGAATCATCAAACATCTGGCCAGTCTGGAAGGCTCAGCTACACCACCCCGCACACAGGCCCCCTGGGCTGCGGACCCTGGCTGGCATGCATCAGCTGCCTGTGTGGGGGTCCCCACGGGCCTAGGATCAATCGTGCCTGCTCTCTGTTATGTTCCTGGAGCTACAGGAACCTTAAAAACTGTCACCTTGCAGGAGAAGAAAAGCTCAAAAAGAACACCTGAGTTTCCCTGGATCGGGCAGCCACCGGTACCCCAAGGTTCCAATTTTTTCCTCTGTTCCAAGCATTCCTTTTGCTGCATAAAGACAATCGCCCTGTTTTATCTACTCAAAACACTGAAACCATCTCCCGATGATTTTCTCTGCAAAGGTAAAACCCTGAGCCATTTCAGTCAGGGTCACAAAACACCTCCATCCAACACCACCTTTCCTCCTGGATGAGCCAGAGCAAAGCTGTGCCCTGCGGAACTGAGAGCAGCAACAATGTTTCAGCCAGCCATCCTTGGGCTGGAACGCCAGCCCAGTATCTTCTGACTTTCCCTTAACTTTTATGTAAACACTTCTCTAATTATAAACGTTGGCGCAAAGGTTTTAAAAAACTCAGACCGGGCCAAACAATGCTTGTCTGGAGGCTGAATCCAAGCGCTCAGATCCACATTCAACAAAACATCTGCACTTAACCAAATCTGGGATTAGCTTTTAAAACGCCACATATTACCTGCACGCTCAAAATAATTCTCAAAACCTTGTTATGTTCCTCAAATCCGTTTGCAGTTTTGTCTTTTGCCGCTGGACTTCCAAAGGCACCGATGTCATTTTTAGACGCCACTGCAAGCCACCATGCAGAAAATGTCTCCCTACCATCCCCAGCCCAGGCCTCCCCGAAGCAGATGGCAGGGCCGGCAGGCTGGAGTGACACTCACGCAGCGGGGAGGCCGAGACGGGGTGCACAGTGTACTTGTGCCAGCTCCCACCCTCCCAGAAAACCAAGCCACCGCAGGGCAGGCCGGGCAGAGAGGCCCCAGTGAAAGGCAGGCGGCACCTGTTGCCAGGCAACCCTGAGGCCTGCGGGGGTGTTGGGGGGGGGGGGCTGTGAAGCCCGGTGACCCCAGCATTCCTCAGCACAGCGAAGGGACCACCTCTCCCCAGACCGCCGACTCTAGAAAGTCGATGGCAGTCCTCCACTCTCCCAGGGAAAATGCAAATGCCAAGATCTCGGGTCTAGGCAGCAAACTGTATGCTTCTGCTATTTTTTTTTTTTTTTTAAATCCAGTTTGTAGTATCATCTTGCTTGGCGAGAAATACCTGAGCAATAGCCCTGAGGGATTTTAACTCACTCCAGCATCTCACCAAGAGGCCTGATGATACTGGTTTTGTGCTGTGGGCGCACAGCCAGCTGAGCCGAGCCCCGGGAGGATGGAGGTCCCCCCGCACTCTCTGCAGCAGCCCTTCCATCCAGGAACAAAAGGGCAAAGGCCTGGGCTCAGGCGCCAGGGAGTTTCATCTGTACCCCTGACCTCGCCAATGCTGTGGCTGGGTTAAAAAAGCAAAATGCAAGGCCGCTGCTGCCGAAATCACAGGGAAAGAACACTGGAAACAGCTGCTCTGAGGCATTTTACATAGTGAGGATTCCAATTATGCTTTTCTGAAGGGACCTCATTCTCTGTCTGTGTTGACAAGTAAGCCCACGTCGGGCTCCGGCTTTTGTGTAGAGTTAGGTCAAGAGTGACCCTGATTTCCATAGCTACATGTGAATTATAAAATACTATTAATCATACAAAGCGTTTTAGACACACTGATTACGCTGCAAGGCATGGTGGGACCAAATGCTGCAACCTTTCCCAACATATCAAGTTTTGTTTTTTGTGCCATGTTGTCTAAATATGGTCCTCAGACCACTTGTACTGGGGAAACACCCTGGGCCCCAATAAAGTACAAATGTTTTGCTCACTTCCTAAATGCAATAATCGGATTCTCGGTGGGGAGCCCAGAACCAGGGTTACTAACAACCCCCCAGGAGATCTTTATGGATCTGATGAGAAACAGGGCTCCCGTTGTTACAGCTGCCAGTGACCTACCTTAGGGATGCCCTGGATGTCTCCATACTTCTCCCCATCGTAGGGCCCAGGGCCCAGGTCATGGGGCAGCTCCGAGGAACATGGGGTAAATCAGTTGTTTACTACTTTGCTCCGTGTGGATTAAAGTTGCTTTCATCTCTTTGCTAACAAACAGGCATTCCCTGAATGAAAGGCTGAGTGAGAGAGCTGGGGATTATTTTGCCAGGAGAGGGTCATTAAATAAAAAGACAGCTACAAAGCCTGCCTAAGAAAAGGCAGGGAATGCAAAGAATCGCTGTTGGAGATCACACGATCTGAGAAAGAAAATGTTTGAAACCTAATGGCCTACCTGGGTGACACCTTCTAGTTTGCAAATAATGATCACAATTATGATTATATGTTTCCTAAGAGAGCAAGTGCCTCCATCCACTGCTTTTAACTGGCTATTGAAAGAGGTGGGTTTAGATCCAAGTGCCTGCTCCCTCATTGGGCAAAATCTCCTTCCATCACATCTATTAGTTAACTAAAGGTGATGGGAGGCCCCCAAGGCACACACATGTCCCTAGATCTGTTTGGCAAGGTGATTTATCATCAGTAAATGTCATGCCTTCACAAAATGTCACCTTTCACAATTTCCTGATCACCTTTTGACATTAATCAGTTTTTCACTGACCAAAGGCTCTGCCTAAGAACTCACAAAGTACATTCTTTCATTGCTTTTGGCCATAATCCTCATCTACTTTGTGATAATAATTTCTGTGAACCTTCCTTACTCCAGCTAAGGCAAGGTGTCTCAACCTCGGCATTCTTGACATTTGGGGCCAGATAATTCCTTGCTGTGGGAGCTGACCGGTGCATTGTTACAATGTTTAGCAGCCTCCCTGGCCTCTTCCCAACAGATGCCAGTAACATCAAAATTCTAGTCGTGGCAACCAAAAATGTATCCAGACATTGGCAAATAGGCCCTGGAGGGGCAAAATCACCTCCTGCTGAGAATCGCCACTCCAAGGTTCAAACCTGAGCGCATCAGAATCATCAGAGGTCTTATGAAAACCCCGATTGCTGGGCACCGCCCCTAGTGTTTCCGACCCTGTAAGTGAGGGTAAAGCCCAACAGTGTGCATTTGTATCAGGCTCCCAGGGAATGCTGATGCTGATGCTGCTGGTCTGGGACCAGCCAGGGCTGTATGCTGGGATCACCTGGAGAGCTTTAACCAAGTCCCAGCTCAATCAGAATCTCTAGAGATGCGGTTCAGGCATCAGTGCTTTTAAAGATCCCCAGGGGGCTCTGATGTGGGCTGAAAATCACTTGCTTAAGGTTTTCAGACTGTTTCCAGAATCCCCAACTCCATATGAAACCTGAGATAAACTCTGTCACAGTAGGTGCACATTTCATTTTTTTTTTTTAACGTTTATTTATTTTTGAGACAGAGAGAGACAGAGCATGAACAGGGGAGAGGCAGAGAGAGAGGGAGACACAGAATCTGAAACAGGCTCCAGGCTCTGAGCTGTCAGCACAGAGCCCGATGCGGGGCTCGAACCCATGGACCGTGAGATCATGACCTGAGCCGGAGTCGGACGCTTAACCGACTGAGCCACCCAGGTGCCCCTGCACATTTCATTTTTCACATTGCAGTAGGAATTCTGGAGCCAAAACAAAATGAACAAGCCCAAATTATACAGACTGGAGCTTTCACCTCTGCTCTTTCAAAACCCACGGGCTGATACCACCGGGCATTCCCACTCCACTCTTTAGTAAATTTAGGATAAGAAAACAACTGACATCACAGCACAACTAAGACTTCAGGCTCCTTTTGTTAGCTAAAGTGCAACAGGAAATTACTCAAGTAAGAGGGAGGAAAGGTATCAGCCGCAGGGAGAAGGGGAAGAGACAAAAGCAGGGAAGGAATGAGGTTTGTTTCGCAGAACTAACAAACAGGTCCAGCCAAGGAGACGCCCAGCTAGGTGTTTCCACCTGAGAGCCCCTTTCTAGATGTGTCTCTCCTGACACATCTAATGTGAGCCAATCTGAGCCAGACTGGAGCTGAGGACCTGCACAGAAGCCCCAGTGGCTGACCTGAAGTCACCTTTAGCTCTTCATGCTAACATCTCCTCCTATGGGGGGAGTTTTCTGCCATGTTTTGAACGTACAATGTATGCTTTAGCAGGTTGACACGGTAGGCCTGTCAACCTATACAAGGGCCTATACAAACTCCCCGTCCCCGCCCCCTAATGCACTGAATAAAAGCTTCCCGTACTAACCCCACAGGGAGACAGTGCTTTGAGAGCTACCTCCCTGTCTCCTTACTTGCCACAAGTAATAAAAAGTCCTTCGCTTTCAGTATTTCCTTGGGTTGTGTTCAATTTGGTGTACCCCAAGTGGTGACCCCCCCCAAGTTTGGTTACACTTTCCTCCCATTCTACTCCTTTCCTATTATCTAAACGCAAGGTGCATCTTATAATAAAGAAACATGCCAGGTCTACCTTCAAAAAATGCCCAGGTCTCTTTCTTTTTCTCAAAGGATGAATCTTCAGACACTTTGAGGGAAATCACTGTAAGGCAAAAAAGAAATGGGACAGCATGAAGTGCAGTACGCTATGGCCCCAGCCCACACGGTAACCCAAAATGATGCCATACGGTATGTAGGGCACTCACCTTTATGAAGTAATTTTTCCATTTGCAAAACCACATTTGATTATCACAACTCACACGTTAAAAAGAGGTGCAATGACTCAACAACAATGGAGGCACCAGTCGGGGGGAATCAGATTGCCCTTGTCTAAAATCCAATAAATGGCAAAGCTGGGACTCGGTATGGCAGAAGTCCACTTGCCCCACATACTAGCAAAATAAAGAGTTTCCCGGTAGGAATTCCAAGAACCGAAATCATTTTAGTGGACACCTTTCTGGTTTTTTTTTTTTTTTTAATTTTTTAAATGCTTATTTCTGAGAGAGAGAGAGAGAGAGAGAGAGAGAGAACGAGTGGGGAAGGGGCAGAGAGAGAGGGAGACACAGAATCCGAAGCAGGCATCAGGCTCTGAGGTGTCAGCACAGAGCCTAATGTGGGACTCGAACCCACGAACACTGAGATCATGACCTGAGCTGAAGCTGGACGCTTAGCTGACGGAGCCACCCAGGAGCCCCTAGCGGACATCTTTCTAAAGTATAGTTGGGATGAGCATGGGGTGATGGGGTGTTGTATGCAAGCCAATTTGACAATAAATTATATTCTAAAAAATTATTTAAAAAAAATATAAAGTATAGTGCACTTGCCTGGGTACCACTAGATAGAGGAGCCTGAAGTCATCTGATGACTCAGGGTCTGTGCTCTGAGCACCATTCCATGCGAGACAGTCACACACACACTTTGTCTGTCTCCCCTTTTCAGGGATTCTGTTTCCTCTGTACAGTTGTGGAATGGTGTTCAGTGACTGACTGACATCTCATTTACTGAGTGCCTACCATGTGCCAAGCATCTTGCTGCTCTTGTGGCTACATGTTATCATATTTAACTTAATTCCCCCTAGAGGGCCTGGAAGATAAATATCATTTCAAAATGATTTTGTACAGTTTTAGTCAGTGGGTGATCGCTGAACTTACTGCGCCTGCTTTCAGCAACCAGGGAAACAGAATTGAGCGGCACAGCGTAAATCCGTGAGTATTACACTAAAGAGGCTGCAGCTATGGAAAGGTTCCATGCATAACAGTAATATAATTATAGGATAAAATTATAAAAATTAACCTGACAAAAAAGCTCAAAACATCAACGAATGAGATTATTGTCTGATAGAACTTTCTGGAACGATGGAGATGTTTTATGCCCATTCTGTACATGTAGTAGCCGCTGGCCACCTGTGGATACTGAGAATGTGACATGTGGCTAGTCCACATGAGCCTGAGGAATTACGTTTTTAATTTAAATTTAAATTTGAGTTTAAAAAAATGTTTTTAAGTTTATTTGAGAGAAAGAACGAGAGCGTGCACTGAGCGGGGGAGGGGCAGAGGGTGAGGGAGAAAGAGAATCCCAAGCAGGTTCCAAAAAGCACTGTCAGCACAGAGCCTGACTTGGAGCTCCATTCTCACGAACTGTGAGATCATGACCTGAGCGAGATGAAGATTGGATGCTTAGCCAACTGAGCCACCCAGGTGCCCTTTAAATTTAAATTTAAATTTAAATTTAAATAGCCACCTGTGGTCAGTGGCTATCACACATCTAAGACCTGAATAGAAAGATAAAGGAGGTTGGATTGGAGATTGAATTAGTATGAGAGGCAAGGCTTATGGCAGAGATCCTCTGAAACTTTACCTCTATTTACTACTCCCCCCTCAAAAAAAACCTTTTGTATTATGTTGTCATGAATTTCAATCTGAATTTTCCATCTTTTTACTTCCCTAGGCCTTGTACTGGGTATATCCTATTGACCCATTTTGAAAATCACTGACCCCTTTCATCGGTGTCTAACCTGCTATTAAGCCCATATATTAATTCTTTTTTTTTTTTTTTTGAGACAGAGAGAGAGAGAAAGAGAGCACACTTGTGAGCAAGTGCAAAATGGGGAAGAGGTGGAGGGAGAGGGAGAAAGAGAATCTTAAGCAGACTCCATGCCCAGCACCGAGCTCTATCTCACGACCATGAGATCATGACCTGAGCCAAAGTCAAGAGTCAAATACTTAACCAACTGAGCCACTCAGACACCCCTATTAATTATTTTTTACATTTAATTAATTTAATTCATTTTTATACATCCCAGCTCTCAGATGAATTTCTCCAGCTTGTCACCTAATTTCTCAACCATATCAATCATATTATGTCAATGCACGTGCCTGATAACTTTTATATCTGCATCACCCATAGACTTGTTTCCATTATCTGTTTTTGCTTTTGATCCTGTCTGCTTGTTTCCTAAGCATCCTGATGGATACTGTCTACATAGCTTCTCTTAACTAGTGCTGCTTAAGTATGGTTGAATTCCTTCAAGAGTTAAGTGTCTCCAACAATTGGGGTCACTAACTTCTCTACGCTCTATTTATCTAGGTAGTCCTTCAGAGAACAATTAGGATAGCTGAAAGATACATGTGACATATAATTATGTAATCCAAATGTATTTTTTTTTTTTTTTTTTTTTTGGGACAGAGAGAGACAGAGCATGAACGGGGGAGGGGCAGAGAGAGAGGGAGACACAGAATCGGAAACAGGCTCCAGGCTCTGAGCCATCAGCCCAGAGCCTGACGCGGGGCTCGAACTCACGGACTGCAAGATCGTGACCTGGCTGAAGTCGGACGCTTAACCGACTGCGCCACCCAGGCGCCCCCCAAATGTATTGATTAAATATGAACATGTAATTAGGATAGCTGAAATGCAAATTATTTTTCAGCTTTCTAATTTTTCTCAGAAGGCAGGCTTTAGTCTGCTATAAGCTGGGTCTGCCACAACTCAAGAACTCTCCCTTTAGAACCTAAATTCCTTAAAACCAGAAATTGGATCTTCTACCTCTATATCCCCATCATTGGCAGACTGCCTGGCAGCTGGTAAGTGCCTAGCAAATAAATGGAAAATCCATTTCTTTCTGACTGCCTCGCAAAGTAAGCAGTCTGGCCCTCCAGCAATGAACTCTTAGTGTATACCTGGTCTTGCCCATGGTATTAGAGAAGTCCCATAATTTGTCCATCATCATTCCTGCTTAATTTCCCCACTCACAGCTGACTTCCAGAGCAATCATTCAGATTCTTCCCCCAAGAATTTAAGCTAAGAAATATAATATATATGGTTGTTGAGAGCGTTGGGGCTGAAAGAGCCTGTGGACTTTTGGGTAGCGGCCATGTTGGAAACACAGGCAACTGGAATGGAGCAGAGGGCAAAACCCACAAGAGGAAACTGGAGGTCAGAGGGCTCATAGGGCTGAGGACATGGTGTTGCTGGAACACTAGGTCCCAAGAGGGCTTATGGAATATGGTTGCTATCCTTGCATTTTATGAGCTCCATAGCCCTAAACTATCCCTACCTTCCTTCTGAATTAGCTTGAATGGGCTTTCATAGCTTCAACTAATTGAGCCCAGGCTAGGATAAGCATAAAGAGACCCAATGGAGACAATACAGAAAGGAAAAACAGATTATCTCCAAGGAGCTGAGGTTTTAGGGAGATCGAAGATGCCCTCATCATCCAGAGCATTACCACTCCAAATATGATCAACAGACCAGCAGTACAGTGTCACCTGGGGGCTTGGAAGAAGTGCAGAATCACAGGGTCTGCAATCCAGACCTACTGGATCAGAATCTGCTTTTAAACCAGATACCCTGGGTCAGTCATATGCACTGTTTGAGATGCACTGATACACCCCAGGTTGAAAAAAAATTAGTTGCCATTTTCTGGTTGTGTAACCTTGGGCGAGTTGCTTGGTTGCCCAGTGCCTTGGTTTCACAAATAGGGATGGTAAGTGCCCACTCTTAAGGGAGGCGTGAGAGTTTAATGGGTTAATATATGTGAAGTGTGCCTGAGACCTAGTGAGCCATATTTATCCACAATGATTTTTGCTCCATAAGAAAAGGGATTTTGTCTATTTTATTATTTTATTCACTGTTCCAATTCCTGCACCTAAGTCCAGCATGGTACTTTGCTGTCAGCCCTTTGTTTCAGTGTGTGCATCTTCAATCATCCAAATGGTCCACAAGAAAGGGTTCCTTGTCCTTGTTGTTAAATGTCTACAGCTCAAAAGGGCTGTTACTAGCAAAGGCCGGTGTCTTCAGATCAGTTGATTCACTTTTCATTTTTTTCTTTTCAGAAATTGTAGTCACTAACTTGATGTGGTCACTAACAATTGCTTTGCCTTATTTGGGATAAAAGATAACAAGGTCTCCCTAACCAATTTACAGAGACATGCCTTGAAAGAGCCAACAAACAGATTCTGAGCTATCAGGGCTCTAAGCAAGGAATTAATAGATGTTCTTCACTTTCCCCCAGTGCAACTGTTTTATGGGAAGATGCGGCAACTTTGTTTGCATATAATGATCAGCAACTCTGATCATAACTTTATCTGTTCCTACGAGAAAGAAAACTCTTGGGGTGCCCGGGTGGCTCAGTCTTGATTTCGGCTCAGGTCAGGATCTTATGGTTGGGCTCTGCACTGGGCATGGGATTCTCTCTGCGTGGGATTCTCCCTCCCTCTCCCTCTGCACTCCCACCTCAAAAATAATTGAATAAAGAAATAAATACAAGAACTAAACTGACACATTAAAAAAAAAAGAAGAAAAATCTTCACATGGCCTCTTCTGGAGCTTCAGAAATCTTCCTGGGCTTTTGCCATTAACTGTCTGGTTTCAGCCGCTAATCCCATGCTATCTCAAAGTGAATTTGATACATTGTCAAGCCATGTGGCTGAGTCTGCACGCTGTAAGGAAACACGCTGTGGGACAAGGCCAGGCCGACAGAAGGGCTTTGTAATGGACCAGCAGTGGATCGGCTGACTATTGGCGCCCCTCCTTCACGACACAGCTGCACCTGCGGGTCAGAAATTTATAGCGGCCACCCTGGACACACTGAGTGGAAGAGGCCACTGTGGGGTAGATACGGAGGAGGATAAAATGCTTCAAGGAAACATTTTGCTTGACCAAGGAAAGAGTGGCAAATTTTCCAACCCCAGATTGCTCATGTTGATTGAAGACTTTCAGAAATAAAATGCAAATTTCTTGATCACAGAGCATTCGTAACGGTTTCCAAGGAACTTAGCCATCAGAAGGCTAATCTTTCAAACAAGATTCAGTGAATCTATCACTATCAACTGCATTTGCCTTACCTGGTGACCCAGCTGGACTCTCAGACAATTGGGGAGAAGGCAACAAGGAGCCTTTCGTACCCAGAATGCTGGTTCTTCCTAAGCATCAGCTCAGCAGAGCTGAAAGTCCTTACCTTCTGACAACTACCTATGATTGGGGGAGTTCCCAGCCTGATCCCCCAAAGGTTAGGAATTCACATGCACTCAGTCAGCCTTTTAACCAATGGGCTGTCTTGTAGGGTCATGATGGGGTGGGGGTGGGGGGCGCTTATGCTCTGTGCTGGGATTCCAAGGTTGGGATAGCACGTCTGTCGCTTCCCTAAAGGGACCCTGTTCCTGCAGTAACCCTGCCTGACCCTCCCTCCACTCCCACATCCACTCACCTCCTACTCTCTAGGCAAGGGGGTTGACAGGAGCCCCCGATCCTTGGGAGCTTGTGACACACTGCCCCTCTCTGGGTGAGAAGAATGTGGTCAAAGCCCCACTCAAGGTAGCCTCTGTCTTGCCACATGCTCTGAGACTGGGCTCTTAGCAAACAGCTAATGAAGGGGTGGGCAGCGTGCATCCCCTTGGGAAGTTCTCATTACCCCAGCTGCTGGGAGTGCAGCGAACCCTGCTTCCTGGGGAGCCTGCCTCATGTGCATTCTCCTCTTTCATCCTACCTGCACCGGACCACCTCCACCCATGAGGTGTGGGTCCCAGGGCCCCCATGCTGGAATGGGGAGACGGTGCCGAGGAAGGTAGCGCAATGGACCAAAAAAAGCAAAAGGAAGTCCAATTAGGCCTCAGCACCAAACCGCTTTTCTCGGTACAGCTTTATCTGGAATAAAGTGGGCATTTCGATTTCTGCCCGACTCCCAGGCCCGTTTACAGTAGGTTTGGGCTCACAGTGGAGAAAAGGAGTAAAGAGGGCTCAAAGCCAAGTCATCAACTGACCTACTGACGGCTTTGTAATTTCCTTGGGACCCTGGTGCCCAGTGGGAAGAGCCTGTTTGACTTTCTGGTGAGGGGCTGGCCCAGATGACAGAGCCGCAGGCTGTCTGGGGGCCTCTGCCCAAGACAGCAGAATCAGATGAAATCTAAAAAGGGGCAAGTTGTGAGGCTCACTGGATCTCGGCCCCTCTGGGAAGAACTGGCTGAAAGTGGCTACAGGATCAAACGGTCTAGAAGAATGTGGTGCAGAGGCACCAAGACAAACTGATCCTATCGGCTTTGTGTCTGGAAAAAGCAGGCTGGGAAGAAAGAATCTCAGTCAAGCCCCCTGTGATGAGACCCGTGGGGAAACCATCACTCAAAGAGGTGTGAAAACTGAGAGCCTTGATTCCTAACTTGGACAGAATGTCCTGCCAACTCCCCTGGGAAAGGCATGTTTCACAGGTTGTAGCAGACTGTGTCCCCTGAGTTTATGCCAAGACCCTGTGACAATGGCCTTCAGGCTGAGGCACCTTCCACCTCCCTCTCTGGTCTCCCATTTGCCTCGATAATACTGGCATCCTTATCTGGACCTGCATTAAGGCCTGACCCCATCATCTGTAGAACAGGTGGCTGAGAATTTTTAGGGGCCTTGGAAAGGCTCCCTTTCTTCCCAAACTCTTTCTCATCTGCTCACTTGTGTCCCCAGCTCCTCTAACAAAGGATCCTACAATTAAAGGAGCTTAAATTGCAATCGTGGGTTACATCCTAAGGAAGGTGCACAGCACATTTCTGATACAGAAAGCCCTCCAGAATGCAGGTACTGATGGAGAGGAGCATAGAGAGGGTCCTGGCACAGCCAGAGGGCTGAGGAGGCTTCAGGGAGCATACAGCAAGGACACGGAAAGACCAGCCTGAGCTCAAGAGACACACTGTCGCCTTTCTACTTTCACTGCAGGACAGGCTGGGCCTCCTCCCAGTATTCTCCTCCCAGGTTACACCGATTTTAATCACAGAGGGTGTTACCTTCATTGAGTGCCCGAAGACCAAGATTTCTAAAACTTTTAGTGTGCAGTAGAATTAACTGGGGCTCTTGCTAAAATGAACATTCCCAGGCATCACCCCTGGGCTTCCGACTGGAGAAATCTAGGGAGGGCTTGGGAATGTGCACGATGAGGGAGTGCATCGTTCAGAAAATCCTGAGTCTGGAGGTCCCGGGACTCCACTTCGAGAAGCCTGCCTGCCTCACCCACTCATAGTAGAGAGGAGGGCACAGAGTTCAAGGAGATGTGGGAGAGGGGAGTCAACTGATGAGGAGACAGACCCTGGGCCTCAATCTCTCCTCTAGTCCAGGGCAGGGTCCAGAGCTTGAAAACTGAGACAATGCCTCTGTGTTTAATCCAGGGAAAACAAAATAACTGCAAAAACTAAGGAGTAAGCCCATCGCATGAGTGTTGTTTACAAAAACTCCAAAAGGCCCCTTTATTTTTTTTATTTTTTTTAAATATGAACTTTATTGTCAAATTGGTTTCTATACAACACCCCGTGCTCATCCCAACAGGTGCCCTCCTCATAGCATGTCTCAGAGCAAAAGAACACAGTTTTCAAGAAAGTTACTTTCTAAAGGGCAGACCATCTATAACGATTGATATAGGTCTCCCCACGTGGCTGACTCAAACTTGGAAAGTGGGGAGAATCTGAGTCAGAGAGACCTTCTTCCAATGATTACGCAGTGTTTCACGCCCTCCCTCCCTGCAGAATGTGTTCTCATTCATCTTGGTCATTATCTGCCACTCCTAGCTGACCGGAAGGTACATGGTGGCTGGGACTACATCTGTCTTCCTCACTTCCTAGAATCCTTCTTGGCCCGTTATACATCACGGTCACTTTGAACGAACAGATGAATGCAATAAACATCACACCATGGTGGTCAAGGCCTCCTCTAAAGGGAACCTGGTGCTGGGACCATGACATGGCCACATTCTGGAAGGCTGGGAAGAGAGGCCAGGGAGACACCTGCTCTACCCTGCCACCTCCCTTCACATGAAAGCAACAGGCCCCCAAGCCTGACTTCCCTGCGAAGTTCTGGCCTCGAAGTTATGTACTTTGAGCCTGCCGTGATTCATTCTATGGCCTCTGAGTTCTCAGTTTGGTATAGAATGAAGGCAGGAAGTCCCAAGACCTTAAGCAGAAGACGATTCTTCAGTCCACTGGAGTTGGGAGGGGCAGCCATTTAAAGTTTTGGTCCCTGGCATGTAGACCTCACTGATTTGCACTCAGGGAGGTGGGGGGCAGGGAGGGAGTGGGAATCCAGACAGCAGATGCCTCCCTGCCTCAGTTTGCTTAGGTAGCCTCCTGCACAGATCAACAGGATGGAAAAGGAGACCAGAAGAGGTTGGTGATATGAAGTACTCACAAGAGAAGATCCTTAAAGAAAATAAAGATGAGTCAACACTTTTGCTATAAATTCAACAATGAATATACTCAGTTCACTACCCCTTCTTTTTCAATGATGAGATGGTTTCCCAAGGAAAACCCTGTTAAGATGTAGCAGTGTGGCCACTATTTATAACTGGATCAGCGTTCTCAGGGAAGGCAACTGTAACCCCAGGGAGACACAGAGACTCTCTCTGTCTCTGCTCTCCGGAGTTGGCCGATTGCTTCACTTCCCCCTTGTGTCTCTAAGAGTTAGGCCAAAGGCAGTCTCTCTTGGGGCTCAGACAAAGCCATATATGTGAATAAGACCTCTGAGTGACCTACAGGGAGCAGCTAATGAGAAACGGAAAAGCTCCAGTTTTGTCTTTTTCGAGCCACTCCTCTTTTGCATCCACTGTAGGACAAATTCCTAAAAACAAAGCAAACAAAGCAAAAGAGGAAACAAACAAACAAAAAAACATACTAAATAGACTTCTATTAAACAGAGCAGTTGGAAAAGAAGGTTGCCTTCTGAAATGGAATCAGCTACAGAAGACAAAGACCATGTGTATATCCCCAAACAATGGTTAGGAAATACTGACGCTTAGGGCCTGGTAACTGCCCCCTCCAGTTACGACTCCGGATCAGGTCTATATATTTTCTTACTACCACCTTCCACTCCCTGTTGCCATTAATGAAAATTAATTAAAATGGCAGTTTACCCAAGAGCTTGGGTCACTCATTCATTCTTTCTTAAAAAAAAAAAAAAAAAAAAAAAATCAGCACCGAGCCCTTCTGTGTACCACGTACAGTGTCAGGTGTGAGGGTGCATTTAAGAAGAACCTGGCAGGGTCCCTGGAGTCAAGGTCCCTGGCCAGGTCTACCGTGCCAAACTTGGCTCTTAACCACTGCCCACCTCCAGCCCTCACCAGCCACAAACGTGCATCCAATTTCATCAAGTTATCTGCAAATTCCTTTTCTCCCTTATCTAGCTTTGCTTAGCCTGTTTCGTCTCTTGACATGGATGGCCCATAGCGACCATAGCCCTCCTCACCCTGTGGCCCAGTGGAATCCCGCGTCCTCTAGGTGACCTTCTCATTTCCTCCAAGAATGTATCCTGAGCTCTGTCCCTTACTCCCAAGCCAGCGTCACCCTCATGTATGGCCCACTGACATTCCCTTTTTATTAGCTCTGTCCATAATATCGATCAGATCTGTGCACATGTCGACCTGTTTCCTTCTCTGGATTGTGAGGCTGGGGCCCTGAGAGGGTGGGGATCACTCCACCCATCCCTCTCTTTAAGGAAAGTACAGCGATAACAGGCTCATAAGCAGGGGCTTGAAAGAGGTTTGTTTAAGTCTTCACTCTCTTCAACTCTTCCAAGACCATGGCAGTTGGGAGTGAGGGCAGGCACACTGAAGAAGTGTTTCAAGTGTAGTTTAAATTACACTCCCGTTGTCAATTTGTTCCCTTTGAGTATCTGGACCTGTTGACACTTTCAACATCATGATGTGTGCTTGCTTAATTAAGCAGTAGCACTAAACGTTTAGTAAATCTCATTCCTAATTATCTGTTCTCTGTCTCTGGAGAAAAAGGAATTATTTAATTTCTTCCACTGAAACTTGAAATATTGATTCCCTGTGGTTGTACTTACAGATCCAATTATTAAATTCCCTCTAACATTTTGGGATTAAATAGTCAGATAAGAAATTATAATTTCATCTTTGCCCCCAAATACTTTTAGGGTAACAGAGTTTTCCATTTGCTTTGTTCACTCCCCACATTTAAATCTTATTTATATCATCTTAAGTCAAATAGCAATTTGGCTTATTAAAATATGTTATTTGGGGGTCAGACTGAAATACTGATTAAATTGCAGGAGAACAGCCTTTGCAAATTGCTTCTATTATTAGCATTTTCACTGTTAATGCAGACGCCTCCATCTGAAAGTATGCAGATTCATTCTGGCTCAGAAGACCAGTCTTCTGAGTCTGTGGGTGGCAGAGCTGGGCTGAAAAGCCATCGAGGATAACTTTTTATGAGGTCTGGGGAATCAAAGCTGCTGTCCCTTAAGAGAAGAAGCCTAGGGGCGCCTGGGTAGCTTGGTCGGTTAAGCGTCCGACTTCGGCTCAGGTCATGATCTCACAGGTTGTGAGTTTGAGCCCTGCCTCGGGCTCTGTGCTGACAGCTCAGAGCCTGGAGCCTGTTTCGGATTCTGCATCTCCCTCTCTCTCTGCCCCTCCCCTGTTCATGCTCTGTCTCTCTCTGTCTCAAAAATAAACGTTAAAAAAAAAAATTAAAAAAAAAAAAAAAAAGAGAAGAAGCCTAAAATGAATGGCCACCTCACTGTCGCAAGCCTTGGAAATTCATGCCCACCGGTGTGAAGGGCCTTTGCAGGCTGATCCCGCAAACCGGCTGATCTCAAAGCTCAGTCACCGTGAAGGACATACGGCACCCAGGTCTGCACCAGGGACTGCCCTTGACAGGAAGCCCCACAGACAGACCTTGGGCTTCATCTTGGAAATTCCCCTGTAGGCACCTGAAGAAAATCAGGCTTAGGAGCTAGTCCAGCCTCTCATCCCTGCTCAGGGCCATTCTCATGTCAGGAACTCTACCGTGTCTACATGTCCTGGGAGGGACCATACCAAATCAGCATGCAGGGAGGGCAAGTCAGGGGGCCACAGGGACATCAAGCTGGATGGAAAAGGCACAATGGCAGGGAGACTCTCAAAGTTTGGGAAGCAGAGGCAGCCTTGGGAAGCAGGGAGGTCAAAGGATTACTAAATAGAGCAAGGATGAAACACAAGTGCCTAGATGCAGGGACACAGGATAGAGGGGGTAAAGGGCATGTGGAGGGGCTATAGGGACCCTAACATCCCAGTAATGGGAAGACAGTGGACTTCGTTTATGAACTGTATGCCTGATGCACACAGCGAGTGACCAGTTAACACTGAGCATGGAGAACAAACACAGGGTCGGGTACTTCTGTGCATCGACAGGGACAGAATAAAGTGAACTTCTTCAGAAAGTATCATTATTTGAAAAAAAAACAAAAACAAAAACAACAATATCACAACTAGCCACATGTTACTCTGCATTGATTTTTGTCCCCTAAACTATCAAATCTTCACCTCATTTCAAAAGTGATTTTGGAATTTCCACTAAAAAGAATAGCTTGTCTCAGTCTCTAGGGATGTATTATGCTCTCCGTTTTTAGGACAGAAATATTCATATTAAACTGATGGGCCCGACTCCTTAAAAAGCAAAATTATCAGTTATTTCTTTTGACCTAAGGGCATTGAGAATCAAGAATGCTGGAAAATCTCTGCACTGGTGTATCTAGTCAGAAAACTCTGAACACCCCAATAAATCACCCCCTTCGAGAAACACCTCACTGGGCCTCTTCATCTCCCTCCTGGGAATTACCCCCAAACCTCTGATCATACTCCTTTATTTCCATCCTGATTGCCTTGTTCTGTCGACTGCACCCTTCCTACATCTGCACATGACTCCTGGGTACAGGGCCCTCGGGACTCCACCCCTTGCTGTCCCTGGGGTCAGGTAGGACCTAACGCTGCTATTGACCTTGTTGTATCCTACCTACTCATGAAGAATGAGAGAGAAGATACTACCTAGAGATGACTGTTATTGGAGCGGAAGATACAAGGTTCACTGGGCCCCTGGGGATCAAGATGAATGCACTGGTCCCCACCTAGGACCCTGTGCTCCTCTGGATTTCCCACAGACTGACCTTCTGGCCTCCTGACAAAGAGCTGCTGTGCCTTCATCCTGTGATGCTGCCCTTCTACTAAGAACATTTTGCCTTTCCCAGGTGGCCAACGGGCTGGCCTGGAGGAGCCTGGACCAACAACACCAAGCCAAGCTAGCTCCTTCCCTTGCCCCAAATGTTGGTGTTTTCTGGAGCTCTACCCCCACCCCTGCCTTTTGGGATGCTCATCTACCCCCACGGTTACAGCTTCCTGACTCAATGCCACTTGCCGGATCAGATAGGAG
Source organism: Neofelis nebulosa (assembly GCF_028018385.1). NCBI lineage: Eukaryota > Metazoa > Chordata > Mammalia > Carnivora > Felidae > Neofelis > Neofelis nebulosa. The sequence continues at coordinate 51,544,537 of NC_080794.1, forward strand.
CTTCGGCTCCACATGCCTGTGTCCCTAGCGGGCATCGGTGCAGGGTGGCCTCCAGACATCTGGCTCTCCATCCTGAACGTCCCCCGTGGAGTAGCTGCGGGCACCACCCTGCTCATACTACTGAGTTAGACCTCTGGGGGCCGGCCACAAGCGCTCTCTTGCCCATACCCAGTCGATTACTAGAGACTTCTCTTCTGACCTCTTCATGACCCTCCATTCCTACTGCCGAATGTAGTAGGGACCCATGCCCTGAGCAGCCAACACAGGGATCTGTCAGAAGATTTAAATGCTTCGTGGGTTTTCCAAGGCCTAAAGCAGAGGACACCCCTGCCCCCGCCCCCAAAACCGCCCAATGATAAAATCACCTAGGCTTCCTGTTAAATCTTCAAATTCCAATCCAGGCCTAGTAGACTGGAATCCCCTGGGCAGGTGCTTGGGAATCTTCATGTTAACAATGGCCCCGGTGATTCTAATCGTTAGGCAAGGTTGAGAAGAATAGCCTACAAAATCAAGTGCAAATTCTCTAATATTCAGTACAAACCCCTCCACCATCAGCACTGCCTGCCTCCCCTAGTTATTCCAAGGTTATCACCCCTACTCCGTCTCAGACTCCAGCTGTCCTGACCCACTGTTACAGGGTGCCCACACACTGAGATGCCACTTCCTCCCACTTCCTGCCCTGTGGAAATGGCACTGCCTTCCCCCTCATCCTTAGAGGCTCTCCTATGTGTTGAAATTGTGCACACCTTGACCCTTGCACATACACTGTTACGTATCTGCCCCCCTTACAGACAGATCCACCCATGTTTCCCCAAGTTTCCAGCACAGCAGGATCCTGGCACAGAGCAGATGCTCAGTAAAATGCCCGCCGAGTGAAGGGATAAATGAGTTCACCCAACACCACTGAGCACCGTAGTCAATGTGTTATTTTCCGATGCAATTTGTTCGCTAAGCCCAGCAAAGCTTCCTCAGCTAAACTGATCACCTCTCTGGAGGCTGCCACTCATTTCCTTATCAGCTTTGCCTCTCTTCTCTAGTTTGAGTGGATCTTTCTGGAAATGAGGTTCCCAAAACGGACTGCTGTGGTCCCCATTAGTCTCACCAGAGCAGTACACACGACACAGCCGCCTTCCTCCCCAGGGACACCAGGCCAATTTGTACGTGGATGGAAATAACACCGGCTGTTCGCGCTGCCATATCACATTGCAGACACACACCTGATTCACTGCCACCATCACCAAGGTCCCTTCACGACAGCCTCTTAGCCTCCCGTTGACTCTCCAACTGCGCCTGTGATACGTCTTCCCCAGATGTGTTGCTCTGCCATTTTCCAAGTTGAATCTTATTCTGTTATTCCCTGCCTGTATTTCTTACCTCTCTGGATTCTTTTTTATTACGTTTCTACTCCTCGCTGACATTAGAAAACATTTCCCAATTTTGTGTTTTCTGTAAAATTCATTGGGGTGATGTGTGCTCCTTTTTCAATGTCATTGATTAAACAGTTAAATGAAATCAAACCTAACATTGACCCTCCTGGTTTCCACTGGAAACTTCTCCAGAGGGTTCAAGGACATGTGTCACTTAGGACTTTTTGATCCATTTTCTTTGCAGGAAAGGCTTCTTGCTCAGTAAGATGCTCATATAGCCCAAGCAACTAAGTAATCTGCACAACATTCTCTACCTTTTTTTCTCCCTCTGTGTCATAAAAATAACATCGATCATCTGGTATGACAATTTCTCTAAGATAAGCTGAGCACGATTCACAGGGCATCATCTACAGGGTCACGTTTTCAATTTTCATTATAGTTTTCAATTTCATATAGTGTTGTGCTTCAATTTTCATTATTTATCATATCGTGTTGTACCACACAGCACCAATAGCCCCGTAGTCAGGAGCCCCCTTCCACAATCTCACATGTATGCGATTTGCAGATAACCCTTAATTTATTACGTCCCCTGTCTTCAAAATCCCCATTTTCCATCATGTTTTAATAATATGCATAGTTAAAACATAAAATGGCAAGTTATGCTTTGCCCTAAATTAATACAACTTACATTTCTTAGCCAGCTTACAGAGAAGTCTCCAGGAAAAAAAAATAAAGCCATGAAAAATTCATATGTTAGTGCAGATTTTTTTCCAATAACTTGCTACTTGCTTTTTTTTGCCACATTTACCTGCTCAAGGACTTACCCCAAATTTGGGGAAACAAAATATAGAGAACAAAGTAAAGCCAATAACACCGCAGATATTGGGGTGAGTTGGTTATTTGGTTTGGGCTTGGGATTTTTTTTAAATTTTGTATGACATTTATAAAGCATTTTATGGGCATATAGATAATGAGCTGGACTTTATAAGGAGCCACCATCCCAGGGATGCAGCACGGATGTGTTGGCTTACACACAGTTCCCTGAACCCCCTGTGACTCCATTCCTTCTTCTCCCCTTCAAAAGATCAAATCAAAGCATAAGGGATATGGACTGACAGATGATAATACTTGATTCCACTATCATAGATGTAAACAATTTAAAGATGCTAGAGTTTGGGGCACCTGGGTGGCTCAGTCAGTTAAGCGTCTGACTTCGGCTCAGGTCATGATCTCACGGTTCGTGAGTTCAAGCCCCGCTTTGGGCTCTGTGCTGACAGCTCAGGGCCTGGAGCCTGCTTCAGATTCTGTGCCTCCCTCTCTATCTGCCCTCTTCCCCTCGCACTCTGTCTGTCTCTTTCTCTCTCTCTCACTCCCTCAAGAATAAATATATTTTTTTTAATTTTAAAAAGATGCTAGACTTTAATCGGCATTCATGAAAAGTCAGTTGTGGCACCACAGTAAAATCCATGAGCTACATTTATTCAACAGCTTGGCAAGTGAGTTTCACAGTAATAACCTCTTCAACCCGAAGACCTGCTGATCACATTTCTGTCCCTCTCCTCTTCAGAGAGAATATCTGACCTTTCTTAAGTGGTGACCATTCACAGGTAAGAAAGAACTCCAGCTAAGGAAAAGTGAGATGTCCTGGAGTGTAGGAAAGGTACCCGATGTTAGAGGCGTGGCCAGTGCCTTTGAGACAAGGATTCTGAGGCCCCTGCCACAGGTTGGGATAAAGTTGTCCTAGGCCCTAATCTCCTTACAATTTCAGTGTTTCAAAATGAAAGCTCTTTGAGTATCTGCCTGCCTGCCCGTTGGTAGTTTTCCTTTCTGAGCCACCTGTTTTACAGAACACGAACTTGCAGAAAACCGTACCCCGCTCTGATCACCCATTTCTCTAGCCCACCTTGCAGGCGCTACACTGAATCAGGAAGCCAGAAGCCACGAACTTGAGACAAGCTATGAGTTGCAACTCCTGCAAAGACCAGACCAGACTAGTCAGAGCCACAGTGGACCACAGCCCTGACCTTTCACCTTTTCCTATCTTTATAATGCTAAAAATCACACCCGGGGATGGAGGCGGAACAGGCAAATAACACTTACTATGTGTGAAGGAGCATGTTCTGTTAACTGTGCCTGCGTATTTCCCCACCTTTACATGTTTAGACATTGCTCCTTTCCTGCCTCAGCCCCTCCAAACACTTTCCGCAACCACTGTTCAGGGAGCAGCCCGGTATCCTTCTCACGAAGGCTGTCTCCCTCACGCCCGGACATGAGCTTGCAGTAATGCTATCCATGCCACCTTTGGCCTCATGTCTGTTTCTACCTGGGAGTCAGAGAACCCTGAAGTCAGTAACACCTTGATTTAAAAAAAAAAAAAAAGTAGGAAAGTAGGTTTTAAAACTTTAGGCTATCTCTGACAAGTTTCTAGATGGTTTTATTATTATTATTATCATCATCATCATTTTTAACACTTTATTTTTTGGGGGGCAGTTTTAGGTTCAGAGCAAAATTGAGGGGAGGGTACAGAGATTTTCCAGACCCCCCCAGCCCTTACACATGCATAGCCTCCCCCACTGTCAATGCGCCCCCACCCACCAGAGGAGTACATTTGTTACAATACATGAGCCTACAATTACACATCAAAACCACCCAGTCTATTGTTTACCTTAGGGTTCACTCTTGGTACGGTACATTCTATGGGTTTGGATAAATTAATAATGACACGTATCCACCATTATAGTACCATCCAGAATGTTTTCATTGCTATAAAAATCCTCTGTGCTATACTTATTCATCCCTCCCCCCCAACCCCTGGCAACCATTAATCTTTCCACTATCTCCATACTTTTGCCTTCTCCTGGAATGCCATATGGTTAGAATCATAGAGTATGTAGCTTTTCATTCACTGGGTAACATGCATTTAAGGTTCCTCCAGGTCTTCGTGGCTTGATAGCTCATTTCTTGAGATTGGGTTTTTAAAAGCATTCTAAGAAACTTAAAAAGGAAAAGGTAAATTACTAAGACACATTGTCAGGCCAAACCCAATTGCTTTTCTGATAGGCTTACTAGTAGGGATCACAAAAAAGTCATGGATACCTCAAAGCTAGATTGTAGCTTTGTCAGTAGACCAACTGACAATCACTAGCAGGGTCCATGTGGGCTAGATGGGAAAACATGGTCAAGGTAAAAGCCAAAATGGTCAAAGTAAAACTCCCAGAACTGTCAACAAAAAGAGTACAGGTAGATGACTCACTACGGGCCAACGCAATAAAGTCAGCAAAACCAAATGAGATATCAACTTGCAGACGTCCTTGAGAAGTAACTGAAAAAGTCTATATCTGAAAAAATAAGATAACTTATTATGTTGCCAAATACAAGTCAACAACCTTTCTATAAATCAGCAATAACCAATTTAAAAGAGGTGTGTGTGTGCACATAGGGAGAAGGGGTAGATCCCACTTAGAAGCATGCAATACCTAGAAATAAACATAATAAAAAATGTTCAAGACTCATATTAAGACATCTTTACTGAATGATTAAAAATATCAGCCGGCATGCATGAAGGAACACAGCAGGTCCCTGGATAGGAACATTTAAAATCATAAAGACATATAAGATGTATATACCCACACCAAAGTAATTTATAAAGTCAATTAAACCCCAATAAAATCAAACCCCAACATAATTTCTACAAAACTAAGGAAGAGCAGCTGAAGAAAAAATGAAATGAGACTAGGCAAGACATTTATTTTAAAACTAATGAGACTTGCCCTATTCTCTAATAATTAAAATCGTGCTATATTGGTGAGGTATGGAGTTTACATTTAAATGTAGGAATTTAACTCATGAAAATGTAACATTTCAAAACAGGGAAATTTTATCTGTTCAGTAGATGACGTAGGGACAACAGGATAGCCATTCTGAAACAAAAAGGAAGTTAACTATTCCACACCATATATAAAAATGGATTCCAAAGAGAGAGAGTAAAATTTTCTTTTAATCCTTTAAAAACATTAAAGGAAAACAGAAAATACCTTTATAAGCTTGAGGTGGGAAAAAGCTTCCTAGATAATATATGAAGCCAAGGTACTATGTGTAATTTATTGAATAAATTACATCTCAATAAAAAATACAACTGAAAGAGTTAAGTATCTGATTTCGGCCCAGGTCATGATCTCACGGTTTGTGAGTTTGAGCCCCGTGTCAGGCTTTGTGCTGGAGCCTGCTTCAGATTCTGTGTCTCCCTTTCTCTCTGCCCCTCCCCTGCTCATGCTCTGTCTCTCTCTCTCTCTTTCTCAAAAAAAATTTAAACATAAAAAAAAAAAATATGACTGAAAAAAGGAATACCATAAAGGGAAAAAATGGCAAATCTAACAACATAAATATCTGAAAATGTAAAATATCTATATGGTAAAGAAAAAAAAACAAACATAAACACAGTGTAAGGTCAAATAACAAACTGGAAGAAAATTTTGCACCATTATAGCAGCTAAAAGAATTAATGCTCAGAAAAAAAAAATATATATATATGTGTATATATATATATATATATATGAAAAAAATGGCAACCAATTAAAAAACAGGCAAAGGTTATGGACAGGCAATTGACAGAGAAATTGTTTTAAACAGTCAATAAACATATGACAAGATTTCAACCTCACTACCTCACTAATAATTGAATACAATAATTGAAATTAAATTGTATTGAATATAATAATCAAAATTAAAAAACAAGGAAATATTATTTTTCCCATCATAGTGATAAATAATGAAAAAGATTAATAATATCCATTGTTAATGAGGCTTCAGGGAAATAGGCTCTATCATGCGATGATAGAGCAGAAATTTCCAAAATCTTTTTGGAGAGCATACGGGCATTGTCTATTAAAAATTTAAATATGCATAGCCTTAGGCCCAGCAATTCTCTTTCCAGGAATGTAACCAAACAGAAACACTTGAAAACATGCAGAAGGGTGTTCACCGAAGCACTTGCTGTGTCAATGAAAAACTGGAAGCTTCATAAGACCTCAGCACTAGGGGGATGATGGTGTGCAGTTTGGCGTTGTCTGGCTATGTGATATCGATCACAAAAAAGTGTAAGTAATATCATCAACAATGCTTGTACAGCATGAAGTGTAGTGTTGTTAGAATACATACGTGTTGGTGGGCACTGAGTGCCCACCGAAGACGGACTTGAAAGATGTAAAGCACGGACTGACAATGATTACTTCTGGGGATGGCAGTGAAACTGGGGATATTAAGATGTGAGATAGATCTCTGTGGGCTAGCATACACAAAGAAGTCCTTTGTGATGGAAGAGGAAGGATGGACAAGGGCCTCAAATATGACATATGATTGGAATGGGCCAAGGGAAAGAGAAGTGACTTCTCCAGAGAAGGTGCCATCATCAAGTCATGCCTACCTCAAAGTCATCCATGGCAAGAAGTGCTATCAAAAAGCATTTCATTGATTCATCAAGTACTTATTAGGCATCAGCTGTATACCAGGCACTCATAATCATCATCATAAAGTCATCATCTCTGAAAAGTCTATATTACATAGACCAATCCGCGGGGAAAAGGCATTTTCAATGCTGGTGGGTATATGAATTCATTAACTACTCTAGAGGTCAAGTCACCTCCTTAAATTGTATCAATCTAAATGGTACCAATCGTTAAACTGAGTATTCCTTTGGACCCAGCAATCTTATTTCCAAGACTTTATTCAAAAGGCAGGAACATTTGTGGAGATTTACCAACCGTAATTTTGAACAACTTAACTGTCCAATAACAGTAACTGAAAAGATAAACTGTAGTACATCCGCATCATGGAATACTATCCTGCCGTTAAAATTATGTGATGGGAGCATAACTAACAACACGGGAAAATGTGCACACTAAGCCAGTCAGAAAATACTTATGGTATGAGTGGAATTAGGTTTTTAATTTTTATTTGCATAAAAATGACTATACGGATTTACACTGAAATGTTAAGTTATGCCTGGGTGGAGATATTACAAGTCGTTTTTATCTTCTTTAAACCCTGAAACCTATTTCTTCACGTTCTTCATGTTTAGTAGTTCTCTAATTGAACTATATTATTTTTGCAATAGAAAACAACCAACATGTGGAAATCAGGGTAAAACCCTGTGACACTTGCTCTGTGCCAGGAACCATCCCCTCAATATACAGTATGAATCAACCTCCTTTTTCAACAGTGAGATGAGAAGACAGTATGCACCCACCTTTCTTTCTGGGAGTTCACAGTGAAACACAAGCAGTTTTATTCTCACATCGAGAGTATGCAAGGGGCGCCTGGGTGGCTCAGTTGGTTAAGCGTCCGACTTCGGCTCAGGTCATGATCTCACAGCTCGTGAGTTCGAGCCCTGCATCGGGCTCTGTGGTGACAGTTCAGAGCCTGGAGCCTGCTTGGGATTCTGTGCCTGCCTCTCTCTCTGCTCCTCCCCCCCTCATGTTCTGTCTCTCTCTCTCTCTCAAAAATAAATTAAACATTTAAAAAAAAAAGAGTATGCAAGAAGGAGAGTGCAATAGTCCATGGTCAAGGAAGGGCAGTGAGGAGGGGTAGTGTTGAAAACATTCCCAAGAAAATTTCCCCTCTCCTGGGAATGGCTTGAGAAGCCCATAGGAAGGAGGAGAGCAAAGTGAGTGTATTAGAAAAGAAAGAATATGGGGCCCAGTAGAGGAAAGGCACTTACTCCAAAACACTTCTGAGAATTCCTATTCAGTATTATAACACAAAAATATGTGCCCATTGTGTTTGTTTTGTTCTGGTTTTCCATACAACAATTACTAATGTGAGGTGAAGATTTAGGAAAACAAGGCCCCTGGAAATGAGCGAGGGAAAGGGCCTGGGGAAAGGCGCCCCAGGAGGCTGGAGCCACGGGCCTGTCCCCCGCCTTGCCCAGGAAGGACAGAGAGCCAAGCTTCCGCACACTCCCCCCAGCCTGGGGCGGACATGTTCCAACCTAAACAAGCCAGTCTGCTTTCAGGTCATGTATTTGGAACTACCTTTCCTTAACCCTCCTGATGTAGTCCCCTTGAAGCCTGTGTGGAATATTCTAGAAGGCATGGTCATCACTTCCTAAGGTTCCTAATCTTCCTGTCAGAAAACCACAGTCCTGCTCAGAGGCTGAGGCAGTGTGAGGAGCAGGAGGCTCTGAGGCGGAGCAGACACAGTAAGGGAGGCCCAGCTCTGCTGTGAGATTAGAATCACTTCCAGGTGAGCCGTCAGAGGGTGTGTGGGTCGGCGGGGGGGGGGGTGAGCATGAGACAGACAGAGAGACAGAGGAAAGAGAAACAAGAAAAGAGTAAGGGAAGGGAAGGAGAGGGACGAGGGGAAGAACCAGAAACGGGAAGAACAGGAAATTGAAAGGGAAGGAGAGGAAGAAGAGAGAGGAGGTTCTGAGAAGAGAGCGGGAAGGGGAGGAAGGGAGGGAAGGGAAGACAAGGGGGAGGTGGGGGAGAAGAAGAAGGGGGAAAAGGTGTGTATTTTCAGTGAAACCTTAAGAACTACCTCAGGTTTGGGGCGCAGGTACCTAAACGAACATTCTAGAAGGAACCCAGCTTCCCTCACTGAGGGTAGATTCGCATTAAATAATGAACGAGATGATTGCACTTGAATGTAGGAAATCTTTACATCCTTTCTGATTGGCACAGAGTCGTTCCTAACAAGAGCTGTAACGTACAGTTCCAGAATACACTGTGACATAAAAATAAAAAGGATGTGTGTGAGACTTTATGTTTCGGAGCCAAGTGGATATTCAGAGTGGATTCCCTCCTCAGCCTTTGGTCATCTGATGTATTTTTCTGTTTTCTGTGCCAAAAGATATATTTATACTAATAGTCATTTGTTTTCTTGAATGAATATGCTTAGGGAGAAAATGTGCACATTTCAGATAATACATCATTCTGTGCTTAAGAACATTATAATGAGCAAACTCCAAAGGCAAATAAAGTTGTACTAAACACTATCTACATAAATTATCTACTTTAACATGTCCCTTATGCATATAGGATATTAAAAATACCCTTTCTCCTTCCATCAAAAAAAAAACCTTTTTACAACTGAGTTGTATCCCTTTTAAAAAGCTTATCAAAACAGCATCACTAATGCCTTTAACATTATATTACATGTATATAATAAAATTAGATTCTTTCCCACACTTGGGACCATCAGCTTTACTTTGTGATCCTCTTTATCCTGTACCAGACCAAATTCAAGTTAGAAGCAATCAAAAATGCAATAGTCAGCACCCAAAAGCAAGTCTTATTAAAACTGTAGAACATTTGTGATTTAAAAACATGATAACCCTCAAATATGGCACTTGGTAGTCGAGATGTTCCAGGACACAACCCATGCCTCCTATCTTTCTCCAGGAAGGGAGGGCCACCTCTGGTCCTTTGCGTGCTTTGGGATGAATTTCTCAGTGAGATGTTGCCTGTGGCTTGGATCACTTCTTCCGGGCAACAGATGAGAGCCACCAGCCTGCCCTGCTCTGAGGTCCGGAAACTGACATCAGGACCTCCCAATGCATGCTCCTCCCACAGATACCCAGCACCCTCTAGCCAAAGCAAGCAAGCCTGCACAGACCTGAGCTAGGGGCGTAGCACGCACATAACCAGTCCAATCTTTCAGACGTGAGGGTTTTACTCAGGGTTAGGTTGGGCAGCATGGGGCCAGGCACTGGCTCCTTTCTCTCCTTACTTCTATGTTAGCCACAGTGTCTAAGGAAAGGGCTACCCTCATCCCCACAGCCTGTTTCACACGGCCGTGGCCCACAGAGGCCACGAAGATGCATTCTAGCCCAACAGAGTCATCCGCGGGCCCCTATCTCGCTGACTGGAGCGAGGACCACAGACCTGAACCCCTTCTCTCCCCCGAAGAGTGAACATGCCCTTACCTCTCATCTCCGTCGCTGAGGAGCCATTGGACCAGGCGGTCCACTTATTTCTGTGCTTGCTGATTTCCTGGACTTTGCACACGTAATGCCCTTGATCCGCTGGCCGAAGGGTCAAAACAGAGAGTGTGTAGAGTGCCCCACGTCTCTCCTCGAGGAGGCACAGCCTCTGCCGGAAGGCACTGCGGCTATAATTCCCATAGTACTGCACCACCCGGAGCTTGGTCATCTTAACCATCAAGGCCTCCTGGGAGTTGGGGCGTGCAAAGAACCAGCGCACGGCCAGCAAGCTGTCCTTCCGTCTCTTCTGGGAGACATGGCAGAGAAGAGTGGCATTTTCCCCCTCCAGGTAGTCAACCACAGGCCCCGGGGACACGGTGACATTGAGGGCCCCACACACCTCTGCAGAGAAAAAAAGGAAAGAAGAAAATGGGCACAGGCCCTGCCTTTCCCCAGAAGGACGCACAGCGCGTCTTTTCTCCAGGAGCCATCTGCATGGCCAGAGGGGCAGGCCACCCTGATCCCGTCCACACTCACTCCTTTGTGGTGGATGGAAGGACTCCTTCAGGAGCATGGCAGGGACAGGGGGTTTCTGCGGGCTCCCATGTCCTCACCCCTGAGACATCCCATTCACAGGAGATGCTACTGACCATCTGGCCCAGACATAGTTTAAAAACATTTTGAATTAGCTGCTGACATTTAAAATCCAGGAAACTGGGGCGCCTGGGTGGCTCAGTGGGCTAAGCATCCAACTTCGGCTCAGATCGTGATCTCCTGGTTCGTGGGTTTGAGCCCTGCATCGGGCTCTGCACTGACAGTGTGGAGCCTGCTTGGGACTCTCTGTCTCCCTCTCTCTCTCTTTGCCCCTCCCACGTGCTCTTGCTCTATCTCTCAAAATAAATTAACTTTTTTAAAAAGTTAAAAAAAAAAAAAAAAAAAGATCTGGGTTTGGGAAATCTCTTAAAAATGTCCAGCCACATCCTATCCACCAGCCTGCCTCCCAGGGTCCACTTTGATCAGTTTCGTCCCGACCTGCCTGACCTGGCAATGCTGGGGGTCCAGGAGCTGGCCTTCCGAGCTCCTTGCCCTGTCTCAGCTTTTTCAACTGTAACCAAGGCAGAGCGTCAGTACTGGTCAGGTGGGCATTAAACCAGCACCGAGGAGCTGGAACAACAGAGGCTTCTTAGGTTCTTGCTCTAAGTCTTCAGTGGCTTTAGGATCCACAGCTTCAGAGCTGCAGTGCAGGGATAAAGAATGAATGAACCCAGGAACAGGGAGAGCTGGGAGAACCGCCCCACCCCCCAACAACCCAGAAGATGCTCCGAAATTCCAGACCTGGTCTACTACTTCCTGTCCTTTGTTTTCTTAGATCCACCCCAAGGGCTGCCCCTCGCTGGCTGCCGTTCTGCCCACCTTTGAGGGAGCCACCCCAACACCCACCCAGACCAGCCTGACCAGCAGAGCTCACAGAGGCCTTCCCCCAGGAGACGTGCTGCATGGGGATTACAGGGGCTCTGCAGTGTGGCCATCCTGCCCTGGGGCTCACGGATGGACTCGTCACCTGGCAGGCAGAGCCCAGAAAGGACGTTTTACACAGGATGCCCAGAACCTCCTTCCATCCAAGCAAGACTGTCTTCACACCGCATCCCCTGTCCTCAACCTGCACTGCCAAGGGCCCAACAGCAGCAAACGCTATTCCCTGCCCGCCCCATTGCACAAGCACGTGTCCCTGGGGGGTCATCTCCAGCCACAGCTTTCAGCCTCAAATGTCACCTCTGGTCACATGAAGGGGCTCGGGTCCTGATGTGAGGATCACCAGAAGCTTTGAACCCTGGCCAGGGCTGCAGGTATGCAAGGAGGAAGGACGAAAAAGATGAAGAAAGGGCTGAACCCCTCCACTGCGAGGAGCAAGGGGAGGAGGCCCTGTGTCTGCTGGGGCGGGAAGTTCTCACATAGAAAATATTCTTCACTGTAAAAATCCTGGCGATAAGCTAATCCTCCCATGTGGCTTCTGCTATCGAGTTCATAAACAGAATACCTTCCGAGGTATGACTGGGGGGTCAATTTCCTTTCATTTTCTTTCTCCTCTCTTAGAAGCCAGGGCCCCCCAGGACACTCCAGGACACTGCAAGATCCCTAACTCAATCACATCCACATAGTCCCTTTTGCCACATAAGGTAACATTCGCAGGTTCCAGGAATTAAGACACAGACATCTCTGGGGGCCATCATTCGGTGTTAACCCCATCGTGACCACCTTTTGTTACCTTAAAAAATAGGTGGGCATAAACTCACAAGAAAAAGGTTGGTGGCAGGTTGGACTCACCTTGTGGAAAAGAATGAGGACTTCTGTGTCTATAGCAGCAAAGGACAAAGCAGGCCCAGGGAGACACTTTGGGAATGAAGGGCATCAACAACCAAGGCAGGCGCACATTCTCTAGTCACAATCTCACTGTGACAGACATCACTCATGTAAGACAACAGAGGAGGAACTGCCCCCACCCCGTCTCCCCTGCACCTTGTCCATCTGCCCTGCACCTTGCCTGTGCAACATATTAAATTAGCCCAAGTCCTTCCTGACTGCAAAGGCTCTGTCTTTAGTCCCCACAGGGGCAGGGGCTCCCTGGCAAGCAGCCACACAGGCAGGACAGCAGGCTGACCCACTCCAACCTCTGTCCTGGGATTCGTCGCAGGCAGAGAGCGGCAGAGAGGCAGCAGCTGGCTTCCAGGATTGAAGCCCAGCTCCGCCCGCCTCCAAAGGCCCCCCACTGGAGTCAAGGAGAGCTGGGGAAGGCAGGAAATTGAAACAATATGGGTGGGATGAGAGAGCCCAGACCCCACACCCCAGTCTCCTCCTATTAACGCTGCGTGAAGGAGGGATTATTTATAGTGACTGAAACCAGGAGAATGTGCCAAATGTTCGGTCCCATGGGAGGCCAGATTCCATCCTGGAGGCAAACGAGTAACCCTTGCACTCCTGTGGCTCTGGCCAGGAGTCAGCAGCTCCCATCGAAGCCAATGGACTGAACCATCTGCCTAAACTGGCCCCTCCTCTTCTCTTTACCACACGTTAAAGCCCGAATCCCCACTCCTCAGGACTTGACGGTGTGTGACTGAAGGTCCTTGAAGATAGGACCTTCAAGGAGGTGATTAAGTTAAAATGAGCTGTTAGGGAGGACCTTAATCCAACACGCCCAGTGTCCTTATAAGAAGATGACTTTGGGCACGGATATGTGCACGCACGGAGGGCAGACCCCATGAGGAGGCAGGGAGAAGACAGCCATCTGCAAGCCAAACAGGGAGCCTCAGAAGAAACCAAACGTGCAACACCTTGATCTCAGACTTCAGGCCTCCAAGACTGTTTGTGCTGAAAGCCCCCCCAAGTCTGTGGCACTTGGTTACGACAGTCGTAGCAAATCAATACACAGGAAGGCTCACTTTGGCCCTACGTGTGCCACCAACCCAGATATTTACACCCACTTTCAACTCAAGGGTATGGGCGGTGCGTGACTGAAACTCAGGCCCAAAGGCCCCTCAGGGCCTTAAAGCGTTGCTAGAGGTCACAGGCTCTCAGGGGTCCCCCAGCCTGTGATGAGCCTTCTCTGAAAGCCAGGTGTTCACAATAACACCCTCTGCTTGGCACTGGAAATGGCTAGATTAAACCCAACGAACACGGCTCGCGTGCAGGCATGGGGAGAGATGGGAGAAAAACGCAGGCAGAGGCCCCCAGTGCCCAGCAGACATCAGCTGCACTGGGTATTTAGTTAAATACCAGAAAAGAAAGCACCGTGTAATGTCCACCTCACCGTGGTGGCCAGGCCCCGTATGGCTCAGCAGAGAGAGCAGCAGTGGGAGTCAGGACAGGGGGAAACAAGGGCAAGCCCAACAGATGGAGCCAGGCTGACCAGAAGGAGAGTCCAGGCCTGCCCCTTCCGGGGCTCGGGCTGGATGGCAGAGAATACACCCCCTGTAGGGCAGAGGGGCCAGCCAAGCAAGCAAAGGCCAAGCCAGCTACCGGACAGGGGACGGTGGGTATCACCCTCCTACCCCAGGAACGCAAGGGAGCAGCCCCGGGCGAGGCAGAGTCTCTCCTCTCCTGGCCTAGGAGGGAGAATTGTCAAAAAGTCATTCCAGCCCAGAGAAGAGCTGTTTCTTTTTCTTTTTTTTTTTTACTCTTAATTTTAATTAATTAATTAATTTATTTATATTTAAATCCAAGTTAGTTAACATACAGTGTAATAATGCTTTCAGGAATAGAATTTAGTGATTCATCACTTACATACAACACCCAGTGCTCATCCCAACAAATGCCCTCCTTAATGCCCTTCACCCATTTAGCCCATCCCCTCCCAACACCCCGCCAGCAACCCTCAGTTTGCTCTCTGTATGTTAAGAGTCTAGAAGAGCTGAATTTCTTGCTCTGTGACCCCTGCATTGCAGGGAACTAAGCGGGGAGGTAGACTGCTCAACCCTCTGCCCCGGGCACCTCTCCCCTTTCCTCCAGCTTACATCCCAGCCTATGCTTTGTGCACTTAATCGGTCAACAAATACTTGCTGAGCAACAGCCACATCCCAGGCCATGTACAAGGAAGACAGCTTTCCTAAACTCATGGAGCTGAGAGTCCAGTGGGCAAGGTGGCCCGTCATCGGGAAAAAGACACAGGAGTATTTAACTGCAAATAGTGTCACATGCTACAGAGAAAAGGTGCGGGGCTTTAAAAAATCAGGGCAAGATCCTAATCTAGTCTGTGGGGTCAGAGAAGAAGGAGACTCTGGGGAGGTGACTGTGAGCTAAAGGCTCAGTTGGAGTTCATGACATAAAATTCAGGAGAACAGCAAAGAGTGATCTTCCTGGGAGAGAGAAGGTTCCACCTGTGCAAAGACCCTTAGGCAGGAGGAACCTGGTGCAGCCTGGAAACAGAAAGAACAGTGTCCTCTGGTGATGTGCACCACATAGTGGCCCACAAAGCCACCCGTGCCTGCTGGTGGATCTCAGGAGGGTACTTTCTACCCCAGTAAGGGTCCCCCAAGGCCAGTTCTTACAGGAGGAATATGACAACACAGGCAGAGAAGAAACTGACCCAGACAGAGAGAGCAACAGGATTCTGGCCACAGGGAACCCTATTCTTTCAACAAGCACATGCCTCACTACTTGGGAGCCCTGGTGCCCCATGTGGGCTGGGCACTGGGGTACTCATGGCCCAGACCTTCCCAGTGGCTTGGTGGGGCTGGGCAGAGAGCCAGAGGTTGGCCCTGAACAAAGCCAGGCTAGAAACCTGGTGCTATTAGGTGTGAGACCCTCAGAGCCTGTGTCTTCATCTGAAAAACTGAAAGATGATGCCTCACGAGGTTAAGTGTGGGCTCCAATGAGAAAACACCTTTAAAATACGGGTATTAGTTTGTATGCTCTGAGAGCTGGGCAGCTGAGGTCTACAGAAAGTGACATACACGCCCATCGTCGAGCAGGGTGGGCTTCCTGAGTGTATGATCTGCATCATACAGGGCCCTACATTTGAAGGGGCACCCCACTTGGCTCAATCTCTGCTGTCACTCTCTTGACATTTTTGAATAAGGGACCCCACATCTTCATTTTGCACTTGATTCCGCAAATGATGTGGCTGATTCTGACTATAGGCACACATCAAATTCCTGTGATTAGGATTTACGGGGTCTCACCCTGTTGTTCCCGTTTGCATAATGTCATGAGAAGGACTAACACAGCTCTGAAAACAGCTTAAAAGAACATCTTTGTACCAAATGGTATATAACCTACTCACCTCGTACAAAGCCCCTGCCCCTCCCTCCAGCACTCGTCATGAAGGGGAGGAGGGAAACTTCCAGCTGCAGGGGAGTGTAGGTAGGACTTCTAACAGAAACAAGGCACCCACCTTGCTTGGGACACAGAGGTGGGTATGGCCACCGGGATGTGCCAGTGGCTCTGTGTCCCATTCTCTTTCTCTGTCCTGAAGAAACTGCTCCCTCTCACTCCAAGAATTCCTCACTGCTGCCCTGAATTTTATGGCATTAACTCCAACTCAGCCTTCAGCTCATAGTCACCTCCCCAGGGTCTCTTTTTTCCCTGACCCCACTCAGCCAGAAGTTACTACGTTTATGAAGAATGCAAATAGTGGGTACCAATCAGCAACAAAAAATCTCATTTTTATTAAAAAGATAGTCTTGGGGCACCTGGGTGGCTCAGTCGGTTGAGCGTCCGACTTCAGCTCAGGTCATGATCTCACAGTCCCTGAGTTCCAGCCCCGCATCGGGCTCTGTGCTGACAGCTCAGAGCCTGGAGCCTGCTTCATATTCTGTGTCTCCCTCTCTGTCTGCCCCTCTCCTGCTCACGCTCTGTCTCCCTCTGTCTCAAAAATAAATTAAATAAATAAATAAAATTAAAAAACATTAAAAAGATAGTCTGAATTTCAAATAAATCTCTGAAAGAAACACAATTGTATTACTTAAAAACCCATGGCACTAGGAGCCTGTGTTTATCAAGCACCAAGCAGAGATGTTACCAGACCTAGCCTATGGGGTGCTGCATTCACATTAGGCCATGACCTGAAAATAGCTTTCATCCAGGACAAAAACTGACATTGACCAATGATAGAGGCTAACAACGGCTGGGTGTGAACTCTATGCCTAGCACTGTTCTAAGCCCTTTAGATGTATTTAGTCAATTGATACTCAAGCTATGTTTTTTTTTCAATGTTTATTTATTTTTGAGAGAGAGACTGAGTACTTGTGAGCAGGGGAGACAGGGAGAGGCAGACAGAGTGGGAGACAGACGATCCGAAGCAGACTCCATGCATGACCGCAGAGAGAGCCCGACGCGCGGGGCTCAAACCCACCAACCGGGAGAACATGACCTGAGCCGAAGTCGGACGCTTAACCCACTGAGCCACCCGGGCGCCCCATCCTGGAACTGTTTATCCCCAATTTACTGAGAAGAGGGCTGACACACAGAGAAGCTAAGCCCATTGCTCAAGCTCACATAAACATGGCAGAGCTGGCATCTGAGTGCAAGCCATCTGGCTTCAAAGGCAGCTCTCAACCACCACTCTGGACCACAGCTTGGCTTTTGGTAAATATTTTACCCTTTGGTTTCCTTTCCTATAAAATGAGGGTGGGACCAGGTAACCGCTAAGGCCCCACTCTGCCCCCAAATCAAGAAGCAGAAAAGTGCAGTGGTTAAGAGTCCAGACCAATGTATAAAGCCTCCCCGGGCACCGTGGCGAGGAGTCATGGGTGAAACGCTCAGTGGAGTGGGTGGCACATGGTGAGTCCTCCCTGAAGCAGGGCTGTCTGATTACCTCTGGCATGGCCTCGGGCACAGCCAGGGCAGACTCTAAAGGATCCCCAGTTGCAGCTCTCAAGTCTCCTGAAAACATGAGAATGTCCTTGACCCCCCAAAACTCTCTCTCTGAGGGCACCTTCCTTGATAGCACCTGTGATTATTAGGAAGGTGGTCAGGGAGCCTGGGGCCCCTTGCATCCTGTTGGCTGCTGCCTACTCCACACAGGCCACCACAACTGGCCTGGCCCAACCACCCCAGTCAAACTTGCAGTCACGGTCGGCCAAGGCAGGGACAGGTACAAGAGCATTTCCTTCCCACTGCACCGATTTCAGATTCAGCAGAAACCCCACTGCACTGGTAGCCAGGGAACAATGGGTGAATTTCTTCCCACTGTGATCCAAGTCTCTCCTCTTCAGACTCTGATCCACACTGGCTCAAATGCCAGCTCCACCACTCGGTAGCTGGGTCACCCTTGGAAAATCACTTAACTCAGAGCATCAGCTTCCTTATTCACAAAACAAAGCTTAGATGGTAGGAGTTCAGTCTAGGGCCAGGCTCCCTGGGTTCGAATCCCTGCTCCACAACTTACAAGCTTATGAACTTAAGGCAAGTCGACTGGTGGGCCTGTGCCTCAGTTTTCTCGCCTATAAAATGGGGATAACAGGGGCGCCTGGGTGGCGCAGTCGGTTAAGCGTCCGACTTCAGCCAGGTCACGATCTCGCGGTCCGTGAGTTCGAGCCCCGCGTCAGGCTCTGGGCTGACGGCTCGGAGCCTGGAGCCTGTTTCCGATTCTGTGTCTCCCTCTCTCTGCCCCTCCCCCGTTCATGCTCTGTCTCTCTCTGTCCCAAAAATAAATAAAATAAAATAAAAAAAATAAAATAAAATAAAATAAAATAAAATGGGGATAACAGCGCCTCCCCCAGAGGTCACAAACGGAGTTGATGTTTGCAAGGCACCTGGATATATAACCTTTGCTCCTGTCATGATTACTTTGAAAGGCTGTTGCGATTACATGACCTACTGTGTAACACTACACAGGAAATGTAAGAGCCATTGACATACTCATTATTAACTATTATTCTAGCCACAGGGCCTTTGCAGCCCTGAGGCAGGGGGGCAGGGCTCGGGGGAATAAAGAGAGACACTTTTTCAGCAACTCAGAAGTGAGGGCAGCCACCCCAAGAGAAAGCCAGCAGCGCAGGTAGGGGCCGTGCTAAAGCAGGGTGCGCCGGTAGAGGGTCCCACTTCTTCCAGGCGTGGACACCCTGTCTCAGCGGGCCTGGTCTCCAGGACCGCCCACGGACAAGTCCCGGGTTGGGTTGCCGGGGCACAGCCAGCCCCTCGCGCTGGGTCTGAGCAGCTCTCCGCAGAGGCAAAGGGAAGTTGCGGCCAGACTAACGTGCCCACAGTCGTTGGTCCCGAGTGTCGTGGAGAAAGAAAGAAAACAGAGCAACAACTAGGGCCGGCGGCGCGTCCCTTCAAGCTTTGCCCTCTAAGGCCTGGCCCCGCTGGGGCGCAGGGGCTGCTCCGAGTGTCCGCGGGGCCCCGGGGCCCAGCGGAGGCGGGAAGGGGGCCCCGGCACCGCGGCCGCGGGGAGCCGGGGAGGCGCCGCCGCGCTCCGCCGAACTGGCGCGGCCACCGGGACGCGCGGAGCCCCGGCCCGCCGGCGCGGACGGGGAGGGGGCGGCCCGGAGGCGGCAGGGCCTCCCCGCCAGGCCGGGCCCCGAGCCCCGAGCCCCGAGCCCCGGCCTCCCCCGCGCGGGCTGCCCTCGCCCCACCCGCGCGCCCGGCCCCGCCGCGCTTACCCGGGGCCGGAGCCCGCGCCAGCAGCACGGCCGCCGCCAGCGCCAGGAGCCGCATCTCCCCGCCGCCGCCCGGCGCTGTGACGCCCGAGCAGCGCCGCCGCCCGCCCGGCCCCGCCGCCAGCCCGCCCCGTGCCGCGCCCGCCCCCCGGCCGGGGCCCCGGCCCCGGCCTGGCCCGCCCCTCCCGCGGCCCGCCCGCGCTGGCCCCGGGGGCTGCTGGGTGCCGCGTGCCGCACAGGGCAAGGGTGGTGGGGGGCGGGGACCCCGCGATCGGTTCGCTCAGCGACCTGTGAGCGGCTCACGTCGCCACCCCCATTTCACAGATGGGAAAACTGAGGTTCTGAGAGGGGATCGCGGGACACCGGGAGTGCACGACCGCAGTGAGATTCACGGTCTTTTTGCTTCACAGAGGGTCATTGCTAGGGGGAAGGCCGCTTGGAGTTTGGGGCTGTTGGGGTGAGGGGGAACCACAGTGGGACCTGAGGCTAACCCGCTGCCCGGCAGAGCCCTGCCGTTTCTCCACAGGGAACTTTGTGAGCCAAGGAGCAGCTGAGGGAGAAAAAGCCCTCTCTGCCTGACCTGAACTGGGTACGGGGGATGTCAGGGGTGAGCTGGAAAATCTTGGAAAACTGGGAGGGTCCACAGAGACAAGTTCAGTGTGTGTGGATTCCATTAACACCAAGGATCACTCAGGGTGCCCTCAGCCACAGCTTGGGCTAGGTACTTTGCACCACGTTACTGAATCCTGGCACTGTGAGACCCTGGGACAGTTCCTTAATTCCCCCCGTACCTCAGTTTGCTCCATCTGTACAATGGGGAAGTAGGCACATCCATCATGGGGTGTTTAAGATTGAGACAGTTCCAGTGAATGCATGGACCCTGGGCCTATGAATGTCAGCTATCATTACGATTATATTATAAATAAGGAAGGGGAAGCAGGAACACGAAGGGGCTGACTGGGTCACACAGTGAGGGAGTGAGCCAAAGCCACTCATCCCAGGTCACTTTGAGCCAATACTGGCCTCTTCACCATGTTTCTAAACTTGGAGCCCGACTGATGTGACAGTCCAGGATCTCTAGAGCAAGAACAGTATATGTTAGCGATGTTCGTGTGTGTCTGTCAGGAGAGGTCTTTGTGGGGAAAAGGTGGGTCCTGCAAAAGGAGAAGAGCAGGGTCCCCACCTCTTTCCCATTAAGGGCAGAGGAGGGGTGGGGAAGGCATGGAGAGAGAGATGGTGGTGCCCCCTGGTGCTGAGTCACAGGGCCTCTCCCGGAGGGACCATCCGCCCCTGCAGCCCGCATCAGTGGATGCAAGCCTTCGTGATCTCTCCAAATCCCAGGTGTTTCCCAGGGTCCCTAGTCCCCATAGGGCATCTCTAAATAGGAGACCCATTTAGAGCAGGCCCGTGCAGTGACTGGGCTGACCATCAAGGCAGCCTGACTGGGGGGAGCAGCCTCATACCTCATCCAGGCTGCTGAAAGGACCCAAGGAGTCGGTGGGGAGATGGCTGCTGGTGAGCTGGTAAGCCTCACACCCCAGCCCTGTGGGGACCCAGGCTCCAGTTTTTAGAATAGCAAACTCAGGTTCAAAGAGGACCCCGGACCTGTCCGGGTTCTGTGGGCCCTAGCGTGTCTGACCTGGGAACTTGTACTCAGGCCAGAAGAAGAGCATTGATTCTGGGCAGTGTAACCCCTCTGAACTTCATTCTCCAGAAGGTGAGATCTGTAAAATGGCATGTCAACGTGACTGCACGTGGACAGGGAGCTAAGGAGTTGGCGGGACCGTTTGGTGTCTGCGATGACCTCACTTCACACTTTGTGCTTGCAATTTACTCTTCTAGTTGGTGGAAGGTAGAAGGGGCACATGTTGGCCACACTTAGGAGGAGCTAATTCCTTCTTTGATCATTGTATCTTTTCTAAATATCAGTCTCTCCCAGAAGGACCAAGCAGACATTCAACCCAGCATTAGGCCTCAATGCCCGCCCTTTGCTTTGGTTTCTCTGGTGCTGTGCTGGAGATTTGGGGCTGGAAAGTGCTTTTCTTGTGGTTCTGTGATACAGCACTTTGTTCTGTTTTCAGCTGTGTGTTCTCTCAGTAGTTTTCAGTTTCCCAAATAATCTACCAGACCATCTTGGTAAGACCTTTGCTGCATGACCCAGGAATGGGGAAATACACCCACTCCCCAAAGGAGAAACAGCCAGTGGCCCAGATGAGACTCGATATTTAGTGTGCTCTGGACTGCGATCTCAAAGGCCTTCACCCTGCCACCTGCCCACTCACTCACAAGCTTAGGACCATTTGAAAATCCTCCACTGACTTATTTGTCCATCCGCTGGCTCTATCAGGTCTGATTGTGTTCTGAATTAGAAGAATAATACAAGCCGATTATTTTTTTTTTTTATTACTTCTTTTAAAGATCCCTGTCTGCAGTTTCTGGACAAGGGTTCAGACTGTTCTAAAGTTGATCCAGATCAACATGTGGACACTAAGCTATGTGGAAGTCCTGCTCAACTAATCTGGATTCCATCAGTCACCACTGAAAGAATCTAGAAATCTGAGTTCCCTCAAAATAACTGCATTCTGCGACGTTGTGGCAGGCTGGGGAGTAGAGGTCTCCTTTCCTCTTTCATTTTGCAGTTGTTTGCTAAAACCTGGGTCTGAGGTGAGAGTACAGGCAGGGTTCAGTAATCAGCTTGATTTTGTGTACAGCCAACATATCCCTAAACTAAAAATACCAAAGAAAAGCAAACCCTCTTCTAACGTGCTTGGCAGATTTCTAGGTTGCTTTTTCAGTCTGGATTTATACAAGCAATTGTTGAGATTTCTTCCATTCTGCTCACAAGCATTTTATCACCAAAAGCAGTCAGTTGCACTCTTGAATTGTCACGGAGAGGGAGTGAACAAAGCTTAAACTCTGGGTGCATCTGGGTGGCTCAGTCGGTTAAACTTCTGACTCTTCATTTCAGCTCAGGTCATGACCTCATGTTCGTGGGATCCAGCCTCGAATTGGGCTTTCCACTGACAGTCTCTCTCTCTCTCTCTCTCTCTCTCTCTCTCTCTCTCTCTCTCTGTCTCTCCACCAATGATGCACACATTCGTGTGCACATTCTCTCTCTTCTCTCTCTCAAAATAAGTAAATAAACTTTAAAAAACTATAAAAAAGAGGGGACTCTGGGTAAAAAGGGTTTCAGCTCTCACTATTGGGGGAAGGGGAGGATGTGAAGGCAGAGATCATGGTTACAGAGGCTATGTCCATCTAAGCAGAAGGAAAAGCCATGAGCTATCCATGGTGGAATTGCCATGAGGCCTGCAGCATCTGTCCCCTGCACAACTGGGGAAGGGGTGTGAAGTGCACTGCCCGAGAGTAGTAAATCTAGAGAGAAATAGCTTCTCCAAACCAACCTCACCGGTGACCCTGATAAATTGGGATGATCCAGGCCCTTCGCAGTGACTATGAGCTCTGTGCTAGGGACTCTGCAGCCTGGATGGTTGCAGAAATATAAGGCCCCCAGATTCCAGAAGGCCCCAGAAGGAAAAGACTAGAGTGAGGGAAGGATAAGAAATTAGACAGGTTGTCTACATCACTCACCACAGTGGAGGCCGTGCCCACTTCCTCTTCCTAGTCATGCTGGAAACATGTACCGTGAAGGTAGCCCTTGAAGTCAACCTTAAAAGACACTGGAGGCGTCCTGAACGAAGAGGGTGAGGGGCTTGGTCTAGGCCAGGGAGCAACGTGTGACAAAACACAGAGGCTTAACGACATAGGACTTCCAAGTTTCACAGGTGGCTTCTGGGGGCCTAGAAGACCAGTTTTGTCTGGGAAGTGAAATGTAATAGAGAAACAGGCAGGAACAAAGCCCTTAGAGTGCCCCGCCCCCCAGTGTCAGACCCAGGAGTTTGTGCTTCATCTCAACAATAGTGGGTGCTGCTGAAGGAAGGAGGATGTCACAAGGGTCCCCTAGAAATCACAGAGCAAGAGATTACTAAGGGAAAAGCAGGTTTGGAGGAAGAGGCTATATGGAGCCTAATATATCCAATACCATTGACCGAAGATCTAATGTTGAGTTTTAGGGTCTGTAACTCACAGTGAAGGGAGAGCTAGAGAAAGAAAATCGATTCATCCTCAAGCCTAAGTGGGATGCCTTGGGAATGAATGCCACTGACCAGGATCAGTTCTCTGAAATGAGCGGAGGGTTGAGTACTGAGCCCTTGGAAAGCCAATCCTACGCATTGCCCAGCACATGGTAAGTCATCGATCAGTATGTCCGTGATGCATCAGTGAATCCGTAAATAGAAAGGAAGATGGATCCGTTTGCTTGGGCCACCATAAAAAGACACCACAGACTGGGTGGCTTTAAACAACAGACATCTATCCTCACAATTTTGAAGGCTAGAAGTCTGAGATCAAGGTGTGGACACAGTTTCTTCTGAGTCTTCTCTCCCTGGCTTGTCTGTCTCCAACTCCTCCCTGTGTCTTCCCGTGGTCTCCCTTCTGTGTGTGTCTGTGTCATAACCTCCTCTTATTATAAGGACACTAGTCATATTGGATTGGAACCCACGCTAATGACCTTATTTTAACTTGACTATCTCCTTAGGACCCTATCTTCAAATACAGTCACTTTCTGAGGCACTTTCTGAGGACTTCAATTCAGCCCATAACAGAAAGAAAGGAGGGAAAGAGAGGAGGAGAGGGGAAAGCAGGTGAGGGGGGCTTGCAAATAGAGTCAGGGAGGGGAGCCAGCAGACTATGTTGTCCCAGTCCCTGAGGTCAACTGTCAGAGAGGGAGAGGGGCAGCTAATTCCAAAACAGAAGGCAACGAGAGAACCAAGAAAAATCCCTAATCCTCTCCTCTTAACCTGAAATTGAAAAACAGTAGTTTGGAAAGAGATGCCTCGGGGGTACATCTGGCGTTTCTAAATAACAGGCTTTACTGGGCCAGGGGGATCTGGAGCTGGGAGCAGAGTTCGTGCCAGAACCCTGCCAAGGGGCCTCCACCCAGCCCCTCACCCTCTCTCATACACCCCGCTGTTCACACCCATCCTGGTCTCCCTGCTCCATTGGCACTATGCACTCAGGTGCTCAGTACTTTGGGTTGATCAGTGAAGGAAGTTTCAGTGGATCTTGGTTGACTCTACTCTTTGAGAGACAGCCAGTGGCTCCGGTCACTGGGCAGCAGGAACCCCCTAGAGGGCTTTGGGAATGTGCAGAGCATTTTCGATTGTTACAACGATCTTTTTTTTTTTTTTAATGTTTATTTATTTTTGAGAGAGACAGTGCGAGCAGAGGAGCAGCAGAGAGAGAGGGAGATACAGAATCTGAAGGAGGCCCCAGGCTCTGAGCTGTCAGCACAGAGCCCGATGCAGGGCTTGAATCCACGAACCGGAGATCATGACCTGAGCCGAAGTCTGATGCTTGACTAACTGAGCCACCCAGGTACTCCCGATTGTTACAACGATCTTGGAGTGGGGTCACGACTGGCATTGGCGGACTGGGCTGTGATGCGGTATCGCACAATGCAGTGTGCAGTCCCGCGCCGGGAGTAACAGTCAACACAAAATGCCAGTGGTGCACCCATTGAGAAACATCGAGAGACAGGATGAATGCAAGTCACTGATGCCGTACTCAGGGGCAACCGAGGGCTTCTGGGCTTTTGTGAGAAGGGGGTTTACAAGATTCAGAGTCATGTCCAAGTACAAAATGACTGCTGATTGTCTTACACCATCTCCAGGTCAGCACGCTGCTTGGCACCCACCTTGCATGCTGCTCTCAGATCAGGCATCTGTGAGCCGAGACTCCTACTGTCAGCCCGGCTTTCCTCTCACACCTACTCTGCTTCTGCAGAGGGGTGCTAGTTCCCTCTGGAGTCAGTGGGGCCAGCTGAGCGCTGCTCTTAGCTACCCTTGGTGGAGAGCAAACCAGGAAAATCAGAGCCAGACTGCTCAGGTCGTCCCAAACGCTGGCTCCAGGGAGAAGCCGGGCTGATAGCTGCGGGAGCTAAAGCTCTGGTCTCCATCTCAGGCGGGCCAGGTTGCTCCATTCAGCCTTCCTGGCTGGAAGAGGGCAGGGTGCAAGGAGCTAGTCCTTTGTGCCGCACCTATAGTAACCTCCCTCGGAGGCAGAGAAAGCTGAGGCTACCCAGCGAGCGAGAAGACATCCTATCTTCCCCACCCTTTGGCTCCCCTACCTGCACACACACATGCACCCACCCCACACATAAACGTCAACATCTGGCCCAACGTCTCTTCCACAGTCCCACCCAAATTCCATCTCCATTCCCACGGGGACTTTCTCTGAACCTGTCACAAACTAAGGAACTAATTCAGGCTGATATTGCCCTACTATATGAGCTTTCCAAGGATATCATTATTACACTACAAAAAAAAATTTTTTAACTCAAAGAATGGCTCTCTGATGGTGAAATTGCTGAACGGAACTGTTAACCACCCCTTCAGAAGAGATTGTGGGGACAAGAGGTGAGGTCTCTAGAGGGGAAAAACCCTCTTTCTCCTGTTCATTAAGGTAGCCTTTGTTCTAGAAATGCAGAGCGCCAGTTCTAGCTCAGCTTGGGATGTCTGGAATAATTGCCCCTCAAGGGCACAGCTGGACTTCTAATCTTCCAAGATGCTCAGCACATCCAGCTTCTCATTTTCCTCTCATTTGTGCTCGGCTCCTTTTCTGGGCATTCATCACCTCTTCCAGGAAGCTTTCCAAGCCCCAAAAGTCTGTTAGGTCTTCTCTCCCAAGCCCCCATGGTTTCCTATACAAGCCAGCATCACTGATACTTAGAACATCATTGATACTTAAGTAAATGTCCTTGCTGGACTGTCTGGTCCCCAAGGCCAGACGCTGGCTCCCGATCATCCCTGTGTCCCTCTTGCTTGAGCCCAGGCCTCAAGTATGGGGGAAACAATGGGTGAATGTCTGTGGAATGAAGCATGTTCCACATGAGTGCTCTCAGGCTGTTTTTCTCCTAGGAAAGGAGGGAGCTTTCACTCCCTCATAGAATCCTGGAAACTTTAGGAAGATCTAGAAAAGATTTTTTTTTAATTTTTTTTTAACGTTTATTTATTTTTGAGACAGAGAGAGACAGAGCATGAACAAGGGAGGGTCAGAGAGAGAAGGAGACACAGAATCTGAAACAGGCTCCAGGCTCTGAGCGGTCAACCCAGAGCCCGACACGGGGCTCGAACTCACGGACCGTGAGATCATGACCTGAGCCGAAGTTGGCCGCTTAACCGACTGAGCCACCCAGGCTCCCCTAGAAAAGATTTTAAGGCACATGAATAATTTATAATACCTTATAAATCTCTTGTGGCACCTGGGGGCACCTTGTCTGCATTTAGTCTGGCAATCAGGGTGACCTCAAGAGGTATGACTTTACACATCCATAGCGTCCACGCTGGGAGACCACATCGCCTTGGCCCATGGCGGTGAGGACCCATCTCCCACAGTGCAATCTGCTTTCCACTGCATCCCTCCCATACTCCAGAGGCAAGTGGGTTTTACAAACACTGAGCTCAACAGTCGCAAAAAATTAATGCTGCTAGATGGAGTTTTATGACTGGCGTAATGGTGTTTGTGTTTAATTTGTAAATTTGTGTTTATTTTATACTTACGAACAACTATCAATCTGAATGTTTACATTTGAGTAAAGTCATCGCAGCAGCAATCATGTCAGTCGACACAGGCCCGTAAGAATGCTTTGTGCTTGGCAAGGATGGGACTCAAGTTTGAGCAACGCTGCTGTGGGGTATCCTTACTCCCTTCTGCCAAGACTGAAGGTACCTCAGGCTAAAGTCCTGGGTGGGTACTCTTGGGCCCCAACAAGCCCTCCGGGGTGTCAGAATCACCCCCTGGGCCTTCTCACCAGGTCCTTGCGCTCTGCCCCAAGCCAGGCACAGCACGGCCCGGTGCAGAGTGGTGCATACTACACGCGCACACACATTCACATCCTCGTACCTGCATGCACACGTCGGGTACACACAGGGTCTGGCTCCCGGCGTCAGGCTTTGAGCTCCAGAGGTAGCATCTGCACGTACTGCTTGTTCCACCTCCCCTACACCTCAGCACGCCCAGGCCCCCATTTTCCCTCTGCCCAGCTCATCTGCTGCTGGGGCCTCAGCTAGGTCTCACAGGGAGAGGAAGCGTTAGAGGCTTAGAAGAAAATCAGAGAAAACGTACTGTGCTCTCTTAACTAATCCCCACGCCACTGTGCGCTCATACACCAGATTCCTCCTGCAAAACCCTCGGACGGGTGCCCAAAGCACTATGAGTCCTAGGGGCCGGTGGGCCACTTTGCGTTTGTCAGAAGTCAGCCGGTTTGGGGCGCCTGGGTGGCGCAGTCGGTTAAGCGTCCGACTTCAGCCAGGTCACGATCTCGCGGTCCGTGAGTTTGAGCCCCGCGTCAGGCTCTGGGCTGATGGCTTGGAGCCTGGAGCCTGTTTCCGATTCTGTGTCTCCCTCTCTCTCTGCCCCTCCCCCGTTCATGCTCTGTCTCTCTCTGTCCCAAAAATAAATAAAAAACGTTGAAAAAAAAATTAAAAAAAAAAAAAAAAAAAAAAGAAGTCAGCCGGTTTGTTCCCAAATGTATTTATGCCATTCCGGGCATTCAAATGAACACACATTGATTGAGCGCTCACTGTGTGCTTGCTCTCCTAAGGACCTGGGACCTTGAAGCCTCCCCACTGGAAGCATGGACCTGTTGGCTGCTGCCTTCCTGCCTCTGGCTTCTCCTCTTCAGCATCTATATTATCTCCTAGGGCTACCTCACAAGATACTGCAGAAGGGGGGTCAGGGTGCGAGCAACTGACATTTATTTTCTCACAATTCTAGAGGCCAGAAGTCTAAGATCAAGGTGCGTGCAGGACCAGTTTTTCTGAGGCTCTGTCCTTAGCTCGTGGATGGCCATCTTCTCCCTATGTCTTCTTCACATGATCTTCCTTCTGTGTTTAATCTGCCCTTTTTATCAAGATACCAGTCATGTTGGGTTAGAGCCTACCCTAGTGACTTCATTTTACCTTGATTACTTCCTTAAAGACCTTATCTCCAAATAAAGTCACATCCTGAGGTACTAGGGGTTAGGACTTCAACATACGAATTCGGGAGGTACACAATTTAGCCCATACTAGCATCCATCACTGACCACCTCAGAGACTGCTGAGTCCTATCAGTCAGGGTTCCGCCATCTTTGATGGGACCTTCATCTTTCCCCACCAGCCTCCTACCTGGACCCCCTTTGTGATATCAAATTCCTCAGTCAAGGTATTCCTTATACTTGCCATTCCTCTCTTTCAACCCTTCCGGCTCCCTTCCCCAGCTTCCTCTTTCCTTCATCCTCCTGCACTGCCTTTGGGTCTCCCTGCAGGGCCCTGTTTGCATGATGTTGTTTTCTTTCCCAGCTTCGCCATTTTTGCTCTTTGTCTCAACTGAGCTCCCACCTCAGTTCTCTCTCAAGATCTCCCTCTTACTTGCAGCTTTCATCAACTTTCGTAAGAAATGAGGGCACACCACAAAAAGGGCTCTGTAACGACTCTCTTGAGTTGGCTGGATCCTCATCCATTACAAAGTACTCTTTTTTTTTTTTTTTTTTTTTTTTTTAATTTTTTTTTTTCAACATTTTTTATTTATTTTTGGGACAGAGAGAGACAGAGCATGAACGGGGGAGGGGCAGAGAGAGAGGGAGACACAGAATCGGAAACAGGCTCCAGGCTCCGAGCCATCAGCCCAGAGCCTGACGCGGGGCTCGAACTCACGGACCGCGAGATCGTGACCTGGCTGAAGTCGGACGCTTAACCGACTGCGCCACCCAGGCGCCCCAACAAAGTACTCTTAATATCAGAGCTAATTTGATTCACAAGGACCAAGAAGTACAATGTTAGAAGCTGGGGTTCTCCAAGCACGTAGACCACAAATGTGGACCTGGAAGGCCCCAAATGTCACTTCTAACCTGAGGTGAGGTGTGATTAAATGTTTGTCTTTTTATTGTAAAAGCCATACTTCCTCCCTTAGAAAACTTTAAAAATGGTGCACATTACAGAGAAAACAAAATTTATCAACACTTATCAACAAGAGATAATCACTCTGACATTTCATCCCACTTAACAATATTTCCACAAATGTCTGTTTCTCTAGTGAATGGAGTATTGTCCGTGTTATTTCCTAATTAGTCACATCTAATTCACAAGAAAGCTTTTGACATCCATCTTTTACCTCAAGCCTTTGTTTACCTCTTCTTTTCAATAATTTTGAGTTAATTCATTCGAGCTTTCAAGGTAAGTACATTGTCATTTTGAAAACGGAGAGATTTTTCTATTATTTATAACACTTGTTTTGTGTTTTATTGAATTTGCTGTAACTTCCAGAACAATATTAAGTAAAAACTGTAATAGACATATTTTATCTGGTATCAGTGGAAAGACCTGCAGATTATTTTGCTACTTGACTTGAGATACTTTATATCATCTGAAGGAAATTTCTATCCTTAATTTAATAATATAAGAATAATTGTTGTATTACATGGCTTTTTAGATGGAGATATAATTCACATACCATAAAACTTGGCTTTTTAAAGCATATGACTAAGTGGTTTACAGTAATTCACCAAGTTGTGTAACCATCAGTGCCATCTAATTCCAGAATGCTTCTGTCAGCCAAAGAAGAAACTTCATATCCATTAGCAAGCACTTCCCATTCCTCTTCTTCCCCTAAATCCCTGGCAACCACTAATCTATTTTCTGTCTCTATAATAATCTGCCTGTTTGGATGTTTCATGTAAATAGAATCATGCATTGGGGCGCCTGGGTGACTCAGTTGGTTGAGCGACCAACTTCGGCTCAGGTCATGATCTCGCAGTTTGTGAGTTCGACCCCCGCATCGGGCTCTGTGCTGACGGCTCAGAGCCGGGAGCCTGCTTCGTATTCTGTGTCTCCCCCTCTCTCTGCCCCTCCCCTGCTCAAGTTCTGTCTCTCTCTCTTTCTCAATAATAAACATTAAAAAAAATTTAAATAGAATCATGCATTAATATAGCCTTTGTGTCTGACTTATTTTCCTTAGCATACTGTTTTCAAGGTTCATCCGTGTTGTAGCATGGGACCTTCATCTATTTTTTTTTCCTTTCTATGACTGTAAAATATGCCATTGTATGGATATACCATGTTTTGTTTCTCCATGCATCATTTGATGGTCATGTAGGTTGTTTTTACTTTTTTGTATTAGAAATAATGTTGTTATGAATACTGAAGTGCAAGCTTTTGTGTGGGCCTGTTTTCAATTATCAGAATTGCTGGATCATATAGTAACTCCATTTTTGACCTTTTGAGGAACTGCCAGGATGTTTTCTAAAGTGGCTGCACCATTGTACATTCCTACAACCAAATGATGTTGAGCATCTTTTCGTGTGCTTATTGGTCATGTGTATATCTGTTTTGAGGAAATATCTTTTAAGTCTTCTGCTCATCTTTTAATTGGAATGCTTGTATTTTATTATAAGAGTTCATATGGGATGTGCAAGTATTCTCTCCCATTCTGTGGGTTGTTTCTCATTTTCTTGATAATGTCCTTTGAACACAAAAGTTTTTAATTTTGGTGAAATCCAACTTCTATTTTTCTGTTTCCTTGTGCTCTCAGTGTCATATCTAAGAGACCATTGCCTGATCCAACATCATGGAGATTTACATCTCTGTCTTCCTTTAAGAGTTTTATAGTTTTAACTGCTGCAGTAGGTCTTTTTCATTTTAATGTTTACATACGGTGTGAGGTAGGGATCCAACTTCACTCTTTTGCATATCGATACCCAGTTGTCCCAGCACTATTTGCTGACAAGGTTATTCTTTCCCCATTGAATTATCTTGGCACCCTAGTTGAAAAAAAATTAATTAGGTATTATTTTGTGTTTATAAGTGACATTGATATATTTACTTTTTTAGTGCCATTTTTGTCAGGCACTGTTTTCAGGTTTCTATAAGTATCATAAAATGAATCGCATCTTTTTCTATGGTTTGGGAAAACAAAAGGTCTAAAGTGGTTCAAGATCTAAGTGGTTCAAGCCCCCTGGAGGGGTTCTCCTTACTCACTCTGATACTTACCTTATTTGGTGGCAGTCCCAGGCTTCTGCAAAGTGATGAGTTTAAACCACAAATGAATACTTAACTCAGCTGAGTTTAGGCTGTATTTTAAGAACAAGTCACTACTTAAGAACAATTTTATCCCTTCCTTCCCCCGTCCATGTCAGCTTAAGTTATCCTCTACATTAAAAGTTTGCTTACCCAAGGTTCCTGTCATCTTTCATTTATTCTGAACGCCCATCATTTTCCCGGGATCTCCAGCTGCTGCTACTTAATCTAAAGAAAATAGAACCTGTGGAGTTGACATGTTTGCTTTTCTAAATACCTTGCATCTGGCTTTACATTAAAATTTTCTCCTCCATGTGAAGATTAGAGCATAGAGCACATGCTGCCTGGGTGTGAAGCCTGACTCTGCTGTATGCCAGCTTGTACAACCTTGGTAAGGTCTTAGCCTACTCACTTATCAAGCTAATCACAGGACCCACCACAGTGGATTGCCGAGAGTGTTACATGACTTAATATCCAGAAGGCATTTAGAGCAATTCTTGGCCCTTAGAATACCAAGGCTATCCATGTCTTTTAAAGGTTGAAATTCCAGAGCTTACATGCCATGCTTATTTTATTTCCCTGATTTCTAAATAGAAATGTTCTCCTCACTAGTGCTCTACTATTTCTGGTTCAGCTGCCTCTCCTTCTCTTAGATTGTCCTTTGATTCTACCTGCCTACCGAGCCTCCCTCAAACACCAGATAGCCCTTCCAAGAAGAGCTTGACAAAATTGGGCCATGGTCCCATCCCCTTTTCCTTTCTGAAGATCCTCCAGTGTGTTTCACAGTGAATTTAGGAAGTCCATGACTCTGCCACATCTTGAAAGTGGTGATAAGACACCATCCCCATGGTCGATGTCCGTTCTAAGATGATCTCATGACTTCCTGTTGCACTGCGGCTAACAGAGAGAATGCATCTCACTTAAGGCCCACATAAACCGCCATGACCTTAGCTAACCATACACTTGTAGATTTAATTTAGGTAGTGATTTGGTGAAATCCATTGCCATCCCTTGTAAGCTTTAGATCCTTCAAACTCCCTTCTGAATGTTTCTATCACAAGCTGAGCTTATTCGAGACTGGACTCATTGGTATCCCAGCAAATCTTCTCCTTTGGTATTCCACTATCTGGAAATGGCACCTTTACTCACCAGCTACCCAGTTAAAAATAAACCTGGAAGTCATTCTGGACGCCTTCCTCTCACCACCCTAGCCCAAATCATTTCACTAGCCCAAATCATTTCCATCTCTCAAACATCTCTTGAACTCATCCTGCCTTCAGTGGTTTAACTGCAGTCCTTGTTGCCAGCAATGTTCTCTTTCATCCACTCTCGATCCTGTTCACCAGTAATCTTTCGTAAATGCAAACCTGACTTGCTGACAATTCCTCAAGAGCTCCCTGCAGTTTTCAGTGGGAGGTGGGGTGGGCTTCAAGTTTTATAATTCTCTCTCCTAAGCCCTACTTAACCTAACTGCCCATCTGGGTACAACGATGAACACAAAGATGTTCTTGTCAAGGGCCCACTTCTGCATATCTGTTCAGGATGCAGCCCTCTCTCACCTGCTCCACTGTTCTAGGATTTCCCCACTTTTCTTATATTCTGTCTCCTCCTCTCTACTGAATCATTCTCCTTAGCATATAAACTTGCTCTCTCCCCTCTTCGTCTTTCCTTTTGTCCAGCTACAGCCATAGTTGCTTTCCCTTTAAAAAAAATTTTTGCCAGTAGAGTTGTCTAATACTCATCCCCAGTGGTTGGCCTCATGTCCACTACTGGCCCATGCCCATCTGGCCTCTGCCCCACTTGGTCCGAGACTGCTCTCATCAGAGCCATCAGCAACCTCCATGTGCCAGATGAAATGAAAAATGTCTCATCCTCAACTCACTCCCACTCTCCCCCACATTTAACACTGCTCACCATTCCCAGAAACAATCTTAGTGTTTTGTTGACTTTGAGGAAAACTAAGAAATGTATCCCACATCTGATTGCTCCTGCCTTCACATACCACACTTACAATGTAACTCTACCCCAATTCCCTACTTAACCTCATCCATCCACTGTTGTTGTTTTAAATATGGTACCATCCATGTGCTGTTACTTTCCTAATTTGTTTCTGATCCAGACTTGTCTTCAGAATTCTAAATCATAAATCACTTCCTACTCAACATTTCTGCTTGGATGTGTCATTAGTATTTAGATTTGATTTTGTCCTAATTGACTTCTACAGCCACCAGCCCCAGCACTTAGGCATGTACATCCACACGCAGACACTTGTACATGTATACACATGTACACATGCACATTCTCACATGCACACATGCACATCCTCACACACACAAGCACACACATACAGCCGATCTTTCTCCAAAGTTCTTCATATCACTTACTGGACAACCATCTACCATTTGCTCCTGCTGTGATCCTGGGAGTCTACCCTGACAAGCCCATTTTCCCCACCCCCACATCCACCCGTCCCCAAGTCCTTTGGATCTATTCCCCAAATACATCTTGAATGCATCCATTCACTTCCTCTTGGCTTGTGACAAGCCTTGTCCAGACCACATTATCCCTTATATCTGGATTTCTGCAACTGTCTCTTAAGTGATCTGGCTACTCTATCCTTTCTTCTTTTGCTACTGCACCAATCCATATTTCACATACAACCAGAATGACATAAGTCTGATCATGCCACTTCTTTTTTTAAAATCATCTGCACTTAGAATGAGGCACGCACCGGGTGGTATGATTGGAGAAGTCCCCTTTGAAAAAGTGACAAGGCTGAAGCCTCAAGGATGAACAAAGGGTCAGCAGTCAGCCAGAAGAATGACAGAGAAGGGTTTGCACTCCACTTAGAGGAGAGGGCAAGTGCAAAGGCCCTGAGGTATGAAAGCCTGGAGCTTTTAAGGAAAGAAGGAGGACTAACAGAACTGGAGCATAGCAAGGGAAGCAGCAAATGCCAAAAATGGTGATGGAGAAGTTAGCAAAGCCCGGGCCATGGAGGGCCTAGAAGGTCATGAAATGAGTGCTTCTGTAATTATTTCTAAATATGTATACATACAGTCTATTTTTGCCAGCTTTCTGCAAGCTACACAGGGAACCATCCATGCCTATTCACTGTTTGTTCCCTGTGCCCAGTACAGTGCCTGGCACATAGCAGGTGCTAAATTTTTATGGAGCTTTGGAGAGGAGAAATGTCTCCAGCATTCCAGCCAGGCCAAGTGGCTGGCAATTGCCCAAACATATTGTGCCATTCCTTCTCTTAAGATCCTCATTCTTGTCTAGCTCAGTGATTGTCAACCAAGCAGTGATTTTTCCCTCCAGGGAATGTTTGTTAATGTCTGGGACATTTTCAATTGTCACAGTTGCAGGGGAGGAGATGCTACGGGCATCTGGTGGGGAGAGACCAGGGATGCTGCCGAACCTCCTACAGTAGACACATGAAGACAATTATTCAGTCTAAAATGTCAACAGCGCCAGGAGCGAGAAGCCCTAGTCTTACTAATTCTACCTGTCCTCTAAGCCTTGGTGAACATCACCTCTTTCGGAAAGTTTTGCTTCCTCATCAGCCAGCCTGAGT
The DNA here is from genome assembly GCF_028018385.1 of Neofelis nebulosa. NCBI lineage: Eukaryota > Metazoa > Chordata > Mammalia > Carnivora > Felidae > Neofelis > Neofelis nebulosa. The sequence continues at coordinate 51,579,603 of NC_080794.1, forward strand.
TTGGGGCCCCTCCACTGAGCTCCCAAACCTCCTTTACGTGATTCATTCCCTTGTCTTGCGACTGCCTGTCCTGCCTCTCACTGGAAGGTTGGGCTACGTGTTTCATCAGCGTGCATTACACACAGGGAGCCATCCATGTATTTTCTTGAATCAGTGCAGCCCCCGGAGCTGGGGACAGATAGGAGGGTGCAGACGAATATTGTAGAAACATTTTAAAACATAGTGTTGACCTATGAGCTCATAGGTAGCAGGACTTATCCAGACCCCATCTCTACCTCTGGGAACCTGCCTGTCTCCAGGTGTCTGTGCTGGTGTGTAACCTACAGAAATGGCAATTTCCTATGGCCCCAACCTCATAGCATGGCTCACCCCTTTAGCTATTGCCTTAAGTTTTGAGTTACTCAAGTTTAATCACACTAAAATAAGACATAGAATTAGGGCATATAGCAGGTTCCTAACAATGAAAAATATAGGGCAGAAGCTTCATTTGCAGTCGGCTCTCCTGTGGGTCATGACCTGCTCGATCCACCAGCAAAAAAGAAAAATCTCTGTGGCCACACGCTTGCGGGCTTCAGATCTTGTGCCCATCGTCAGAAACACTTGAAGCCCTCCCTCTTTGGATTCAGGTTCGAAATGGACTCTGGTTGAAACGCTGTGCCCTTTGGAAGGGTTCTCCCCCTTGTCACGGCCCTGCCAGCTCTGGCTCCCACTTGTTTTCTCCCCCCGGCTCTCCTCTTCTCCCCCCTGCCGGGGTAGTTCTGGTCCTGCTGGCTGGGCAAGGAGCCACCGACGTGCCAGAGGTGAGGCAGGGCTGGGCACATCACCTCCGGCTCACCGCTCCTGCTGCTGCTACGAGGGAAGCGCCCTGGCCTGGGGCCGCGAACATTCACTGCCCTCTGAAGGGCTCTGTTCCTCCTCCTCCAGCTTCTGCTCCCGGACTTGGCCCCTGGCCCGCTTTCTCTCCAGCATCTCCTCAAAAAAGATCTGGCAGCTGAAGCCCTCTTGGATGCCATATTGGGCGTGCTTGAGCAGAGCCTCCAACGTGGGGAAGACCCGACAGCAGGCCACGCAGCGCAGCCCGTAGTCCGTGGTGACCAGCCAGTCCGGGGTGTCCCGCAGCTCCTGCGGGCAGCACTCCAGAGGCCCCAGCAGCTCCGCGTCATCCTGCTCTGGGCAGCAGTGGCTCTTGCTGGCTTCCAGTTCCCAGCACAGGTCGCTGTTGGAAGCCATCTCAAAGGAGGAGCCTTTCCTCCTCTGCCTCTTGACGAACTCGGCCTCGTGAATGCGGGGCTTCCGGCTGACCGGCTCAAAGCCCGACTCGGTCTCCCAGGCCACGGCCACGCCCTGCACCGTCTGCACGTGGGTGTAGAAGGCGCACACACTTCGCTGGGCCGCGTCCTCGTCGTCGTACAGGCAGGAGTAGCAAGACTGGTACTGGGAGTAAGACTGATACTCGGAGGAGGACCGGGAGGACGAGGAACCGCTCCAGCTCAGCATGGCAGGAGCCCTGTGGGCCAAGCACACGTTCTCCTCGTGGGGAATGGCCGGCCCCGACCGTGAAGGCGTCTCCTCTCTCTCCACCGTCCCTGGGAAATGGAAGGACATTTCCATCAGCGTCCCCGCAGGGATCAGTGCCACAACCCACCTCCAGGGTTCCGGAAAGGTGCAGGCTCAGGAGCCCTTGGGCAGGTACCATCAGCTCCTGTGTTGTGTTTCCCCATAAAATGGGGATGAGGATGCTTACCTCCTGGGGGTACGAGGTGAGGATCAAATAATGTATGAATGGAATCACCAAAACCTTGACTAAACCCCAAAAAGACCATCAGCCGGTGAATACACAGATTAGGGTACATCCATACAGTGCAAGCCTATTCATGGATAAAAAAAGGAATGATCTACTGATATATGTAAAACATGGATGAATCTCCAGGTGCCTGGGTGGCTGGCTCAGGGTTGAGCGCCCACTGTTGGTTTCGGCTTGGGTCATGATCTCCTGGTTTTGTGAGTTTCAAGCCCTGCATCGGGCTCTGTACTGACAGTGCGGAGCCTGCTTGGGATTCTCTCTCGCCTTCTCTCTCTCTGTCTCTCCCCCATTGCGTTACCTCTGTCCCTCTCAAAATAAATAAATAAGAACTTTTAAAATATGCCTTTAAAACATGGATGAATCTCTAATGCATTACTCTAAATGAAAGCAGCCAGGGTAAAAAGGCCCTCTACTGTAGGATTCCACTTCGATGACATTCTAGATGTCATTCTAGGAAAGGTAAAACTATAGGGAGGGGGAACAGATCAGGGGTTGCCAGGAGCTGAAGGTGGCAGGAGAACTCACTGCAAAGGGTCACAAGGAAACCTTTGGGGATCATCAAAATGTTCCAGGTCATGACCATGGTGGTGGTTATGCAAATGTACATTAACAAAAAATTCTTCAAACTGTACACACTGATGACACTTTCATGTGTAAATTAACAGCTCAGTAAAGCCAATTTAAAAAGCCACGCATGTGAGGGGCGAGATCACCTGAGTGGCTCAGTCGGTTGAGCATCCAGCTCTTGGTTTGGGCTCACATCATGATCTCGCGGTTCATGAGTTTGAGCCCCACATCGGGTTCCTCACTGACAGTGCAGAGCCTGCTTGAGATTCTCTCTCTTCCTCTCTCTCTGTCCCTCCCCCATGCTTCCTCTCTCTCAAAATAAATTTTTTAAAAGGCTTAACTTAAAAAAGCATGGAAAGTGCTTTGGCCAGGTCATCCAGCACCCCCTTCTAGAACCTTCAGCATTTGTGATGTATCTTGTTCTTACCTGGGGAACATCTCGCCCTCTCCTTAAACATTCACTGAACCCCATCACCATATAAGTGCTTGCCATGTTTTAACTCCATTAATATTTTTTAAAAAGCCCTACAAAATTACATTGTAACAATTCCTCTTTGACAGATTAAGAAACTGAGGCACAGAGTTTAACTAACCGTTGAGCTGGTGTCACCCTTAGGTGCTGCCCATGGTCACTTCATAGTGGTCTTCAAATTGATGTTCTGAATTAACTTTAATCAATTTATTATAAGGGACTTTTTTATATTATTCTGAAATCACAGGGCTGACATGCCAATTCTGCTTCTCCGACGTGTATTAAAATATATACTAACATTTTACGTTTTCATCCTTGTACCTCCTGAAATCACCTCATGTACTCACGATGGCCTCAGGCATTGGTCCATTTTTATGGCCAATACACTTTTGCAACAGCACTGAAGGGTGACCCAGTGCCCATCCCTCACCTTCCAGGACCTCCCTCCCAGGGAACCAACCCTCTCTCTTTTTACCTACCTGACCAGCACACTTCCACACTCTCCCCCGTGGGCTCTGGGCTGGCCAAGCTGAGGCTGGTCCCATCCGTTGGTGATTGTTCTCCCCTGTGGTCTGTGAAGTGACGTTTCATGACTGGACACCAGAGCCCAGGGGACTCAGCACTCCAGCTGTTTAGTGAGGGTTGGCTTGGGCTGTGCCGAAGTCCTCCGCTGGCCCCAGCCCAAGTGGCTGCTGGGCTCCCTGTGGTTACTAGGATCCTGGCTTTATTCTGTGACCTCATCGATGACACTGGTCTGTTCTGTGACCCATGGCAAGGACTGAGACCCAGTCTAGAGAGGAGGAGAGGCTTCTCACCAAGATCTCATTTCTCAGTGGGACCCTTTCCTGTCTTGTTTATTGTCAGGATCGCAAACATAAAACACAAACACACACACATATAAACACTTACACACACATAGAGACACAAATACTTAAACATACCCACAAAGACACTTACACATATATAAATACATATATCCTCACGCAGGCACGCACATAATACTCAAACACACATACACTTAAATGTACATAAACAGACACAAACAAAGACACATACACATTCATGCACATATAAACTAACACACACTCCCAAATTCACACACACATTTACCTAATGACACATTTCTGTTCACACGTGCATACATACAATTCACACCATGTTCCCTTAACTACACACATGTTTGCACACACACTGCCATCGCCCAACATCAAAATGGGCCTACTAGGGCACCTGGGTAGCTCAGTCAGCTAACCATCCGACTTCAGCTCAGGTCATGATCTCAGGATTCTTGGGTTCGGGCCCCGAGTCACTCTGGCATGCCTTCCTACCTGCCGCCTCTCTCTGCTCCTGGAGGTCTCAGTGTTGGAACACACTTCCTCCAAAACACTTCTCTCCATTTCCCTCCCACCTCTGCTCAGTGTCACTAACTCTACTCCTCTGCATCCCCGAATCTAAACAGCTCAAAAAGGTGACGGATATTCCAAAAGTAACCCCAACACTGTCCACACAGCCAGCACCTAGGAAAATATACTCCTCTCCAAAATGAAAGGCCACTGCATGAAGGAAAACACCACAGAGCTTTATGGAGTGATGAAAAGTCACACTTGCACCTACAAAGAGACAATGTTCCCTGGTGGAGACAGGAAAAACTGTAAGTTGTGCTCTCTTACCAAATAAATCCAGAGACCTGCCTTATAAAAATAAGGGGGGGGAGGGATGCCAGCACACAAAAAAATAAGTAGATCAATAGAAAATAAAAGTAGTCCAGAAAAACATCACATTATATATCTTAATTTTCAACAGATAAAGTTAACAAAAGTCTGCTAGAAAAAGAAGACTCGGTCAATAAATGATGCTGAAAATTTTTATTCACATTTTTTTAAATCAACATTGGTCTCATCTCGTATAAAACAACTTGGAATATTTTCATATGGTGCTAGAATTGTGTTTTAATTAAAAATGCATAGAAAGAAAATAGAAGTTAATACCCTAATTAATGATAGGGTGGTTTTCTGAACTTCTGTGCTATCAATCATCACAAGCATCAGGAATCCTTGTCACCTTTTTTTTTAACTTCATCACTTAAAAAAACCAAAACAAAACAGAAAACAAAACCTCGCTGTTTCAATTTGCATTTCTTTGCTTTTTAGTGAAACTGCAATGAATAGTTCAGTAAAGGAAATGAACAGGCAATTCCCAGGAGGAGGACTACAGATGGCTGATAAACATATGAGACGTTCAGCCCAGCTCAACCTAACTATAATGAGGAAACTACAAATTAAAAACACATGATGTGCAGTGTATTGCTTTTGCCCGTAACACAAGCAAGGATGAAAAAGACTGATAGTACCCGGTGCTAGTGAGGGTGTAAGGAAGTGAGTACTTTTACACTCTCTTGGTCACAGAGCCTTTCTCTCAGGAAACTTGATAGTGTCCATTACAATAAAAAATGGACTTGTTCTTTCACTCAGCCTTTCACTCATCCGTCTCCTTCCCAGGAAACATTCGCATTTTGTACTATGTGCATAAAATAACACACAGAGAAATGTTGGTTGCAGAACTATTTTTTTATTTTTTATTATTTTTTATCTGAGAGAGAGCGTGAGCCTGTGTGTGAGCGGGGGAGAGGGGCAGAAGGAGAGAGGGAGAGAGAGAAAGAGGGAGACTCTTACCTAAGAAGGAGACTCTTAACTAGGATTCATGCTCAGGTTGGAGCCCAAAGTGGGGCTTGATCCCACGACCCTGGGATCATGACCTGAGCCTCAATCAAGAGTCAGACGCTCAACCTTCTGAGGCACCCAGGCATGCTGCAGTATTATTTATAATGGGGGGTGGAGGGGAAGGGAAACATTTCAAAGATCCATCAAAAGAAAGAGGTAGTTACATAAATTGCTACACAACCAAATTGTGGAATACTAGAGTATTCTGTGTGTTCGTGTGTCTCTCTGTGTCTCTCTTTCTACTTTCCTTTGGACTCAGCCACCATGTTGTAAGGAAGCCCAGGCCACACAGAAAGGCCACATGGAGGTGTTCCAACCAACAGCCCTGGCAAAGGTCCCCAGCCGACCAGCCCATACACGAGTGAATGAGCCTTTGGATGATTCCGCCTTCTAGTCTTTGAATCTTCCAGCTGGGGCCCCAAATATCTCAGAGCAGAGACTAGCTATCCCCTCCGAATTCAGCTATCTGCCCTGCCTGCATTCTTGACCCTCAGAAACTGTGAGCGTAGTGAAAGATCCAGCTCTCACTAGGTTTGGGGGCAATTTGTTATGCAGCCATAGTAATTCAATAGACTGATCTTACCTGTCATGTTTAAATATGTTCTAGTTCAACAGCTCATTGGCCAGTGTCTACACCGTAGTGCACAGTCCTGGTGGGGCCCTGTGGTTCCCCAAGGACAACATGGGGAGTTTGACTCCTTCTACCCATCATCCCTTCCTGTGTTTGTTTGCTCAAAGTATTCACATACACCAGTTTCAGAATTGTCTATCTGTGCCCCTCCGGGAAACTACCTTACTAACTACATTACAGTGTTCCTATACCCTTGCGTTCGTGTTTAGCCTTGCATTTTCTGGTCAAAACCCTATTTTCCAAAGTCACGTGAGCTCGTCCCTTTATTCCTCCAGAATCTATGTATGCTCAACAACCCTGCCACATAGGCATCTTTAACCTTACTTTATAGGGGGAGGTTGAAGTTCAGAGGGGTGAGGTGAGGCACAGGTAGGAGGGAGGAAGTGGGGTGCTTATACCCCAAACCCAGAGGCAGGGCTGTTTTCCATGCTTCCCAGATGCTCTTTCTTGTGGGCCACTTCCCAGCAAGTGGCTTAGAGCAAAGCTCCACCAAAGATGTGCAAATATCCTTCGCCCTCATGTGGACTCTGGGTTGCTTCTGTCCATAAGAAGGTGCTCTTTCCCAGCTCCTCCCCTTGCTCCCTGCAGATATTTAGCTAAGTAAGGCCACCCATACAGGGTTCCTGCCCTCCCCTGCCCCCCGGGAAAAGGAGGGAAGAATGGTTAAGGCCCAGGCCCGCCCAGCCCACTGCGTCCCAGGCGCTGAAGTTTTCCAGCTGGTTCCCCAGCTTTGCCAAGAACTTCCGTGCTCCACTGCTGTGGCCGACAGGGTTGGTGTGCAGAACTCCAAAAGGACCAACACAGCATTTTCTTGGAGCTCTGACTCCCGGCCAGCTCAGCTCAGCTCACACATCGCATGTAAACACTAAGCCTCATCAAGAAGGCCTGGGGTGCTTTCCAGCCTTAACTTCTCTCCCAAAGTTACCCTGCCCAGTCTCTGTGTTTCTCAGCCGGGAAGAGGCTAACAGGAAACAAGCCAGCCAGAGGCACGGTGGGAACCGGAGACGCCACTTCTGGCTTCCCTTCACTTCGAACTCCAGAGGTTGGCTCGTGCCACAAGCTATGCTACCGGGAGAGTCAGCTCATTCACCCCAGAGCCCATGAGCTTCCAGAAAGTGCCTGTCCACTCGGCCAAGAAGCCTGATGTTGCCTACAGGGGTGCATCAGTCCTGACATTTTTATGGCCGAGCTGCTATATAAAATGTCTTGGGGCGCCTGAGTGGCTCTACCCAGTTAAGCATCTGACTCTTGATTCCATCTCAGGTCATGGTCTCACCGTTCAGGAGTTCAAGCCCCGCATCAGGCTCCAAGCTGACAGCGCGAAGCCTGCTTGGGATTCTCTGTCTTTCTCTCTCTCTCTCTCTCCCTTGCTCTCTGCCCCTCCCCGACTTGCGCCAGCACGCGCTCTCTCTCTCTCTCTCTCCCTCTTTCCAAATAAATAAATAAACTTTAAAATGTCTTAGGTGGGCAATACTCTTCTTCTTCATACTAGAAAATAGGGCTCCTTGAGGTAGTACCAGCCACCTTACCACTGCCCTGCAAAGAACTCCTGTAATCAGACTCAACACCCGAGGGAGGGAGAAGAGTGGTGAGCTGCCTGGGTCGCTGCTGGCCAGGTCCAGGGTGGGCTCCAGAGTGGGGAGTCTCTCCCAGTGAAGGTCAGTCCCCAGGAATTATTGATGACCTCAGCCTTGTCCCAATGCTGCAGAGAAAGTGCCAGGAGGTATCAGACAATTTGAGGATTAGAGTAAAGAAGAACTCTCTTTTTGGTCCATTTTCTGTTGCTTCTTGTAACTATTTAAAAAGAAGTGAGTCAGGGGACCATGTAAGGAAAAAGTCAGCCACAGAGAAATGTAATATGAAGAATGCTTCCTCAGGCTCTCCAAGCAAGTGGGGAAGGGAGCTTTGCTTTTTTTCCCTTCAGCCTTAATAACAGGCTGCTGCTTCTCCGTGGTTTGTTTGGAGCTGTCTCAGGGTTTTGACCTTAACCTCAGGGCGCCCACACAAATAGCCTAGGCTTCCTCTGTCATCAGAGAGCAGGGAGGGGGACACCCTTTGGGCTGGGTGCTGGGGTGTGTCTGTGGCTGTGCTCCAGGGCCCAGAGTCCTGCCTCCCTCCTGCCTAGCTCCGGTTCCGGAGATCTCGAATGTTCAGCGAGATTTCTGGATGCAGAAGTGTCTTCTTCCAACCTATGCTTCCTTGTAAGGGTGATTTCAGCCGGTAGGAAGGACAGCCCGGCTGGAGGCCATGTACATGATGACCCAGAAGTTCCAGGATCCTGGCAGCTGGCCACTCCCGGTGCATGTTCTTAGCCATACTGGGAGCTCTGGGGAAAGGGCTGGGTCTTCCCTCTCTCTTTGTCCAAAATATGCTGGCCATAGGCCACCCTGGACACAGCTCTCAGGCCACCAATTGCTAACCCATACTGAATGAACCTTCTAGAAGCATGGTTCCAACTTAAAAGGTGAGAACCCAGAACCCCAAAGGCCAACAGCAAGTTAACCACAATTTCTAAGCATGCTGGCTTACTCCCATTCAGCCTTCAGCTCACATCCAAGGCATTTGAAATCCCCACTGGAAAGTAGCATGTATGCTCACAGATAACTGAGATGATTTATTTCCAAACCCACAATTAAAAGCTCTACTGCAGGCCCTCATCTTAAGACTGGCTTCTTCCCCTCCAGTCCTTCAGAGAAAGTGTCTCTTCTGTGACATGATACAGTTGCATAATGCATGGTAAAGGTGTCCCAGGAGAGGCCAGCCACTGTCCCTTCCCCAACACAACACCCACAGCCCTGTAGCTGATCCCAGGCCCGCCCGGAATGACTTCTGGGAAGGCTGAGTTAGGCTGCGTGAAAGCCCTACCGGAAATTTCCCTGGAAAGGAACCTGAGGGGTTAAGACTTAGGGGCCCAAATGTGAGGCAGTACGTTCAGCCACACCCACCAGCCACACCCCTGCTGGGCAGTGAGCCTGGCTCCAGCCCCCCTTCACATGGGGCTGGGGGGCTTTCAGTTTCACTCTTTTTGCCCTCTCTTGGTTAGATTTATTCTTAAATATTGCATTCTTCTTGAAGTTATGTAAATGCAACTGTTTCCTTAATATATCTTACAGATTGTTCCTATTGTACACAAATGCAACTTTTTTTTTTGTTCAACTTTGCTGACTTTTATTAATTCTAACCATTTTTCCAGAACTTCTTTGGATTTTTCTCTCTATAAGATCATGTCATCTGCAAATACAGTTTTACTTCTCCCCTTACAATCTGGATCTCTTTTGTTTCTTTCTCTTCCCAAATTGCCCTGGCAAGAATTTCAGTCTATGCTGAATCAAAGTGCTGAAGGCCAGCATCCTTGTCTTGTTCCTTATCTTCAGGGAAAGTGTCAGCCTTTCAGCATTGAGAATGTTGTTAGCTGTGGGCTTTTATAAATGGCCTTTTTCATCTTGAGGAAGTTCCCTTTGAATCCTAGTTTACAAAGTGCTCTCATCATGAAAAGATGTTGATTTTTGTCTAATGCTTTTTCGGCATCAATGGACATGATTGTGTGAGACGTTTTCCCTTCATTGTCTTAATGTCGTGTATTACATTCCTGGACTTCCAAAATAGTGAACTGCACTTTGCACTCCCAGGACCCCATCTGGCTTTGCTCACGTAGAGAGGTCTGCTTCTAATGGCTCCCCTTGCTCCACGCGACCATCGTGCTCGGATTGGTGAAATGGGAGGAGGTCACAGGCAGGGGACTGGCTGCGGTGAGGCGGAACTGGGTTCTAGCACACCCACAGCACACGGGGAATGGACAGAAGGTGGCTGGCGCCGTGAGACGCTTGCCTGACCCCCTGTCGTGTGAACCAGCCAGCGTCAAGGACACCGTGAGCGCCCACTCCTGGAGAGGAGAGAGGAGCCTGCCCCGTGTTGGTGAGAAGGAGGTCAGCCTCACTTGGTTCACTTCCCAAGGGAAAGACCACTCTCCTCGGAAGCCATCCCAAGTCCACCCTGGCTGCCAGAAATTCAGCAACTATGATAAAGATCAGACACGAGCACATATGAATTATTTATTATTTATAAGACAACACTATGAGTATATGCGTATTATTTTAATTTTGAGTTATAGTTTTAAAGCGACTCCCCAAAACTTGAAGATAACCCAGCAAAGTTATCATTTCATTGGATACGGCACCTAGTAAGCTATTTACATAGCATAAATTCACAGGCAGTGGCACATGATAGATTTTGAGATATCACTTTACAGGCAAAAAAAAAATTTATATTGTTTACCTGCCTTAGTGAAAGAGATATGAAGGCTCGTATTTGAACCACAAAGTATACACAAATTCAAGTTCGCTTATTGGAAAATTATGGGCCACGAACATCAGTAATGCGATAAGGGGTAGGCATACTGGAGGACTCAACATTCAACCCACAACAAATTAAACTGATCACAATAAAGCCCAACTAAGATAATTAAAAGGCGAGAATAGTAGCAATTGAAAATTGATCTCTCAAGACCTCACTGATGAGGTTCTGGAAACAAAGCACGCTTGCCCCAAATTACTGGTTTTCTCTCTGCACAACACATGTGCAGGGGGAGCTTGGCTGTGCTGCATGAGAGCCAGATAGGTGCCTTAGCGGGACCCCAAACTTCAATCCTTGCAAAACCCAGTACTGAACTATTTTCCTATATAAATGCCAAACGTTTGGAACCAAAAGTAATTCAGATTGCCAGGGTGTAGCCCTCAGTTGAATGTAAAAGATGAAGTCAGCATAAATATGCATTATTCCTCCATAAAGGTGAAAAAATGACTTACATTTTTAAGAAGTTCGTGGCCAAGACAGGCATCAAATGTCTGCTGAAGCCACCTCGTACTGGCTAGTGAGAGCCAATTGTTAAATCTTTTAAGAACTTCGTGCAAGCCAGTTGTTAAGCATGGCCCTTATCAAAAATAAACTTATAAATAAATATAGGAAACACCAAAGTAATACTTAAAATTCATCAATTCCTATTTTATTACATCCTATGACACCCTGGCAGCTTGTAAGAGGGCTTGGAGGGAGTATTTACACCATAGTATTTGGCAAAGGCTAAAATCAAGGCCTTTCCTACCCCACCCCTCCGCCACCCCAGTCCGTGAGGGGGTTGTTGAACATTTACCATCATGCTGCTGGGGGCAACCGCAGGCAACTGGTGGAAGTTCTGGCTGTAAAGACAAGCCCCTTAGGCAACTTTCCCTCAGTAACTCTAACTTTCCAGAAGTTTCCACAATACAGACTGTATCTTTTTAAAATGAATCAATTAAGTAATTATCTATTGACGCATGGTTGACATAAAATATATTAAGTTTCAGATGTGCAACACAGCGATTCAATAATTATATACATTATACAATGCTCACAACAGGTATAGTTTCCATCTGCCGCCATACAAAGTTATTACAATATTACTCACCGGATTCCCTATGCTGTATTTTTCATCCACATAAGTTATTTATTTTATAAGTGGAAGTTTGTATCTCTTAATCCCCTTCACCTATTTTGCCCATCTCCTGACTCCCTTCTCTCTGGTAACTACCAGTTTGTTCTCTGGTATACTAAAAGAGATCTTGCCATTCAAGATGGACAACATGGGTATACCTAGAGGGTATAATGCTAAGTGAAAAAAGTCACAGAAAGACAAATATCATTTGATTTTACTTTATGTGGTATCTTAAAAAAACCCAAAACAAAACAAATAAAAAACAGAAATAGACCCATATACATAGGTTGTATCTTAATCCCCTTCAGGGAAGTGCTCAGGACCCTCCCACCTGCATGTGGGTCACAATTTAGAAAGGGCACTCCCATTCATCATTTTATGGTTCTCACAGCAACCCAGGAATGGGGCAAAAGAGTATTTATTTCCCCTTCAAATAGATGAAGAAACCAAGCCTCAGAGGAGTAAGGGAGGTTTTCTGGGACTCACACAGTCTGTGGGATAGGAACCTAGCTTTCTTGAGTCTTTAGCTACATGTGGTAGGCACATTTTATTTAGGAAAGGAGAGGGAAGAGGAGGAGGAGGGGAAGGAGGGAAAAGAGGAGGAGGGAGGAGGGAGAGGGAGGGGGAGGGGAAGAAGAAGAGGAGGAGGAATAATGCAAAGTCCCGAACCCGGTATACTCTGGTGGAAAAATAAATGAAACAAATTTGCTGGCAATATGTAGCAATAGCTTTAAGCCTGTGATACTGTCTTTCTTAGCAAACCCTGCCTCTAGAGGTTTATCCTTCAGGAGGGATGTACCCAGGATTTTGCTAGCCCGTTTTCAGTGCAGGATCGCTTACACTCAAAAACTCAGAAGAGACCTGTGTCCCAAGCAAGGAGTGTGGGCTAAACTGATTGGGTTGTGTCAGCCTCACCTGGGAACTTGTTAGAATTACAAATTCTTGGGCTCCACTCCAATGTGGGTCAGCAATCTGTTTTATTTTGTATTTTTTTAGAGAGAGAGAGAGGGAGGGCGTGTGGGGCAAGGACGGAGAGCTAGAGAAAGAGAGGGAACCTTAAGCAGGCTTCATGCTCAGCACAGAGTCCAATGTGGGACTCAATCCCACGACCCTGGGATCAAGACCTGAGCCAAAATCAAGAGTCAGATGCTCAACGAACTGAGCCACCCAGGCACCCCCAGAAATCTGTGTTTAAATAAGGCCTGCCTGTGGCTGATCTGGGCACCTAATAAGGTTTGAGAACCTTTGGATTAAATAAATTATGGGACGACTAAACAAAGAAATACAATGCAGTTCAAGAAGAAAGCAAAATAATATGTTCACAATGTAGTAAGTAAAAACATATACCATATGATACTAGTTATATAAAATATAGTACATGTATGTATACGTGCCCACACACATGTACAGTCTGGGAGCATGTACACCACATGGGAGCAACATACATCTTTGGAAAAGCGGTTCCCTCATCCTTTTGTTCGCTATTTTCTAATTTGTGCACAATAAACATTTAAGAAAAAAAGCAATTACTTCTACATTTATTTAAATACTAGTGAAATAAAAACAAAATGCAGGCCCACAAGGAAGATTTTGCAAACCCCATGCCTCCCACCCATCCATCCCTAGGACCCTCCACACCAGGGCCAGTGGGCAAGTGCTGGGGCCTGGGGACAGCAGCAGCCTCTGGGTCAGAGTAGCGCTTGCCTCACTGGGTGCAGCGAACGGGACTGGGATGAAGAGCAAACACCCGCCCCTGTCTGCACGGGGTTAAAATACACTGGCTAGAGAGAAGCCCCGTGGGAAAGACATGACATTTGTTTGCAAGGAAACATAAACAGGGACAAGTGAAGACAGAGAAATGTGGTGCAGTGAGAGCCTGATCAAAGCCAGCTGGGCAAGCTGGCTTGGCTGCAAGGACGAGAGCAGGGTAGAAGGCTCCCTGGGCCAGCCTGGGGACAGGGCAGGGCAGCCTCTAGCTGTAGGGGCTGCCCAAGGGACTAGGGCCTGGAACACAAACACAGCTGGGGGAAGCTGGGTGTGATGGGCCCCAGGCACTGTGAGGCCTAACTTAGTGGTTCCAGTTGCCCCCAAGGGGCAGTAGGTCCACCCAGATTTCTGTCTTCTGGACCCTAAGGTTGTAGAACAGTAAAGAGCCAGCATCTGTCACCAACAGGTGCACCAGGCATAGAGCAGGGCATCTCATTTCATCATTTAATCCTTCTAGTGGTCCTGGAGCAATCCACTCGCACTTTTGCCGTCTAACTTGCCCAAGGTCAAATAGCTGCTGAGCTGCAGAGCGGACATCTGAACCAGGTAGGGCCCACATCCATCTGCAGAGCAAGGCAAGCCGGGCTGTCACCAATGCCCCGGAGTCCTCCCAGTGCCCTCCCCACAGCCCTCCCTGCCCCTCTGGACCCCAGCCCCAGCCCACAGCCCCTCCGCCCACTGCCATCCACCACTCCTGATCACCTGAGCCCCTTACAAAGCCAGCGTGAGTCCTGGGCTTGGCATTATCTCCACCCTGACAAGGCTAAGGCAGCTCTACGACGCTTATTTAAAATTGTGCCAGGCAAACGCTAAGCACATGTTATAAATGATCATTAATTTAAAGAGACATTTCCCCTTGGGAGACACTGATTTCATGAACAACAGCTGAGGCTTAGAAGTTACGCTACACGTAAGGTTTCCCTCTTGGCCTTGGCCTTGGCCTAAATACGACCTTTTGTTGTTTGCCCTCATTGCTTTTAGAGCACAGACTCAGGCTCCCCACCGAGAACCGGGAGGCAGTGGAGGGGTCCCCTGCAAGCCCCAGATGACGTCTGAGAGCATGACTAACCCCCTCCCCGCTGCAGGTTCCAGGTGCGAGCTGCCTCTGGCACAGCCCTGGTGTCCTGTCTGTCCCTCCTCCCCTTTATTACTGTCACTTCCCTCATCCAGGAGAGCCATCACCATTCTCATGTTGGAAGCCACCCCAAAGGGGGTGAATTTAGCCCGCCTGAAGCCACATAGTGCCCTTCCCAGCTAGCCTTCATCTTCCCTTTTGTATATTTTTTCTTCTTTCTTTTTATTCAAGTATAATTATTATACAGGGTCATTTTAGTGTCTGATATAAAATATCATGATCCAACAATTCTACGCACTTCTCAGTGCTCAAGATAAGCGTGCTCTTAATCCCCCTTTGTCTGTTCCGCCCCATCATCTTTGCTCACGGGGACACCGGAGGCTTCTCCTAGCAAAACTGCTGAGAACTTCTTTTTAGACATTGTTTCCTCTCTCACAATTTTCACTTGTGGAAAATCTTCTCTTCCTTCTAGAGCGACTCCCCTTCCTGCTGCCCTGCTCTTCCTCCCACCCCCTCTCTGGGGAAGTGGAGTCAGCCCCCTCAACCTGGACTTACTGCCAGGGGAGGCACCCCCACCACTCAGGTGCACCATATCCTCCACGTTGTCCTCTATGACTTCAATCCTTCTTTCAGGGTCAGGCCAGATCCATGGCCACAGGAAGAGGTGAGAGTGTCCGGATTCGGTGCCTGCCGTCACTCCTAGAGGTTCCCATACTGATTTAAGACTGTCCCAGATCGGCTCATCCGAGAATGAGCACCGCCTTGACCTGCTACTCACTCTGCCTCTCCTGATACCCACAGGTCCCCCTCATGTCCCTGTCTGCAGCTGTCCCCACAGCATCCCCACCCTTACCCTCCACCTCACCTAGGCCGGGCCTGTCCCGGCCCCCCTAATCCTGTTTCTACCCGGTTATTGTCCTTCCTGTGATAGTAGCCCTATAGTTCATTCTGTCCCCCTCCCTACCTGGGGACTCTCTGGGCCAGTAGCACCTGAAACCACCCCCTAAGGCTGGCAGAAGTGGTTCTTATCTCTCTCACTCCCTCCAAGGGCAGCATGGCATCAGAGCCAAAACTTGGACAACACAGCCAGAGAAGATGCTCCCCTTCCAACATCAGGGCCAATCACCCAGCGATAAAACCCTAATACATAACACTATTACTCACACCATTTTCACAATGGCCATGCCATAGGCACACTGTGGTTTTAGGAATAAAATTTCTACCACTCAGGAAAACAGTATGGGGGTTCCTCAAAAAACCAAAAACAGAACTACCCTACAACCCAGCAGTTGCACTACTAGGAATTTATCCAAAAGATACAAAAATGCTGATTTAAAGCGGCACATGCACCCCCGTGTTTATAATAGCACTATCAACAATAGCCAAATTATGGAAAGAGCCCAAATGTTCACTGACTGATGAATGGATAAAGAAGATGTGGTATATACATATACAATGGAATACCACTCGGTGATCAAAGGGAATGAAATCTTGTCATCTGTGACAACGTGGATGGAACTGGAGGGTATTATGCTAAGTGAAATAAGTCAGGCAGAGAAAGACAGATATCATATGATTTCACTCATATGTAGAATTTGAGAAACTCAACAGATGAACACAGGGGAAGGGAAGAAAAAATAAGATGAAAACAGAGAGGGAGGCAAATCGTAAGAGACTCTTAAATAGAGAACAAACTGAAGGTTGCTGGAGAGGAGGTAGGGAGATGGGTAGAATGGGTGATGGGCATTAAGGAGGGCACTTGTTGGGATGAACACCAGGTGTCGTGTGTAACAGATGAATCACTAAATTCTACTCGAGGCCAAGACCACACTGTATGTTCACTAACTTGAATATAAATAATTTGAAAAAGAATAAAATTTCTCCCTGCCCTAGAGAAACTCTCTTGTCTGTGCCAAAAGAATATACACAAGAATTTTCATTATGTGCACTTTATAGTAATAAAAAATTACAAACGGCGCACATTAAAAAACAAAGTAAAACATCGGAAACAATTCCAATCGATACAAAAATAGCAAAATATTTGAAAGGCAAAAAGCGTTGGTGAGCCTGTGGGGAAAAGATACTGCTTGTACACTGTGAGTTGGAGACTTGATAGGGACTCATTGAAACAGATTTAAGTGGTAACTACAATAACTACAACTTTTATTTTCAATTCCGCCCCCACCCCATGGCAACTAGCCTGCCTATTCAGTTTTCCAACTTCTTTTCGAACCAAACACAGTCATTTAAATTTTGTGGGAAAACTATCCGTTTTATCTAGATGTTCAAATTTAACAAATTTATTCTATAAAAATATTCATTGTTAATACTCTTTTATCAATGTCTGTGGGTCAATAACAACACATGTCTTAAGCACCAAGTAGGCACTTGGGTGTGCTCCCTGGGGACGGCTTTCTTCAGGAACATGTGTGGGCAGAGCTCTGAAAAGAGAGAGGAAGTGGTCTGCCTTTTGAGACTCTTTCAGGCAGTAGAAACGGCAATGCAAAGAGGCTAGATGGGACATGTTTCACATCTAGAAATTCCACATGGCTTTCTTAGCACTGCCACCTGCCAGCTGAGGATTTCCTTCTGTTCACCTTTCAACATCTGGATTATTACGGATCCACTTTTTTGTTTTTTACCTTTTTTAAAAATTTGACTTCCAGCATAGTTAACATACAGTGTAGTGTTAGCTTCAGGTATACAATATAGTGGTTCAACAATTCCATACATTACCCAATGCTCATGATGACAAGTGCACTCCTTAATCCCCATCACCTATTTCATCCATCCCCCCCTCCCCACTCTGGTAAACATCAGTGTTACACACACAGTGTGTCCTCTATAGTTAAGAGTCTGTTTCTCGCTGTGCCTCTGTCTCTATCTCTCTTTCCCTTTGCTCATTTGTTTTGTACCACAGATACATTGTTATTGTCCGCTTGTCTTGACTAAGAGTCAGGTTCTCTTGCTTCTTTGAATACCTGGTATTGTCCCCTTGAATAGTTGACATTATGGAGACTCAGGATTCTGTTATCTTCCTCTGAAGAATACTGGTTTCTAACTGCTTGTTTTTAGATTCTGTATTTGCCTATTTAACATCCATTAATCATAGAGGCAAAGTAACAGCCACAATTGTTTATTCCTTCCCTGCAATCCAGCTTTTGTGGGCAAATGAAAATCATATTATAAATGCTCCAGCTAATCCTGAGTCCGTTTCCTTCTTTGTCTAACTCTTACACACCAACCAATATTGCCCCTGCCCTAAATCAATTCAGGGCTGGAGACCACACCTATAGCCCAGACCCCATCAATATCATTCAAACTAGCCAATCCTAAGCTGATTTCTCTGCCCGGCCTTCTCCTATAGAAAACACTGTAAAGGCTCTGGGTCATGTTTTCCCTCACTTCTCCTACCTTCTGACCAAATTGGTGCTCCCCACTATGGCCCCACATGACATGGGATTTACATTCCCCTTTCTCTTTGGAAGTGTAAGCAATAAATTAATTTTAAATGGCATTGAGCTCTTTGTGTTGTCACTCATTCACCTTTATAAATTAAGGCCTGGGCAAAAGTCATGAGTCTGTCAAGTTAAATGACTGCAACTCACCTTCATTCTGTAGAATTTTGGTCCTAGAGTCTGTTGAGTGGGCTTATCTTAGTTTTGTCTCTAGACCTGATTTCCATGGGAAGCCAGATATGTTGCCCGGGTGTATAAGGCATGGTTCTCCAGAGAACTATACCAATGTGTGTGTATGTGTGTGTGTGTGTGTGTGTGTGTGTGTGTGTATACATAGTATATATATACTATGTTTTGTAATTGGCTTGCGCAATTATGGAGGCTGGTAAATCCTAAGCTGCAGGGTGGGCCAGCATGCTAAACACCAGGGAAGAACCAATGTCGTAGTTCATATCTGAAGGCTATTGGCTAGCAAAATGCCCTCTTGCTCAAGGGAGAACAGTCTTTTATTCCATTTAGGCTTTCAACTGATTGGGTAAAGCCCACCCACATCATGGTAAGCAATCTGCTTTTTCCAAAGTCCGCCTGTTTAAATGTTAATCTCATCCAAAAACACCCTCACAGAAATGTCCAGAATAATGTTTGCCCATATACCCGGGCACCATGGCCCAGTCAAGTTGACATGTAAAATGAACCATCACACCATGACCCTCTGATTTGGCAAGATGTGAATTTAGAACTGTCTCTTGACTGCAGGGCAGCTCCTGAAATCTTTGCTCAGCTCCTTTTAGCCTTCCCGCTATTAATTCCACTTGATCACCTTTGAATTTCACTCTGTTCATGTCCAGTTTAGAAGTTAGCCAAGGAGGGGTGGCTGGGTGGCTCAGTCAGTTAAGCACCTGACTTTAGCTCAGGTCATGATCTCATGGTTCAGCCCCGCGTCTGTCTCTATGCTGACAGCTTGGAGCCTGGAGCCTGCTCTGGATTCTGTGTCTCCCTCTCTCTCTCTGTCCCTCCCTTACTCACACTTTCTCTCTCTCTGTCTCTCTCTCTCAAAAATAAATAAACATTAAAAAAAAATTAGAAGTTAGCCAAGGATTTAAGGGAAATTCTAAAGCAGAGTTTCGGTCTCCCCCTCTAAGACTGCTTTCTCTCTAGGATTGTTCCCCAAAACTTCTAGGCACTATGTAAGCCCCACCCTCTGTCTTCCAAGCCCAGTAAGACAGCCACTTTCTACTTACCCTGTGTGTGATCTAAACTGGATGTGTCCTCATGGGTAGAGCCAAATTAATGTGAGCTCACCTGACTTGTCTTCTTTCAAAAATCAACTTCCCTCTGGACTGAGGCCTGCTTTGAGCAGCTCATCACTGCCTCAAATGGTTGTCTTACCGTATCTTGTACTGAGTTTAGTGGTGTTATTGGCAGAAGGGTTAGATACACTACTCTGTCATATCCAGCTTCAGAATCCCTGGAGTTATTTTTTGAAGTATTTTAAGATTTTGACCCTAAGAAATATTTTTGTGCTAGCATTAAAAACATTTTTTTTTTCAGATTTCATTGGGGTCAGTAAATGTAAAGTGCTTGCTTTCAATCCCTGGTAATTTGAACCTAGATCAAGGCCTGTTAGGTGTGTAGGAGTCATCAACTCAACCCGACTCCTCCAGAAAGCTGACGAAGGGAGAGGAGGGTCCTCTACAATGGCAGGTAGCACCCTCTGGATGACGTGGCTGAAGCCACACAGTCTCCGCTTGGAGCGAGTTTCCTGAAGCCAAAGAACGGAGTCTTTGCTGCGAGCTGTAAATGCCCCGTCAGAACACATTGGGGGCAACTCTTGGACACCGTTTTATTTCCTTTTTGGTCAACAGTTATACTTCACTCAAAATCTGTTGCCACTACATAAGAACCACCTTCTGATTTAAACTCAGGAAAGGACAAAACATCAGAACCACGTTGTAAGGCTTTTTTGTCGGTCTCTGTTTTCACAAACATTATTTGTTTGCCCAAATAATGGGCAGCTCTGAGCCACTTCCCTGAAGAGCTTAGGCCACACCACTAAGGACTCCTACCTGTCCACAGAATGAGTGAAGGAGGGCTTACCTTTCCTTGGGGAAGAGAAGACAGCGGAGTCAAATCTGCACTTGCCCGAAAAAAGGGGCTGAGTCCTCTTGGTCTCTGGGGCTGATCTAATGTGTGCAGTGGTTGTGAAATGTGAATCTGAGCGGTCCCACACTAACTAGAGACACCTGCTTTGCTTTGAAAAAGAAAAGTGTTCTGGGGCGCCTGGGTGGCTCAGTCGGTTAAGTATCCGACTTTGGCTCAGGTCATGATCCTGTGGTTCGTGAGTTCCAGCCCCACGTCAGGCTCTGTGCTGACAGCTCAGGGCCTGGAGCCTACTTTGAATTCTGTGTCTCCCTCTCTGTCTGTCCCTCCCCTGCTTGGACTCTCTCTCTCTCTCTCTCTCTCTCTCTCAAAAATAAATAAATATTTAAAAATGTTTTTTTAAAAAAAGAAAGTGTAATTAAAAAAACAAGACACAAAGAAAAAGAGCATGTTCCTTTTTACCGAGCCTACCAGTTCAGACTTCAATGAGATTTGTCAGCAATCTGGCTAATTTTATTCGTAGGAATAATGGTAAACATTAGCGAATGCTTGGTTTATTGTATGATTATCACCACTTGTGGGTTAAGATTAGCTTCGAAGAAATTTATCTTCATGAAAAGAAACCTCAGGCAAACTATCAGTTGAGGAACAGTCGATAGAATGCCTGGCCAGGGCTCCTCAAAACTGTCAAGAAAAGTCTGAGAACCGGTCACAACCAAGAGCAGCCTAAGGAGACGTGATGGCTAAATGTCATGTGCCATTGTGGGTGGGGTCCTACTACAGAAAAGCGATATTAGGTAAAAAAAAAAAAAAATTCAGATAATATGAATAAAATACGGACTTCAGGCAATAATACTATCAAATTGGCTCATTAATTATGATGAACCATACTAATGTGAGGTGTTAATAGGGAAAGCTGGGTGTGGGGAATATGGGAACTCTCTGACATAGCCTTGCAACTGTAAGGAAAATCTGACCCTATGCTAAAATAAAACTTTAGGGGTGCCTGGGTGGCTCAGTCGGTTGGGCGTCCGACTTCGGCTCAGGTCACGATCTCGCCGTCCGAGTTCGAGCCCCGCGTCGGGCTCTGGGCTGATGGCTCAGAGCCTGGAGCCTGCTTCCGAGTCTGTGTCTCCCTCTCTCTCTGCCCCTCCCCCGTTCATGCTCTGTCTCTCTCTGTCTCAAAAATAAATAAATGTTAAAAAAAATTTTTTTTTAAATAAAATAAAACTTTAAGGGCACCTGGGTGGCTCAGTCAGTTAAACATCTGACTTCGCCTCAGGTCATGATCTCATGGTTCGTGGGTTCGAGCTCTGTGTCGGGCTCTGTACTGACAGCTCAGAGCCTACTTGGGATTCTTTCTTTCTCTCTCTTTCTCTCAAAATAAATAAATAAATAAATAAATAAACTTAAAAAAGAAAATAAAATAATAAAACTTTATTCAAAAATATGTGTAAAGAAATTAATGTCTAAAAATGAAAACTTCCTTAATCTCACCTTCCCTGAATTTTGGAGTTGACCAAAACTAATTATAAATAATAGGTCACATTTTCTGAGTGACTCCTATATGTCAGTGTTCTGAGAACTTTCGTGTGTTACCTCCTTTAGGGCTGACACAGATCCTATAGGGTAAGGACAACTGTTAGCCCATTTTTACAGATGTGGAAACTGAGGCATGGCAAGGTGAAACAACTCGTCCAGCCCACAGAGCAGCATTTGGCGCCAGACTCTACATACTCTACTACACCCCTACACTGTGCAGAGAGAAGATCACAAATGATGAGAAAATCATAGGTCAGTGGAAATTCCAGACCCATGAACACTCAGACCCCAACTATGCTGATAAGCGAGTCTGGGATGTTTGAGGCCTGAGCAACTTGCCTGCACTCTGTGTAGAGACGTGCCTCTCATTTGTCATCCGATGATAACGTACACGTGGAAAATAATATTCTTTGAAGGATGATTAATTTATCTGACAAGTCCAAGATTGTGACAAATGACTCAGAGGGAAAAGAATCAGTCAGCCGGATGGGCCCTGAGCACAGCCTAGACCCGGCCCCTTTTAGACTTCACGTCACAGGCACCACCCCTCTGCTCACATCTTTAGGCTCACTCTGTCTCAGCCAACCCTACGCATACTCCATCTCACGGGAAAGGAGTCTTACGACTCCTCCAGGCTGACCCTCCCCTGCCTTCTCTAATGGATCCCAGAGCACATTCTGGAGCGATTTCCAGCATGTGTGTTTCTAATTCCAGTTCTCAAGCTTGAACACTTGTGGGGACATGGGGTTCGCTCTCCCCAAGCGCAGCTCATTCTTTGGTGCCCTGATAGTTGCTACGAGGGACCCGAGACCGGCTGCAGAGCCTTCCCGAGGCTAGCACTCCCCAGGTCCTCCACATTGCTGTAGGCAACGCTGAATCATGTTCTCCCTCTCGATCAAATCTACCCACCAGTAAGTCTTAACATCTCTGCCTCTAAACCCCCTCCCCGTGCAACCACCTTCTGCATCCTTGCCTCCAGCACCCCAGCCCAAGCCACGCTCGCCTCTTACTTGGACTCGGACGAGAACACCAAGCCGCACTCTTGTGGCCCCAGCACGATATTGACGTGTCGTGACTCATTTGAAAATCACAATAGCTCTCATATTGTAATCTCCGTCTGCTTGTCTGTCCACTCTCAGCTATTTCCAAACTTGGGTAATGAAAAGCAGTGTCACTTATTAACTTAGTCAAACCCCCATATATTTCTTAAAATTCTATGATATATACACCTTAGAACACACCTAGAGGAATATATATATATATATATATATATATATATATGTTTGCTTTCTATGTATTGATTTTAATTTATAGATTCAATGTAAACATATTTTTAATTTATAGAGATAGAAAGAGACTGATGCACATTTTAAGTTTGTTTACCTTGCCAGATAACCCTCTCCCGTCTCACCTTCTCCTCCTCTGGGTACTGAGTCCTGGATGCAATAAAACACAGCTATTCCCATAGATCCTGGCAGGCTGGTGCCATCTGCAGTTTGCTCCGCCCATGTAAGGATGGCTCTTCCTCCTTGTTTTTGAGTGTCATTGGTCCCCTCTCTTTGGGCAGGTGTTCTACCTGCCAAGGTGGGCTCTCCAGGACCTGCATGTGTTCAGGGGGCCCTGGGGCCTACTGGGCTGGGAAGACAGAGGTTTCTCCTAACCCCTGGCCTCTGCTACCACACTTCCAAATCACTGGGTGAGGTAGTCAGAATGACCCTCACTCATGACATTATACCTACACGTACAGTGACTTCTTGTGGTTGCTTCCAAACACTTCTACAAGCTCCTGCCTACTGGAACCTCCATCACCAGGAACTGCTCCCAAGGAGAGGGGTTGTCAAGAGGGGCTTCGTAGAGCTTCCAGGAGGACTGCCACAGAAGGAACCCGCTGAGCTTGAATTTGGGGTTTAAGCCAAAGGGACCCATTGCAAAGAGTCCCATTCTGCCTCCCACGGCATGTCAGCCTTTAAAACCCAAGGAGAGAGCACTGGCCTCCAGCATACTTCTCTGTGTTCTTCACCCGGGAAACTCTTGTGGGGCTAAAACAGGACCAGAGCCCAGGAATGGCACTGGGGAAATTCATCACGATGTGGGATGGAGGAGAGGACCCCACGGCTTTGTCGTATCTATAGAAAATAAAATGATTGCTGAGAATCCTGAAGCATTCCTCTTCAGTTTATAAGTGTTTCTGCCATTCACAAACCAGAAGTCTTAATTAAAATGCTGTTAAAAGACGCAAATCAATTAACAGATACCTTACAAGATGGTTTATTCTATCTTACACACAGAAAATTGCTTATGAGTATCATGTTACCGCTTTAGGTTATCAGTTAACAAAGGCTGCTAATGAACTACGTTGTTATCAAGTCAGATAAAAGACACCCTGGGAATCCAGGCAAATTATTACAACACAGTACTTTGTTTTGAAATATTGCTCATCTTTCATCACACACAAGGAGAGTAACCCCAATCCAATGAGAACCAGTCGACACAACCACTCAGATTTCTGTTGAATTGGAAAGGCAGAGAGTATTCCATAGTGCAGCCCCAGAAATGCAATGTTAATATTATGGGGGAGAGAAATGTTAATGGGGCCTGTGTCACAGAACCTTAGGTTCATGGCAATAATAAAAAGACGGGGGGTTCCTAAGCCTCTGCCAGTCATGTCCTCCATGCAAAAGTCATTCACATTTGTACCACAAGATAATGCCATAAGCATAATGATAATCCCCTACATTTGTGTAGCTCCCTATAAGGCACACCATCAGCTTTTTCATTGTTGGTTCCATCATTCAAAGAGCTGCAGAGATGCAGGCCATCCCACGGTCACTGAGACACCTTCCTCTCCAGCCCAGCCCTCCATTTCTTCCTGTAGAAGGTCAGTCTTTCATTTATAAGACTGGAGATGGCCCCATGGTCTTCATGTTTCAGCACCCCTGAATTTTTGCAGAGGGACTCATGGCAACTGAGAAGTTGAGGCCAACAGTTCTAGAAAATGATGCATACCTGTTGATAGATGGAGGTGTTAAGGAGGCTGTGTCTTGACTTTGGTCCCCATTTCCATAAGCCATTTGCTATGGGTAGGTTCCGTTGATATGGACACAATGCTATCATAGAAGCATGAACAGCTCCTCCATGGAGAACCAGGATAGGCAGAATAGATTTATTGACTTCCATATTTCTTACTTCTGGATAAAGTGCTCGTGCCTCACTCTATGCAGTCAGCTTCTTGTGGAAGAGAATCGATATTTTCCCTCAAGACAGAGACACTATAGATCTATTACTTGCCCTGGGTATTGAGTTCCATATGAAGATCCTTCAAGAGCTTTGGAAGGTCAAATTCAAGACATCTCTGAGACCGATGCTGTGGGCAGCTGTCCAGACCTCCCAACCTCTTCTCCTGAAGAGGCCACTCATTTAGAGTTCAATCACTCGTGCATCTCTGGAAAGGAAGAGAACCATCTGGAAGACTTATTGACAAAGTGATTATGCTCTGACCAATCACGGCATATGCTTACGCAGCGCACACAGTTAAGTAGGTATGAAAGAACTCATCAGCATATCTTAGCAAAGTGGGACATTTCCTCATGCAACATAGAAAAGTACCTGAAGACCAGTGGCTTCTAGGTAAAGGGACGGTTTTTCAGATAGAGCTCAACTGAGAGAATGTTTTCTGCCTGCCAAACCTCAAGCCACAAAACCTCACCCACTTTCGTGGCAAAAAGGGAAGAAGTCATTCCTCAAGGTTAAGAAGCATATCTGCAGGAAAATGCCACTTCACGTGCTTGAAGAGACTTCATGGGTCTGGGGAGATGTTACAAGGAACAAGGTAGACAGACCTTTGCAAATGTAATTAGAAACTGATACCTTCAAGCCTGACCGTGAGCTGTTACGGTGAGTGAGTCTTATCCACACATAGTGTATCTACTATACCGATCTATCTATATGTATATAAAATTAGGAACACAGAAGAAAAGATGAGGTCACCAAACCAGACCCCAGGATAATAAAGCTAAGGCTGAAAGTAGGACACAGACCGCGCTGTGGCCACTCTCGGCTAAAGGCCTCACCAACACTCCATGCACAGAGATTGAATTCATACCAACGCTTCACTGTAGTTTCACATAATAGTTGTAATTATAACAGAATGACATATTTATGTTTACATTGAATGTTGCATACTTGTTTATGTCCTTTGATCATTCATGCTCAGTCTCAATATCTTGATATCTAACATGGAAGAAGGGACAGCAATAGCAGGAAGATCGGGCAGAGTTAAGCATCTATGGGATAAGCCAAGCCAAAGGCCATAAAAGAGGCAATACTACCTACCCCATGTGTGGAGGACTAAGGACACAGGTTGAGGTCAGGACTACAGAGCTTGATGGCAGCAGAACCAACATGGAAGACACATAAATTGGAAACGAGCAAGGATGGTGACAGAGAAGTCTGACGGGATTCCAAGAGAGTCTAACGGCTGTCAGATTTTTGTGTTTCTCTTTTAAAATATGGTGGGTCCAAAGTTTGAGTCGGATGGTCTAGCGGTCCATGGGCTCAACAGAAAGTTCATCCCCTTCTGTTCATCACCCCATTAACAAGTCCTGAGTTCAAAGGACCCTTTCTGGTGTTGTTAGGAAGAGGATCTGAAGTAGCTGGATATATGCAGCATTTGCCCTTGGGATACAGGTGTCTATAGAAGATGGGGGAAACCAGGAACGCAGGCTCCTCCTACTCCCGGTCACCCTGAGCTGGGGAAGTGGCACCTGTGAGCTACTCCATCTCCATGGAGGAAGTTATTCTCCAGCACGGCAGCCATTCCTCTGCATACAGCTGTGTCAACAGCCCCCAGAGAGCCAGGAAGAACTGCAAGAACAGATAAGCTGGGCAGAGGCTGGGATAGCAGCTGCTGGCTGGATTAGCAGGTGAATCAGGCAGCAGACCTGGGTTGGGTATCTAGAGAACGAGAAAGAGACTTTTGGAGGCTGTACGTGCACTGTTTCCGCTATTAACATTGGTGGTTTTAGGGGCGCCTGGGTGGCTCAGTCGGTTAAGCGGCCGACTTCGGCTCAGGTCACGATCTCGCGGTCCGTGAGTTCGAGCCCCGCGTCGGGCTCTGGGCTGACAGCTCAGAGCCTGGAGCCTGTTTCGGATTCTGTGTCTCCCTCACTCTGACCCTCCCCCGTTCATGTTCTGTCTCTCCCTGTCTCAAAAATAAATAAACGTTAAAAAAAAAAATTAAAAAAAAAAAAACATTGGTGGCTTTAGCCAATGCAGTCAGAGAGGAGAAAACAATTAGGGACATAAGAACTGGGAAAGGAGATCTGTTATGAAAACTCAAGGAAATCAAGAAGAAAAAAAACACACACACAAGAAAAGCTTTCAATAAGGCTGCCACTATAACATTAACATACCAAAAAACAATCCATCAACAATCAATGACTAAGTTGAAGACATAATGGGAAACTCCATTTCTAAAAGTAACAAAAACATAAGAATATTTCCGGAGTAAACTTCACAAGAAATGTGGAAAACCCATACGGTAAAAGCCAAAAGCTCTCTTAAGACACACTAACACAGACTTGCAAATAAAGTCCCCTTCCACGAAGGACTGCTTAACGTCATAAAGAAGCCAATCGTCTTCAGTTTAATACACATACATGATGCAACCCCAACAAAAAAACCAAGGTGTTTGTTCTGTGGATAGGTCGTGGAGTTGGTTCTGAAGTTCAAAGGGAAAAACAAACACGCAAGAATGGCTAACAGAGAATAGCAGAAACGTGCCCCTGAATAGGAAACACAATGGGAGCACGCCAGATGGTGGAACAAGCCATAAAGCCTGCACAGGTCGGAGTGTGGTGCCAGAACACCAATAATCACAAATACCATGGAAAGTAATACCAAGTCCAGAAATAGTCCAAATAAACCAGGATATTTATCATTTTTTTTAAATTTTCAATAGTTTCTGCTTTATCTCGCTGTGTTCCTTTTACAAAACTATATTTAATTAAAATTATCTGTATACAGTTTCTATAAAATTGAAACATATTTACATATGTACACACATATATTTTTTCTAGTTTTTATAAGGTTTTGTTTTTTATTTATATCTCTGATCCATTTGACATTTATTGTGGTGCATAGTATGACATGTGGATCCAATTTTTTCTTTTTCCCAAGTGGCAATCTCTCTCAGCATCATTATGGAAAATATTACTTTCCTCTGTTTTATTTGCCACCTTTATGGCTTTCTAAATATCCTTGTTTAGGAGCGCCTGGGTGCTTCAGTCAGTTAAGCATTCAACTGCGGCTCAGGTCATGATCTCACAGTCCGTGAGTTCGAGCCCCGTGTCAGGCTCTGTGCTGACAGCTCAGAGCCTGGAGCCTGTTTTGGATTCTGTCTCCCTCTCTCTCTGCCCCTCCCCTGATCTCTCTCTCACTCTCTCTCTCTGTCACATACACACACACAAATGAATACACATTTAAAAATTTTTTAAATAAAAATTTTTAAAAAAGGAATATAATACTCTTTATATATGGAGGGCTAAATTCTAAATAAAAAGAATTGCAAAGAAATCTTCAGGTTACTGCAAGTTTGTAGTTGTATAGTGTTATGATTCTGGAAGTATTTTTTGTGGTATTGGAGGATAGATAAAGGGTAAAAACATTTATGTGGAACAGAGCTGTCACTTTGGAGGAGGCAAAACAGAAATATGAAGTGAGGAAAGCTTAAGAAGAGGCTTCTGGTATTGAGTTTGTGGCTCAAATATACATTTCCTGAGTCTGTGTGTTGAGAGGGCCTAGAAGGAATGATGTCTCCGGAGCCACATGAGCACACACTGTGTCTAGATCTTGCCTTCTAAAAGCTATGCCACATCAAAAAAGAAAAAACAGGGGATCTCTAAGGAACACATGGGTGATTCCAGGTCTGAGCAGGGGCCGTACACGGTGAGATGGGGTATTGTGTCGTGTCAGCCCAGGAAATGGCCAAGAACCACCAAGAAGTGACTGGTACTGGACAAACTGAGGACAATTTGAACGTCACAAAGATCTATGATGGTAATGAATTATAATATGTTGAAATCCACAGTAATGATATTCAACAAGAGAAAGAGAAAAGGGGGAAGGAAAAAGTCCTTTTTTCTAGAAGAATAAGAAGGGATGCCAGCATTAGAAACTCCACATTTTGTAACTCCCAGTGCAATAACTGATTCAAACGTGGGTTGTGAACAAACGTAAAATCATCGGGCAAAGAATCAGTGGGGGTCAGGATGTTCACATGGTCTCAAAGTACCACCCTTCAGATTATCGACTACTTACAAAGAGGAAAATTGGTCTCCCCAACACAGAGGTCTAGCGGTCGCTTCCTTAACCAAGTGATCAGACACAGCATTACCAACAGTGAGAGAACCTGGCATCATGTGCTTCCTGATGTAAGACAATAAACGATGCACAATGTCACCTCCGTAGTGTTCTTGACAAAATTCTCAATCTGCATCTACTCGGGAAGAAACCGTCAGCCAAATCCAGAAGATAAGACATCATACAAAAGTACTTCGATACTGACAGGGGAAGAAGGCAGAGTTGTCCAACACAAGAAGAGACTAAACAGAGACAAAATCAATACCATGTATCCTGGTTTGGGAGGCTTGAGCTATAAAAGATATTTCTGAAACAATCAGAGAGATTTGAACTCGGGCTGTGTAATAGGTGAGATTATTGAATTTTCTCAGTCATTTCCTCAGATGTGGTCATCGTATTGTGATTATGCAGGAGACGCCCGGTTACGTATTTAGGGGTAAAATATCTCTGCTAATTTAGGGGTGATATTGCCACTAATTTTTAAGTGAATCAGAAAAAAATGTACGTAGACAGAGTAAAGCAAATGGGGGAAATGTCAACTTGTGAATCTGGGTGAAGGATGTGCATGTTTTTATCACACGGTATTTTCAACTTTTTGGTGGATTTGAAGAGTTTTCCAAAAGAAGGAAGGTGAGAGCACATCGATGGTGCACGAGATGTGGGCAAGAGGACCCAGGGAATACGAACTCTGACCAATCCCACAAGCCCAGGCCACGCCCACACTGAGACCTGAAAGCAACAGAGGAAACAGACGCTTCAGCCAAACCAATAGTTTTGATGACTCAAAGTTTTGGAGTTTTTTTTTCATCGTGTGACCAAGGTGGTTAGTTAATGGCTCGATTGGCCTTTCAAGGGAAAAAACTGATAAGTACGAGAAAGTTAACGATCTTGTTTCTAAAAGCCTGTTTTCTCAGCTCTGCTTAAGCAAATGTCCCACAGCTTCATTTTAAATCTTGCTGAAGTACCATTATATTGACTTTTTAGGGACAAAAAAAAAAAACCACTCTGCTGATTCCTGGTCTCCCAGCCATCCTGGCACAAGCAGTCGTGACTAGCAACTCCCTCCCATCCTGCAGGGGGGCCACCTCTGGAGAGCCACTGTCTCTCTCTCCCCTTCAGAGCAAGTGACCACTCTTACAACTCACCTTTCGGAGAAACTGAGGTGTGACCCACAAAACAGGAGAACCGGGTGTTCATTAACTCATCCCTACATGACAAAAAGCACATGCAAAGTTTTGCTCCAGGAGAACGGCTTGCCTGTCCTTAACTTTTTCTTTCGGGTCTAACTTCTTCCTGACTCAGCCTGACTCCATCTAGTGTCAGTTTTGGAAACTTAAATTGTGCCTCCCTTCTCTTCAAAAATCCCTGTTTGTGGAGGAGCTCTGGTCTGCTACGTGCCAAGAACACTTCTCTGAACTTGGTGCAGGGCTATATCCCCGGGGTGGGGGAGGATTCCCACCCAGCCGCCCGACTCTCCCCTGCCCTTCATGTGTTCCTTTCTTCATCCAGCCACCTGCTTTCCCCCTGCTTCCTTCACATTCCCTTTCCTGGACTTCACTTGTACCATGTTTATTTTTGAATGACTATTACAGTCACCTCTTCAGGATTATGAAAATGGCCTCCTCTAGTTCCGAGGCTTCAAAATAATTCAGAACTTCTAAATGCACACAAAACCGCGATGTTCTTCTGACAGGATCATACATGGGAACAGAAAGCCACAGCAACTGCTGCTTCAACAAGGCTTTTGAAGTGGTTTGTTTGTACTGAACACAGCAGCGTCTTCACACAGGCGCACACGCGCGCACACACACACACACACACACACGTGTCAGTCACTCGCTACGAGACATCAGAGCTTCTCCACCCCCTCACCCTCCAATGCACACACACGCATGTACCAGGACCAGAAATTAGGATTTGTGAAATCTGCCATTTTTGCGAATTCCATGATTAAGATATCCCTGAAACAGGGTCTTCAGAAACTTCTGGGAGGCACTGGAGTTTCCAATGCAAGGTACCCTAACTCAAAGTTCCCCTCCATGTGTGTGGGTGGTTTCGATGGCCAAGGTAGCACGCCCGATACCGTGCGTGGGGAGAAGATCTCTAGGACCACTCCGTCATGACATGGGGCCCGAGCTGGCCACAACAGTCTGTAGCCACATACCCAGGGTGTGTCAGCCACCCAGCAGAGGTCCCCGGAAGCCATGCTGTGGTCAGATTCTTCATCATTGCAGACATAGCCCATCTACCCCAAAACTGACTCCTACCTTGTACTCTCCATCACAGAGACCAGCTGGACCCCCAAAGGCAATGCACGTTCTATGCCTGGGGTTCATCTAGTCATTTCCTGGTCCCCTCTCCCCCTACTATCAGGAGCTAATCCTTCTCATCCTACTAGACTCAGTCCATGGCCTCCCATACCTGTGTCTGCCCAAAGCCCTGTTCGAAGCCCTGATGAAGGTCTGTCTGCCCTGACTCTACAGTGGGAGAGCCTGAGTCAGCACAGAGCCCAGAGCAGTGGGAGTGCTGCCTCTGGCTGAGCCAGGACAGGGACATCCTCCTGACAAGGGTCACAGCTGCACCTTCAGTGGAACCTATCACTGTGCCAATCCCCCGAGGGCTGAAAGAAGACAGAGCTGCCCCAGTGTGAAGGCCTCTTAGGGTGGGGAAGGACAGGGCAGCGAGAGCCAGCCAACTTGGAATTCTACTTTTCCTGCACGAGAGGTCTCAGGGATTTGGTGGCACTTGGGAGGTGTGTAACGTGTTCTTTTCTAAAGAGGAATGTGCCAACCTCAGCCAGTGTGGGTCTGGGTGTGTACGAACATGTGTATGTGAGATGGGACACATGGCCTGGTCTCCCAGCCCATAAATGCCCCTAATTCTACCATACATTTCCAAAAGCTCCCTGGGACTGCCCCTCCCCTGCATGAGAACCCCAGATGCAGAGGAGGTGACATTGCCAGCAAGAGAACTGTGTGGCCACCCCAGGGCTTGGAGGCCACTGCCTTATGGCCGCACTAAATGCAGGGTGAACCCCACTAAACACAGGCGCCTGTGTTCTAGAACCACCCAGGTTTACATCTATCACACACAGTCATTAGCAGTGCCTCTTCTCCACCCTCACAAAGTCCTGATTTGGGTGATAAGGTAAATGGTCACCCTAATCACACTCAGCTCCCCCAGGGGAGGCCCCTGTAGGGTGGCCAAATGGAGGGGGAGACGATGGGACAGAGAGAGGGAGACAGAGAAACAGTGAGAGTCAGAGGAGGAGAGGGGTTAATGCTTGGAGGTAGAGTTGAGGAAACGCACTGTAGGGCCCAGAAACGAGAACATCTGAAGGAGGGGAGGTCCTCCAGGAAGTGAACGTCTTGAGAAAGTCCATTTGCAGCTCACCGCCTGGGCGTGACCCTGGTGACAGTGAGCCACGCGTTTGTCTCCTTCACACACAAATCCGCCATTCCTTCCATGCTCACAACACAGCGCCCACTGAGTCCGAGGTCCCAGGGAAGAAGTGGAGGTGACCCCATGCTCCAGATCCCCTCTAAATCCCACCCCCCCCCCGACTCAGCCCAGACTCTGTTTGCATGCCAGTCCTCACGGAGCACCTCCTCTACTTGGAGCACCCACTCTGTTGCAGGCACTGTGCTAAGTGTTGGGGCTACAGAGATGAAAAGAAAGACCTCACCCTCAAGGACCTTACATCTCGGGGAGAAAGCCATCAAAAGAAATATATCACATGATGTCAGTGAATGGAAAGTAATATGAAGAAAAATAAAGCTAGGGAAGGGGAAGACAATAATCAGGGGAAGGGGGTTCTATTTCAAACAGGCCATCTAAAATGAAATGATGGCACTGAAGCAGAGATATGAAGGAAGTGAAGGGCCAAGCGTGCAGCTATCTGGAAGAAAAGCATTCCAGATGACAGAAAAGAGCATATGCAAAGGTCCTGAGGCAGGGTTGTCTCAGAGGACATAGTCTCTATGTGGAAGAACAGTGTGGCTCATTGCCGGTGGGGAAGCCAGTTAACCTGGAGTAGGCCACATGGGCTTCCCAAGTGGGTCAAGGCAAGAGCTAGGGACCTCTCTCTGAGTGTTGGGGGGATGCACTGAGGGATTCTGTGTGGGAGGTAGGGCAGGTAACTGAGGGTATACAGAGACCAGCCCAAGTCCCCTTTGGCTACTGTACCCTGTGCGCCACCCCCCCCCCCCACTCTCATGACTCTTACCCACTGAACCATAGAAGGGAAGAGGAGACTTGGGGTGCATTCTGGCCTCCTTGGAAGCACTTTGGAGTAGAGAGAAGGGCTAGGAGGACAGGCAAGGAAGCACAATGGATAAAACAGGAGGAAAAATGATACCCTCACTTACCACGGTAGTGACCTTACCTTG
Organism: Neofelis nebulosa; assembly: GCF_028018385.1. Classification (NCBI taxonomy): domain Eukaryota; kingdom Metazoa; phylum Chordata; class Mammalia; order Carnivora; family Felidae; genus Neofelis; species Neofelis nebulosa. The sequence goes on from NC_080794.1 coordinate 51,612,956, forward strand.
GGACTCTCTTCTTTAGTGTGACCGAATCTAAACAGAGAAAGAAAAGCATTAGGAAGGAGACACTGTGACCTGTGGTGCAGCTCACTCAGTGTCAGGCAAGCAGGAGCGAGTCAGAGCCAGCCTGACTCAGGCAGCTCTGAAGGGCTCCCTGGGTTGGGGGCACGGGGGGTGGTGGTCTTGGGCTGAGTGTTCTTCATCCTTCCCCTTTGGCTCTGTTGGAGTTTGTCCATCCAGGTCTCATCTAGAGCCCCCTTAGCTGGGCACATAAGTAGAACCGAGCCTTCCCTAGGGCCCTCCTACCCTCATCATTCCCCATTATCCCCCTTCACTTGCAACTCCTGGACCCCCTTGCCCTAAAGGGATCCAGCACGTCTCCCATTCTGTGATGGAGAGGGTTTTTCCTCTCCCTGCCTATTCCTAAGGATACAAAAGCAATGGTAAGCAAACTCCTGTGACCAATTAAACCCCTTGTTCAGTTGGACATGCTGGCATCTCAGGAAGCCCCCAAAGGCTGTGTCTCCTCTCCCTGGCCCAGACTTCCCCCTCTGCCTCTCTTCGCAGATAGTAATTGCACTTTGCAGAGACACAGTGAGGCTCCTTCCTCCTCGTCCCCGGGAGAACCTCATGGAAAACTGCATCGTCATCTCATGAAGCAGACTGGGAATGATTTTTGCGAGTCCCAACTTGGGAGAAAGGGGATGCGAATCACTGTTGTATTTTGCTATCAAAACTCACAAACTGCCCCGTGTCTGTGAGTTTCACTTCCCCACAGATGCTGTGGGACACCGAGAACCTGCCAGAGTTCATGTACGCCCAGCTCTGTTTGGATCAAGAGGACCCAGCACAGCTCCAAGCAAGACCAATTTATGAACAACTCGGCCCATATCAACTGAGCTCACAGCACCACCCAGCCTCATCACCTCCTGGGATCAATTTTATCTGGTCACATTTTTGGATATGAGAATAGACGTTTCTGTCTGAAGCCAACTCAGCCCCCTTCCCCTTCCACCTTTTTCCAAGAAATCTGATTCTTAGGAATGGAAAAGTACCGAGAGAGAAAAAGAAGAGGGGAGGGAGAGAGATCAACAGAGACACAGAGAGCTCACTGCGTTTCTTTTCTACCCAGGTTTTCAGACTTTCTCCAACCAAGTTTCTGAGCTCCCCGGTGCCTCAGTCTGCCCTCACCATCCTGGGCTGGGCTGGGCTGGGCTGGGCGGAGGTCACTGCTCCCTTACCGTTGAAGCCCAGGTTTGAGTTTCTCAGGTCCGAGGAGTCATTATCAAACAAGTGCTTCTTGATCATGCAGATCTTCAGGGCCAAGAAGCCAGCCGATATGGCAAGGCCCACAGCCGTCCCGATGATGGCGTACTTGATATCTGCAGGGCAGAGAGGAATTGAACAACGGGCATCAACCAGTCACCATCCTGCAGAGGTCTTCTGCAGCTCCCTTCACAATCTGGGTGAAGTCCAAAGTCGTGTGCAGGACCCTAAAATTCCACATTCCGATCCACTGAAGCCCAGGGGCACACTCGTTCCCTGCCCCTTGCCCACACCCTATCCCCTCCTCCTAGAACTCCATCCTGCTCTCTTCAGCTGAGGGAGTCATTCCCCAGCGGCGGATGGTTCACTTCTCTGGCCTCCCGTATTCCTTCCTCACTTATCTTTTCATTGATTCATTTATCACATACGTGTTCATTGCCTGCTCTGTGGTGAGCAGAAGGCAAAGGAAGAGAAAAGATCAGACTCCATCTTGAGGGGAGTCAGCTGGGGCAGTTGGGAGCTCACCCTAATGCCAGGTAACAGGGGTGGGCTGGGCTGGCGTGGGAGCCGGGAGCCTTCCCGGAGGAGGCAGACTGTACCGTGCCTGCTGAGGCAAGCCCCTGAGGTGGAAAGGAGCTGGGACCAACCATGCAGGTGCGGGGCGGGGCAGGGAAGCATGGCAGAATGCAGGGCCCTGTAGGTGCCAGAGCTGCTCAGCTTACAGAGAACAGACAAGGGCAACACTGGTGACTCATACCCCTCTGAGGACAGGCTCTCCAGCAGGCCCATGCCCCTGGGGTAAAGCTGTGTTAGCTCCTCAGGCAGGTCTGGAGGTGAGTGTGGCCCCTGTTCTGGGATGACAGGCAGGAAACCAGCCACACACACCCCCTGCATGCCCCACCCGCCCAGGCCTTCTGGAGTGTCCCCCTCCTACCCCCTCAGCCCTGCACGCAGAGGAAGCAGGACAGCCACCTACCAATTTCGGCCCCAGCAGACTTGCCCGTTGCTAACACTCCAACATCTGTAAAGAAAGAAAACCCAGACTCTGGTTAGAACCAAACTGCTGGCTGTGATCAGGCCAGGGGTGGAGGGCCGGCCCCTGTCCCCAGCCACTCCCTCCCCCACATCCGGGAAGGCCCTCCTGCTTGGCCCCCAGCCTCAGGAACACAGAGGCAGGCTGCTGGTTGCCATGGGGTGTCCTGGAACCTTGCAGGGATGTTAGAGCCCTCCCCCGAACCCACACGGGGAGCCGGGTTCCCTCGAGTGGCCCTCGGGGTTCAGCCAGCTCTCTAATATGGTCTCCAAGACCCAAACTCTGACCCTTGCTGCCGCTTTAGCTTCTTCTGTCGTTCCCACAAACCCTCTCACCCCAGCCATACTGCACTGCTTCCAGTCCCCACCCAGGCCACAGGCTCTGCTGTCCCCGGGCCACCCCCTCTGCCTGGCCCCATCTTCTCGCTTCTCCTCCTTCCCCTCACCTCGGTTCCATGTTACTTCCTCCCGAGCCCCCACACCTGGCTCAGCTGCCCCACGACCTGCTCCCCCTCCTGTGAAGCCTTCATACCCGACCACAGCATTTATTTAACAATGTTACAGAGTGCTGCCGTGCTCCAGGCACCCTGCGGCCTGAGAGCCTCTCAGCTATTAATCCACAGACTGCATCTTCTGGCCAGTCTCCCCACTGTGCTCTCCATGCCCTGTGGGGGGTTCTGCCCCCCAGTATTCGACCCAGCGTCGGGTACGAAGGACGTATTAACAGACGTTCTGCGAATGGGTGAATAACGGTGACGGAGCACGCGGCAGGGGTGCCTCACTCTTCGAGCCAGGAGGACTCCTGCCATCAGGAGACATGGCTTCCAGATGGGGGCCGTTGTCCCTGCAGAAGGGCCCAGAAGATCTAAGGCAGAGTGGTAGGCCTTGCAGAGGAAGGTGTTCATTAATTGGCCACTTACTTTGAGACAATACTGGGTGCGGCACTTGCATTAACACATTTAATACTCACAGCAACAACTGTGGGAGATAGGAGCTGTTCTCACCTGCCTTTGATGAATGAGGAACCAAAGGCATTGAAGACTTGACAATGGGCCCAAAGGCCAAGAGAAGTGGAACGCAGAGTCTGAGCCATGCGACTTGCACTGAGAGGCCCCGGACGTCCTGCAAGGTCGAATCCCAGGGAGCTAAAAGAATGACCCCACAGCCATTAAGGCCAAGGGCTGGAGAGGTTTGGGGGTTGGAAGTGATGAGACCCAAGCCTGGTTCTAGGTACAAGCTTCCAGGCAAAGGTAGAGAAGCCGGAAGTACCACACCTGTGGGGTTGGGGGCTGGATCTTCCCCAGTTTAGCTCCAAGACAAATCCACCTCCCAACCCCCCACCTCTGGGAGGCTGAAAGATGGCAGAGGCACTTGCTCAGTAAAGACATTCCCCACAGGACCACATCTGCTGACTACAGTCAGTGCTGCCTGGGGTGATGTGTTGGGTTGACCTCTTGCTCTGTGTGTGTTTGGAGGGGAAAGGATCATCGTAAGGGAGGTCAGGATTTTTCCGCTGGCCTCACTTAGCAAATGGATAAAGCTGGGAAGTTGTGAAGCAAAGGTACACAGCCTTGCTCTAACCACAGGTTGTCTTGGAAATTCAACGACTTCTGCCTTTCTTCTGAAATGCGTGCCCCTACGTGAGGCCCATCCACACACACACATCACAGACACCCCCACGTACGATATGACCTTGGTCTTGTCCATTCTCTGAAACTCTGACTGAGCTTCGTTGTTTCTTTACATTCCTTACATTAATCCTGCCATTCCAGCTAGGTTGAAAACTATTCCAGGGATGGGACAAAATCTTATATTTTGCACATGGCTGGGTTGGGCTGTTTTGAGGGGCTGGGCTAGGAGCTGACTTCCAGATTGATGCCCAAATTTCAGAGCTGCATATGCTGTGTGCTCACCTTGGCTCCCTTCCTGACATCGGTCTGGCCCCCCCTCTGCCGTAAATGGACAGGAGACAGGGGACAGGGCAGGGCAGGGCAGGGCAGGGCATCAGCAAGTGAGGCCAGCCCACAAAGGGGACAGTCTCTCCCCTACCCCCTTGGCACATGAATGTCTTTCCTGGGTCCTCCCCTGGTGACCATCCCTCTCCACGTGGAGCATGCAGCGTAAAAACTTTATATGAGCCCGAGATGAAACTTGAATAGAGAAGAAAGAAAGAACACAGAGTGAGATGGAAAAAGTCAGAGAGCCAGAGAGAAAGAAACACAGAGACATGGTCACGCATGGGCACCCGGAGCCTATGCCACAGGAGCTCAGACCTCTGGCAGCAGGGCTGAGAAGGAAAAAGGAGAAAGAACATTTAATGTCACAAAAGGCCAGGTGCTGCCCTGGCTCTCTGGGCTTCGGGCTCTTCTACCACGTCCAAGGTCAGAGACTGAGGTCAGGGACTGAGAGAATGCCTTCCATGGGGCCACTGCTTTTCCACCTGCAGGCACAGGAACCCGGGCGGTGGACACATCCAGTCCCAGTAATTCCTGCTAGCCAGCCAGATGGCCACTCGGCGGCAGCCTTTCCCCTCCTTGGGGAGGGAACTCCCTCCCTGCAGCCTTCCCCCTGCACGCTCCGCTCATGTCTCTGCCCTGCTAACAAGCCCCTGGGTGAGGATCTGTCATAAACACACTAGCCCAGCTGACCCCACCACCCACCTCCTGCCAGGGTCTTGAGCTAGAGGAGTCCCTCCTGGGCCATAGACCCCCGGTGAGCCCCCAGTGCTAATTTCCCCTGACTCTGCAAAGCAGCTGGAGGATGGAAGGGCCTAGCAGCACAGCCAGAGGCTTCCGGCGTGGCCCTGCGTTGAGACTTGTGCGAGCCCCAGGAGGAAGCTGCCGGGCACATTCTCTGCAGGAATTCTCTGGGTTCTCTTGCAAGCAGGAAGAGGAAGGTTAGCATCCAGAGGACCGACTCTCCAACCCAGGGGAGAGTCCAAGGGGGCTGAGCAGGGGCTGGCCGTACCAAGGCCAGTCTCCCTGGGGGCACGCAGGGGCTGTGCTGACCGGTTTGCCAGGCGGTAGTGGACACAGTGCTGGCCACATCTGAATTGACTGCCAGCACTCCTGGGACTGCCCACACTGAAGCAGGCGCAGGGGTCAGGAGCAGAGGTCCCGGAGCCCAGCCCTTGCTGCCACCCAGCACAGAGAGCAGGGGGCTGCCTCTAGATGGGTCTCCACCCTCACAGTCTTCCTGTGTGCCCAGGCGCTCTTGCCAAGCCACACATGTGAGGCTACACTTGTCCAGGTCCCTGCTTCCTCCGCCTGCCCCATTTGAACATGCCTCTGGAGGACGATATCTCTCCCCACCGAAATAGCCAGCCTCCAGCCCTCTTCTCTGCAGCTCATCCCACCTCAGTCATGCAGAGCACGGTCTGCTTCTGCAAGTGGTTTCCAAACGGGAAGGAAATGATCCTGAGACCTTGAGGCTCCCTGGGTCCCCTCCCCTGGGACGAGAGAGGGGAGCCTTCAGGGGAAGGCAGCAAGAGGGCTGCTCTCTGAGAGTAAGCTAAGGGCACAGCAAGGCTCTGCCCCATTCAGTTGGAATCTGACCCACTGAGAGCCCGTCCCTGACGTCCAGACCTCCTGCGCTGTCCATGACACCTGTTGGGCCCGCCCTCAGTGGGGGCTGGCACTCTTCACCACCCTTATTTGGGCAGGATCAGGCTATGTGGTTCCCATTGTGGAGTAGTGGGCGTGCGAGAACTCAGATGTTGTTCTATAAGTAACTGAACTAAAAATAGAGAGAAGCTGCCCTCAGTGTTTGTCAATGGATGCCTGGTCATTTTCATCCTGGAACTTAAATATTGCAGAATGGCTCCTAACTTTAGATCTCATTCTAACATCCCCAGCCAGGGGAAGGGGTTTCAAATGTCGAGACAGGCATCCATCATCTCCTAACACAGTCTACACATAGGCATGAAGTGCCTGCAGTCTGCTCTGGGTAGGGCATCCAAGAGCAACCCAAGACACCTGTGCCCCATAAAGGAGCTCACAGAGTGACGAGGGAGACAAAAAGAAAAATCGGAGGGTCAAAGGCGATGTCCAGCACTTCCTGCAAACCTCCGTCTCCACTAGCTAGAAGTCTAAATGGAGGTGTGCAGAATGGACACCTGCTGTGTCGCCTGCACACCCCCGCTCCGACCCCTCGGCTGCTGGCAGTACCTCGGCGTTCCTTTGGGAACCACCTCCACGTGATTCGTCCAGGGCCGGCCCCAGGATGGATGCATGAACCCTACCTGATTAATTAGCATATTCCATCTTCCTGTCAGCAGTGATTGGTTGAGGGGTGGAGCAGGTGAACCAATTCAGGCCAGTAAGACTCAGCTCTGGGACTTGGAGGGAAATATGGAGAAACAGGAGCACCTTCTGGAATTGGTAACTGTGGGGCTGAGGGGGGGCCCACTGGATGGAAAGAATCTGCTAGGACTGAAGCCCCCACAGAAGAGGGTCAAGCTGAGACCAAGACACCTTTTGAGGGCCTGAATCCAACTGTGGCTGAAACACCTCTTCTTGACTTTTCAGTCACCTCAGTAAGGAAACACTTTCTTTATCTTAATCTAATCCAAGCTAAGTAACTGTCACCTGCCATCAGAAGACTCCTGATGACTGGGGTGGCAGGTCCTTCATACAGCATCATTGGAAATCAGGTTGGCAAGGCAGGGAGGCAAGTAGAGGAGGCTGGCAGTGAACAAGTCGCTCACACCCCAGCCTCTAATAAACCCAACCAGGATCAGCAAGGAAAGCAGCCACTGCACATGCTGCTGTCTTTGATGCAACACCTTCCTTGTTCCCATGGAATGCTCTTACTTATCCTTCAAGACTTAGCACAGGGGCGCCTGGGTGGTTCAGTCGGCTGAGCGTCCGACTTTGGGTCAGGTCATCACCTCACAGTTTGTGGGTTCAAGCCCCATGTCGGGCTTTGCACTGACGGTGTGGAGCCTGGAGCCTGCTTGGGATTCTCTCTCTCTCTCTCTCTCTCTCTCTCTAAAATAAATAAACATTAAAAAAAAAAAGACGTAGCACAAAGCCACCTCTTCAGGAAGTCCCCATTCTCTTCATTTGTTCAGGATCACCTCTGCCACCTTGTCACACCTCTGAGCCTGCTCCAGTCACACTGCCTGGCAGGTTGTTCTGTGGCAACAAAAGACCCCCTTCAGGATGGTATGTGAGATTCCTCGGAACTCAGATTCTCTTCCTGTGAGATGCAGAGAGAAGATGGAAGGAGAGAACTCTGAGCTCTCTGGGAAGTGACCCTCAAAACCAAAACCACTGAGCATGAAACCAGAAGTGTCTTCAAGTGATAAGACTGAGTATCTGGTACTAAGTGATAATGATGGGTCAGAGGGAAGAAACTCTCAGCCAAGGAGAAACAAGTGACTTTTGCTCCTGCAACCCTGAGACGGGAAACACTCATGGAACAGACACGAAACACACAGATCATATGTGGAACACACATGGAACACACATGGCTGCCGTTGCTGTGGATGCCTCTGTCTTTCCTGCCCGAGATCCCAGACCAAGTAAAATGCAACCAGGATCCCACTGGGAGAAAGGGTCAGAACGGGAATTGGAAGTGCAAATGGAAAGGGAACAGTCCAAATATTTTTCACACACAGTTTGATCCTGGGCCTCCCTTTTCTCATCCAAAAATGGGGACGTAAGACCCGAATGTGTAGAAAGGACTCAGTGAGACAGCTTCTTTCTTTCTGCCCATTTGTCCTGAGCCTCCCTGAAATGTAAGCTGATATCGGGGGCCCCCGCAGAACACAAGGTGTGTTTCTCTAGCTGAGCTGGTTCGGTGCTTGTGGGTGTTTGGTACCCCTTCCCTTCCACAGAGCTCGTGGATGGGTGCACTTTTCAGAAAGATCAGGCAGGTGGTCCTGGCCCTTTCACTCTTCCAGGGGGCTGTTTGACGTTACGAATTAAGCACATGAGGTCTGAATGTGGGAGGAAGGCTTCTGTCCTCTCCCAAATGGAACACCGGAGAAGCTCTGGGTTAGCCTGGGTGTGGAGCACTCCAGCTACAGGCGGCGGCTGGGTGTGTGCTGGGGTCTAGAGCCTTCCTCTGACACAGCTCTGGATTTGCAGAAACCTTAGGCTCCTTGTTCACAAGCCCAGGAACCACCGGAAACTGCTCTTCCTCGATACCCTTTCCCCAACTTGTTAGACTGACTGCAGCTACCAGCTCCAGGTAATCAGGACTCGGCCGCTCCTCTCCCAGGGCTGAAGCATTCCTCCCTTCCCATGAAAGCTCCCAGACCTGGGGCAGAGCCCACACCTGCCAGTCTGCAGGTTCCAGAGATAGAAAGTGAAAGGAAAGCTGAGGAGAAAGGACAGCTGAGCAAAGACAGCTCCAAGGGGGGGCCTCCGACCACGACCAGAGGGCACAGGAGTCAGACCACCAGCTCCGCAAACCCAGCTCAGCACTGAGGCTGCAGCCGTGCGCCCTGGCGCCTGCAGAGTGGGGAATTCCTTGCGTGGGGTCCCAGGAACACAAGGAAGCAAGCAGCCACAACCATCCAAGAAGACCACGGGGGCGTGGGGGTGGGGGAGGAAGGGGGGGGCTACCCCAGCCCAGGGGAGTCCGAGAAGGCCCCTAGAGCACGCATTATTTAAATTAAAAACGAAAGGACAAATAAGACCTAGTGAAGACAGGGGCTGGGGGTGTGGGCGGCCATGTAGTGGAACCAGGCAAGGGGTAGGTGTCCAGGCAGAGGAAAAGGCACCAGCAAAGGCCAAGAGGCCGGAGGGGGAGCCAGGGCTTGGGAATGGAGAAGGCAGCTCAGCGAGTCAGAGCAGCAAGGGGGTAAACTGAGGCTCTCGGGGTTCTCCAGAGGATGAGAAAGGGACAGGACAAAGCCACCATGAGCAGGAACTAGAGTCTGGAGGCCAACAGGAAGAAAGAGGGGCTGACCTGAGGCTACAAAACACAAGGGAAAATACCTCCAGCTTCTAGAAATAGCATCCTAATTAAGAGGAAAATAATACTGGTGGGTGACCAGACAGTATCGAAACTTGTGCCTACTTTGTTTTTCCTGAGCAATCTTTGCTAATTAATTCTTAAAGATTCACGCACGGGGATTAAAACACTCAGCTAAAGAAGCCAAACTGATCAATACCTTTCCAGGCTAATGGAGGGACTGGAGGCCGGGAGCCGGCCTCGGCCCAAGGTAGAACCAAGGACAAGGGCACTCCAGGAATGAGAAGCACTCCCAAAGGGGTAAGCCCCCCAGGGTGTCCCAAGTCCATGCTGGCCAGCAAGTGGTGACATCAAACACTATCACACCAGGCAGGGTTGCTGCTGAAACTTTGAAGGAGCCAGAAGTGCTGGAAGCCAGGAGGAGCTTCAGGCTGCCCTGGTGGGGTGGGTGGTGTTGTCTGGGGAAGGCGGGCCCAGCGGGCCCACTGTGGGAACACCCGGCTAACCCTACACATGCTGGTTGAGGGGGTTGGTCCATCTTTGAATGTCTCTGTGGGAGCACGAAAGCTTCATAAGACTGAATCCATGGTGGGTGGAAAGGAATGACACTTGGAACCAGAAAATCGGAGTTTCCATTCTGCTACTGCTCAGCCAGTGGCCTTGGGCCAGGCGTGACTTGACTCCCAGCTCGGTGGCCCCTCTGCAACAGGGCTGACCACAGGAAGCCTGCCGAACGACACAGAGGGCGTTGCAGGGATCCCCTGAAGGTGTGTGGGCACCAACCGAGGTGCAGGAGGGAACCTTCCTGCACAGGTCCTCAGCCACCCACTTGAGATGGGGTTCTCGACTTTCCTAGAGGCTGTGGGAGATGGGGGGGCGGGGGGCAGAGTGTACCAGAAAGCAGCTCTAGGCAGAAACTCAGGTCAGAAAGGAGACTGTCGTCCCCATCAACGTTATCAGGAGTGGGAGAGCCGAGCAGAAGCCTCCAGAAGGCTGTATGATTCCAGGTGGGGGACCGCCCACCCACTCAACCTTGGGGCTTTGGACCAGAGAAGGCCCGTTTGCAAGAGTGCCTTTTCAGAGAGCGTGGGGAGGCTGGAAGCAGTGCAGAATAACTAATTAATGATGGTAAAGTATTGTGGACGGGGAAAACGCTGCATAACCGCTAAGTGGTGGGGTTATTATTATTCATGCAATATTCATACTGTGCTCTTCAGCCTCTGAGAAGCTCTGCTCCGCAGTCCTCAGGGACCCGGCGAGGGAAGCGTGTGCCCAGGGGGCGGGGTGTGGGACGACAGCTGGCCTGGTCCACGGGGAAAGGGCCATGACACTGCAGCAGAAACAGCAACACCCAAGCAACACAGGAGCCACAGGAGCTTAGCAATACCACACCACCTGCCTCCATCCACCAGGACAGAGGTTCTCTGAGCCTTATTGTGTGCCAGGGTCTGTGCTGGGCATTTGTTTTTCAAGAAAACTCCTTAAAATTTGCAGGGCCGAGGGCATGCCACAAGTCTAAATAATTAAGAGTTCAAGATCCAGCCACGCATGGCCCAGCCCACATGCTCCTGAGGGTCCTGCTGTCCACTCCCCATGGGTTACCTTTCCCAGGGGAAAGCGCTTCCCTGCTGAGGGCCTGAAGGCTAGCTGGTCTTCTGGGCAGAACAGAAGGATGTGCGGCCCGGCCCGGGCCTCCTGTAATGCCAGGACCCTGCAGGACTCATGACAGGGCCTGGCCCAGTCAGCCTTCCCAGCGGCCTCCTCCCCAACACCTTGCTTTCCTTCCTGGACTTCTGGCCAGCACTGAGGCATGCCTCCCAAACTAGCTTGCCAAGTGGAAGAAGGAAGTGAGATTTCCTGGTTATCCGCCAAGGAGTGCCTGTTGGTCACTGAAATAAAAGCAGCCCCTCCCTTGCCGTCTAGTTTCCAGGCCCCCACAAGGCTAGGTTTCCTCTCTGGACACACCACACCCCCCTTTGGGCCGCCTGGTGCACACACAAGTCCCCCTCCCATATGAATGTGTGCTGACCCAGTTCCTGAACTTTGAAAACACTTTATAAGACCAAAAAGAAAAAAAAAGGCTTTGTATCTGGATATAGGTGTGATATGGGGGCCCTTTACAGCCAGAGTGGGGACAGGGACCTCTCTCCTGGGGTCCATGGCCCTCATTTCTCCAGGAAGCCCCAGCAGGTCAGGGGTCATCTCAGGGCCACATGACTGAATAGGAGAGCCTTAGGGTTTGAGTCTGGGTCAGCCTGGCTCCAGGAAAGGGACTCACACCAGCACACAGGCTGGACAGTTTCTCAACGTGTCATGTGTGGCTCAATGAGTAGGGCTCATCCGTGGTATGGGGGAATCTCTGTTCTCTGAGTATCTCCAGAGCCTTCTCTGGGTCAGCTCCCGCCAACATTGTCTTCTATGAGGCTCGTCATGGGCCAGCCACAAGCCATGACGGACGCCAACACCTCAGGTCACATGCCACTTCCAATGGGGAAGCGGGTATGAGGCGTGCAATGTGGCCTACAAGCCGGCAGACCCTGCTGGTGTGGCCCGAGACAAATCCAGCCTGTCTTTTCTCTCCCAGGACGGTTGCCTACAGCCGACCCACCCGCCGCACCGCAGCCGGCAGGCTCTTCCTCCAGCTGCAGCAAATGCCCTGCGAGATAAGCCTCACCTTCCTCCCCGTGGCTCACCAAGCCCTCCTCCACTGGGCGGTGCTGGGCGGTGGCCTGGAGAGACCAGATCCTTGCCCCCAAAGAAGTCAGAGCACCGCGGGGAACGAGATCCCAAACAGGCACATAGGAAGGCAGATATGCGATTAGGATTGTGAGGAGATCTGTAAGGGAGCATCTCCGGGGCTCTAGGAGCAGCAGCACGAATCCCACACAGAGCAGGTGACTCATGAGGAGGCTTCAAGAACGGAACTTGACAGATATCCCATGGGGCTGGGGTGCAAAAGCACGGGGTGACGCACGTGATGGGGCTGAGGAGGGCCTGTGGACACAGTAAACGCTTGGGCCTGTCCTGGCAGCAGGGGGAATCTGTTAAAGGATTTTAGCCAGGCAGGCACATACACGATCAACTCTCACTCAGTAAGTCTCCTCCTCCAGGAAGGCCTCCCAACACCCCAGTTTGGATCAGAGACTTCTTCTCTGGTTTCCTCCATGTTTCCTTCATCTCAGCACTTAACATACCACATCGCGACTGTCCTTCCTATAGATTGTCAGTTCCTTCAGATAGGGGCCTGACTTTGTACTGCAGCAGAGCCTGACAGAAATCAATATTTGCTTAATGAAAGAGAAAGCCCCAGTGTCCATGTGTCCCAGGACAGCACGGTGGCCCAGGAGCCCAGCTCCACACCTTTCACCTCTTCCCCTGGACAGCAGCTCATTGACAACACGGCCCAAAGGTTTGCCTAGGTTTCTGAGGGGGTACAGCCAGATTCCAGGCAGAAATTCCCCAGCTGCTCATCCGTTTTGTTCAGATGAGCAGGAGAGAGAAAGCCAGTTCATCTTACTGAGAACCATTAGCCCCTTATTTAATGGAATCAAATTTAATAAAAGGAGCAGTTCAAGCAATTCTGGAGGATAAATGAGGGTCTGGATGTGACAGAGATGCTTACAGTGACTTTAAGGAGGAAGCACAAGTGGTTTAATTTGGAAGCGAGTGAAAAAGTCTGCTGATCTGTGTGCCAGCCGGGGCAGCTTCCATCCAGGGTGCATGGACCACGGGCAATTCCCAGCAGGCACTGTGCTGAGGTCACCCCAACCGCCCTTACCCCATGAGGCATATTTCTCCCCTCAGGATCCCTTAGATCAGTGCCGCATGTTTGAGAGATGTTAAGTATCCCAGACCCCTCCCCAAAGATCTTCCTCCAAATCACCCATCTGCCAGGCCTCTTAAAAACTCATTTCAGGCCCCCATCTCTGGAATGCAAACTAGAATAGGCTTACTTTTCCCTATTCCTCTCACTAAGTATATCTTAAAGCCTAGATGTTACACGAAAACAAACATAAGAAAATCCTAAAAGGTGTAGAGAAGAAGGCAAAGTGGCTGAGGACCTTGGGAGCCCCGCTGGACACAGCATGTGGCCTGAGGTCACAGTGTGGTTGCCACAGCTGCTAAAAATATGAGTCAATAAAACAGACTTTCACTCTCCTCTAAGATTTCTAAATTATGTGTGACAGTTCAGGCTAAAAAATAACACGTCTATTGTAGTTCTCAGTGTCTGTAGAGGAAATATTGAAGAAAGGGACAGAGACACAATTGCCTCTTTTCACTTGAACTGTGAAAATGTTGACAACAATAGATGGTGATACGTTATGTATACATAATGTAATACCTACAGCAACCACTAAAAAGGCTATGAAAAGCAATATGTTCGAAAACACTACAGACAAATCAAATAGAATTCTAAAAGATGTTCCAGTAACATACGGGAAGGTAGGGAAAAGAGAAATGAAACAAAGAGAACAAGGAGAAATCGAAATGTAAAGTGGCAGACTGAAGGCTATAGCATAACAGTGTAAATTGTAAATGTATACCAGTTAAAAACATAAAGTCTAAATAAAAATGATTGAGCCATATTCTGTCTACAAGAAACTCACCCCAAACATGATATCGATAGGTTGAAAGTAAAAGAATGGCAGAAGAAATGCAGGCATTAGCAAAAAGAAAAGAGGCATCAGTTATATTAATATCAGATAAATTTCAGAGCAAAGGAAATTATTAGGGCCAGAGATATTACATGACATTTTATTACATTACATAATTATAAAAGAGTCGATCCGCCAAATAGACATAGTAATCCTAAATATCTATAATCAAACAGCAGAGCTACAAAATATGTGAAACAAAAATTATAACACTGAAAGGAAAAATAGAGGCACAATTAGAGTTAAAGGCTTCGATCGGGGCACCTGGGTGGCTCAGTTGGTTGAGCATACAGCTTCGGCTCAGGTCATGATGTCATGGTTCGTGGGTCGGAGCCCCGCATCGGGCTCTGTGCTGACAGCTCAGAGCCCAGAGCCTGCTTCGGATTCTGTATCTCCCTCTCTCTCTGCCCCTCCCCTGCTCACACTCTGTCTCTCTCTCTCTCTCTTAAAAATAAACATTAAAAATCAATCAATCAATCAAGGCTTCGATAACCCTCTCTCAACAAGTGGTAGAACAACTAGACAAAAAAATTAATGATGATATGAAAAGAATTCAACGACACTATCAAACAATAGGACCCAACACCAGCAGAATAGGCATTCTTTCAAGCCCTTATGTAAGATATACCAAGACATCTAGACTATATTCTGCATCAAACCTCAACTAAATTAGAATAATTTAAATGATACAAAGTGTGATCACAATGAACTCAACTAGAAATTGACAGTAGAAAGATAACAGGAAATTTTCCAAATGCTTGGAAACCAACAATACTTTAAATAATTCATGGGTCAAAAAGCAAGTCCCAAGGGAAATCAAAATATTTATTTACCAGGGTGCCTGGGTGGCTCAGTCGGTTGAGCGTCCGGCTTCGGCTCAGGTCATGATCTCACAGTTTGTGAGTTCAAGCCCCGCGTTGGGTTCTGTGCTGACAGCTCAGAACCTGGAGCCTGCTTCATATTCTGTGTCTCCCTCTCTGTCTGCCCCTCCCCTGCTCATGCTCTGTCTCTCTCTCACTGTCAAAAATAAATAAACATTAAAGAAATATTTATTTATCAAATGAAAATGAAGACACACATATCGGGGTTTGTAAGTTGCTGCTAAATCAGTGCTGAGAGGGCAATTTATATCATAAATGTTTACATGAGAAAAAAGGAAAAGTCTTCAAACAATAATTTAATATCCCACTTGAAGAAACCAGAAGAACATCAAAGTAAAGCTAGAAGAAGCAGAAGGAAGTAAATAATAAAGATAAGAGCAGAAATCAATGAGATTGAGGAGCATCTGGGTGGCTCAGTCAGTTAAATGTCTGATTTTGGCTCAAGTCATGATCTCACAGTTCACTAGTTCAAGCCCCACATCAGACTCTGTGCTGATAGCTCAGAGCCTGGAGCCTGCTTCGGATTCTGTGTCTCCCCCTCTCTCTGTTCTTCCCCTGCTTATGCTCTGTCTCTCTCTCTCTCTCTCTCTCTCTCTCTCTCTCTCTCTCAAGAATAAACACTAAAAAAATTTTTAGAAAAATAGATCAGTGAAATTGAAAACAGAAAAATAATAGAGAAAATCAATGGGGAAAAAAAAAACCAAAAACAGTTCTTTGACAAACTGACAAACCTCCAGCAAGGCTGACAAAGGAAAAAGGAGGGATGACACTAATTACCGGTATCAGAAGTTAAACAGGGATATCACCGCAGACCATATAGACATCAGAAGGATAGTAAGGAAATATTGTGAACAACTCTACACACAAAAACTAGGTGACTTAGATAAAATGGACTAATTCCTCAAAAAGTACAAGCTGTCACAACTCACCCAATATGAAACAGATACTGTGAACAGCCCTGTAACTATTAAGGAAATTGAATTCACAATCTGCAACCCCCCAAAAAGAAATCTGCAGGCCCAGACAGTTTCAGGGGAGAATCCTAGCAAACATTTAAAGAAACACTTACATCATTTATACACAAATCCCATCCAGAAAATAGAAGAGGAGGGAACACTTCCTAATTCATTTTATGAAACAACATTACTTAAACATTAAAACCAGAGAAAAAATGGTGCGGGGAAAAAAAAAAAAACTACAGACCAGTATCCCTCATGAATATAGATTCAAACAGCCTTTCCAAAATGTTATCAAGTAGAATTCAGCAAAATGAAGGAACTATACATCGTGACCAAATGGAGTCTATTCAGGGATGCAAGGCTAGTTGGATATTCCAAAATCCACCAATGTAATGAACCATATTAACAAACTGAAGAATAAAATCACATGATCATGTCAAGCGATGTGGGAAATGTATTTGATAGAGTTCTACAGACATTCATGAAAGAATATTTGGAAGACTAGGAAGAGAAGGAAACGTCTTCAACTTAACTAAGAAACTATAAAAAACAACAACAACAAAAACAACAACAACAACAAAACAACACCCTGCAAGTAACATCTTACTTAATAGTGAGAAGCAAGACGCTTTCCCACTAACATCAAGAACAAACAATCTGCCATCACCCCACCTGTTCAATAAAGGACTGGAAGTTCCGGCCGTCCAATAAGGCAAGAAACAGAAACAAAAAGCATACCATTCAGAAAGGCAGAAATAAGACCATTTGCAGATCTTGATCTATATACAGATTTGCAAGGGATCTAAAAACTAACACCTAGAATTAATAAGAGATTTCGTTAAAGTGGCAGAATACGAGATCGACATACATGAATCAATTACACTTCTACATATCAACAATTACACATAGAAAGAGCAAATTCACATACAACACAACTTACTATCACTCCCCCCCAAAATACTTAGGTATAAGTCTAATAATGCATGTACAGGTCTCACATACTAGAAATTCCACAACAGGGGTGACTGGGTGGCTCAGCAGGCTACGCGTCCAACTCTTGATTTCAACTCAAGTCATGATCTCATGGTTAGTGAGTTTGGGCCCCACGTCAGGCTCCTTGATGTCAGCAAAGAGCCTGCTTGGGATTTTCTCTTTCTCTCCGTCTTTCTGTGCCCGTCCCCAGCTCTCTCTCTCTCTCTCTCTCTCTCTCTCTCTCTCTCAAAATAAATATATAAACATTTAAAAAAAAATCCACAACAGTAATGAGAGAAATAAAGAACCTTAACAAATGGAAATACAAACCGAATTCATGGAAAACACAACATAATAAAAATGTCCAATCTCCCCAAATTGATTTATAGATTTAATGTAATTCCTATCAAAATCCTGGCAAGATTCTTTTGTCGAAATAGATAAGATTATTCTAAAATTTACATGGAAAGGTAAAAGAAATAGAATTGCTAAAAAACTTTTTTTTGAAAAGTAAGGGTAAAGTAAGAGGGACCACTTTACCATCTTGAAACGTATATACCTTCAGAAATCAAGACTGTGTGGTATTGGCAGAGGGACAGATGCATATACCAATGGAAAAGAAAATACGACCCAGAAATAGTCCATAGAAGTATGATCAACCGATTTCTGACAAGGGAGCAAAATCAATGCAACAGAGGAAGGATTGTTTTTCCCACCAATAGTTCTGGGGAAATTGAATATCTACAGGCAGCAATAACAACACCAATTAAGCATCCTGAGCTAAATTCACAAATAACTCTGGACGGTCCATAGATTTAAATATAAAATATAAAACTATATAACTTTGTGAAAGGTGAAGTGGAAATGGGGTGATTTATGTCAAGGGATTTTTAAAGGGAACCAGAAGGCCATGAAGGAGATGGGCCTTATGTACATCCTCACCGGGTAGAACCATGAACTTTTGAATTGGGCCAAGCTGCAAATATTGCAAGGACTCTGCCTGAACACCGACCCACCTGCTATATATGGTAAGAGATTGCTCAGCGATAGCCTTAGTAACCAATTATATTCAGTCAAGAGTACTTTTCTATTGCCGACAGCAATGGAAATTCTTTGTAAACAACATATAAGCATTCCCTTTGTCTTTAGACACCCTTGACTTCTGTCCCCTGGAGGGGAGCTATTTGGATTGCTGCCCAAACCTGTGTTTCCTGAATTGCAATTCCGAGGCCCCAATCAAGCTTTTATTTTTGTTTTTATTTTCATTCTATTCTATTCTATTCTATTCTAGTCTAGTCTAGTCTAGTCTATTCAATTCTATTTTAGTCTGTTTTATTTTTTAGTTGACAACTTTTAAAAGAAAACATAAAATAAAGTCTTGGAGACTTAGGTTGTGCATGGTGAAAGCTTCTCAAATGTGATATCAAAAGCATGATCCATAAGAGAAAAAATATCAGTAAATTAGACTTACTTAAAATTAAGTACTTTTGCTGTGTGAAGAACTCTGTGGAGAGGATGAAGAGATCAGCTAGAGACTGGGAGAAAATATTTGCAGGTTGCATGTTTGACGAAGGACTCATGTTCAGACAAATTAAGAACTCTTAAAATTCAATAGAAAAGGAAAAACCAAGCAAACCAGTTAGAAAATGGGCAAAAGTCATGCAGAGAATTCTTGCTCGATCAAGACATTTTGCCTCGCCTTTCTGGGGTCATGACTTCTTCCTTCACCTTCTGCTGCCTTTCTGAGTGACCCTAGTGTATCGTTTTCTTTTGTTACATTTGTTGTAAACTGTTACACAGCAAAAGAAACCCAGCAGTGAAGAATTCTTCCGACCTGGAATCCACACACTGCTCGACTCTGAAACATTGAGTTGGCAGGAATCTGAAACAGGGGAAAAGCTGTCAGGAAAGATTTTTACAAAGATCTCAGGGACTAAGAGCCAAGGAATAAAGTGATGACTTTGACTTGTAAGATAAAAACGAATTTAATTCTCTTTACCCAGGCCTCTGCCATCTTTTCATTATAAATTAAGGGGGGGGGGGGGGGAAAGCCTCTGCTCTCTTCAATAACTCTGGCTCTTTCAGTGAAGAATGTTTTAGCCACTGGAACATAATTAAAGTGATATTGTATTTCTTTTATTATCATGATTATAATAATACATAGATTTCAGCGGGTGCTTTCCAACAGAATTAAAACAGAGACAGATGGCTCACGTTTTGGTTGGAATTGGAGACCATAGGAATATTTTATATGGCAGCCTTTTAAAGAGGAAGGTGCAAACCTCTGAGAAAATGCCTTAGAAATTTCATCAGATCTTATCAATAGCTATTCTTAGAACAATATTTTAGCAAAATTTAACAATATGGATCAGTTAGTAATTAAGTGGCAAATAATTTATTTAGAATTGTGACAAACATAATCCAAAATCTAGTTGTAAGTCTTTTATTATTATGTACATGAGCCTTTCTCAGATAGGTATCTTAATGCTTCCAAATGCAAAACCCTGAGAAGGACCCAAGAGCAGTTATGCTTTTTCTAGCACGAAATGGATAACTGAAATCATTAGACTATCAGGCAAACTCAAAAATGAGGAATGTTCTATGAAAAAAAAGGAGATGGAAGCTTCTAAAATATCAACCATAAAAGACAAAGGTTGTGCCGATGTTCCAGATAAAGAAGGCTAAAGAAACAAGGTTACCAAATGTAACACCTTCCCCTCCACTGGGGTCCTTTGCTGAGTTCAGTGAAAGCTACAAAGGGCATTGGTGGGTGTACTGAAATACTGAATTATCTAGGTAAGGTCAAAAGCAGACACGGGTTAGAACATTTGCCACCTTCTGCCGCTTTACGGAGCACACTTTGCATTTTCTGCCCTACACACTCTGAGTTCTTGATTGTTGATTCTAGCCACCCCCTCCGTGCCACTGCCACTCGTTACATGTGCCCATTTCCATGTGTAAACTGATAGATGCTGAGGCTCTCTGACTGACAGGCTAGCTCCCAGAAAGCCAAAGTCTGTGTTCGCTCCCAGGCTGGGTGCAGGCTTCAGGGACGTGGGAATAACACTGCCCATGTCCAGGATACAGGCTGTTGCTTCCCTGACAGAAGATTAGATCCAAAGACAGGCTGCTTGCCTTTGAGTTTTGACCCAGTGCAAGTTCTGAGAAACAGCATCTTTGTGGAGACAAGAGACTATTTTGTTGCCTTTTTAAGAGATAACAGTTAATGTCAAAGGGAATTTTGCAAAATCACATGGCTCTTTCAACCCTGTCTCTGTCTACACATATCTCATGTCTAATCATCATTCTATGCTTCCGTCCCTATCTCTCTTGTTTTTTTCCTCCCTGTCTGCTTCTCTGGTCTTCTGTCTCTCCCTCTGTATCTGGCCCTACTTTTCCATTAGTCCCTGCCTTTCTCCCTTCTTCCTGCTTTTGATGCACAGAACTAAAGATGACTTAAAAAAACCAGGATACTTCTGGGTGACTAAGAGCCTACTCCGCTCCCCAATAAGACTGATTCACCACTGACTATAAAGAAGCACCTACATCCCCACATTTTCTCATTTTATGTAATTATTTCGGTTTGACTTAATTAAATGGAGCTTAATTTTCATACAATTCTGGAAGCTAGGCATTATTACCCCCCATTTTACTGGTTCAAAAACTGAGAGAGAGTCTAAGAAGCTTGCTGCCGTTTGGTACCAATGGAGCCATGATTTAAAGCCAGGTTGGTCTAAGTCCCAAGCCCAAAGCTCTTTCTACCACATGACCCTTTCCTGTTCCCCTCTGGCCCAGAAGAAGCCTTTGTAAGTTGCAGCTGGAAGGAAACAAACAAAAATCATTTTCACTGCCTTGTGTCTCAAACTGAGAAAAGCTGTCTATTCAAAGGGACTCATCTGTGCTTCAGGGACTGAGCCCCAGTGAGCTAATGCTTCCCCAGTTTCCCACTCATTGAGGCACCCCTGCCATGGACGGGTCACGTCCACCCTGTCTCTGCATTCCTCACTCACCTAGGAGAAGGAGGAGGGCTCTCAGCATGCTGGCCCCGGAGCCCATGCTGGCTTTCTGCTCCTGGCTCCCCTCCGAGCAAGCAGTGTGGCTTTCTGACCCAAGGCTGTGAGGGACAGAAGCCACATTCCGCGTGACAGACAAGGCGGAAGCTGCCGCCACAGCCACGGCGGCAGTGGGGAGGCTGCTCAGTTCCTCTCAGCTCTGTCGAAGGGCAGGGCTGAAGGAAGTGCGTGTTGCCTTTGCCCTGTCAGTCGGTGGAAGGGAGCAAGCCCACGGTGAGGGCTCACTGAGGCACGCTGGGGTACTTTGTTGCCTTTTTAAGAACTAAAGACGACTTTAAAAAAACCAACACTATCACCCAACACTATCTCCTGTGATCTGCCCCCCACCACACACACACAGCACAGGAACAGAAGGGCACCTGGGTGCAGAATCTTGCCCACAGACCCAGGCCGATAAGTCTGGGAGGGGGGTGTGGGCAAAGCTGGTCAACTTGGATGTCCGGGTCCTGCAGAAACCCCCGCAGCTTTGGGTCAGGGACGACACCTCTGAGTCTGGGGAGGCCTATGACTCTCTTCTCAGAATAACATTTTTGATGTCCAAAATAAAGTAGCTAGGATCATAAAAGAAACCAGTTATGCTGAATCCAAATATTTATCCAATATCCAAATACTTATAAAAAAGACTTATGATATGGAAATGTAGGTGCTTCTTTATCTGCACAGTCAACAGCAAGGTCTAGCTCGGGCGCAGTAACTACCACCATCCTGACATCAGGACAAAGGTAAAGGATATTTAGAGCTATCTGCACCAGCTAAAATGTGGATGAAAATAGGGGCGCCTGGGTGGCTCAGTTGGTTAAGCGACCACCTTTGGCCCAGGTCATGATCTCACGGTTCATGGGTTTGAGCCCCGCATCGGGCTCTGTGCTGACAGCTCAGAGGCTGGAGCCTGTTTCAGATTCTGTGTCTCCCTCTCTCTCTGCCCCTCCCCCACGCGCACTCTGTCTCCCTCTGCCTCAAAAATAAATAAACATCAAAAAATTAAAAAAATATATGGATGAAAATATCTGCAGTTCCTACCAGCAGTGAAGGCACCCATGCAGTAATATCACTGTGGTTTATTGGCTATCCTCACGTTGGAAAGGACCGTTACGTTTCCATGAGAGGGTAGAGGCCTGAGATGTGATGTTTTCCCCACCCACGTTCACAGAGCCCATGGTAAGCACCCAACACTGGAAGACCCTTGGTTGTCAACACAGGCTCGACCAGCAGACTTGGGGCCATGTATTTCCATACATCTCCTTGACACCTGCTTGACTGTGCAAGCCTCCAGCTCGAATATGCGAGAAATCTCACTTTCCAAGATGCAAAGCCCCTTAATGACAACTGTTGAGCCCCTTCCAAAGGGGCAGACAGCAGTTAACCTTTTTGTCATTCTCAAGCTTCCTCTGCCAAATCCCTAAAACAGCTAACTCACGGAGCACTTTTGTCCTTCTGAGTCTCACATAAACGATGGACATGAGCAGGGCGGGCCGTTCGCCAGAAAAAGCAGTTTTCTTCGCTTTGGTGCCTTAAGGTTCCGTCCCTCTATCCAGGCACACTTTATTTCATACCAAACACTTTGGGTCAGTCTTCACCGACGCCAGGAAACATACTCCCTCTGGCTTCTCCTGAAACGTGTGCACTTTTTTTATTATTATTATTTTTTAAGTAGGCTTTATGCCCAGCAAGGAGCCCACCGTGGGGCTGGAACTCACAACCCTGAGATCAAGACCTGAGCTGAGGGGCACCTGGGTGGCTCAGTCGGTTAAGCATCGACTTCGGCTCAGGTCATGATCTCATGGTTCATGGGTTCGAGCCCCGCCTCGGGCTCTGTGCTGTCAGCTCAGAGCCTGGAGCCTGCTTCGGATTCCATGTCTCCCTCTCTCTCTGCCTTTCCACGCCCCACCCCCCACCATACTCTGTCTCTCTCTGTCTCAAAAATAAATAAAAAACAGTAATTAAAAAAAAAAAAAAGACCTGAGCTGAGATCAAGAGTCCCATGCTGAACTGACTGAACCACCCAGGTGCTCCATGAGACGTGTGAACTTTTAAAACTTTCATCCTGCTTAATGGAGATGTTGGTGGAAGAAATATTTCACTTCCTAAGCAAACTGTAAGGCCATGCCAGTGTAGACATGGTAAGTCATAGGCAGGGGCTGGGGGACTGCAGGAGATGCATCAGGGGAGCTGCAAGCAGGCCTTGGTTTCCCGGTGCACAAAGAGGTCCATGTTTTGTGAAATCATATTTGTAAATGTTGGTACTAATTTTAAAATGTTTTTTACATGTGGGTAGGTCAAACCAGATGTTGGTATGTAACTTCACCTCTAAAATACTTCTTGAGAGCGCTTCCAGGGCTCAACCTCTCATGTATATACCCAAGACAGGAAGTTCCTGTGGCAACTTCTGCTTTTTACACTGCCACAATCTCCTGAGACCGGAAAAGTCAGTGTCTGCTACCTACTTGCATGGAGAAGAAGGAAATACAGACACTCAACTGTCCCGTAAGCTAGAATCCGTAAAAAAGACCTGACACCTAGCCAGTGCACCTGGTTATGAAGGGGATCTCAGTGGGGTGTGATGCCCCCCACCCTGCCAGAGTGGGTACCCCACCCCATGCTCTTGTAACAAATGCCTCGTTCTGAACCTCAGTCTGCTCCTGTCACGGCGGTTGGGATAACCAACCCCCCTGGACCAGGAGCCTGTGAAGGCAGGGGCCAGAGCACCTAGTCCGGTGATGGACACAGCACAAGGTCTCAGTGATGCTTGCTGAATAAAGGATCAATTTACTTGCTTAGCTCACACCCGGGCTGAGACAGCCCAGCCTGTGAGTGAGAGGGTTGTGGACCTTGCCTTGGTCAGGAGGTAACCTACTCTGCCAATCCAAAGAGAAGGAGAGCTCAGCTCTGATATTCCTCAGGGTGCTGCCCTTCCTCCAACGTGGTCACCATCAGACGTTGGGAGCTCCTATCCTCCCCCCTGCCACAGAGCACACAATTTGCACCCCAGATGCCTGGAGTGCAAGATGGGAAAGACCATCAGATCCACCATCATTACAGATTTTTAAAAATTAAAGACAGGGAAGATTGGAAACATATTGATGTATCGAACTTAAAAAGAACTCTTCGCCCAGCAATTAAAAAAGAGCTATTCTCAAGTTCTCAAGCATGTGTGCAATATTTACAAAAAAGAAAAAAAAGAAAACAACAACAACAACAACTACATCTGGGCCATGAAGTAACTCTCAAAAAATTCAAAGAATGGCTGACATACAGATCACATTTTTTGACACAGTGCAATCGAATCAGATGACAGTAACAAAAAAATACATGCAGTGCCCTTATGTTTGGAAACTTAAAAACACATTTCTAGGTAACTCAGAAGTCAAATAAAAAATTACAGTGAAAGTTAAAAATAGCTAGAACCTAACAATACTGAAAATGTTTCATATCTGATTGTGTAGAGTGCAAGTAAAATAATAACTAGAAGGAAAGGATATAAATACTTAGAAAAGAGGGTTGAGAAAGGGATGAGCTAAGCAAGCAAGTGGAGAAGTTTGGAAAGAATAAACCTAAGAAAAGGCAGGAGAAAGGCAATAATAAATATGAAAGCAGAAATGAATAAACCAGAAAGTAAAGTTTCTCTTTTGTGGCAATGATTTCACAATGTATATCAAAACATTAACGTATAAAATTTTTATTTGTCACTTACACCTTGGTAAGGACGGGGAAACAATCTTCGATAATGCTAAAGTTAAATTGAGGTTGTGGGAAAAAATAGGATATGAAATCTTTGTCAACAATTTTCTATTCTCTGGGAAAGGTGAAGATTTGTTTATCATAGGATTCAACAATTCTATTGCTGGAGATATAAACAGGGACACTCTAAGATCTAAGATCATTCAGAGACATACAGAACAAAACATTTATAGAACGTAGTTTATAATAGCAAAAAAGACCTCGAAAGAACCATGAAACCCATCGACAAAAAATGGGCAAATGTTCACTATTATATAGCTATAAAAATGAATAAACTACTGTCACACGGACAACTTAGATAAATCTCAGAAATATAATATTGTGTGAAAAATCAAATTGCAAAAGGTGACAATTAGAATGATACTGTTTTTACAAAGCACAGAAACAAACAAAACTAAACAATAGAGAGTTTAGGGAATACATACATTTTCTTCATTAAATAATATTTTAAAAATCATTAGAATGATAAACACAAAATTCAGAAGAGTGGGTAGATAAGGAAAGAACACGCAGCAGGATACAGAGGTCATATTCTAGCTCTTTAACTGTGAGTGGGTGCATGGGTATTTGTGTTATTATTATGATTCGTTAGTAGAAGATTATATGCGAGTTTTTTCCAGATAAGTCCTGGTTTATGTGCATTATCTTGGTGCGGCTATAATGGCCCCTCCTTTCATTCCCAAAGGTTTGACAAAGGCCAAAAAGTTTAGATCATAAATTATATGGTCTCTTTATTCATAACTCCTTGTGAAAGACTCCATAATTAATTTTTTAATGTTTATTTATTTTTGAGAGAGATACAGAGTGCGAGTGGGGGAAGGGCAGAGAGACAGGGAGACAGAATCCAAAGTAGGCTCCAGGCTCTGAGCTGTCAGCACAGAGCCTGACACAGGGGCTTGAACCCACAAACCATGAGATCATGACCTGAGCCGAAGTCTGAAACTTAACGACTGAGCCCCCCAGATGCCCCCCCTTTTTTAAATTTTTTTAATGTTTATGTTTGAAAGATTCCATAATTTAAATGTAATTAAAAATATTAATGCTAGAAGAATTGTTTTGATAGAAATTTAAATTATTTCAATCATTCTGGTCATAAGTGTCAAGAGCTTTAAAAATTTACACAAGTTTTGACACATTAATCCCACTTTAAAAAGCATATTGAAGGAAATAATTGAGCAAACGAAGGATGTGTAAATAAGGGTGCTCACCACACAATTTTCGAAAATTAAAAATCAAACGACAAATAAAGACAAGAACCAACCTAAATTGGTCCATGTACATAACGAAATAGCAGACAGGATAGCGTGTAGCGGTAAACTTACACCTTTACCTTCATCAACTGGCTTGAGTTGCTAAGCAAATTTGCATATGTATCTGTTTCCAGGGAAAGAAGGACGGTAAAGATTATAGACAAACATGGCCAGTGGTTACAGCCCACTTGTCCAAAACCTTGTGCAAATAAAGAGCAGCACGACTTCGGACTATGGTTAGCAGAAGTAATAAGGTAAAGTAAGAGATGTGTGCATTCGGAAGTTGGCTACAGGGAATCCTGTACATAAACGTGATCCCATCTTACCGTAAGTAATTACATGTGTTGTTGTTGTTTTAATATTATTTCCTGATTAGAAAAGTTATATTTATGCCTTTACGTATATATGGCTTAATTTCTTCCCCTGTTTTTGCATGGCTGTACATAGGTCTGTTGCTGACCCAAGAATAATATTGTAATTCTAAATTTTCTCGAATACAGCCAGGTCATGATAAAAAGTATAAAGTCCATTAAAGTACTAATGCAAATTTCATTATTAAAGTAATCGATCTTGAAATAATGAAACTACCAAAACTAAAAGCAACTTTCATTCTGAATTTCTCTCCAGTGCCCCATGGGAGCTAAGGAGCTGGACATTCACCAAAGCGACTTTGGGGAATAAAGCCATGTTCAACAACAGGAAGTCCCTTTGGCTCAGGGTCTCGTGGCCAAAGAAACCTAGGAATGGCCTGTTAACATCCCAGCTCAAAGGGAGCTCAGGGAATGGATCATCTTTCTCAGGCTGAGCATCCAACCTCATTTATACTTGGCCATGTGCAGCCTGTGTGAGAATTAGGACATTATGGTGTATGCAGTATTTCCCACACTGTTGAAAAGAACTTAATTCTCAGCCCATATGTCTTACAAAATTGCAAAAGTTTCAATTTATCAAATAGAAAATCAGCAAAAATACAGGCTACTCAGGCACCCTGTTTCTTTTCTTTTTTTCTTTAAAAAAAATTTTTTTAATGTTTATTTATTTTTGAAAGAGACAGAGACAGAGCTTGAGTGGGGGAGGGGCCAAAAGAGAGAGGGAGACACAGAATCTGAAACAGGCTCCAGGCTCTGAGCAGTCAGCACAGAGCCCACGTAGGGCTGGAACTCAAAGACCGTGAGATCATGACCTGAGCCAAAGTCGGTCGGTCGCCTAACCAACTGAGCCACCCAGGCGCCCCCCAGACGCCCTGTTTCTTGACTTCAACCTTTAGGAGAGGATTGTCTAGCATCTGGGCATCTCAGGTGACGATGCGTGAAGCTTCTTGAAGAACACAAGCAAACATCTCACACTCTGCCTCTTTTTCTCAGAAGGAATTAAGTGTTTTCCTAGGTTCCCGGCCTAGGACGTGAGCCTTGAGTCATCTGCAAAGTCCCAATTCGCAGATGGGATTCTGTCCTGGAATCACAAGAGTTTAACATAAACACCATTTTCTTTGTATTAACAAATGTCACCATATAAATAAAGATTCCAAAAATGTGACCTACGTGAAAAATCTCTTCTTATCAACACACACCCAGAGATCTAACTTCTTGGGGAATATTCCCACAAGGATATTGCTAATTAAAGCACTAAGACGTGGGATGGAGGAGACAAAATTTTTGGAGAAACCATTTGGAGTTGAGTCAGGCTTTTAAAAAAGAAATTTAGAGTCAGCTATAAATGTCATGATTAAGAACACAGACTTGAGGTCAGATGACCTTGACCCTGAACTTAACCTCTCTGCATCTTAGTTTCTTCATTTGTAAAAGAGAAATAAAAATGTTATAAGGGTGGTTATAGGAATGAGTGTTGTTATTAGGAGTAAATGAATTAATATATCTGAACGTCCTAAAAAAATGATTGCCACATTGCAAGTGTAAGTGGTCGATGTTATTGTTATTTTTGTAACTTTGACTTACAAAGAGTAAACTCAAGTGTGAGTGAGCTATAAAATAAATATTACAAATCTGTACAATGGGGGACTTAAAAACCTGGAAACTTACCGCATTCCCTCATAGATTAGCATAGGGTCCCTTACAGACCAGACAAGGCTTCCCGCAGAAAAGTGAGAAGACTGGGGAATCCCAAGGGTCGAAAGTGAAAATTGTGGGGAAACCTCGTGGAGACAAAAGTCTCAGGGTGTGCATGTAGGAAATGGTGAAATGAAAGGTCTGGGCACCCCAGACCCAGTTTAGGCTGGTGGGGAGCTTTTTACTTGAGCTACCCTCCCCTAAATTGCCCAGATGAAACAAAAAGACAGCAGGGCCAGCCAGAGTCATGAGTTGTCATCAGTGCTGCATTAAAGGGAAGGGTGCCAGTGACAGCAGTGGATGTTGACGGGCCTACACATTCTAACACTATTTCCACCCCTTCCTCACCCTCTATACACAAAAGACTTCATCATGGAGGCCACATGATTCTTAGAACTGAAAGGCAAGCCAAGTTACTGAGCAGTTCCATGAAGGCTGCTAAGCCTGGTGGCTCAGGAGGAGGGGAGGTATGCAAACGAGTGCTTGAACCCAGGTCAGAAAGCCAAGCAGCCCCACCTAATCTGCCCTCAACTCTCTCAGAGAGGCTCACATGAGCTGGGATTGTGTTGCTGCTCTGGTTCATGTCACAAGCCAAGGCAGCGGGTCATCCTGAGGTCATACGTTCACAGGGAAAAGTAATGAGATATCTGAACAGCACAAGAACTAAGTATGAAAAGCAGAAAAGCTAAACATATGATGACAGAAGAATCAGAGTTAATGGAACAGTAAAAAGCACAATAATTTAGCATAAGCATAAAAAACATACCCAAAGAGATAAGAGAGGATATTGGAAACATTAAGCAGAAACAAGCAGTTATGAAAAAGAAGAAAAATGAAATCACTGGGTATGAAAGTATGTAATTAAGGAACACTAGAAAGGAGATGAGTAGAAGGAAAATACAGCAGGAAAAGCAATCAGCAATCTTTGAAAAATCAGGTTTAGGAACTCTCTCTGAAAAGGTAAGAAAGAGCAAAAAGAATAATAAGATGGATACTAAGAAGCTTGAAGGACAGAAATGAGAGTGTCAGCATCCATTAACTGGAGTATTGAAAGAAGAGAAAAAAAAAAACTGAGCGGATATTTGGAGTAATGACACATTAATTTTCTCAGATACAGAGATTAAAGGTTTCAGACTGAGAAGGCTCAAAGAATGTTAAGAAGGATGTCTTAAGGGAGAAAAAAGACTTAAGTATGTTTTATTGAAATTAAATATTTTCACGGAAAAATAAAAAATTCTAAGAGCTTCCAGAGAGAAAACGTACATCACTGACAAAGGAAAACAGATCAGGTTATAGCCAATATCTCAAGAGAAACAATGGATGCAGCAATAAAATGGGGTACTCAAAAGAGAGGACTTTACATCAAGAATTTTATATCCAGCTAAACTCTCATTTAAATGCAAAGATAAAGTAAGGATATTCTCAGTAGTGTAAAACTTCACAGTCTCTTTCAAAACACTGACAAGAAATACTCCAGCAAAAAGAAATAGTTAAGAAGCCAATAAAAGACACTGGAAGTTAGGGTTAAAATGCTTTAAAAGTCTATTGCCCAAATGTGGAATTACCAAAAGAATGGAGAGAAATATAAATATATATAAACACATTTTAAATATGTATATTTTTAAAATGTCTTTTCTCCATTCTTCATTTTCCATCTCTTTTTATTTTTAAATCATTCAGGATACACACATACATATGCATACACACACACACATACACACATGTTTTAATAATAAAATTTCTGATGATATGCATGGGGTGGGGTTGGGAGAGTGAAGATAAAGATGGGGAGAATATCAGATGGAAGTAAGCATACTCTAAAGTAATTACCTATTCCCAGGAAGACAAGTATTGACAAGCTCAAGAAATTAGGAGAAAATCATAGGGATAATCATGAGAGGTTTAGGAATAAGCATCAGAATAACAAAAATAGACTGTGTGAATTTTATTTTATTTTATTTTTTTAATGTTTATTTATTTTTGAGAGAGAGAGACAGAGCACGAGTCGGGGAGGGGCAGAGAGCGAGAGAGAAATGTAGAGTTGGAAGCAGGCTCCGGGCTCCAAGCTGTCAGCACAGAGCCCAAGGCCAAGCTCGAACCCATGAACCATGAGACCATGACCTGAACTGAAGTTGGATGCCTAACCAACTGAGCCACCCAGGAGCTCATGACTATGTGAATTTTAAATGAAGAGAAGAAAAATTATTGTAATGGAATATGAGAGAGGAGAATAAAAAACAAATAACAACAAAAAACAAAGTGAAGGGAAATGGTAAAAACATAGGACAGAAATAATTGTAACCTAAAACAATCACAAAATAAGTAAAATAAATGTATGTGTAAAAATAACATTGTGACTTTGAAGTAAAACAAAGATTTCTTTTTTTTTTTTTTAACTTTTTTTTTTTTTTTTTTGAGACAGAGAGAGACAGAGCATGAACGGGGGAGGGCCAGAGAGAGAGGGAGGCACAGAATCTGAAACAGGCTCCGGGCTCTGAGCTGTCAGCACAGAGCCCGACGCGGGGCTCGAACTCATGGACCGCGAGATCATGACCTGAGCCGAAGTCGGATGCTTAACCGACTGAGCCACCCAGGCGCCCCAGAAATCTTTTTAAGATTTCTTTAAAAAGACTCAAAACAGAGGCACCTGGGTGGCTGATTTCGGCTCAGGTCATGATCTCATAGTTCATGAGTTGGAGCCCCGCATCAGACTCTGCTCTGTTCCTGTGGAGCCTACTTGAGATTCTCTCTCCCTCTCTCTCTGCTCCTCCTCTACTTGCTTTCTCTCTCTCAAAATAAATAAATAAACTTAAAAAAAAGACACAAAACATAATATAGAAAATTTTATATATTGTAATTTATGAAAACTAAGAACTTTCATGCATCAAAAGACATCATTTAACAGAGCGCAAATGCAACTTGCAGAAGGGGAGAAGATACTGATAATGCATGTATTTGACACAGTTCTCATTTCGAGGCCTTAATATTTTTATAAATTGGTAAACTACACAAACACTCAATAGAAAAAATGGACCAAAGACTTAAGGATGCACTTCACACTCACAAAAAACAAACAAAGAAAGAAAAAAACAACACTCATGGCCAAGAAGTATATAAAAAGATGCTCAATTAAATTTATTAGCAGAGAAATACAAAGTAAAATTTCAGCATAATTCTGCTACACCCCACCCACCTAGAATGATAAAAGCAGAAAATGCCAAGGGTTGGTGAAAATGTAGAGCCTCCAGATCCCTCATATATCACTGATGGGAGTATAAATTTGTACAACTAAAACATGCTTAGCAGCATCTGCTAAGATTAAATATATACATACTCTATGACCTGGCAATTCTGCTTCTAGGTAATATACCCAAGAGAAATGTAGATATGTGTTTACGTGTGTCTACCGGAAGGCATGCACTAGAACGTTCATGGCCGTCCAAATAATAATAGCAAAAATAAGGAAATCATTAAAATGCCTAATAACTAAGTAGATATAGTGTATATTCACACAATGGAAGCCTATAGAGCAGTGAACCTAAACAATCAAAACAGTTACACAACAATGTGGACTGATCTCACAAACCTAATATAAGCAAAAGATAGATACATTTGAGTAAAGTACAAAAACAGGTCAAATTAATCTATGCTTTCCTAAGTCAGGATAGTGTTTTCTGTTGCAGGGGGTAATGCCTGAAAGGGAACACAAGAGAACTTCTGGGGTCCTGATAAAGAACTGGGGGCTTTGCATGGATGTGTTCTTTTTATGAAATTCTTTGAGCTCTGTATTTTGATCTATATACATTTTCTGTATATAAATTGAACTTCAGTACAAATTTAAGGATATAAATAGGGACAACTCACTAACTATAAGACAGAAACATTAATATTGGATTTTTTTTTTAATTCCGTGTCATCTATTTGATGTTAAACAAAGACATATTTTAAAAAGAAATTCATAAAAGTTGAATATAAGAAACAAAAAAATAGCAGCCAAATACAAAAAGCAGGGTAGCCATTTCAAAATTGAATAAAACAGAATTTAAGATGCTAAATAAACATAAAAAGGAAAGGTGGATATTACGTATCTTGGTAAAAAAAAAAATAGGGTAAGAAAATAAAATGATAATACAAATGTAGGAACTTAAAAATATGATCTAAAAATATATAGAGCACCAATGAAAGAATCACAGGGAGACATAAACAGTTATAGGTGGAGAATATCATGTCTTTGGAAACTGAGAGATCAAGTAGACGAAAATAAGCAAGAAGGAAACAATTTGAATAACATTATAAATAAGTTCATACTAATACATTTATACTCAACAAAGACACAATATAAATTTTGCAACACATCCTTTTACTCACATCTTTTGGCAACATCTTAATTATATGACCAGAACTAACAGGAAAGAGGCTGAGAAACATCATCTAAATGCACATGTCCTGCATAAAATTGAGGGATTTATTACTAAGGTAAAGGGGAGGAGAAAAAGCCACACAGAACAAATTATTCACAAAACTGGTTCATTACAATTACTAATACAATAGACCTCTAACAAGATCTGTGAAAAGGGAAAAGAGAAATAACATAAAAATAAATAAAATACTATCACGTAATTGATAGTTTTTAAAAAAAAAAAATTATAAAGGGGCACCTGGGTAGCTTAGTTAATTAAGCAACTGACTCTTTTAAAAAAAAAAAAAAAAAAAAGCAACTGACTCTTGATCTCTGCTCAGGTCATGATCTCATGGTTCCTGAGATTGAGCCCTGCATGGGGCTCTGCACTGACTGTGCAGAGCCTGTTCGGGATTCTCTCTCTCGCTCTTTCTCTGTCCCTCCCCGGCTTGTTCTCTTTCTCTCAAAATAAATAAATAAACATTTAAAAAATAATAATTTTATAAAGACCTATATAACTGGGGTACCTGGGTGGCTCAGTTGGTTAAGCACCCAACTTCGGCTCAGGTCATGATCTCACGGTCTGTGTGTTCGAGCCCCGCATCGGGCTCTATGCTGACAGCTCAGAGACTGGAGCCTGCTTCAGATTCTGTGTCTCCCTCTCTCTCTGCCCCTCCCCTGCTAACACTCCGTCTCTCTCTGTCTTTCAATAATAAATCAACATTAAAAATTTTTTTTAAAAAGGCCTATATGACCAAAATCAAAAACCTCAAAAAACGCACAAAAATGGGTAAAATTTAAAAATGCAAAAATTAACATGAGAAGAAATACATAAAGATACCAATGGCCATCAAAAAATTGAAAAGAGAATCAAAGACATTCTTCCTTTTAAAAACCATATTTATATGACCTTGTAAGTGAACTCCACCAAATTTTATAAGAATAAATAATTCTTACATACATTTTTACAGAAAAAAAATGAGTAACATGTACCTACTCATTTTTTTTTTTAATTTTTTTTTTCTCAACGTTTTTTATTTATTTTTGGGACAGAGAGAGACAGAGCATGAACGGGGGAGGGGCAGAGAGAGGGAGACACAGAATCGGAAACAGGCTCCAGGCTCCGAGCCATCAGCCCAGAGCCTGATGCGGGGCTCGAACTCACGGACCGCGAGATCGTGACCTGGCTGAAGTCGGATGCTTAGCCGACTGCGCCACCCAGGCGCCCCTGTACCTACTCATTTTAATAAAAGCTCTTATTACCTGGATCCCAAAATCAGATAATGGAAGTATAAAAAGAGCGTTCATATATAAGTATAGATATATATCTTTACATAAAATATTCACAAATAGAATTCAACTTCTTACCTTAAAAAAACTGATAAACTCTGACCAAACAGGGTTTTATTGAAGGAATTAAAGAATGATTTAAATCAGAAAAATCTGTCAATGCAATGTTTTGTATTTGTGGGTCAAAAGAGAAAAATTACATGATCATCTGAGTAGATCTTACAAATGAATTTAATTAAGTCCAACACCTAGTTATGGTTTTTAAAAACAACAACAAAAAATGATGTTGAAAAGGAAAAAATAAAACTGCTATTCCTTCCCAATGAAATGATTACCTGAATAAAACCTCAACAGAATGTGTAATCGTGGAAATTAATAAAGGAGCTAAGGTAGGTATTTGAATTCAAAGTGACTGTATAAAGCAATGGCTTTCTTTTATAGCAGCAAAAATAAATTCAAAAATACATTCAAATATTAAGATACCATTCATTGTAGCAACATAAATGATAGATTATCTAAAAGCCTGCTTAATAAAGAACGTACAACTCACTTATGGAGACATATATCTCTAGTACAGGACATTCAAGAAAACCAAATAAATGCAAAGAGCACCATGGTTGTATGTGGGACAAGTTAACATTATAAATATGACAATTGCCTGCAAATTAATGTGTAAACTCAAGAAGAGTACAAAAATTCCAGATAAAGTTTTTAGGAGCTTCGCATACTGACTTTAAAACATATATGGAAAAATATAAGCTCAAGGATAGCTAGAGGTTTTTGCTAAAAGGACACATGAGGGCAGAGCAAGGATGAGGGTTATTGGTGGAGGGAAACTTGCTCTGACAGATACTCACACGTACTAAGTAGGAATGATAGTAATGAGAAGAAGAAGATGATGATGATGATGATGATGATGATGGTGATGAATTTTCTATACAATCAAACATCCTTTTCATTGTCCTTCATTCCTTACTGCATCTCTTAGCTTCCATCTGGGATCATTTTCCCTTTGAAAGAACACCCTCTGTATACTTTTCATTGGGGGTCTGCTAATGACAAATGCTTTTTCTGAAAAGGCCTTTATGTCACTTTCCTTTTTATAAGATATTTTTTGCTAGGTATTGCTGGAATTTTAGATAAATAATCATTCTTGCTTTTACTATTTGAAAAATATTATTGTATTGACTTACATTATTTTTGCTTAAAAGTCGACTATCAGCAGTAAAAGATCCACGTTTTATGTTATCTGAAGCTTATAAAACTGAGGAGTGCTTTAAGCAAAAAAGAATATAACATCATTAACACAAAATAGATTCAAAAATGAATATTTATTTAGAGTAAGAGACTAAATCACAAAACATTCAAATTTATAAAATCTAAAAATACTATAAGCATCAGAAATCTAGAGAAACAAAATGATACTATTACCGCCATTTTTTTTTGCCGTAAATTCTTGGATATCTCTGCATATAAATACTTTTTAAGAGAAAAGTTTCTTCTAGCGTGTTTGAAATTTATTTTTTGTTACTGATTGTTTATAGAAGTTTCTTTAGCATCATCCTTTATTCTTAATGCAATAAAAAAAAAGTTTATGAGTGTTGTCAAAATTGGGAAAATCCACATCAAGTGTCTTTCATATATGAACTATGATTTGGAAGAATTTCCCATAGACTTGTTTCTGGCTTCCATATGTTTCAAATCTTTTGTTTCTGCTTGCTTGCTTTTCTCTACTACCCGTACACTTCCAGCATGGCCACCATAAGCATATGCTTATGCTAAGATGCAACCTTTAACCTTAGATACTTTTGTGTCATGGCAAGTCGTCATAATCAGAAGGACACAGTACTCCTGAAAACTGTTCATACATTACAATGGTATATGTGAAAGTGACCACAAGCCACATAATTATATTCTATTAAACAAAACTAGATGAATTCCTAACTCACCTTCCCTTTGATTTGATCTCCAAAAACCCCAGAACGACTCTAACACCATCCACTATGGCAACTAGCATATAGAGGAAAATTAGAGAGAGGAAAAGAGCAGTCAATCACTGTCTTACTAGTAGGTTTAAAAAAAACAACCTATGACCAGGTAAATAGATGCCTCAGAAGGGACCAAAGAGAGTGAGGAGCCTGGAGTTTTAAGTTCACTGGTGTCACAGAACTCCATCCCTGGCAATCTATTTTACTGCTGCTCTTTTCTTCTTTTTCTTGCTGCCTAGAAGATTCCTTTGTTTTTTTCCTTTCCACCAGTTTTACTCTATTGTGTCTAAGTGTGGTTTTCTTTTGATTTATCCTGCTTAGAGTTTTTAGGACTTCTTAAATATGTGGCTTGATGGTTTTCATTCGTTTTAGAAAAGGCTTAGCCATTATCTCTTCAAATATTGTTCCTGTTTCATTCTCTCTGTGCTCTCCTTCTGGCACTCTAATTTCACATATTTTAGAATATCTCAGTGTATCCCTTATGTCTGTTATAATATCTTCCACACTTTTCATCCTTTCATCTTCCCATGCTTCAGTATAGGTATTTTCTACAAAACTATCTTCCAGCTCACCAACTCTCTCTTCAGATGTGTGAATCTGATGAGTTAATTTGGGTTATTGTAATTTTCAGTTCTACGGTTTTTACTTGACCCTTTTTTATAATTTCTAGTTCTCTGTCAAAATTCACAATTGTATCTTTTATTTTGTTGAACAGAGTAAGTAAAGAATATAGACTTTCAGAGTCTATATATTCTGATAGCTCCATTTCCTGGGTCTGTTCTATGGGTCTGTTTCTACTGCCTATTGCTTCTCTTGCTTTTATCCTTTCCACTGTATTTTATCTGTTCATATGCCCATTTTTTAATTAAGTCCTTATATGAAAAATTAGAGAAATAAAATTGTAAGCATAGGGTAATGTTATCTTCCCCCATATGGATTTTCAAAATCTTCCAGGATTTACTAGCAAAAAATGCAACACCTAAATACAGTGCCAGAGATTAAGATGAACGAAGGCTGGATTTCAGTCTTGTTGAGGGCCGGTTTATTTCTGGTTTACCATTTCTCCCAGGGATTAGCCTTTCAAAATCGCGACTCAAAAGTTAGGAGGCTTCCTTAATAGGTTCTGAGTTCTATTTCCTCAAAGCTACTGGGAGCTTGTCTCACTTCTCAGCTTCTCAGCCATCTCTTCTGGGATGGAAAGATGCCTCTGGAAGAAAAACTTTTCCAATTCCAGGTTAATTTGGAGTTTCTTTTCCCTTATCTTGTTCTTATGTTTCTTCGTTGCCTTTTCACCTCTTTGATAAATTTCAACAGATATTTAAAAGTATCTATTTTGTCTAGCTTTTCCATTCATTCTTAATGAGAGGAAAGATCCAAATTACTTAGTCTATATTCCCAGAAGTCCAACTCCTCCAAAGCCAAACTTGTTGCCATACAAGATGATACTTGTGAGTATGGAGGCACCCTCCTCAAAGCTCTCTATTCACAGAGACTAAAGACTTTGAGTGGATGAATATCATGAAATTGCTGCTGGTGACTCAAAAGAGTCTTATTATTTACATTAGCATTGACTGATTAAACTTAATCAGGTTAATATCAGTAGATTAAATCAGTTTAAGATAAACTCAGGATTTAGTTTAAGATTTAATAGAAATTTAGGCCACCATCCCTAAGCAAACTTCTGGTAGCAAGGTCTTCTCTTATCCACAGAACAATACTCTAGGATTCTCAGCCAACCGGAACTTGAAATGAACATCTCACACCCTAAGCTCATCATCTAAAGCTTTGACCTCCTCTTAGATGAGCAATGCTTCTTCCCCCAAGAGATCCCAGACTCTGAGCATCTCCTCTACTACAAGGAATCTAGTGTCAGTCTTTATTCATCCAATCCCAGACTTTCCTGCAAAAGAGAATATCAGCCAACATGTTCTCCCTCTCTTTCTTGATTCCCTCCCCACCTATCTGCTGCAGCTCAGGATATATACATTTAATTAATTCAGCTTTACCTCCAACCTGTAAATAGTGGAAGAAGTGTCAGATTTATATGGTGGATAAATAACAAGCATTTTCCCCAGAGACTCCATCCTGGTGAAAAAGGGTAACTGTAATTTTCAGCTGTGAGTAATTGTACATAATATAATCCTAAATGATTTTTCTTCTGTAATTTCATTAGAGTTTAGAAATTTAATTAGATTTTGAATCACTCTGAAATAAAGTAGCAAAACACCGAGAGACTGAGAGCGGTGGTTATTTTGTCCTTTGAGGCCACATTCTTGGTCTCAAATTGGCATGTCTTCATTAGGAGGAAGTTTGCAGAACTTCTTGATATATTATTGTCTTTCAGAATGGACTCTGAATAGGTCTTTGGAGAGCATTAGAAGAGTACACAATTATTATGCACACTCTTCTTGAGGTTTAAGATCATCTGCCTTGCATATACTTAATAAAAATATGTCTCTAAAGTTGTTTAAGAAACTGTGGAGATAGGAAAGATGTTCCTTGAATGCCCCAATGCTGTTCCTGGATTATTAGCAACTACC
Organism: Neofelis nebulosa; assembly: GCF_028018385.1. Taxonomy (NCBI): domain Eukaryota; kingdom Metazoa; phylum Chordata; class Mammalia; order Carnivora; family Felidae; genus Neofelis; species Neofelis nebulosa. Next base: position 51,650,983 of record NC_080794.1, read on the forward strand.
TGTACATTATGATGCAGTGAGGGGCTGTTTGCTTAACTTTAATGATTATGTAAGGTTTATGGTTATTTTTATTGCTACAACATATGAACTGTCATGGTGGCTGTAATTAGAGGCAAGCTAAAGCGTTACTGTTACAGTCCTCTGGGACTGGAGAGAAACTACTTCCTTATCAACTTTGCCTCTGTGCAAGAGTTGGCCAAAAAGAAAAAAAGGGGGGAATTGAATTGAATGAATAGTTCTTATCTCAAAACAGGTTATGACACAGAAAAAAAAAATGAAAAGAACATGAAAACTTCAGGGCAACAGCTTGCACCTGATGAAGCTGCAAGGAAGCAATCTTCCGTTCCCTGAAATACCCACATTTGCTGAATTCTCTGAAGGGCTGTTGCCCACATCTTTTCCCGAAGCCCATCCAAGTGGCATGATGATGGCGGAAATGCTCGAAGGGCTTCTGCATATCTCTGCTCCTCTGCTGCTGCCTTTACCCAAATATCCCCTCTGCACCCCAGGCCGGGGACTCAGCACAGGCTTAAATGTATAGAGAAAGCAGCCCAGAGGCACTGGGAGCTTATGTAGGAGTCCCCAGGCTGCCGAAAAATAAAGTCAGAAGCCCTATGGGATAAAATGGGTTAGACAATCCAACTACAGTCAGTCTGAAGAAGGTGGATGGTTTGGGTGGGAGGCTGAAGGCACAGTTATGAACTCAGCGGAGCTAAGAGTTCCGTGGTATAAATAGGACAGTCCAAGGAGCACTGGGATGGAGGCAAAAGGAGAGGGATTCTGGAGAAAGGAGAGGCATGGGAGCCGCCCCAGGGAACACTGGGATCAGGGAATGGGAACCTAAGCCTGGTGGGAGCAGAGCCGCAGAACTGAGATGGACTAGGCAAGAGCAGACACAGGAAAACATGGCACCCGGTTCCACCTCCACCTCCACAGACCATGCTCGTCCATTTCCTGCCTTCTGTTGGAGATCATGAGTTCTCTGAGCAACAGGGATGTGTCAGATCCATTTTTGCTTTCATTACACGCACAGCAATTCCTGGACTACAACAGAGATTCAATAACTGTTGAATGAGTGAATGAATGGATGAACGAACAAATGAACAGGATCAGAAAGTAGCAGAGAGAAGCCAAAGCCTCTGCTGTAAGTGGGATCTGATGGAGACTCAGGGCTCACCCTTGGATGGTAAACGGGATAAGCTGGGGGGGCCTCCTTGAGGTCAGTTGGTAAGTCTTGACAAAAGCTTTCACGATGGATACGCTCTTTGACCTGCAAACTGTACCGCTGGAGTTCTTTTCTAAGAAAAGGAACTCAAAGGGGCGCCTGGGTGGCGCAGTCGGTTAAGCGTCCGACATCAGCCAGGTCACGATCTCGCGGTCCGTGAGTTCGAGCCCCGCGTCGGGCTCTGGGCTGACGGCTCGGAGCCTGGAGCCTGTTTCCGATTCTGTGTCTCCCTCTCTCTCTGCCCCTCCCCCGTTCATGCTCTGTCTCTCTCTGTCCCAAAAATAAATAAAAAACGTTGAAAAAAAAAATTTAAAAAAAAAAAAGAAAAAAAAAGGAACTCAAAGATGGAAAATAGCCCTATGCACAAATGTGTCCTCTAACAATGAAAAATGAAAAATAACCCAAATGTTCAAAGAAGACCGTATCAAAACAGAACACACACACTCAATGGGATATAGTGCAACTAATAACAATAATTTTTATACAGTCATAAGATGGAAAAGCCCATCTGAGGAGAAAGTACACAAAATTTGTTTACACAGCATGATTATAAAAACTCACGGAAGATGGGGCACCTGGGTCGCTCAGTCGGTTAAGCGTCCGACTTCAGCTCAGGTCATGATCTCACAGTCTGTGAGTTTCAGCCCCACATCAGGCTCTGTGCTGACAGCTCAGAGCCTGGAAACCGCTTCGGCTTCTGTTTGTGTGTGTCTCTCTCTCTGCCTCTCTCCCACTCACACCCTATCTCTGTCTCTGTCTCTCTCTCTTTCTCTCTCAAAAATAAATGTTAAAAAAATTTTTTAAAGAAGAAAAAGACTGTCATAAAACATCGAAATGACAAGAACAGCTGTGTTTGGACTATAAGCCTACAGGAGAACCAATGTCTCCTCCTCTCAACTTTTCTGTATTTTCCAAACTTTGATCAACGCCACAGCAGGTGTCCCACTTCTGAAAGAGCCCTTAGCCCAGTCCACATCGGTAGCCACAGAATGCCTGCCAACCCAAAGGCCCAACCGGCAAGCAGGTTTTCCCCGGGGGGAGATTCCCAGGAGAATTTTTAGTGAAGTGTTCACAGGAGAACTGCCTCCTGTGTTCAGCAACCCCCACCCCGCCCCACCGCCCACCTGGTGACCGCTGCTCACAAACACCTAAATCCAACCCTATTGACAATGTACAGCAGCTCTAAGGCACGGAGCTGGATGAAGCTTCATGTATTTCCCCTTTGCTTTCAAGATTTTATTCCATTTTATTTTCTGCGAGTCACCAAGGCTCCATTTGTTTCAAACTTCTGCCTTGGATCCCAACTGGGACAATTATCTACCACTTAACTGCATCCTTCCGTCATTTCCACTGGAATTTAGTGCTCTCATCACATCCTGTTCTGAGCTCCACCTGCTTCTGAGCAGTTGGCAAGAGCTTTCTCCAGTGTCAAACATCATCTTCTAGCACGGCTCGGGTGGCTCCGGGGGCGGCGTTATCCTTTGCTCTGCTGGGAGGTTTGTCTCACCAATTACCTGAGCTCTAAGCCACGGACCCTCTCCTTGCGCCATTTGTTCTGTGAGGAACCAAGAGAAAGAAGTAGTCTGTACCAGGGGAGCCAATGGGAGGAACAAGATCATGAGCCAATTGTGAGCTCTAATTAAAGTTGGGGGCTGGGGGGACACTAAGGGAGGATGCAGAGCCCACAGTCAAAAATAGACAGGCAGGAAGAAGTGAGCATGATTAGGTTAGAGATACAGCTCTCTGGAAAAAAAAAGAAAAAATAGAGGAAGCTGAGCTGTAACCTAAGTGTCTGGGGCTGAGACCCTGGGGGTCCAGGCCGTTCTTGGGGCCTAAAGAAGGGTCTCAGGCTTTAGAGCCAGAAAGTGCCAGCTCTGAGTTCTGGCTCTGTCCTTACCAGTTGTGTCTAGGTGAAGCAGGATGAATCACGATTGCTCCACAGGGTTGTCATGAGGCAGCACCAGCCCCAAAAGGCAGGCAGCCTCGTGCACGGCTAGGAGCTCCACCCTAGAGCCAAGCTGTCTGGGGCCCAGCCTCCACATCCCCACTCAGGCACAGTGTCACCTAAGGCGAGACCCATAGCCTCCCGGGGCCTCAGTTGCTTCATCTGTAACATCGGGACGATGGTCAGAGTTAGCTGACACGCTAAGGCAATTAGGACTGCACCTGCCACACGTCGATGTTCACTCACAGACCCAGAACACTCTCTGGCCCACGCTAGGAGCACCTCAGCTTCACACGGAGTCTCCCCGACCTCAGTCCTCGCGGACTTCCGGCTGCCTCAGAAGCAGGGCACATCTGGGCTTCTCTCCTGGTTCCTTCTGGCCCCAAATCCAGCCATGTCTGGTTTGAGCCCACCTGTGTGCTCCCACCTTGCCAAGCTGGGCAGCTCTAGCTCCGCGATGGCCCGCCGGCAACCGCCTGGCCGGCGCTCACCTCCACCCCACCTCCACCCCCGGGGGCCAGAAACAAGGGGCTCACGCACACGCTGCACCAGGCCTGGCTCAGCCTCCTCTCCAGACACAGCCAGCCAAATGCTGGTGACGAAGACATCCTGTGTCCCCGCTACTCCACATCCTCCCTCACGTCACCTCCCTGCCGAGGCCTATAGTCTCAGCAGCACACGAGGCTTGCAGCTGGCTCTCCCTGGCCATCCCCCACCCCCAGGCAGCACGGGAGCAGAGTTCCTCTCTGGCCCTTCCTCTCCTCCCTGAGGAGAGCAGATGGCAGCGGGGCATCTCATCCGCCTTTGTTCCTAGTGTCAGCACAGGGCCCCCGGCACACGTTCAGATACTCCACTCACTTCTGCCCATGTAGACACTGAGCCGGGGAAGGAGGTGGAATCCCCTGTTGATAGACAGGCTGCCTTCAAAGAGGAGCCGCAACAAAGCCACAGCCCTTCCTGTGAGAATGGCTGCGGTGAGAGAGAACATTCTAGAAAGATTTGTTTCTCGGGCCTCAAAGCTTTCACAGGAACTAATACAGAAGATTCTCCATCCCTCAGGGCCTGGGTGGCAGAAACTCTTCCTCTGGGGACCCCACATTTCCCTCTCTTTGCTTCTCCTCAGAAGCATCATTTATAATAGTAGCTATTATCAATGTATTGAGTAAAGCCCCTGGCCCTGCTATCCCTTTCCCAGGTAAGGAAACTGACCCTCAGAGAGTTGAGCCCAGGGTCAACAAAACTGGAACTTGGCCTGCTGACTCCCAAGCCTGTGTGCTCCTCTCACACGAACGATCCCCAGTGCTGCTGGAGGGGAGTTCGGAGCCCATTCGTGAAGGCAGATCCAGGGACTTTGATAGCCTTCAGCCCAGAATGGCCACTTGGACTAAAGCGTGGCAACTGGGCACTGTTGTTGGGACAGGGAGTGGCTTTCAGACTCTGGCTACTGTTGGCCAGCCTCATCACTAAGCTGAATGACTGAAGAGCAAAGTGATTCCCCTCCCACCTTTGCAACCACACTCAAAATGGGGCCTCTCCTCTGCCCGGAGAAAACCCTGGGTTCCACTAGTGCTGCACTCCTTCCTCCTCCCCCTGTAGAAAACCTAGGAGGGAAATTCTTCTCCGGTGTTCTGGATTGGAAATGTCATCCTCCAGTCTGTCCTGGGTGGGTTTCCTCCTTGGTAGCTTTGATGCAAATGCCCCCTGGTGGGGCAGTGAAGCATTAAAAATACCTGTAGAAACTAAAAGATAGTATATGGCCACTGCCACCATCTGGTGCTGTTTGGGAGACAGGAAGCCTCGTGGAGGCACATCCATCATCCTCCACACAGCTCTCATGGAAGAAAATCTCTAGTCTACTCTGCCTCATGAACCAGGCCCTCATCAATGGAGAGTACCCTGGAGGGGGCAGTACTGGAGGATATTACTCCTACAGCAATTCCTCTGATCACGTATGCACCTCCCAGGGCCTGAAGCCATTCATGCAGCATAGGTCATGTGTCAGCAGTTTTCAGTGTGGACTTTTCCAGGCCTTTCTTCCTGGGAGAAGACGTGGTACAGAAACAGTGGCTATGAACCTGATTTGCTAATGGTGGAGAGGGAGTTTACTAGCTTACCTCACGATTGTCTCAGCTATCACTTTATCCAATGGTCATTGAGTCGGTCTGTAGAAACTGCTTTCCATTTCAAAGGCAGGAGACAGCCTAGCAGGTTTGGAGTCAATCATCTCAGACTGGGCAGAAGGCTGTATAAACAAGAATACTAGAGACCTGAGTTCAGTTTTCAATACCAAGGGAAGCTATCAGGCACAGCCTCACAGCCTTCCTGAGAATTGATTTTCTCCATTAGGAAGGAAATTAATAACAGTTCCAGGATGGACTTAATACAAGCTTCTGCTCAGAATGATTTTGTTTCACTATATTGTTTTTCATCATATACAAAATTATACAAAAGAAAAAAAGAAATGTATCTGTACTGTTCTCTGTATAAACGGCTTACAGCTTGGGGCAGATTTTACTGCTTTTAGCCACAAGCCCATGATAGGATTTAAACTAAAGGGCAAATAAGCTGTGATCTTCAGTGTGGCTTGGGATTACAGGGAGCAGATGATTTCTGAAGCACAACTGGAAAGTTATTTAGCATTTCAAAGGCATTTCATAAAAGGAAGCATCATCGTATCCACCATATTGACTTACCTGGACTGTCTAATATGTCTTTAGCTCTGATTTTTTTGAAGAGCCACTGCACAGAGGACTTTGACATCAGAAGAAATGCATGTGTGAGAGTCAGCAGTGAGGAGTCAGAATTCTGTGGGTCAGTTTCTGTGAGTGCTGGTTAGAACAACATGAGATTCTGGGTGTGGTTCTAAAGAAAAGATAATATGAAGGTCCCACTACTTTAGGGTGGAGGTGACAAGGTCCCAAGCCTGGGTGAGGTTAGGGAAAAGCTCTTGATCGTTCAAATGTGTTCCATCCCTCACCTTCAAAAGTATTTCTTGCTACAAATTGGTTTCCATCTTGTCATAACACCTTGAGTATCTTCTTTTTTTTTTAACATTTATTTATTGCGGGGGAGCATGCACCTGGGAGAGGGGCAGAGAGAGGGGGACAGAGGACTGGAAGGGGGCTCTGCACTGATGAGCTGACAACAGCAAGCCCGATGTGGGGTTCAAACTCACGAACTGCAAGAACATGACCTGAGCCAAAGTTAGATGCTCAACCGACTGAGCCACCCAAGTGCTCCATCTTGAATGTCTTCTTTGTGCCACGGTGCCCAAGGGCTGTGTATCCCCCAGGCAACTGATATTCATGAAATCCCTCCCAGGTGAGGATGCACAGACTGATCAGGCAGGAAATACCTTGCAGGATACCTAAGTCCACCCACCTGGAGCAGATGAGGCCTGGATGCGTAAAAGAACCCACCCATGTCACTGAGTCGGCAGGTGGCCTAGCTCAGGCCTCCCTTCTTTTAGCACCATATCTTGTTGATCGTATATCTGGATGATCTCCTCTGCTTCTCTTCAAAGGAGGCAAATTCCATAAGTGAATTTGATTTGGGAAGAGAGCTTAAATTCACCTAGGCCCAAGTCTAGAATAGTAGATGAGCAGTCACAGGTGAAAGGTGATGAGGTTAGATGAATCTTTCCTATGACCTTCTTATGATCAGCCTATTCCCCACAACTTCACTCCACAGATGTCACACCCAGAAGCTTTGAGGTATCTGAAATGACAAAATAGCTCTCAGGTTTGCCATTCACCATCCTACCTGTCGCTCAGGATCCTTGTTGCAAAGTGTTCTTTCTTTCTCTCCTTGCTGTGCATAGTTCTGACCCTGCCTTCTGTTCATTTTCTTTACTGAAACCTTGTAAGCTTAAAGAAAGAGAACCAGAAACGATGCAAAGCTTTCTTGGCAGGTGGAGTTGGGGAATGAGCTCTTCTTCCCCACATGGACCAGCTGAAGTCCCTGAAGTCCCTCCTATAGTGTTGGGAGGCACAAACTGAAGATTTCAAGGGTATGGTGGGGAGGGCTGGGGATTTGTCACTGTTAACTCAAAGGGGAACCAGAATCCAAATCTAGGCATATTTGTCTCCAAAATCTTTGCCTTTCACAACATGAAATTTCTCCAAAGGAGAAACGTTAATGGTAAAGTCAGCAAAAGGGTTGGCTTGAGGATAACGTCTGTTTCCTGGTGTTTCAGGAAGGGCGTCTGCCTTGGAATGAAGCATTATTTCTATGTTGTGTTTCCAAGCATGGCTGCTAACAATTTGGCCACTTTGAGTGGCTCTTCACATTTCCCAAAATAGCTCTACATGTCTCTTCTATTAATTGCTGGAGGGGAAAATGAGAGTTGTAGTGTCTGCTGGATATAGAAATGAAGCCAAATCACTATTGAGATTATTAGTGCTTAGACTGTGAGTAGCTCACACCCCTGGTCCCATGATCTCATTTGGACAAAGCATAACTCTATTTCCTTGGAAGTATGTCCCCAACATGTTTGATAAGCTAGTTTAGGACCCTGCCTTTCCACACATGCTGCACACATATGTGGTCCAGAGGGTGGAGACCACTTTGCCAAACTCAGGTCACAGAGACCCTAGGGATGCTCCACTTTGAACCTTTGCCACTATAGTCTTCCTGTATTGTGGTGTTGTTTGTCATTATATGTGTTTACCAGCCCCAATGTTCACATGGAAGTGTATACCTTGAAAGCAGGAACCAGCTCTTACACATAATAAACACAGTAAGTAATAACTGCAGAAAGCTTTTGTCCCAGACACGGTTCTGATACCTTTTTGACATTAATTTGCCTGCTCAATGGAAAATAAAAAACCTCTATGAAGTAGTATCATCCTGAGCTGGCACTATTAGTGTCCTCTATTTTATGGATGGAAACTGAGGGATAGAGAAGTTACTTCCTAAGGTCACACAGCTACTGCAGGAAGGAGTGGCAGAGCTGGGATACAAATTCAGGTAGTCTGGTCTAGAAGGTGGATCTTAACTGCTATTCTAAACTATCTCTGAAAAGGGGTATCAATAAATGGCTGGGGTGCCATGTCTGATATCATCACACCAGCCTGAGCATGGTGATGATCTGGAAGAACATTTCTCAACTCAAACTCTTCACAATCTGATCAATGTTTACATTCTCTACTAAAACCTCTGGGATAAGATTGAAGTTCATGGTGTGGGGGTGGAGGGTAGAGAAGGATGTGATGTTGTCCGTGAGTGGTTGGTAAATACCAAAAGATGGGTTATCATGAACCACCCTTCATTCTTGTTCTGGCTCGACTTCCCTACCTCTAAAGTAGAACAATAAGGATAGACTCAAAAGGGGGGTTAATTCAAGCAGGACAAATACAAAGAAACCCACACCTACACACATCAAAGTAAAACTATAGTAAATCAAAGACAAATAGGAAATATATAAAGACGCCTGAGGAGGAAAAAGACACATTACTTTCAGGGGTACAATCATAAGACCAAGCACTGATTTCTCAACAGAAATGTTGGAAACCAGAGGATAATGGGAATTATACCTTCAAGGTCCTGAAGGAAAATCAACTGCAGAACTAGAATTCTATACCCAGCAAAAATATCCTTCAAAAATAAAAACTAAATAAAAATATTTTCAGGCAAACAAAAATAGGTAATTTATCACCAGCAGACTAATCACTAAAGGAAGTATTAATAGGTTTCCTTTTGACCGAGGAAAATGATTCCAGATAGAAGCAGATATGCAAAAAAGAATAATGAGCAACAGAAAGAAAAAAATGTAAGTCAACATAAATGACTCTTGATGGTGTAAAACAATAATAATAATGCCCGTGGGAAGGGCACCTAGGTGGTTCAGTCTGTTGAGCATCTAACTCTTGATTTCAGCTCAGGTCATGATCCCAGGGTCATGGACTGAGACTGTGTGGGGCTCTGTGCTGAGTGCGGAGCCTGCTTGAGATTGTCTCCCTCTTCCCTTCTCCCCTCCTTGTACTCTCTCTCTCTCTCTAAGATAAAAAAATAAATGGGTACCTGGGTGGCTTACTTGGTTAAGCATCCAGCTCTTGATTTCAGCCCAGGACATGATTAAATGGTTCATAGGGTTGAGCCCCAAGTGGGGATCTGTGCTGACAACGTGGAGCCAGCTTGGGATCCTCTCTCTCTCTTTCTGCCCCTCCCCAACTCGTGCTCTCATGTTCTCTCTCTCTCAAAACAAGTAAATAAATGTTTTAAAAAATTTAAATAATAATAATAATCTTGCCTGTGGGACTTGAATAAGTATAGAATTTAAATGCACGACAACAAACACATAGGTCAGGAGGGCGTTATGGAATGAAAGAGTAAGATCCTTCCATTGTCCGAGAAGTGGTAAAGGTATCAATCTGGAGTAGACATAAATAAAATGCAGTCTCTGAGGTAACCATCCAAATCAGTTAAATGATATGTAATACACCACCTAACAAAGGGGAAAGAACAGAATATTTAAAAAAAAAAAAACCAACTTAATCCAAAAAAGACAAGAAAGGAAAGGACAAAGGAACATAGAATAAGCAGAACAAGTAGAGGATGGCCACAAGGAGTGGCAGGAGGACTGTTATAAACCTAAATACATGGGTAAATACAGTAAGTGTACATATAAGGAATATTTCAACTAAAAGACACAGGTCATCAGACTGGACAAGACCACAGTGCTTACAAAATACACACTTTGTATGACACACAACAGTTGAAAGTGGAAAGATAGAAAATGATATGTCATGCAAGCACCAACTAAAAGGACACCTGGGTGGCCATCTTACATCAGATTTTGAGGGAAGAAGCGGTATTAGAAATAAAGAGGAACATTTCATAATAAGAACATTTTCACCAGGAAGATGTAATAATCCTAACATTTTATCTAACAAGACAGCCTCGAAATATATACAAGAAGAGCTGACAGAACTCAAATGGAAACAGGTAAATCCAGGATCATAGTGGGAGATTTTAAAACATCTCCCAAAATAACTGACAAAACAAGCGGAAAATAAAATCAGTAGAAAGAAGGAGGAGGAGACTGAACAACAGATTAAAAAAATCATCCAGTTGGCTAAAATAGGATATGACACCAGTATTTCCACGCTTTTACCAACCACCGGCTACCAGGGAGGAAATAATGAAGTAGTTACAACAATCTAGAAGTAGTCATGCAGAGTGCGTCACTTGGAGAGAGAAGACATGACCCTCAGTCAAGACACAAACAGAAAATCCTTTAATGGTATCCATTCAGTATAAAATTCAAACTTGATGGTTTTTAGCTTTATCGAGAGATAACTGACATATAACATTGTATAAGTGTAACGTGTACAAGATGATGATTTGATACATGTATATACCAGCAAAATGATCACCACAACACTATGCAAAGTCTTCTTTGTGGCATTTCTTTTTCCACAATGATCAAACCTGAAATTCCTAATTTATCATACCTCAGGAACCAAGAATAAACAAATAAATAAATCGCAACATAACTCATGATGAATCTGAGTTTAAAAAGCTTCATTGATGAGCTTGAATGAGTATCTCCAAATACACGAGGCAAATGTGTTTACTTTAGCATTTAGATTTTAGTCAACCAAACCTTACCTAATATTAACATCGGCATCAAGTTTCACAAAACTAAAGATAAAGGGAGGGTTTTAAACTATGTATTGACATCATCAACCCTCCAAATGTCTCCTAAGTTGGAGAATGCCTGCAGTAGGTAAAGTACTTGGCCAACTAGCCAACTAAATGTCAGTTATGTTGGAAAGTTGAGGCTGAGAGGGAAGGTGATTTGCCCAAGGACATACAGCTAATGTGTGTTGGCAGAACTAGGACGCAATGTCAGGTCTTCTGGACTCTTTTCTTCTTTCTTTTTTTTTTAAGTAGGTTTCACACCCAGCATGGAGCCCAGTGCAGGGCTCAAACTCATGACCTTGAGATCAAGACCTAAGCTGAGATCAAGAGTCGGACCCTTAACCAACTTAGCCACCCAGGCATCCCCCTCAGGTCTTCTGGATTCTAAAGCCTCTTTGCCCCTTTCCATGTGACTGCCTGTGAGTAGTGGAAATTGTTGTGGTCGCTGAGCCCTGCACCCCATAGCAGGCAGTACCACAGGCTTCCACTCATCACCCTGCTCCGCGGCAGTGCACTATGGGCCAATGTACTCTAATTACCACCATTTGCACACAGAGGAGCCAAGGCTCTGGGCTTTACTGATTGCCCAAGTCAAACAGTGGCACCACAGTCTGGCCAGATTTGAACCCAGGGCTATGTGATGCTATAAGTCACTCAGAGTCATGCCCCCATCCTGCACGTTCCACCCACCCCCCAACAAATAAAGCTCTGGAATGTCAAAAACAATAAGGTTTTGAGTAAGAGAGGGTAAAGATGACGGGGCGCCTGGGTGGCTCAGTTGGTTACGCAGCCGACTTCGGCTCAGGTCATGATCTCGCGGTTCGCGTGTTTGAGCCCTGCATCGGGCACTGTGCTGATGGCTCAGAGTCTGGAGCCTGCTTCAGATTCTGTGCCTCCCTCTTTCTCTGTCCCTCCCCAACTCGTGCTTGGTCTCTGTCTCTCAAAAATGAATAAACATTTTAAAAAAGAGAGATAGAGGGTAAAGATGTAAGTAAGAGTAAGTAAGTGGGTGTAAGAGAGGATGTAGGATGGGCAGAGGAACTGGTACACTGGACAGACTCCAGATAACACTGGGTGGGGAGGGGGGGTTCAGCTAGCCCAAGGATGGGCTGCAGTTCCCACCTGCTCACCCACCCCCATCAGAGTAGCTACAGGGAGATCCAGTGGGAAGCCAGGACCAGAACCTTGATATTGCAGGGTTTCCCACTCCATAGCTTCTGGACTCTGGAATTCTTGCAAAGTGCCTTATCTTGGGCAAAGAATTAGGTCATCATTTCTCAGCCCTCCCCTAAGGTCATCTGTTCTGACTTATGCCTGTTTCCTTGGTGGAGCTGGCATGGGGCCTCCTGTCATTTGGTGCAGGTGACTTCATGATACCTGATTGTGATACAAAATCTTTTCTGGATCCCAATGCTCCATGCCCTTCTCCAGCATAGGAATATCTGTCCGCTCTCTCATATAACACCCAGGCTCAGGAGGCTGAGAGTGAGCACCAGATGGCCAGTGAAGGTGGAACCTGAGGGTCAGAACTTCTTGGCCAAGGTCAGGAAGGTGGGCTCAGGAAGGACTCTCAGGGGAATGCAGACCTGGAGAGATGGGGGAGATAAGAGAGGCCAACTCAGGATGGTCCAGAGCAGATGGGCAGGTCTTCATCATCTCCCCAACCTAGTACCTGCCCCCTACCCCGTCCCCCGGGTGCTGTTTCTCATGAGAAGAGTGTCCTCTGCTCATCATTAGTGCAATGATTTCCTGACATGCTGTGTGCCTGTTTTACTTCCCTCCTCATTTGTAAAATAGAGTAGGTGGCCAACTAGTCTCTCCAGACCTTCCAGCCACATCTGACGTAATGTTTGCTCCCGAGGACCTGTCACTTCCCTCCTGGAGAGACATGACAAACACCAGACCCGTGAACTAATAGGTGAGCAATGGACTGGGGTCATAGAATGTAGAACCAGGATCAGAATCCTTGCTGCCTGCTGAGTGGCTCCAGGCAGACCAATACCCCTCTCTGAACCCCATTGTGATTAGGTGATTCTGAAAACAAAGCAGTTTCTAGTCTTAAAATGAAGTGACCCATGAAATATTACTTTGAAAACATAATGTTTCTTTTCCTCTAGTCAAAGAGCTTTGAGCACCAAACCTAAAAGCTCTTGCCTGCCTATTTGTCCTCTTTCCTGCCCGTGAGCTATGACAAATTGGCTCCAATTGGAATGCTTCCTAGGTCAGCTTCCAGACAGACACAGGACAAATTCCACTATGTTATTGTTGCTTTCTGATAACACCACATGGCTCTTAAAATAGTTCTCCAGTAGATGCTGTCACTTTCAAACATGTCAAGGCAAAGGGTAAAGAGAGTGATACAATTGGATGCTAGGGGCCTCTTCTGTATCTTGCTCCCTTGGGAAAGGATAGGCGAAGAGGAGTAGAGGCAGGAGGCCACCCCTGTAGCTGGCAAGGAACGCAGCTCCGAGGAGCCACAAGGAAATGAGCTCTGCCAGCCCCCCACCGGTATCCTTCCATGCAGCAAACACAGTGATCACTATGACCGTGATGGAGGCACAGCCAGGCGCCTACTCGGGACTCTCTCCAGCTGGCAGGCTCGGTGCCCCCTCAGTGTGTGCCCCCGCCTGCCCCAGAGAGCCCATCTCTGTCTCCTACAGGACTTCTCACCAACTCGGCCTCCGGGATCCCACCCCTCCGTCGAGGCTGGGAGAGCATCGGATCCACAGAGTCCCTTCCTCTTTATCAGCATCGCATCTCCTGCTATCTTGCTGACTGTGATATGTTTGTGGAAATCCACGGATTTCTGCTGCTTCATTACATTCTATTTCTAACCCAATGTGGCATGGAAAATATTTCCACACATGCATGACCGTGTACGGGAGTTCTTACAAGATTTTTTTCTGGGCATATTCCTTAACCTAACAAGGTCACTCTCTTTCTTTGATAGTATAGGATGGTGACATGCTGCCTCCCACCCCTGGTCTACGGAAGAAAGTTGGTGGGGCTTGAACTTGGCAGCCAGCAGCAACATGCGACCAGCTCCTGTGGATTAGTGACATTAACATCAGGGTTCCATGACACTCCATGGGTCAAGAGAGGCTCCATTTAGCCCACTTCGCAGATAAGCAAGCAGAGACTCAACAACTGGCCCTGGGAAGCAATGAGTCAACTCCAGAGGCCTTTACACCAACCCCAGTCCTTTTTCACTATTTGAAACACTTTTCTACCTATTTTAGACTCATTGTTAGAAGACATCTTGTGGAGTGTTTGGTGATGCAATCAGCACTTAAATGCTTATTTTCAATATAGGAGGTAAAAAATATATATGTGTATAAATCAGGGAATCTGAGAAAGACATGATCAACTAGGATTCAGAAGACAGGAACCTGGCCAGTAGCAGTATCCCTGGGCTCAGCAGAACCTCGTTGGCCTTTCCTCTGGAGCCCAGCTATGGGACCAGCATAAGCCTCTGCCCTTCTCTGAGTTCCTAGAAAGAATATGATTGGACACTTGGTCAGGTGCTTCCCCATGGACCATACCAGGTTTTCCCTGGGGTATCTGTATTCCTAGAGAAGAAAGAATTGTAGACCCTCCAAGAAGGGTCTGCTATAGTCAAAGGAAATAATTTCTAAAGAGCAATAACAGATGGAAGGTGAGAAGGGGTGGCTCGGGGATAGACTTTTGGGGTACACCAAGCAAAGGCATTTGGACTTCTCCTATGTGCAATGAAGAGCCATTGGTGGGTTTGGTCAGGGGATATACCTGACATGCTAATCTGCTCATGATTGCTTGTTCCCCTGACAGCTCAGAGGCCCTCCCAGCAGTGCCCCCTGAAAGGTCTGCCCTCTGAGGGCACCCCATGACCTGGACCTCTGCCCCTCTCAACACCTGTGCTGCTGTACCCCAACCTTTGCCCATGATGGCTGATATGCTAATCTGTGTCACTAGCTTAGATTGAGTTTCTGCTGCTTGAATGAAAGAAACTTAACTAACTCAGCTACCAACGTGGCGCTGTCCAAGTGCCTCCCCCCCCACCTCCCACTGCCGGCAGCTGCCTCTACTTGAGATGTTATCCCTGGAAAAGCCACTCCTAGTGGGGGGATTGTATCCAACCTTTAAGGTCTCAAACTCTGCCTCCTTCCTGAAGGTCTTCTGGTCTTCCCCAATGGATATGATGCCTCCCTAGACCCCCTTCTACCTAATACCATATGGCACCTACCTTATTCAGTCTGGTGGTCTTAGGAAATTACCTTTTACCAACTCTCTCAACTAGAATTGTAGGTACTCTGTAGGCAGAACCTGGGCCTCCTTCTCTGAATCTGTCTGTCACTGGGCCTCACCAGCCCTCACACAGGGAAAATGCTCACTGTTGCTGTAACAGCAGGGGGTACATGAAGAGAGGATGGGACCCAAGATCTGAAGTGCTCAAGTGCCCTGGACAGCCCTGGCCAGTCCTGGGCAGAGGTGTGGACATAGAATCAGGGTCCCATGGGAAACAGCACTCAGTTCCACAATACAGCTCTGCGTTCACGGGCCCCATTGCCGACCAGTGAAAGGTTTTGGCCATCTCTCCACTCCAGAGAAAGTGCCCTTGGGTGGGACCACAGAGTCTGAGCAGCTGCCCCTCCTGGGAGCACGGACAGACTTCTGGCCCTATCTGTCCAGAGTGATTAGAGCTCTCTCTGGCAGTAGGCCTGGGAGCTGTCCTGTGGGATCCCCTCCCACCTGACACGTGGGTATCTCTGGGTGCTTATGTGCATGTGCTCAGTCTACAAGGGCATATTTGACAAGGCACAGGGGGAGTCCTGGGAGGAGGAACCTGAGAAAGTTCTTGGCAAACAAGCCTGAGCCAAGGACCCTCTAGCCTCAGGAGAAAGTGCTAGAAACCCAGCCGCTAACGTCGGAGGTAAAGAAGTAGGGTGTGCAGCCATTGCCATTAGCTGCTGAGGAAAACCACAATGTGGAAAGGAAGGGAGAGGATTTGCCCCCAAACTGCTACCTTGGAGGGCCCGTCTGGTCACCTGCGGCCAGGCTGAGTGCTGGGACCTGCTCCTGACCCAGAGGTCCTGCCCTCAGACCCACCGTGGGGCCTTCCCAACTTTCTCTCAGGAAATGCCTTTCCAGGAGGCCAAGGAGTCATTTTCCAAAAGGCCTGAAGTACCAGGTAGCATGGATTGGCCTGCAGGGCTTGTGAGGGAGCAGCTCCTTCAGTCATAGGAGCAAAGCCATTTGGTTTAAAATCCCCATAAAAGCAGCAATGCTCATTTCCTATATTGGGTCGTATTTCCTAATTACTGTCCCAGAGGAAAACCTAGTGAGAAGGAGAGAGAAAGAAGCCAGCCCCGCAGCCTTCATTTGTACATTTAAATAAAGTGTGATTAAAAAGCATACCCTGCACATTTCCCTGAAACACACCTTCCTTTGGTGGGCATTTCTGATGAACACAAAATGGAATCACTTGAAAAAATTATTAGTTCAGCTTGAAAGTAATTGCCACTTATTTTGTTTATAAGGCAAGGTCTGCTGGTGACATCAGATTAGACTTAACTGCATCCTGTTTTGATGCTAACTAATATTTGCCCTAATACTAAGCATAAATAAGTAGGAATTTCTCCTGAGACACCACAGATATTACATCTTTAATGGGACCTAATAGTCAGAGGCAAGCCAATTGCCCTGCTGTGGGATCATAATTATGTGCTCTCTTTTTTCCCCCTTTTAAATTTCACGATCTGAGAGGAGCACTCGAAGCCATTAGGCTTTCTCTAGAAACATGGGGTAAAAATAAAACCACCCGTGTGCAAACTCCACGTCATCCATTCCGGAAGGTGACGGCGTTCCTAACGCTCCCTCAAATGCACCGCCTTTCCCAAGGCTTTTCGGTAAGGGCCTCATGCCACTGGCTGCTGGCAGGAGGCTGGGCATTTGGAAGGAGACACGTCCACCCTGGGGCCGAGAGCCTGCTCCTCAGGTGGCCCCTGCCCTCCGAGACCGGCTCCCGTAGCCTCCTTGGGGATCTCTGGCTTTGGCCCCCTGACCTATGGCTACGGCCCCATCCTCTGCCTTTATGTGGGAATTGTGCTGTTGCTTTTTTTCTGTGAGGATGTTTGGTGGCGAGAACTCAGAGCCCTTGCCCTGAAGGACACTTGGGCCGCATGAGCCAACGGGGCCCTAAGTAAGGTCCTGTTCAGGCTTCTAGCCCAGGGCCTGTCCCCTGACCCTGCAGACAGGCAAATGTAGCCAGGGAGAGAGAATTGGGGCAAAGCTGGCATCTGCTCCTTTCTCCCTTCCTGTCACTGGAGCCCTGGACCCTCTATGGGTCAGCGTGAAAGCGGTTGTCAAGAGGGCCCCTTTACAGCCACCGGCCATGTCCCAAACCTGCCCCCTTCTAGACATCTGAAAGGAACCTCTTCCCGTATTCCCCACCTTGGCTCCCCTGGTGGTCTCAAGTAGACCCTTTTCTGTTTGGCTCTTTGGGACCCAAGGAATTTCACAGGCCGAAGAAAGCCCATCTTTAGCCATCGCTTCATGCCTGGGACCATGCCAACCCTTTTCTGGCTTCTCATCCCCCTGGCCTTCCATCAAACTAATGGCTTTGGTTAATAACTCCGTCTGCACCTGACATCGAGGTACTCAATAAGCAGTAGCTATTACTTTATTATTATTTTATGGTAGGTATGGAAGAAATGCGTGGGGCACAGATAATTCATGACACAGGAACTCAGAGGGAGATAGATTACCGAGCACAAGGGGAGGCTCACGGGGGAGCCGATCAGAGTCGGGAGAATGCGGAGGGCATTCCAGGCCAGGGATGGCCCCCGACTAAGACCCAGAGTGGGGAAGTGTGCCGTAGGTTTGGGAAACACTGTGTGGACTCTTTGGCCCCGGCAAAAGGTTCTTGTCAGGAGAAGGGAGTTGCAGGTGGTAGTGGCGGATGGGGAGCGAGAAAGGGAAGGAGAGGGATGGGGAGGCGGTGAAGACATGAAGGTTGGGCTCAGATTCAGAAATGACCCCAACTATTTGGCTAAGCTATTTTGATTTTTGTCCCGCCCTCCATAAGTGACCATGGAGAATCTTTATACTGAGGATGGCAGTTGTGCAGTGGCATTTGGGAAGGCCATCTGGAATCCTACACACCATGGATGGGAGGGAGAGCCAGAGGTGGGGGTGGGGGTCAGCCGTGAGGACGTGGCGTCACAGCACACAGCAATGTCTGCCTCTGCAGACGGAGAAGGAAGCTGGGGAATCTAGGTCTTTGCCAATGACAAAAGGGCAGAGAGATTTGTATCAGAGAGGCGCTCAAGATAGCCTCAGACTGCAGGAGCGCATTCTGTCCCCAGGAGATGCCACCTTCCCAGGGCTGGTGCCCACTCCAGTGACACCTACCAGCCGGGACAGAGCCTTCACACTGCAGCAAGAGTCCTCACCCCTCAGGGGACCTGCTGCACATGACTTTGGGGACAAGTTTTTGCTGCTACTGGGCAAGGTCTTGCCCTTCTTTTTTAATTTTTGGACTAAAAAAGTAAGTACATATACAGAAAAATACAAAGAAAAAACAATGAGATATGGTATTTCGAACTCAAAATTAACCATCGTGACTATTTTGGTCTATTTTCTCTCTTTTTCTGTACTGGAATGCTTTTTAAAAAGTTGCACGAGTACTATATTAATTCTTTTTATTTTTATTTTTTTTTACCAAGGTCAGAGCATGTCAGCTAAAATAAAGGCCCTTTACCCTCACCCCAACCCAGGGGCCACCTCTGTGCAGAATTTCACATTGCTTTCAACTCACTTTTACAGTTTTACATAGATAGATACATATATACCCCTAAAAGATAAATAATTGTGTTTGGCATGTTTCTATTTGGTAACTGACAAGAAAATGGATTTGTCTGTACTTGGTTATTTTCAATCAACATCAGGTTTTTAAGATTTGTCCGCCTCGACTCAATAGCTCAAATCTGTGACTTCTGCCTGCCGTGCGGCGTTCTCACGGGTTACATTTAATTTGTCCTTTCCCCATCTCATGCTACCTTTAGGTTGTTGCAGTGCGTCATTACTGCAGACACTGCTGCAATGAATATCCTGGTATAGCTCTCCCGGATTCTACCTTCAAACTGACACCACAAATCACTTCTGTCTTCAAGGCTATGAAAACCATTACCCAAAGATCATTATTTCACGGGGGCTACTACCAAAGTGGAATTGTCGAGTGAGAGGGTATGTGCGCTTTAATTCCTTTCTTTTCTATGAGAGGATTTAACTGGCCACATACATTCTCCCGAAATAAACCCCTCAGCCTTCGGAAACTTTAGTGCGCTCTCGAGAGGAACAGTAAAGATGCTATCTGGGAAACTAAATTAAAAATCTTTCACGTGGAGAGTGCCACTTGGCTTCAGCTTACTGCTATTAGTATCAACTTTTATTCTTATGTATTTATATTTTTAATTACAAGTATAACGTGACATCAAGCGTGGGAGGAGATAAAGTGCCATTCACAGAGAATTGGAAGTCACAGTTTTGTCACTCCCAAGACAATGAGTCTAGGCAACACTCGTCAATGACTACAAGTCCCTTACGTGGAAGGTGGACAGGGAACTTGATAATAACAGAAGCTGACATCACTCGTCAGTGGGGACTGATCAATCAGCACTCACAGTGATTCCACCGACATGGTGCTCCCTAAGTGATAGGATATGATGTGATAGGGAGAACACAACATCATCTAGCAAGGATTCCTTCCGAAACAAAACAAAACCGAACCTGAACATGAGCAAGAATCTAGGTGTAATTGCCAGTTAAAGGGAATTGGGGGGCTAGACAAACATGTTAAATGACACATTTTATCTTTAGGATAAAATCAACCAAATCCACAATGTAGAAGACTCACAGGATAGATGATCAGTTCTTCCACAAACAAATGATACGCAAAGGGGGTACTTTTAAGGATTATTGGATTATTTAAATAGCTTTAAGAGGGACATCTGGGTGGCTCAGTCAGTGAAGCATCCAACTTTGACTCAAGTCATGATCTCATGGTTCACAGGCTCAAGCCCCACATCAGGTTCCCTGCTGTCAGCCCAGAGCCCACTTCGGATGCTCTGTTCCCCTCTCTCTCTCTGCTCCTCCCTTCTTGCACTCTCTATTTCTTTCTCTCAAAAACAACAGTAATAATAATAATAATGATAAACATTAAAAAATAAAATGAAAAATAAATAGCTTTAAGAGATCTATCACCAAACAGCAAGCGTGAAATTTATTTAGATCCTGATTAGAACAAGTCAACTATAAAGACACTTTATAGAAAATCAGGGGAAACTGAGCACAAATGGGGTTATTAGACAATGTTAAGAAATTATCACTGGTAGCCAAGATGATGAACATGATTAAATCTAAATCTCCCAACATAACCTGCAAATAGAAGGAATGGAAGGAAGGAGGAAGGGAGGAAGGAAAAAATAACACTACACAAAACTTCACAAAACCCATACTGTCCATAGAATTAGAAGACAGCAACTTCAGATTACTTGATTAAATAATAAATGTATCATAGGCAGTGGGAGCTAAATTTATTACTATGGTCAGAGGCATGGATTACAAATATGGCAAGTGAGAAAGATAAATGAAATCTGTGGTGCAGGATTGGACTTAGAGGTATCAGTGTAAACTTATGTATACAACAGCGTATGTGTAAAAAAACAGCTATGCCGATATAAAGACATGCATGTATGTGGGTGTATGCGTGGATGTGGGTGTGTGTGCATACACATATATCCTAGCATCGCCCACTGGGAAAGCCCAGAAGAAATGATAACCCAAAAGTAATCCGCACACCTAGCACCTGGATCCTAGTTTCTAAATACCATCTCCAATCAAAGGAGCCACCTCTCCTTGGTGAAATAGCTGATTCCAAGGCTGGATTATGAAAAGCACAGAATCAAACTGGAATATACTGTTATGTCAGAAAATTAGAAAGTGCTCAAAATACTATGGATATGTCAAAAGGGCACAGGATTCAATATGAATGGCTTTCAGTGACCAAACATGGGACAATTAGAACATCAAAATAAATAATGGCATAACGGATAATAATCCACTGAATAAATTAAGAATCTGAAAATTCATGCTGATGTCAATCAGGCAATCAATCAATGGAAAGAAAAAGATCTTCCTTACAGCAAAAGACCAACTAATAAATGTAGAATAAAATTTAAAAGTAGACAAGTCACCGCTGGGCACCCACTGCACAGATCACATACCCATGATTGCATGGAAATTTCCTGGTTGTAATCTGTGGACTCCAGTTATGCAAGACAACATCTTTCTTTTTAACAAGTACAGTCTGTAGTGGTTAGGAATAAAGGGGAATCATATCTGCAACTTATTCTCAAATGGTGCTATAGACTGAATGTTTGTGTCCCCCAAAATTCATATGTTGAAGCCCCATTCCCAATGTGATCATATTTGGAGGTGGGGCCTTTGGAAAGTGATTAGGTCATGAGGGTGGAACCCTCATGAGTGGGATTAGTGCCTTTATGAAAGAGACCCCAAATTGCTCCCTTGCCCCTTCCACCATGTGAGTAGACAGCAAGAACACAACTGTCCACGAGCCAGAAAATGGATCCTCACCAGACACTGAATCTGCCAACACCTCGATCTTGAACTTCCCAGCATCCAGAACTGTGCTAAATAATTATCGTTTAAGTCACCAGTCTATAGTACTTTTGTCATAGCAGCCTACACAGATTTAGATCAAGGATTTAGAACAAAAAAATGGGTGTGTATTTGGAGGAGAAGGATAACAGAACAAATGAGGTATATTAACATTTGGAGACTTTAGAATAGGGGTCTACAGAAATTCTTTGAATTTTCTATACGTCTAATAGTATATCAAAAATTTTAAAAAGTCATGCACACAAAAAAATTATTTTATTTGG
This sequence comes from Neofelis nebulosa, assembly GCF_028018385.1. Classification (NCBI taxonomy): domain Eukaryota; kingdom Metazoa; phylum Chordata; class Mammalia; order Carnivora; family Felidae; genus Neofelis; species Neofelis nebulosa. Next base: position 51,672,737 of record NC_080794.1, read on the forward strand.
TGGTAGTGACAATGGCATGTTGGTTATACTTTTTTTAAAAAATCATTGTTTATTAGAAATTTTTTAATCCACATGAAGCAAATATTGAAAAAGGTTAGTAACTGAAATCTAAGCAGTGGGTTTATGAGAGTTTATTACCTTCTTTGCCTCCATGTTGTGTTTGAAATTTTTCATAATATAAACATTTTTAAGGCATTCTTAATTCCATGTGCATCTCTCCAAAGACTGTAAAGGAATACTATTTTTGAATATTCCCATCTAGTCTTTAGAGTGATGCATATATTTTGTTGTGCAAACGATTCAAATCCTGACTCTTTCATTTTTCAAGTTACCAAGGTCTTCCCAGTTGGCTCTTCAGTGGCTGCATATTAGTTCATGGGCCAGATAATTTATTAAATCATTTCCCTGTTGCTGAACTTGTTGCTTTGCTTGAATGGCAGACTCAAATATATCATGCTTTTTCACATATGGGATCTTTTCTTAGGAAAGATTTCCAGAAGTGGAATTTCTGGATCTTAGACATGATTGTGAATCTTGAAGCATTTTGCCAGATTGCTTTCCAAAAAGTAGTACCAACTTACATTTTATGAGACTAAGCATTGGGACTTGGCATTAAATTTTTACTGGTCCTGGGCTTGGGTTACTTACATCTTTCTGCTTCCTCTTTTGTGAGTTGTTCTGTCTCCATCCCTGTATTGGGACCTTCATGGTCTTCAAATCGGCATGAGCTCTTTAAGTAATAAAGGTATTACCTTTCATATCGTATTTGCCTCAAATGTTTTTCCTGAAAAACTCACTTTAAGTGGAAGGATGTGTAAGGAACTAGACATTGGCTAGACAGTGGCTAGACATAGATAGCCATTATGCATACCACATAGCACATTCTCTGTAAGATGAGCTCCACATCCTGGCAAAGCAGTCACCTGTTTAGAAAACAAGATAGTTAAGAGCACCAGGATGGCTCAGTCGGTCAAGCATCTGACTCTTGATTTTTGGCTCAGGTCATGATCTCACGGTTCATGAGACCAAGCCCCACATCAGGCTCTGTGCTGGCAGCGTGGAACTTGTTTGGGATTCTCTCTCCCTATCTCTGCCCACCCCCATGCTCTAAATAAATAAAAGAAAACAAGATAGTTATATTTATCTAGAACATAAAATAGTATGAAAGACTGTCTCCTGAGAGAATTTTCCAAAGACTACAAAACAGACCAAAGGTCCTGGCTGTGTCTTCATGATCAAAATAACCACCTTTAAAAATAGCTGATGTAGTCTTTGTCCTGTTTCCTTAACAACAAAATTAATAGTCTCATGACTAGTAAAAGTAGGACATAATGGTCGCCAGATAAGTCTAACCCATTAAAAAAAAAAAAAAGAAAAAAAAGGTGCTACAACCTCCCCACAGGAAAAAAGAAGATCTATTTCTCCCGGGATGGGTTTCTACCTACATAAACCAGCCTGAGCCTATGGTAGAAAAGAGCACCAGGGTCTGACACCCCCACTGTCCCAATTATCTGTCCATGTGCATCCAGTAGGTGATGTGCGATTAGGCTGCACCACCAGCCAGTGGGTGTCCCTCCCTCCCCTGGCACCCAGGTCACCCGCTCCAGGGGATGTGGGCTTCCGTCCAATGGGGTTCTGTGGTGGGCAGACGGTAGAGGCTTCGTAAGTTAAACACCTTCTCCAGCAACAACAGGGCCTTCCAGAGACCAAGGCAGACTTCCGCCACCTGGATCACAGTGTTGGTTCTGCTCAGGGTCAGCTGAATGTTATACTGAGAGTTTCCTGAGCGCCAAGAGCTTGGGTAGGCAGCACTTTCTGCTAGTAACCCCTATGTCGGCTGCCCCAGGTACAGCTTCTGTGTTCACCCTTCACTGACTATGGAGCCATACTCAGCAATTTCTTGCCTTCATCATAAAGAATCTTTCCACACCAAAAGCATTTTGTAAGCACCACCGCAGTTGAAAATTTTCTATTAGTCATGTCTCTTTTCCTAGGAGTCACATTTCAGCTACTAGTCAGGTCATTCTCTCTCTCTCTCTCTCCTATCTCTTCAACACACCCAAGGCCCAGCAAACTACAGCCACATTTACCTGCCCATTTACCTCTCAGTCTAGGACTGCTGTTGAGCTACAATGGCAGACTTGAGTAGCTGGGACAGACTGAATGGACCACAAAGTCTAAAATATTGACTATCGGGACCTTAAGAAAAAGTGTGCCTACCTCTGCTCTAATTCTCTTCTACCACTACCTCCAATTCCTAGATTTTCCTTAGGACCACTCAATTTGCCACTCCTTCCTTACTAAGGAGAGCAATTGACTATTTTCTGGTTTCTGCCTTTAACCTTACACACCCGAATCAATACTGTACTCAAGCCTATGGAAGCCATTACACAGAGCACGATAACTGTTTGCACTCAGCAAACAAAAGAACTTCCAGTTAGCACATCCATGCTTCTTAGAAGGCAGCAAGGGGGTACATATAAGAGAAGAGCACTTCAGTTGGCTCCAACATACATTATTGCATATAATCTGTTTATAGGCACACTCAGCCCTTACTAGAATGACGTTTATGGCCACAACAATGGAACTGGATCTTCTGATATTGCTAATGGGCTCCAGCCATCTTGAGGTATGGAAGGAAGCCTGGGAAGTCCAGGCTAGGGTGCTGAAGAAAAATTCCAAAGCAGGTGGAGGAGGGGACCGCAGGAGAGAGCTGGGCTGTGGGCTTACGGCAAATTCAGGGGATGCCACTCTACCCAGCCAGGTGACTTGAGGTTCTAGACAAATGATCTCTATAGGAAAAGCAGTAAAGGGAAAAGCTGTCTCTTTCAGCCAAGCCCACCCTTCAACTCCAGGCATCACCTCTACCCTTGACTTTTCTAGCAAAGTTAAACAGAATTTAGCTGCAGCCAAATACTCCAGCCAGAATTTCTCCATAACAAGCATGAAAATATGTTTGACATCATTAGTTATCACAGAAATGCAAATCAAAACCATAATGAGATCTCCACTTCATACTGACTAAGATGGCTAGAAACAATACCAACAGTGGTCAAGGACAAGGAGAAATTAAAACCCTCACACACTGCTGATGGGAATGTAAAACGATCCAGCCATTTTGGAAAACAGACAGACAGTCCCTCAAATGATTAAACATAGAAATTATCACATGACTCAGCAATTCCACTCCTAAGAATATACCCAGGAGAAATAAAAACATATGTCCACACAAAAACTCGTACATAAATGTTCATAGCAGCATTATTCATAATAGTCAAAAAGTGGAAACAACCCAAATGTCCATCAACTGATTCATCAATAAATAAAATATGGTACATCCATACAATAGAATATTATTCATCCATAAAAATGAATCAAATATTGATATGTGCCGCAACATGGAAGAACCTTAAAAACATTATGCCAAGTGAAATAAGCCAGTCACAAAAGACCACATACTATATGATTCCATTCACATGAAAGTCCAAAATAGAGAATTCTAGCAAGCTAGAAAGTAAACTAATGGTTGCTCAGGGTGGAGAATGGAGACAGGGAAATAGAGAAGTAACAGCTAAAGGATAGGAGGTTTTTTTGAGATAATGAAAATGTTCTAAAATTGAGTGTGGTGATGATCGCACATATCTTTCTATATACACTTTAAATGGGTGAATTGTATGGTATGTGAATTATTTTCAGTAAAGCTGTTTAGACAAAAAATAAATAGAGACTCAGATATAGACTTAATCAGGGAAGGGAGAGAGAGGAGAGAATATACGTCATTTAACAATATGAAGGGCTATCAACCATCTATAATTGTGACCTCTGGAAAATTACACAGGGAGAGTGCTTGTTTCGTTTCTACTGCAACTTTGTTTTTATTCCCCCCAAATTTGTGACTGTGGACAGAAGCTAGAGACAAGAAGTGCGAAGTGTCCTTCATTCTGAAGAGTCAATACGGACTTACAAAGAAGTGGCTAACAACTGGGGATGGACTACTCCCTCAGAGGTAATGAAAAGGATGAAACACACCCAATTACCCTATGATTAATTTTGTGTCAACCTAGTTGGGCCATGGTGCCTAGATATTATATTTATATATTTAAATAAATATAATAAATATATATGGTGCCTATAAATATATATGTATATTTAAATATATATTTAAATTTCTAATTATAAATACATATATATTTATATTTTTACATATAAATATATATTTAAATATATAAATATATTATATAAATTATATATATAAATAATAATATAATTAATATATATATTTTTTAAAGAAGCCATGTGGCTTTAAAAAAATTTTTTTAACATTTATGTATTATTGAGACACAGAGAGACACAGAATATGAGCAGGGGAGGGGCCGCGAGATGGAGAGACACAGAATCTGAAGCAGGCTCCAGGCTCTGAGCTGTCAGCGCAGAGCCTGACGCGGGGCTCGAACTCACAAACTGCGACATCATGACCTGAACTGAAGTCGGACACTCAACCGACTGGATATTTATATTTTAATAAATAGACTTCATATAACACAGATTTACCTCCATGATGTGGGTGGCTCATCAAATCAGCTGAAGGCTTAAACAGAACAAAAGACTGACTTCCCCTGAGCGAGGGAATCCTGCCCAGAGAGCTTTCAGACTTGAACTGTATCATCAGCTCTTCTATGGGTCCCTAGCCTACTAGCACACCCCTGCAGATTTTGGACTTGTCAGCCTCCCTAATCATATGAGCCAATCTCTTATAATAAACAAATACACATTAGGGTGCCTGGGTAGCTCAGTTGGTTAAGCGTCCAACTTCAGCTCAGGTCATGATCTCACGGTTCATGGGTTCAAGCCCCGCTTTGGGCTCTGTGCTGACAGCTCAGAGCCTAGAGGCTGCCTCGGATTCTGTGTCTCCCTCTCTCTCTCTACCACTCCCCCACTCATGCTCTGTCTCTCTCTCTCTCAAAAATAAATATATTAAAAATTTTAAACAAACACATACATACATATATATGTATACACACACACACACACACACACACATCTTATTGGCTCTGGAGAATCCTGTTGAACATGCCAACCCTCACTCCAGCCTACCTTAACCCCAATAAAGTTTATATAAGCAGAAGACAAGGACTAGGGAGAAGAAAGACATGTATCATTGGACTTAAGAGGAATCTGCCTTCCCTTACCTCCCAGGCCAAGTAAGTGAGAAGATCTCCTAGGGATTTAGGTGCCTCCAAAGAAGGATGACTGACTTTCCATTTCCTCTCACCTGCTTGGGATTGCTCGTCTACCCTACACCTCTCTAAGCCAGAGAAAATGGAATGCAAGGAAGGCATAATGGCCAAAAGAAGGGTGACAGCAAAGCTGCCCACGCTCCTATCAGCTGAGTAGCAAGAACGTGCGAGTCTTCTGTGGGTCAAGCAAGGCCCCCTAAAGATGAATAGGCTTGAGCTGTCTTGCTGATGCACCACCCAAGCTTGACCCACCATGAGATGGGGTGTCAGCAACAAGCAGCTGCTAGGGGCAATGGAGGAAACCATAGTTGCAGGAACTGAAGGAAAGAGATAAAGGAGACTGTGTCAGAGTTGGGTTTCCTCTCTCAGGAAAGGATCTGCAGACAGAGGCCTTCAGAGAATTCACACACGCCAGCATGTGGGTACTAATCACACCGAATTCGTCAACAGGGATTCTAGCCAGAGAAGCAAGAGCAATGCCCAATAGAGGGCACACTACCCATCACTTATGTAGAACTTTGCCCTTTCCTTTAGCTATTCCTTCGCTTCCCGATTATATAGGAAGTAGAACCAAAGGAGGGTGGGAGAGGGGAGGTGAGAGACAAACCATCCCCTCATAACCAAGATGGAATCTGGGCATGGGGTAGATTCACATGGCTTCATGGCAGCAGGGGAGAGGAGAACTTGGGCCTAGGCTGAGTCCTCACTGCCCTCTGCTGCAGCCTGGCCAGTCGGGTCCCTACCTGGGGCTGCTGTTCACCAGCTCACAGTTGTGTCTTCAAAAGGGGGAAGACGGAGACTGCATCTGACCAATTTGTCCTACCTTTTTCTCTCTTCTCCTTCTACAACCCACCAGAGTGGCAGGGGTGAGCTTTTTATTTCCTTTTCCTGTGTAGCAGAGTCTATGATTATATTATTGCATGAGTTTCCACACCCCACATGTTTTAATTACCTTAATGTTGGCCCAGCCTGGCTGCTAACATGTTAAAGGGAGCTTCAAGGATTTATAAGAACCTATCTCTCTCTACAAATCCTGGATTTCAAGACTATTGCCCTGCTAGAGACTTTAAAAACACGCATTCAATCTGAAAAGCCATAGCCGAGTAGCGACATGGTGTTCTACCTAATATCCATCTTCCGTCAGAAGCGTTGAAGCCTATTGCTACAATGGAGGAAGTCAACCAACTCCATTCTCATAGACTTCCTGTTCTGTAGAGTCCACAGGCTAAGACACTACATGTCCAGATAGAGTTCCACACATGACCTAGCATCCGCCACGCTGACATGCCTACTCAAGATTTGGGAAAAGAAGTGAGCCACAGAGTCTCTGGCCACACAACAGGACATGGTATCTTCCAGAAAACTTGACTGTGGAAGGAACTGGCTCTTCCCAGCAGCTGAAATGGGATCTTCAGTGCCTGGTGGTGTAGGTGTCAAGCAGTGGGTGGTGGTAGCCGTGGTATTTTGCTAGAACAGTCCTGCGGATGCTTGGGCACTTTTCCTGGCTGTATGGCAGCCAAGTTCATTCCCTGGTTTCCCAGCAGATCCCGTAGGCAAACTAATATGATTTTTAAATCCCCTTTTCTGATTGAACTAACTACTATGGGTTTTGTTATCTGCTGGTAAGAACTCTGTCCAACACAGGTGGGGAGCCCAGGGCATGAAGAGTTACTGGGCATGAAAATATTTCAGAAAGATTGTCGCCTTTAAACATGTTCTCTGAGTGCAAGCCAAGGGAATGTACAAGCATCTTGCTGCAATTGGGAGGAAGAGATATCAAAAGTTTCTAGAGAGGAAGGGATGGTAAATGGAAATTAATTATAAACTTCCTGCTATTACAAATTTATGATGTAGAAGGGGCCAATGCTTTTGCCTTTATTTAGTATGCCGCCTTTGTTTTATCGTATTGAAGGTTAAAAAAATGTATCTATGGTTCTTCGTGGATTCATTTGTGACCTCAGACCTCAGCCTTATTTTTCTCAAAAGCTTCTCAGCCGTGGCCTCCCCACTGCTGAGGCTTCAGGGACACTCACCATTAGGCTCAGCACAGATTCCTAACCACACATTGTCAGGATGACACATCCAGTAACTAATCATGACCTGGTAATTGCAGCTGTTATCTTGAACAACCAGAAGATGATAAGATTCTTTGCAGCCATAGCATTTTACAACTCCACAAATGCAATTTCTAAGACATTGAAGTCTTGTTTCCCTATCCAGACTGCAGCTCCTAGCTGACCAGGATAGCCTTCTTAGAAAGCTCTGTCATTCCCACACAAATGGTCCTGCAGGAGACTCTACGCCAGCATCTCAGGAAGAGGATCATGGACCCACAGTTGTCTATCGTAGCTCTGAGATGAGGAAGTACTTTGGTAGGCGGCACAGTTCCTCCAGTCCAGCAGGAAGGAAAGAAAGATGGCTAGGCTTCCCCCGCTAGTCGGTGGGCAAACTGCACAAAGGGAGGCAGGAAAAGACAATCGAGGGCAGTAAGAGGAGCGTCTCAGTCTCAGTCTCGGGATCTGGAGTCAGCCTTGGTACCAGCGCTTGGGAACTGTGGTGTCCACGTGGGTTTCTACATTCCACTGAGCCTCTTGGATCTTTATGAGAATTAACAGATGATCGTGGATGCGAGGTCTTTGCAAAGGCCACCCCCGAAATGATCATTGCTTGGTGTCAAAGGGTTTAGGTGAGAAGCCCCCATCTGAAGGTCTTTCCTCACTGGGCTCGCTGTTCTGGACATACTCTAAGTGGCTGGTCTGTTCAGACTGGGTGGCTTATAAACGGGCAAACATTTATTCCCAGAGGTCTGGAGGTTGAGAAGCCCAAGATCAAAAAAGCACCATCAGGTTTGATGTCCGGCAAAGGCCTGCTTCCTGGTTCATCGACAATCGTGTTCACGCTGTGTCCGCACATGGCAGAAAGAACAAGGGAGTTCTCTGGGGTGTCTTTCACAAAGGCGCTAATCCCATTCACGAGGGTTCCATGCTCATGACATAATCACCTCCCAAAGGCCTCGCCTCCAAATACCATCACACTGGAGATGAGGTTTCAACATACGAACTGGGGGGCAGGAGAGGGACACAAACATTCAGTCTATATCACCAAACACACACACACACACACACACACACACACACACCCCTTGGACTTCTTAGAGCTGGGAGGTAGACAGTCTGATGGAGATGGGTTCTCCACTTCTTGTCTGTGTGATGATGTACCCAGCAACCTGAAGTATCATGTCACCCCCTTGTTTAGAGCTGCTCAGAGTGTTGCATGGGGAATAAAAGCCTATCCCTCACCCTGGGGTTCAGGGCTCCATATGAGCTGCTCCTGCTGTCCTCACCCTGCTCATGTCCTCACCATTTTCTGCCTTACCCCAGCCTCAGTGTTCTTCTCAGTTCCTTGGGCATTCTCAGGTCTTCCCTTCCCCAGGGCCTTTGCACATACCATTCCCTCCCTCTACTCCACCATCCCCCCTGCTAATTGCTTGATCAGTGTTCCTTCACACTTTGTCTCTCTTGTTCATGGCCAAACCTTCACTCCGAAAACTGCCTGGGGTATACAGCAGATACTTAGCCATTTGTTATTAATGAAAAAAAATTTTGAAGAATAGTGTGGCTTCAAACTAAGGTGATTTATTACTGTAAAGCGGAAATAATAGTAGTTCCAGCTTTTCCCTTTTCCTTCCCTTGCTACTCCTAGGCTCCTAAGCCAAAGGCCGGAACTATTTAGGTTCTGAATGGGCTTCTTCGATCCAACACTTTTCTTTATAGCACATCCCATGGGCTCGCGCGTGTCTTCCTTGAGGCTGAAGTCCGCCTCTGCCTTGACAGAGTTGACAAAGTCTTCAACCTTTATTTTATGCCAAGTTCTCTCCATCAAATATTTCTGATCCTCACAATAGCCTCGTTGGTTTTTCTATCGCTAACTGACAATCAAGGCCCCCAAGCTTCAGGAACATTAAAGAAATTTGTTCACGGTCACATTTCTGGTAAGTTGTACAAGCAGATATTGACTCTGAAGCCAGTGCCCATTGCTTCATGGTACAGTAGGTCATAAATTGAGAGCACTCTGAGAGTGTCACCAAGGTCATGAATTATAGCAATCCCTTGCAAGGGGCCCCACTAGGGAACTGGGGTGGGTTGGGGTAGGTGACAAGGCTGTAAGAAATGAAATCTGCAGCTGTCTTCAGGCTCAAGGTCCAGCCTGCACAGTGAGGCCTGAGTCACCAGCCACCTGTGTTGGGTAAACCTGGGCAAGGCCGCCGGTCTTTCCTGACCTCAGCAACCTCACTTCCAGGTGGGAGAACATGGTGTCTGAAGTCCACTGACAGCTCCAGAGTGCTGGGAGAATTAACTAATAAATGATTGGGAAGCACTCGGCAAATGTAAAGTGCTATATAAATGCTTAATAGTAACAACCACCCTGTCAGGCATCCAGGGTTGCTTTTGAGCCCTGTGGTCCCTGTGTAATGATACTGAACCCTACAAAGTGCTTTACAAATAGTAAATAATTCATTCTCAGGGCACCCCAGGGAAGTGAGAAAGTATTCCTCTTACTTGAGAGGAATCGAGATCCAACATTTGCTGGGGCTGCTCAGCCAGGAGTCCTTGCAAAGCCAAGTTTGGATTGCCATAGCCCTCTGTGTTGGGCCAGGTTGGGCCCAGCTGCCTGGGGCTAAGAGTGAGCCTATGCTCCCTGGGGCTCTGGTCGGGCATTTGTCTGTCAGGCCCTGGAGCTAAAGGGCACGACCTAGAAGAGTGAGAGGCACAGGAAAATGAGTAAACATAGCTGAGAGTGCGAAACTCACAGTGGCTTCTTATTGTCAAGGCACTTGGCCTTGAGTAGGTTGGACACTTCAAAGGCCTCAGAGATGGGGAGGAGTCAAGGAAGGGTGACTATAGTGCAGGGTGGCTACAGGAAGAAGACGCTGAACTCAGCCACTCTCACACAAGGTCCAGGGACTCCCCTACCTCAGGGACGGTCTGGAGTCCACCAGCCCTCGAAGGAAGAAGCCCTCTCAAGCAGAGTGCATACCCTGACCGTGGTGAGGGAGGCAAGGCTTGGGGAAACTGGAGAGTCTTAACTTCCCAGGTGTCAGAGCAGGAGTTCACCCTTCAGAGAGGCTGCTGCATGGGACTCAGGTCCAGGGGCCTGAGGTTCAGGACAGGTTGGGCCCCTAGCAGCTGGGCGTTAGGATGCTCCTTACTCTAGGGGTCCTTGCTGGGGAGCCCAGGCACTCAGAACCCACGTCTCCTCAAGGCAGTTTTGACACTGTCTCCCTCCTCTGAAACCTCAGATTTCCCAAGGTTCCTTCCTGGGTTTCTTCACCCTGAGAAGGGGGATCGAAAGTCCTGTCCACCATCTTCCCCAAAACACGTGAGTGTCAGAAGCGACTCAAGTTCCCTTCACTGTTTGTGATGCTGCCGATGCAGGTAAGAAACCCTAGATGAGATGAGGCACTCGGCTCCTCCAAAGCAGGCACTGAGTTAATTGAACGTATTAATAATCCCAGCTCCCTACCGACTCACTGTGTGACACAGGATGAACCCTTGACCCCATTCCCAACGATAAAACGCAGATAACCATCGCTGTCGCTTTGCCCCGCTGTGTGGAGGGCAGATGCCCAGACAAGCTAATGGGCTCGTGAGCCATGGCACCCCAGTATCAGGCCATTCTCTGGTGCTAAGACAGCACTAACGTCCCTCTCCCCAGGCCCAGGGACAGCACCTGACACATCTAACGGCCAATAATCCCAAGACCACCAGCCCACCCACAGATCAGTTAGCAACTTTCTGACAGTGGCATTTTTATTGTTTTCCCCTAAAGCTGGGGACTGGAAGGCAGTGGGGATCATCAGCTTTGCGTGGGGTCAGTGCCTTCCACACGCCATCTGACTTACACTCACAGCAGATGAGGACCCTGAGGTCCAAAAGAGTTCAGTAGTGTCCTCAAGGTCTCTCAGCTGGCCAACCAGGCTCGAGACCTGCTCGCTGGTTCCGAGCCCAGAGTTCCTTCTGCTGTGCCCTTCTGCCTGCAGGGCCCAGCGGGACAACAGCAGAGCCAGCAGGCGAAGGGGAGCAAACGGGAGTGGGCAGTGAGGCTCGTGCAGCAGGAGGCAGCTACAGTTCCAGGAGCAAGCGGCCACCAGACCCTGCTCTCCCGCCAGGGACCAGGGCGAGAAGAGGAGAGAAAGCGAGAGTGATCAGATTATTTCCAGATAAAATAAAGTGCAAGGGTTAAAAAAGAAAAGCCCATTTAACTATTTAACATGTCCGAGAGGGTCATTTGTTACCCATTCACTGAAAACATGTTTATCAAGTGCATTTTTTAATAAACTTTATTTTATCTTTTAATGTTTTCTTTTCTTTTATTTTTGAGAGACAGAGAGAGACAGAGCGCGAGTGGAGGAGGGGCAGAGAGAGAGGGAGACACAGAATCTGAAGCAGGCTCCAGGCTCTGAGCTGTCAGCACAGAGCCTGATGCGGGGTTCAAACTCACAAGCTATGAGATCATGACCTGAGCCCAGGTTGGATGCTTAACCGACTGAACCACCCAGGTGCCCCTGTTGAATGCATTGTTTGGACCAGGAGCTGTGCCTGGGCACAGGGAAGAAGTGGTAACCTGGCAGGCAGCACCTGGTGCTCTGTACCCATAAGGAGTAAAGGGGAGATGGGCAACAAGAAACTAAACCAGGGACAGATGAATGCATCACAAATGTCAGGGAGTGTTCTGCAGAAAACAGAGGGTGCCCACCTCAGAGAAAGCCACTCTAGAAGGGAACACTGCAGTGGACAAAAGAAACCACTCAGAATAGATACGTAACACCCATGAAACTTCACCTTCAGAAGAACAGAGCACAGCAGATACACAGCACTGAAAGAAGTACAGAAATAATGGAAGGAAAACTCACTGTGGTTGATCTTAACATACATCTTTTAACCTTCAACAAAACAAGCAGTTAAAAACAAGGGACATAGAAATGAAAATTACAATGGCTAAGTTTGGATTAGCAGCCAGAACTTTGACTTTGCGCCCAGTGACCAGGCCTCCTGGGACATTTATGAAAGAAGACACAAAAATCAAAAAATTAAAAATAGATTTACCCTATGACCCAGCAATAGCACTGTTAGGAATTTACGCAAGGGATACAGGAGTGCTAATGCATAAGGGCACTTGTACCCCAATGTTTATAGCAGCACTTTCAACAATAACCAAATTATGGAAAGAGCCTAAATGTCCATCAACTGATGAATGGATAAAGAAATTGTGGTTTATATACACAATGGAATACTACTTGGCAATGAGAAGGAATGAAATATGACCTTTTGTAGCAACGTGGATGGAACTGGGGAGTGTTATGCTAAGTGAAATAAGTCATACAGAGAAAGACAGATACCATATGTTTTCACTCTTATGTGGATCCTGAGAAACTTAACAGAAGACCATGGGGGAGGGGAAGGGAAAAAAAAAGTTAGACAGGGAGGGAGCCAAACCTTTTAAGAGACTCTTAAAAACTGAGAGCAATCTGAGGGTTGATGAGGGGTGGGAGGGAGGATCGGGTCGGTGATGGGTATTGAGGAGGGCACCTATTGGGATGAGCACTGGGTGTTTATGGAAACCAATTTGACCATAAGTTTCATTTAAAAAAAAAAAAGAAAGAAAGAAAGAAGACACAAAAACCCATGAAGCAGAAATTACACATACAATAGTCTGAAACAAAATACACCAAGACCAGAGTTGATGACAAATTTTATTTTTATTTTTATTTTTATTTTTTATTTTTTTTAACGTTTATTTATTTTTGAGACAGAGAGAGACAGAGCATGAACGGGGGAGGGTCAGAGAGAGAGGGAGACACAGAATCTGAAACAGGCTCCAGGCTCTGAGCCATCAGCACAGAGCCCGACGCGGGGCTCGAACTCACGGACCGTGAGATCATGAACTGAGCTGAAGTCAGACGCTTAACCGACCAAGCCACCCAGGCGTCCCACAAATTTTAAATAAACAAATGATATGTAGCCCCATGGAAATAAAAAAGAGAGCTCTTAACTAACTTGAATCGTAGAGGTCACATTTGCAATTACAGATTCTTGGGGAAAAAAGAAACAATAAAAACAAAATCGCTGAATTTCGAAGAACATAATGTGGCCCAAAGTGGAAGCAGAAACAAGTTTATAATCTTAAGTGCTCTCATTTATATTTTTTATATTTTCTATACACTTTAAATATTTTAAATACACACACACACACATATATATATATATATATATATATATTAATGAATATTAGTCAGACACATTAGAAATTAGCAGGGGGAAAAAAGCCTAATTAGGACAGATAGATGGAAACAATAGGGATAAAAGCAGAAATCAATGCCACAAACAAAACATAGAAGCAGAAATTCCCTCATCCTAAGAGGACATAATTAATAAATCCTTCTCAGATTGGCTCTTTGGTTGGGGCGGGGTATGGGGGTGGTAAAAATCACTATAAAATAGAGAAATCTCTGGCAAATATAATCAAGTGAAGAGCGAGCTAGACAAATAAATATGAGTTCTGTGAAATGAGATGTAACAGAGATAAGGAAATTGCAAAAATTGTTATGAAATCTCACACTGAAATTTACTCCAAAGGGTACAAACATCCAGATAAAGTTCAGAAATTTTCTGGAAGAAAACAGAGGATTAAAACTGGCTTTAGAAAACTAGGAAATTGGGGCAGGAGGAGTAGAGAAGAGACAATATTCATGTTGAAAATTTTGTAATACTTCAGAAAAACTCCTCAAGAATTCCCCATGGCCAAATGACCATGTCTGCGTGTCCCCCTGCACATTCTCAAGGACCAGTTGACCCCCATGGTATATACACTCTACTGGAACACAAAAATTATGGGGAGCCACCCTATTCATTTTCTGAAATGAATATGAATTTGATATCAAAACTTGACCAAGAGAGCACAGAAAAGCAACCAGGACCAATTTCAACCTCATGTATAAGTATAAAAGCAAAAATCAGGGCCAGCATCATGGTCATGCAGCCTGTGCATAACACAGGGCCCTGTGCTCAGAAGGGCTCCATGCTTGATTTAATGCTGTCACCCACTTGAAATTCTTAATAATTTTTCGACAAAGGACCCCACATTTTTGCTTTACACTGAGCTTTACCTATGCAAATTATATATATAGCCAGTCCTGGCAAAAGTTTTGGCAAATCAAGTATGCTGGTACAATAAAAGATTCTCTACTTTGATCAAGACTATTTTATGTGAGGATTCAAGGAAGGTTAAATGTTAGGAAATCTGATCTATGAGATGTATTGTAAGATGATGGTGTTAAGACACTGAGAAGACATTTGAGAAAATTGCTCCTGAAGATGACTCTTACCATTTTAAAAGCTGAATGGTGTATTCTTGAATGGTAAAGGTCAACTTTAAGCCAAAGCAATACTTAGTTCATTAATATGCAGCTTCATTGCCTTTGAAATAAAGCCCATCAAAAGAAGCCCTCTACCAGCCGTATGGGTGAACTCTGGCAAGTTCCGGCTGGTGCGATAAGCATGAAGCCTGATGAGTGGAAGACTCCAGGAAAGTGCAGCATCGTGTTATTTACAGACAATATGGTTATAAACTAAGAAGACTCCAGAGGGTTGACCAAAAACCTGTTTAAATCAATAAGATCTTGGGTGCAAGATAAATAAACATAAATCAAGAACATTGCTAAATATTGGTGATACTTACTAAAAAGGAATAATAAGAAAATGACATCTTCATTATAGATTTTTTAAATAACCACAAGTAACTATTACAACACATGTGTAGTCAACATGGGAGTTTATTGAAATATATAAAGTAATATTTTGATAAATGGAGAAAATATATTACAATGTTGTCATAGGGTTCCATAATTGGGTATTAGTTACTTAATCAATCAATCAATCGGTTAATTAATTAATATTGTTTTACACTTAAATAGTTAATACAATTACTATCAATGCATCAGTAGAATTTTTTCATAAGATGAATATTTATAAAATAATTCTAAACAGTATCTGAAAAATAAACAAGTGGAAAAGGTTGGCAGCATTTTTAAAAAGCAGAGGAAACTGTTCTGCCAAATTTTAAAGCGTATTCTAAAGTTCCAACAATTAAGTGTTTTATTGGCGGAAGAATTTCAAACAGATCAATGGAACAGACAAAGTAAGCACAGAAAGAAATCTCAATATTATATAAGAATTGAGAAGATGATAAAAGGGAACATCACCCCCAAGGGGAAAGGAATGGATTAGTCATCAAATGGAATTTTTATTTATAATGAAACCTTAGAAAAAGAGAGGTGAATGCATGCCAATAATAACTGATATTGGAATGGGGAGGCACTTCCCAGATCAGCAACAACAGATACCACAAAGGAAAATACTGACAAATTAAACTGCATGATCTATGAATGTGTATCATATATAGGTCATATCAAAAATGCCACATTTAAAAAATAAAAGGCCAAGACAAGCTAAAAAAGAATATTTTCAACAAATATGACAAAGGGGTTAACATTCTTATAATATAAAGAACTCTTTAAAAATCAGAAAGAAAAATGTATCAAGATCCCAATAGAGACAGGAGTTAAGTATAAAGGAAAATGGCCAATATGCCATAAATATATGGAAAAATGTCCACCCCCCAGTAATCAAGGAGATGAGAATTATAGCAAAGAGATATTGTCCTCGTGCAGGTGGAATTGGCGATGAGGAAGGGAGTAATTTTTATTCTTGTTTTTAACATTGAAAGGGACAATTAATGCCAGTATGGGCAGAAAACAAACTCTGGGGTTGTGTAAATTCTACACATTTTCTGGAAACAATTTGATAACATGTATTAGGAGCCTTTAAAAAATTACACCTTCTGATTCAATAATTCCATTTCTACAAATCTATACTAAGAAAAAATCATCAGAGAGGAGCCACAAGATATAAGTACAGGAACAATAAATACAATATTGTCTTTTCCCCAAGTACTTTTAATTACATCATGCATCCTTTGCACTGATTCACAATTTTTAGTTAGAAAATGTTATCTCTTAATTTTCCATTTGAGATAATTGAGATTCCCATACAGTTATAAGAAGATATAATAGAGAGATCAGGCGTACCCTTCACCCAGTTTCCCCCACAGTAACAACTTGTATAACCAGGAACCTGGAGGAGATACGTCATTATTCATATTTCTCAATCGTGTGTGTGTGTGTGTGTGTGTGTGTGTGTGTAATTCTATGCAGTTTCATCACATGTGTAGATTACACACAACCAAAGTACCAACAGTTCTGTCTCTACAAGGCTACAAGGATACTTTACATTTTTAGCCCCACCCCCACCCTCCCACCACAGCCCCTAACCCCAATCACTACTCTGTCCTCCAACACTATCATTTTGTCATTGCAAGGATGTTAGATAAATGGAATCAGTGCGTAACCCTTTGGGATTAGCTTTTTTTCACTCTGCATAATTCCCTTGAGACCATCTAAGTTGTTCCATGTGACAATATTTTATTCGTTGCTGAGAAGGATTCCATGGTATGGATGGACCACAGTTTTGTTTAGTTGTTCACCTGCTGAAGGACATTTGAGTTGCTTCCAGTTTGGGCCTGCTGGGAACAGTTGTGTACAGGTTTTGCAGTATTATTCTTAAGAATAAAATAAAGTAAAATAAAATAAAATAAACATGAATTCAAATGCCCAACAACAGGGAAATAATTAAATAAATTATGGCAAACTGAATTTTTCAGTGTCATTTTAAAATGTGTATAATGGGGGGTCGGCAGGTGCCTGGGTAGCTCAGTTGGTTAAGCATCCTACTCTTGATTTTGGCCCAGGTCATGATCTCAAGGTTCATGAGATCAAGCCCCACCTCAGGCTCCATGTGCTGACAGTGCAGAGCCAGCTTGGGATTCTCTCGCCTCTCTCTGTTCCCCTCCCCCACTCATGTGAGTGAGCATGCTCTCTCTCTCTCAAAGTAAATAAATAAACTTTCTCTTCCTACTCCCCTCCTTCTCTCCTCTGCATCACCCCTGCCCCTTTGCCCCCCAGGACCCTCAGGCCAACTTCTCCTAAATCACCTCCAGCCCCTGGTCAAAGAATCCTTACGCTGAGCCATTCTAGCCTGAACATGCACTAGAGATTGACGGTTGGCTAAAGGAGCCGGACCCTGTTGTAGTTGGCCATGTGAGGTTATGTCCCAGACTTCATTTTAGAATGTGTGCACCTCATCCCTTTGTGGCGTTGTGGTCTTGTGTGAGACACAGAGAAGTGCATTTAACTTTCCATAGTGGACATGTCAGTGCCCTGCCCAGGTCCCCTTGGATCTCTTTGACCATATCTCTGCTCTCTCCCCCAGCTCAGTTGTGCTTTCCCCTTCCCTTTGAAAGAAGACTGTCCTCCCGCTGCTGGAGCCCCTTTGCCAGCAGAGCCGAGTGCCAGAAGTGTCCCTTAGCCGATAGCTGGTAGGTACGGGGTCTGGAAGCCATCCTCTTGGTCATACTTTGGAACAGCTCTGAGGTAGAACTAACCTTCCAGAGCCCCCTGGAATCAGTCTGAAGCTAAATGCTGTGGGATTTTGCCTGAAATTACACCACTCTGGCCTCCTCCCTTTCCCTGCCCTCCCTATACTCCCTCAGCACTGTCTTCTGGGAACACTTTCTTAACAAACTCTCATCTTGGGGTCTGCGCTTGGACATACTGACCTAAGAAGTTTTTAAGCAGAGGATGTTAAGCTCATGCTTTGGGGATGTCAAAAAATGCATCCTTGGGGCGCCTGGGTGGCTCAGTCGGTTGAGCGGCCGACTTTGGCTCAGGTCATGATCTCGCAGTCCGTGAGTTCGAGCCCCGCGTCTGGCTCTGTGCTGACAGCTCGGAGCCTGGAGCCTGGAGCCTGTTTCGGATTCTGTGTCTCCCTCTCTCTGCCCCTCCCCTGTTCATGCTCTGTCTCTCTCTGTCTCAAAAATAAACGTTAAAAAAAATTTTTTTTTTTAAAATGCATCCTTGCATAACCTAGGAGCTTAGGATAAGGGGACCACGTATGCATCCTTATTCGAGGGTGCCCATCACACATCATTTCATTCAATCTGCACAGCAGCCCAAAATGTGGGAATTGTGGTCCCATTTTACAAATAAGGAAAGTGGGATTTCTGAAGTTAGGTACTTTCCCTAAACTACAGGTTCTCAGAGTGGGTCTTCCAGATTAATAGCAGCAGCAGCAGCATCTTGACAAGAACCAGGCCAGATGTAATTCTCAAGACAGTCCTGCCAGGCCAGGGTCATTACCCCCCTTTGGCAGACCAGGAACCTGAGGTTCAGCACTTTGGCGGTTGGCACCAGCATCATTATAGGATTTGAACCCAAGACTTTCTGGCTCCCAAGTTGTACCACTCCCACCAAACCATGCCCCTTTCAGCAGCCCCCAAAACTTTCTTATGGCAACAGGACTCAAGCAGACCATAGCCACCCCCAGATCCCTGACCCATTGGCTCTACAGCTTATGCTTTGAAAACCACAGAGGTGCCATCCAGCAAAAGCAGACCCGTCAAAGAGGTTCTGTCTGCTTGAAGAATGTGCATGCCTCTGTGTGCTGTGTGCTGAGTACTGGATCAAGAATTCCCTGGGATGGGGCACCTGAGTGGCTCGGTCAGCTAAGCCTCCCACTTCAGCTCAGGTCATGATCTCTTGGTCTGTGGGTTCGAGCCCCGCATCGGGCTCTGTGCTGACAGCTCAGAGCTGGGAGCCTGCTTCGGATTCTGTGTCTCCCTCTCTCTCTCTGCCCCTCCCCTGCTCACGTTCAGTCTCTGTCTCTCTCAAAAATAAACAAACATTAAAAAAAAAAATCAAAAAAAGAATTCCCTGGGAACACTGACAGCCTTCTCTCTCTGTAGACTCTGCCCTAATGGGGGGAGGCATTCCATAAACGATTGCTAAATGAACCACTACCTGATCATACACAAGCACTGTGCTTAAGGCTTGGTGTATGCTATCTTGTGGAATCTCACGACAGAGACAGTGATTGTCGACCCCAACCATGATCCTTCTGTCCTCCTTAGTAATAGAGCCGTGGTTTGTTAGCTAGGAGAAAACACAGCAGCAAAAACCTTTATTGACCTCTCTCCCTTGCAGTTAAAGGTCGTCTGTGATGGATCTTGACCAATGGAGTAGAAACAAGTTTTTCTATGAGAAAGCTGGAAAATCTATTCAACTGGGAAGAGCAGCCTTGTCTCTCCCCGCTACGCCGAACCCCCCCCCCCCCCGCCCCTGCCTCCACCTTCCATCCCACCACCAGCCTGGAATACTGACACGATGGCTGGAACTTTGCAAACAACACGGACCATGAGATGCCCTGGAGGGTGAAAACTACACATCAGGATGCATCACAGTGACTCCAGGAGATTGCCTTTCTACTGCAGGGCTGCCCGGCTCCAGACGTCTTTAAACCACCAAGATTTTTGATTTCCCTATTCTATTGCAGTTGAACTTAACCCAAAATGTTACAAATCATCTCAATAATTCTGAAAGGTAGACCAGGAAGTTTCTGAGTTGATGGTTGAATTTTCCACCCCCCTGAAATTATGGAATTTGGGGGCCTCCAGTAAAGTCAGATTGAATCTTCAGGCACCACAGAGCATTCCGGAGTGTGGCAGAAGTGTGCTCCTCCACCACAGTGGGAAATGATAGCTGACCATCGAGACTTGGGGTATGTGAGTGATGTCCCACAGACGTGTTCTTCATGCCTCTCCATGCTGGCTGTGGTTAAACAAATAGCAATGGGCTGTCTAGCCTTAACTTCGAAGGCAGAAAGAAAAGATATTTAAAGACTTCCTTCAGCAGACTGCTTTCAGCTACAGAAGAATTAACCACCATTAATTATGATGGTGATAATTATATAATGCATAAAATACACTATGTAGATAAAGTGTGCAATTAAATAATTACCATTTTTCACGAGCTCTTATGGGATCATTCCAGGATAATGAGCAGGGTTAATAATGTTGTCAAATTAAGCCTACCTCGTTTCCATGCCCATTGCCCGGGCATTCACCTTCTTGGACCTCAGTGTCCTCATCTACAAGATGAGGGGCTTGAGCGAGCTGTTCTCAGGAGCCTTTGGATCTCATGGATCTGGCAGGTAACACGTGGCTGTCCTGGGCCCTGGCAGAAAGAGGACAATTTCCTCTGGGACATGGGATTTGACTTGGAAAACTGAGAAAGATCCTTACCACAAGGCAAAAATGATTTATCTCCTTCTGGGAGAAGCTTTGCTTCCAACACTCAAAGCGAGCTCTCAGTGGCAAGTTGAAAGTCTTATAACCCACCTTTTCCTAGGTTATGGCACACATGTAGCATGGGAATAGAAAGAAGAGGCTGCCTGAATTAAAAAAAAAAAAAAAAAAAAAAAAAAGGGGCGCCTGGGTGGCGCAGTCGGTTAAGCGTCCGACTTCAGCCAGGTCACGATCTCGCGGTCCGTGAGTTCGAGCCCCGCGTCAGGCTCCAGGCTGATGGCTCGGAGCCTGGAGCCTGTTTCCGATTCTGTGTCTCCCTCTCTCTCTGCCCCTCCCCCGTTCATGCTCTGTCTCTCTCTGTCCCAAAAATAAATAAAAAATGTTGAAAAAAAAAAAAAATTAAAAAAAAAAAAAAAAAAAAAGAAGAGGCTGCCTGTGATCAGAGGTGCCCAGCTGCCCACCTCCCTGTGCCTCCCTCCTTCCCCAAGGCTGCAGGGAGCAGTATGTTAGCACTTCTATAACCTGTGCATGGCACTGTGAGAGGTGCCAAATTTGAGGGCCAGAAAATCAAGAAGAGTAAACATTTCTGCTGTATTTGTCTGGTTATCAGATTTACTGTTTGCTTTTGTTTTGCCCAAAAGGGCTGTTACAAGGGGACCTCGTAACAAACTATCCAAAAGCATGTCAGAGAAACTTTCCTGAAAGTCTAGGCCTGTGTGTCCACAGCCTCTGTCCTCTTTGCCAGGACTCCAGCCCCAGGCAGCCCCTTGGGCTGGCCCAAGCTGCTGAGCCATAGTGCGGACAACGGGGCCCATCCTTCATGGGGTGGGGAGGGTCCTCAAACGCAAGGCCAAGTTTGTTCAGCCTGCTGGACAAGCCCTGTCCTTCCTCTTGAGACCATAGCAATGAATCTTCCACCCCCAAGTCTAGCCTAGGTTGTGGATTCAGGGAAAAGACTTAAAAGAGAGAAAGGCTTTTGGGCATTGAAAGATGAACTTCATTTTGTTTGTACCAGGGGCTGGATGACCATCACCCAGATGTCCTCCTTCATGTACGTCACTGTGAGTAGAGACAGGAGGCAGTGACCAGGGCTAGGATTCTGTTAGGGGTGTTTCTTCTAAATCTAGTTCCATCATTCACTCTCCTTTCCTAAGTCTTAATGTTTTTCTGTGTGAAACAAGAATATTCTAGGGGTGCCTGCGTGGCTCCATCGGTTGAGCGTCCGACTTCGGCTCAGGTCACGATCTCGCGGTCCGTGAGTTCGAGCCCCGCATCGGGCTCTGTGCTGACAGCTCAGAGCCTGGAGTCTGTTTCAGATTCTGTGTCTCCCTCTCTTTCTGACCCACCCCCACCCCCGCCCCGTTCATGCTCTGTCTCTCTCTGTCTCAAAAATAAATTAAAAAAAAAAAAAGAGAGAATATTCTAGACACATGAACAAATATCTATTAGAAACCTACTTTGTATCAAGTACTATGTTAGAGGCAAGGGAGATTCTGATGAACAAAACTGCAGAGGATGTTGCCACGTGTCACTCAGAATCCCCCTCGAAGAAGGACTTGCTGCCTCAGCCGCGGGGGGTACTGGTGGGAGAGGGTCTCAGCTGTCAGCCCCTTCACAGGCCATGTCACTGCACAACAACCTGGCACAAGGTCTCATCTCAGCAGCTCCCCTCCAATGACTGATCAAAGCCAAAGAATGAAGAACTGGCCATCTCAACCAACTCAGGACACCTCTGAGGGGCCACTCCAGCCCCAAAGCTGTTGGACATCCCAGAGATGTTGGACAGGATCAAAGCTTGATTCTCCCTCCACCCACACCTGCTTCTAGCCCCTCCCTTCTATGAGGGTTGGTCCCAAGGACCCTCATTAATTGACATCCTGCCCACCAAAGCCCATCTCAGAGGCAGCTGCCTGGGAAACCCAGCCTGCAACAAAAACTACCTTCCCTTTCTTAGGCAACCAACTTGGGAAGAGAAATGATAAAGCCGTTTCATGAGGACTGGGGAGAATAGCAAGTGGGGTGTTTATGAAAGCACCGTTGAAGCTTTGGGTAACTTTTCTTTCCAGTGGTTTGAAGTGAGTCACGTTGCAATGCGAAAACCCCTCTGATTGCTTTGAAAGAAAATCTGCCAACTACCCACCCCCCCACAACACACAGGCACACTTCTTCCCTAGCTTCGAAAGCTCATTCTCCGTAGCCTGAAAGGGGTCACTCACTCAGACAGGTGTGGCACTGTCCAGGTCCCCTCTGGGGACAGGAGCTGAGGATACTTCAGACATCGCAAGGAGATCTCTTGCCTCGTGCCTATTAAGTACCTATCGTTAGCACAAGCCCAATTCCAGAAGCCACAAAAAGGAAAGAGCCACCTGACCCCAAGGCCCGCTGACAACTTTCCAAGTTCCACAGTGCTATAACCAACTCGGCAGAAGCAGAATCTTGGGCTCCAAACCACTGATGAAACTCCTTCTAGCTCCAGGTTTAATTAGTTTTCATTGCGATATTAATGATCCTAACAAACCATTTCAACTTTCCTGTTGCACAGCTGGAATTCTTTTATTTTGCATTTGGTCTCTTTATAAGAAAATCCCATATGCATCCTCCTCCCTGCCTGCCCCATCGAGAGGGAATAAGATCACATTCTTACTTTGCTTATCACTTTGGCCAGCCCAGGGACAGCAGCTTTAATAATTTTGAAACTGGGAGCATTAAACACATCACAAACTGCCACACAAATAAGATATAATATAACTCCAGGATTTTAATTACAGTGACTAATATATGTGCCAATCCTAAAATCTCTATAGTACCATTAGGGCACATGCGCGGACATTATTGGGAAGCTTAAAATTTGCACAAGGTATGTCATTAGTTGATCCAAGACCTTCTAGATCTAGAGTTCTCACCTGGGACTCAGAATTCATTTGTTGGGCACTTTGGACTACCCATCCAGAGGCAGAGCTATTTTCATTAGTGACTATGAAAAATGATTAAACATTGCTACCGGTTCAGGTCGGTTCGTGTTGAGGGCAGCTTTGGCTGCATGGCGGAACAATTAGGCATTTGCTGGTGGATTCCAATGCCTCTCTATTTTCTCTGCATCTCCAAAGGAAGAGAAAAGCAACAGAAAACTGATGCGTGATGGAAGTATGCCTCACCTATTTCCAGAAATTCTCCAAACTATTGGGTGATGACTGATAGAAACTGAGGTCAGTCTCCCAATGGGCATCTCCAAGAAAGGCCGGCATCCCCAAAGTCCAAGGACACATGATGGACACAATGTCAGCATGGCCAGCATCAGTACTTAGCGGCCATGCTGTGTGGAGCAGCAGTGCTGAGCCTGTGGTGAGAGTCCAAGTTCAGATATATAGCCAATGTGCCTCGGCCCCAGCAGAGACCCAGAGAGGGAATACGGAACAAGAGAAGCAAACTGGCCACATACATGGGGGCAAGAGAAAGAGGCAATCATGAAGATTCATATCGGAGATGGAAAACAAACCATCCCAGAGTTTCTAGTGGGGAAGAACCTCCTCCTGCTCTTCCAACAGGGAAGCGGGAAGGGAAGCCCTTTAGTGCCTACAGCTGGGAAAGCAACTTCAGTCAGGAACATGAACATGGTCTCCTTAGGGAGAGGTCCCTCCCCCCACTACAAATCCATCCAGTCTGGGACCACTCCTGTGACAACGCTCTCCAAACCAGTGTCCTTGCCTCTGGCATGGGCCCATTCCCCATGCTTCTGAACATACACACTATGGCCAGAAGCCTCTGTCCCAAACTTAGATCAGACCATGTCCCTTTCCTGCTCACAACTCCTTGAAATCCATAAGAGCTGTCAGCTAAACTGACAAGGGAACCCCAGGTCCCAGAGGCCCTTGTGAGACCTATTTCACTGCCCAAGACTTCAAAGGGGCTCTCTGGGTATCTAGTGCCCTGGGGAGATCTCAACAGTCAGTCAAAAAAATAGAAAAGGATAAAAAGTCCCATGTACAACCCGACTATAAAATGTTTATAAATAAACCTAACATGAAATGTGCAAGATATATATCTTTTCAAAACTATTAAATATTAGTGAAGGAAATAAAAGACAACTAGAGAAATAAAGGGACATACCTTGTTAGTGTCTGGAAAGTCTCAATATTTTTAATATACCAATTAGCTCCAAATTGATCTATGCATTTATTCCAATCCCAATTTGTGGAAATTAACAAGGGATCCTAAATTTACATGGAAATGCAAGGACCTAGACTAGCCAGGTTAATCTTGGGGGGAGAAAGAACAAAATGTAAGGACTTACACTACCAAATTTCACAACTCACCATGAAGCGATAGTCATCAGTGCTGTGTGGTTTTGGCATAAGGATAAACAAAGATATCTTAAAGTCTTCAGAGAGGAAAAATAAAATTGAGTCACCTATAAAGGAAGGAAAACCATCCATGCTTTTAACCATTGCATCAACCACACTGGCTGCTAAAAGTTGTGAAACAATGCCTTAAAATCCTGATAGAAAAATATCTTTCATGAATTTACAGGTAAAAACCCTCAACAAAGTATTAGCAAGTCTAATTCAATGATGTATAAAAAGAGTTCTGCACCATAATTTATTTATTCCAGGCATGCAAGTCTTAATCAACATCTAAAAATAAATCAATGTAATCCACCATAACAACAGACTAAAAAGATAATATGATCATATCAACTGACATAGGAAAGACATTTAACAAAATGCAATACTCACCTATGATAATAATAGGGGAAAAAAGCTCCCAATAATTTAGGGAATAGAAGGAAACCACCTCAACATGATAAAGGGCATTTACAAAAAGCCTTTAATTAGCAACATACTTAATAGTGAAAAATTGAGCAAGGGAAGAATGTCTCACCTACTCCTCTTCAACATAGTTGAAGTTCTATCCACTGCAATAATATAAGAAAAATAAATAAAAACCATACAGATTGGAAGAAATAAAATTCTTCTTCTTTACAGATTACATGCTTGTCTACATAGAAAATTCCAAGAAATACACAAACACACACAAAAACTTAGAGCTAATAAGCGAGTTCAGCAAGGTTGCATGTCTACATACACAAATAAAGCATTTGAAACAAAAATTAAAAACAGTACCATTGACTATGGCTTCAAGGAAAATGAAACACTTAGGTGTAAACTTGGCAAAACATGTAAGGGATCCGTATGCTAAAATTACGAAATGCTGAGGAAAGAAGCAAAGGAAATTTACATAAGGGAGACATACCATGTTTATGGATTAAAAGACTCAACACAGGGGCGCCTGGGTGGCTCAGTCGGTTAAGCATCCGACTTCGGCTCAGGTCATGATCTCGCGGTCCGTGAGTTCGAGCCCCGCGTCGGGCTCTGTGCTGACAGCTCAGAGCCTGGAGCCCGTTTCAGATTCTGTGTCTCCCTCTCTCTCTGACCCTCCCCCATTCATGCTGTCTCTCCCTGTCTCAAAAATAAATAAACATTAAAAAAAAAAAAAAAAAGACTCAACACAATAAAGATGCCACTTCTCCCCAAATTAAATTATAGGTCTGATGTAATTCCTATCAGAATTCCAGGCAGGTTATTTTGTAGACAAGGTTGTTCTAAAACTTATAATGAAGGCATAAACCCTCATCTAACTTGAACATAAAGAAAAACAAGAATAAAGTGGGACTAATCACTCTACTCACTATGAAGTCTTATAACAGAGTTACAGTAATATAGCCAGTGTGGTGTTTGTGGAGGGATAGAAAATAAAACAGTGGAATATAATACAGGACCCAGAAGCGGACCCACACTGTTTTAACTTGCTAGGGCCGCCATATGAAGTAACGCGGACTGAATGGCTTAAACAGTAGACATTTCTTTTTCCACAATTTCAGAGGCTAAAAGCCTGAAAACAATATGTCAGCAGGGTCGGTTTCTCTTGAGGGTTGTCTCCTGGGCTTGTAGATGGCAATCTTCTCCCTGTGTCTTCACATGGTCTTCCCTCTCTATGTATCTGTGTCCAAATTTCCTTCTTATAGGGACACAAAGCATAGTGGATTAAGGCCCATCCTAATAACCTCTTTTTACCTTTATTTCTTTAAAGACCTTATCACCAAATGCAGTCATATTCTGAGATACCGAGGGTTAGGACTTCCATATACGAATTCTGGAGGGATATAATTCAGCCATTAAAATGCCCAACTGATTTTTTAAATTTATTTATCTTTTGAAAGAGAGGGAAAGAGAGGGAGAGAAAGACATTGAGCATGAGCAGGGGAGGGGCAGACAGAGAAGGAGAAAGAGAATCCCAAGCAGGTTCCCATGTTGTCAGCGTCGAGCCCAGCACAGGGCTGGAATTCACAAACTGTGAGATGGTGACCTGAGTTGAAACCAAGAGTCCGATGCTTAACCTACTGAGCCACCCAGGTGCCCCGCCCTACTGATTTGTGACAAAGGGATCAAAGCAATTCAATGGAGGAAACACAGCCTTTACAACAAACAGTGCTAGCACAATTAAACATCTATTGGCAAAAGAAATGAATCTCAACCTAAGTCTCAGATCTTACACAAAAATTAACAGAAAATGGATCACAGACTCCAATGTTAAAGCCAAAACAATCAATGTTTTTTAGGGAAAAAATTATTGGTTTCTAGAGCTAGGTAATGAATTCTTAAACTTGATATAACATGCACAATCCATAAAATGAAAAAAATGAAAATTGAGCCGTGTCAAAATTAAAAGCTTTTGCTAAGAGGAAGAAAGACTGGGAGAAAATATTTGCAAACTAAACATCTAACAGATGCCTTATATCCAGGTATATAATGAATTATCAAAACCCAATTAAAAAGAGTAAAAACAAATAATCCAATTAAAAAATGGATAAAAGCCACGACCAGATAGGACAGGCATCACCAAAAAGGATAGGCAGGAGGTATACTTGGACTTTACTTACACTCTCACTGTTTTGAGGCCGGGCAAGGCCATATGTGATTTTTTTCCCAATTTGCTAGCACATCTTCAGATCTGCTTCTTCACTTAGTATGACAAGCCGTCCTTCAAAATACCTGGGATCTCTGCACACATTTTTCTTCCCTCCACTGCCGGTTTCTAGCCTTTTGGATCAGGAGGACTGTATCCTGCCACACCCCCTGTCCTTGTGAGAGCCCAACTGGTTCTGTAGTGACTCTGGAAGCTGAGAACAACCGGACCAGTTTACAACTTCATCTATGAGGTCAGCCGGCCACCTCCAGGGGCCTCCCCTCCTTTCAAAGCCGGTCCTTCAGCAAGATGAAAATGCCACCTGTATGCTCAAGACTTCCTTTCTTACTTGGGTAGTGGGAGTCCCTGAATGCCAGATGCAGGGTTCTGTTTGATGCCAGTCCTGTAAGACTCTCGGGGGATTTGGGGTGAAGCTGGGTCAGTCAGAAGCTTTTGGGAGGAGACTGGCAGTGTTCCTTGTGAGCTCCCTGGTTCTGATGGCTTACTTGTCACTTACCTGCTGGCCCTGATCTTGAACTGGCCTTTGGAGGCGGTGTCTCACACTCTCCATCTGGACTCGATGTCTCCAGTCACTGCCGTGGGTTCCGGGCTCAGCTAGGTCCACCTTGGCTGGACCCAGTGTCTCTCTCCCAGCCTGACGCACCCCCTCCTCACTTCCTCACTTTGGTACCAAAAGGGACGTGTCTACTAAGAGGCATTAGGGGCTGTGGCAGCTTCCCTGGCTGTGGTGTTCCGTCAGCCCTTATTAAATCCTTCTTAGGGATCTCCTTGGGTGGTCCCAGCGACACCAAGTCAAAGGGCTGATGCAGGTAATGCCTTTGGGAAGACTCCCAGGGATGTGGAATGTAGGACTGGGGGACTGGGCAGAGAAAACATGAGAGGCAAGTCAAGGATGCGTGACAGGTTACTGCCGAGGGAGGTGGTAGTCCATCTGGCCAGAACTTTCGGAAGAGCTTCTTTAAATGACTTTCAGAGATATCCTCCAGGGGCTCAAATGGGGAACAGTGCAACTTTTGTCTGTCCTCTTCCCACAGGGCAAATGTAGCCCGGGTATACACACCCCTACTGAGAGGCATGCAGTGTGGGGTCCAGGAAAGGGAGGGGCAGTCCCCACAGGGCTTGTCTGTCACAGACGGAGGCAGCAGGAACCAGAGCGTGAGGTGTATACCATCAGATTGACATGGTGCTCGAAAGGTATCCAACACCATGGAACCAGGGGGTGCCAGGCCCTGGAATGTATCAACAGGCATGACACAGTCCGGTCCCGGAGCACCTCATGGCCTCTTGAGCAAGGCTGTTGCCGTATCCAGTGCCCCTGGCTGGTGAGGCACCCCTTCTTGTCCCTTTATTGTGCCCACACTCCCCTTATCAAATGGAGCCTTGACTGCTTGTCTTGTCCGACTTCCCCCCGGGGCTATAAACCCCATGATGAAGAGCACTCACACAGACAAACAAACACCAGCATTCTCAGTGCTCTGCATGTATTAACTCACAGCAACCCAAGACACCAAAACTTCACAGCTGAGGAAAATGAAGCCCAGAGAGGTAAAGTGATTTGCCCAAGCTCACACAGGCAGTTCAATGCCAGCTACTGTGGCTCCAGAGCTGAGGCCCTGGACCATGACCCTCCTTGTCTTATAGGACAGCCAGCTGGGAGTGCTGCGTTCACTGCAGAATCACAGCACCTAGCCCAGTGCTCAGCTCAGGGAGCCGCGGTGTGGCTACAGGAAGGGCGAGGCACTACAGGAACACAGAGAAGGGACATGTCTTGCAGCCTGGACAATCGGGAAGGGAAGGAGGAGTGGGGGGAGAAGAGCTAAGGAGAAGAATGAGAGAGGGGCTGACAGGAGGGAAAAAAGGAGAGAGATGAGGGGGAAGAGGAGGGATGAGAGAAGAAGGGAGGGTTGAGGGGGGCTGGGGAGGAGACAGAGCCCTGCTCAGAGCTGTCTGGGGTGCGTGGAGTGAAGGAGAAGCGGTGATGCCTGAGGCTACCACGTGGGTGGGGCTGATGCTGAGGGACATGATCCAGCAAGGGTGCGAAATCATCAACACGTTTAACGTTTAACCGGGGAATGTGACAAAACCGGAGCTGTCCCTGGCATTGGCTGCCATGAGAGGCGGGCCTAGACCGAGGAGTCTGGGGCAGGGACAGTGGCCAGGAAGCTGCTGCAGGGACTCAGGGGAGCAAGAAAGACAGGGTATAACTTGGACGGAGGGAGGAGAGAGGGAGGAGGGGTGGGAGGAGGGGAGGGGGGAGGAGAAGGGAGGAGACAGTGGAAAGGTTCAGGCTTCTGTGGATGCCAGAGGGTGGCACCCTCCCCATCCTGAAATCCAAACAACCATTTAATGAGTGCCTACTACATGCCAGGCCCTTGAAATACAATCTACCTTCATAATTATAGCAATGTCTCCAGGTGGGTTTGTCCCTCCTCATTTTACCTAGGAGAAAACTGTTGGAGCCTCAAGAAGTTCCCACCAGCAACGATGACTGAGGGGGACAGACTCAGGGAGTCTGAGTGACTCCAGAGACCATGTTCTTCCCGTGCATCGTGAAATCCCACGCAGGTCATTTCGCTCAGCAAAGAGCATGACATGGTGACAGCTGACCAGGCTTTGTGAGTGTTGGAGTGGCTGAGTGCCAAACTACAAATCAAGCCGCATCACCACGAAAGCCAAAATAACAAGCGCCGATGTGTGGTCTGCTTATTCCAGCTGTCTTAGCTCAACCGGATCTATTGACGATTTACTAATCCAGCCGATAGCCGAGGCTGGGCGGCTGACCCACAGACTACCAAGCCGAAGACGACACAGGCTTCTCCTGAGTCCTTGGCTCAGCCAGAGGTAGCCCACCAGTAGAACTGCTTTCCGAATCGGCATGATTTACCTGGCCGGGGGTGCCCTAGACAGCAGACCAGAAGGCATCCCCGTGCTCGCAGCCCTCTGTTGCAAATGCCTTTCCTCACTCGGGCTTCCTCGTTGGACCTGATGACCATCTCCATAAATTTCATTGGTGACAAGCTGCAGCGAGCTGAATGCTGGTACCCAAAGGTATGTCCACATCCTAATCCCCAGAACCTATAAATGGGAACAAAACCTTCCCTGCAGATTTCTCTCTGGAGATTTCTATTAAGGATCTTGTGATGAGGAAATCGTCCTGGAGTATCCTGCTGGGCCCAAAGTCCAAAGACAAGTGTCCTTCTCTAAGAGAAAGGTTGAGGGACATTCAAGACAGAAGAGGAAGAGGTGACGTAGCCACAGAGGCATGGATCGGAATGGTGTGTCCGCAGCTAAGGAGTGAATGGCTCCACTAGAAGCCAGAGGTGACACAGAAAGATCCTCCCTCTGGAACCTTGGGAGGGAGAGTGGCCTGGCCGACCCCTTGACTTTGGACTTGTGGCCTCCAAAACTGTGAGAATATGTGATGATCTGTTCGAAGGTCATGGGAAAGGAACGCACAGTCTGGCCTGTGTTTGGGGCTGTGCAGGGCGAGTAGCTATTTGTGGGAGAATTTGTGACCTCATCCCTCAGGCCCACAAGCCCATCGGGTCCTGCTCTGCCCTTGGCTGGAAAGGGAATCCCGAGGTTGCCTCTGCCTCTCTGGGCTGGAGCAAGATGAGAAATGGGCCTATTTATAAACAAATAGAGCCAGAGGGCGGGCGCGGGGTTGGCCAAGGGCTTTACCAAAGTCAGAGGCCCAGTCCCTCAGGACAAGGGGCATTGCCGAAGCGGGTGGGAGCAGGGGGCACTTGGGGCCTCTCTGAGCAGTGGAGCTGTGGCCCATTTCTGAACAGCCTAACGCAGGAATGTCCAGCTGGCTTCCAAGTCATATCTGGTGTCTCGGGTGAAGGGCAGGCCCGGCTGGGTGGGAGGGGATTCTTTCCCGTTGCCTCATTGCTGCTCTCAGAAAGGAAGTGTGAGCGCCCGGGGCAGGCACCCTGCAAGCGGCCCGTGTCCCGTCTGTGGGCTGTTGTGCGCCCCCCTCCCACTCCTGCTGCTTCAAGGGCAGTGCTGTCACCACGAGTGGGGACCGTGCCCCTCTGTGGTTCTCACTACAAAGACCACTCTCTCACAGGACCCGTCAGAGGGACGTACTGGGTGGTGTCCCAGCCAGGCTGTCCCACGGAGGGTGGGAACCTGCACGGAAGTGCCAGGGATGTGGGTGGACAGAGACTCTGATCAGTGGCTGAGCTGGACCAGGGTCCTTTCTCAGCTCAGCGGGTGCCGGCCCCAGCTGTCCAGAGGAGGTCACGGCACACAGGCTGCCTCGCTCAGCCCCTCCCACAGGCCTGTGCCTGGGAGATGCCTGGCTCTCCTACACCAGGGTTCCTAGCAGAAGGCTTTCCTCCATGTCGGGAGCAGCCTCGAACACAGTTAGGAGGCCTGCCTCGTTTACATCTGTGACCATATCACATCTCCGAGTCGTGTACGTTTTAAGCACTTCCGCCTGTAGGAGTAAATTTCTGACTGAGTAGCTGCAGCAGGAGGAAGAACAGGGGCAAACATTCACCTGCTTGGGTCTGGAAGACACGAGCTTTAGTAAGCCTTGAGTCCCTGCTTCGTCCCCTTCTTGCTGTGTGACCCTGGGTAAGTCATTCAACCTCTCCGAGCCTCATTTTCTCATCTGTAAAATGAGGATAGCATGGCCCACTCCACCAAGCTGCTGGGGAGGTTAGATGGGACAGTATGTGTGACGGAGAAAGTCTACCAGAGCCTCCGGGGCCCAGTCCATCCTAGCTGCGCACCCAGTCTCATGGAGCACTCAGCACAGCACCTTGTACTCAGGACTGGCCTCTGTTTGCTGTGGACACTCATGGGGACGCTCATGTATCTCACGTGGGACCTGCAGCCCACAGACTCCCTCTCCACTCTCTCCTCCTGACTCTGGGCTCTGCCGGCTGGTCCCCATCAGGGAACCGGGATTTCAAGCCTAAAACCAAACCTGTATCTTTCTCACTCACTTGTCAAGCTCTATCTTTCCTGCAGATGTCTGATGGCCATGACCTTCTCATATTGAAGTAAATGCAGAATCTACATATGATAGGGAGTATCTACGGAAAAGGACCTGCCACCCCCCACCACAGAGCCATGGGACAGTGCTCCATGCTACGTACATGGCCTTGGCCAAGTCATTTTTTTTTCTCAGTTTCTTCATCTTTAAAATGGGCATAATTATGCCTATATCTCAGAGGGACCATACATTGATTCTTCCTCACCTGGTCAGCCACCGCCATATAGTAGGTGCTCAGTTAACATTATGTTTCTCCCTCTCCTCTTACCCAGAATTCCACTTTGCATGAACACCGTGGCATGGCTCAGGCCCCAGGCACAAGCACAAGTTGGCTCAAGGAGGGCTCAGGACCCAAGAGACCCAAGGAAGGATGATGGGTTCTACCTCCCTTTCCTGGGTGCTGACTGTCCCAAGTCAGCACTCAGCTGAAGGAGTTCTTCCAATAGCAGGAGAAAGGGTGATGCCATCACTCCTCTGTCCAGAGCTGTGCTCGTCATCCCACTCAGACAGAACTGAACTTGATCTTCTTCCTGACCACCCCCTGCAACACACACACACACACACACACGCACGCACGCACACACACACATACCCCCCCCACCTCCCCTATTCTCTGGAGCATCCGGGTATGAGGCCGGCCAGTTCTCTTCGGCCCCCATGTCCCCTTGGTTGTCAAGACCTGTTGTGGGACTTCTGGCTGCCTCCCTCCTCCCTCTGCTGCTTCAGGTCAGACCCTCACTGCACCTGCCATGCTGTCAGAACAGCCTCTTAGAGCTCCATCGGCCTTGCCCCTGCCCTTCCCAGACTACCCCACATCAGTAGGTCTCCCCGACAGGCAGCTCCAAGAACAAAGCAGGGAGATTGGGTGGATCTGGACACTGCCCCTCAGCCTGCAGTACAGGAGGGTCTCTAAGAATGCTTAGGTTTGGAACCTGCATTTGTCTTACAACCTTGAGCCTGGAGAAACAGACCCACACCTGCACGTTCAAACAACCCAGAGAAGAGTTCCACCACCCACTTAGGGTGCCTGTCGTGGCACCCACTCCCTCCACGCCCCAGAAGCTGGCTCCTCACACACCCGGAACCGACCCGGAGCCAACAGCAGCACCTGCCCCAACACACGCACTCATGCTCACACACACACACACACACACACACACACACACACTCACTCCCATGTGCACACACTCGTATGTTCTTACACATCTGTCTCCATGGCAGGTAAAGAGGGAGGCGGAAGGGAGGGGCCGTGCCCCCGCTGTGTCCAGCTGGTAATGAGAAGCTCCACCTTCGCGAGTGGCTGGCCACCGTGTTTCCCGCACATTCGGGAGAGTGCCCATTGCCTCCAGCTCCGCCAGAGGACTCTTGGGAAATGCTCTTCCCAGACCCTCACACAGGGGAACGGCAGTGGCCAACAGCCTGTGAGAGAGCCCAGTCTGACTCTAATGGCTGCAGCTCAGCACTGGCCAGGCGATGCGGGTCCACTCCCCCTGTCTGTCCCCGGGGCCGTAGGACAGGAAGGCAGTGCACCAGCACATCTAGAGCACCTGCTCTGAGCAGGCCCCGATCCCACCTGCCGCTCCCACTGTGGGCACCATGGTTACAGGACAGCACCCCCTGGGCCCTTGCTGGAGAGGCACATTCTCAAAGCCGTCCCAGATCTGTGTTCAAGCAAGACTTCCTCCACTGACTAACGCGGAGAGCTCCCCCACACCACCACATCCGGTCCTCAAAGCATCCTCTATGTCACAGCCAAACTTGCTCCTCCTCTGGCGGGGGGCTGCCGGGAAGCAGAAACCCAGGCAGCTGAGCCTCTGGGATCAAGCAGTCTTCCCTCCGGCCCATCACATTAATAACTACCATAATAACAAGCCTTGTCAGGAACGGTAGAAACAGGATTTGAACCCAGACCTGGCTACAGGTGTGGACAGCCATAAATCAACGTGAGCTGAGAATAACTTCGGTGGTTACCAGAGCCAACGGTACTCAGAGCCACAGTAAGAAGCGGGGGCAAGCCAGCTAGCCAGATCCTCTCAGAGGTGCCTCCCCCAGCCTCTCATTCATCCTCAGGAAATCCCACAAAGTCTTCTCATATATTAATCAGATTTGCAAAGCAGTGGACAGGGCAGTGTCACTCTTGCCCCGTTTGAGCTTCTCAGCAGCTCTGGCCACATGGGGAGGTCAATGTCTAGGGATGGTGCTGTGGCGGAGGAGGGTTGTGTCCCCCAGACCTCAATAGGAAGGCAAAGTAGACCTGATCTGGGGTCTCCTTGGAGAAGGAGAGAAGCCCAGAGCAGTCAGGGCAAAGGTGGTCTGGATCCAGGTGGTGCTATTGAGACCTGAGGTATCCGGTAGGGTAGACGGAGGGTTGGGACAAGAAATCCCAGAAATCCCAGGGCAAGCTCATGCCTGCTAAACTGCGAGAGCTGGCTCCCATTAGAATTGATGCTAAGGCCCAGGCACCCACAGGAGGATGGGAGACTACAGTTGGGTGGCCAGGTGGCCAGGCCGGCCCCATCCACTGGTAGGGATGATTCTGAAGATGGGCATCCCAGGATGGGCCTGGGAAGGACAGAAAGAGAGAGCCAGTGGCATCTGACAAAGAGGTCTTTAGAACAAAAAATTTAAAACATGACTCTCACGTAGGTAAAAAGATGTTCAGACAAATTAAATACGCTTAGGTCCATGCCTAAGCTCCTCTACCTCTAAAGCCTTGTGACCTTGGGCAAGTTTCCTGGCTACGGTGGGCTGAATGGTATCCCCTAAAATATATGTCCACATCCTAACTCCGAGAACTTGTGAATGTGACTTTATTTGGAGAGTCTTCGCAGGCCCTAAAGCCAGCGGCAAAGTGTCCTTACAAGAGGCACTCAGAGGACAGAAGCGTACACAGAGGTGAAGCCATGTGAAGATGGGGGCAGAGACTGGGGTGATGTGGGCAGAAGCTGAGAAATACCTGGAGCCGCCAGGAACTGGCAGAGGCAGGACCTTTCTCCAGTAGGGTCTTGGAAGGCAGCTCAGCTCTCCAGGCACCTTGATCTTGGACTCCTGGACGCCAGAATGGTGAAAGAATAAACTTCTATGTTTCAAGCCATTCAGTGATAATTTGTTACCGCAGCCACAGTGCAGTGGCATATAAAACAGGTTAATAATATCTGCCCTTTCCAGTTACAAGTTATAGAGGACTAAAAAGGGAATGTTCATAAAAGAAAGAATGTAAGCATCCAACACTAGGAGATCGGCATAGTTCACGTGCGTTCTTGTAAAGGAATAGTACGCGGCAGTACAAGAAGTTTAGGGACAATTGTCAGGGATGAAACAGATGTACACATCATAATATCAAGCCAGAGAATCAGAATATTAAATTATAAATGTATGTGAGTCCAATTTTATTTTTATTTTTTTAATGTTTATTTTTGAGAGAGACAGAGACAGAGACAGAGTGTGAGTGGGGGAGGGGCAGAGAAAGAGGGAGACACAGAATCCGAAGCAGGCTCCAGGCTCTGAGCTGTCAGCACAGAGCCCGATGTGGGGCTCGTACCCGTGGAACATAGGATTACGACCTGAGCCGAAGTCAGACGCTCAACTGACTGAGCCACCCAGGAGCCCCAAATCCAATTTTATTTTTAAAAGTCTGCCAAAAAAGGGAAAAAAATCACATTGATGGTCTTTAGGCAATATGACACCAGTTCTTTCTTTTCTTCTTTGGTATTTCCTGTATTTTCCAAATTCTCCTCAGTGAGTATTACTTTTATTACAGACGATGAAGGAGCCATCCTGAAATTTTCTTCCTGCATCTATCAGAGTTGTGCAAGAGTATTTAGAGGCCCACTTTGCTTCCAGCAAAGTCCTTACAGCACCCCCATGGGTTGCTCCTGCTGTTACTCATTTTGTAGGTGAGAAAACCAGGCACCAAGAGGTGATGGCCCAACCCCAGAGCCAACCCGGGGCCAAATCTGGGAGAGGACCGTCTCCGACCTGCCTTCTGAGACTTGCTGGGCCCAGGAACCCATAAGGACGGCCACCGCTTTGTCCTCACTTCCCTTCCCTGACCACCCCCAGGGCTTGGCTGTGTCCTTCAAGCCAGGGTGGCAGATCAAAGTCTCAAGTGCCCTCCAGGCAGAGATAAATAACAGAGAGCGTGATCCTAGGATTCCGGTTTCTTATTTTTAAATGAAATGAAGGATAAATCATTTCTGCTAACTGTTTTTACCTGGCTGCAGGAAATGATGCATCGCCATCTTTTAAAAGAAAATTAAGCCTTTAATTCCATGGCACATGTAATAAAATGGCACTTCAGCTCTCTGCCCTGAATATATGGCCCGTCGTGTCCTAATTTACTATTTCGACGCTGCCTGAAATGTTCTGAAGTTATTAATGTGGCAATATATTCAAGCACAAAACCCGGCCTTCAAACGCTGCGAAGCACTCAATTAACACAATGGATGGCCGTGTGGGAGCCAAAGAGGTAACGGCAAGAGGCACGCCACGCGAGCCCGGCTGGGGTGCCACTGCGAATCGGAGCCTCAGTTTCTTCCTCTGGAGAACAGAGATGGTGGCACCTAGTTCACAGATGGCCCTGAGATCCTGAGGAACACCCTTGTCCTCCCTTACTTGGATCTCTGGCTGCATTACCACTTCATCTCTGCCAAGGATGCCCCAAATGCCAATCTCTTTATCCTGCCTCCCTCGCAGCCCTCCCGTTGGTTCAACCTCACAGGGAGCGGTTCAGTCCCGGCCTCCGAGCTGGCGCGTCCCACTGTACTTTGAAGAGCAGGCACTTATGACCGGGGAACCAGCCCAATGATCCATGCAAAGATGTACTGGGACGAAGTTGCAACGTAAGAGAAAGGACGGGGGCCTGGGGCTTCTGTGCCCGTCCACTTCTGCACTTCTCCCCTCTTCCCCACAGCGTGTGGCGCTAACCAGCATGGCCATGGCCAACTTCCAGCCGACATCACAAGCTCTCCTGGACGGCTAGCAGCCGGAGCCGCCGCTGCGTGTGTGCGTCTGGAGGGGGCCACCTGAATGAGAGCCCTTCTGTTGTGCAGAAACTTCCAAACAGGCCCGAAGGTGCTTCTGGGGTCCCTGGGGTCAGGGACTCCAGATCGTTCTGGGGCCCAGCCCCCTGGAAGGCACAAGAGCCCTGCTATCTGACACCTTCTCCAGGGTAAGGCTCATCTCTTGTTTGAGGGACAGGGAGTAGGGATGGCACGTTTAACCCTCAACAAACTCACGAAAGGAATTACAAACCTATGTTTGCAGAAGGCGAATGTCTGCTTCTCAAGTGCGGACATGACCGCTTAGCCATGGGTGTGAGCAAAGCTCCAGCTGATTACCAGAGCTGGTGGCCCAAGGAGAAGCTGACAGCCACTACTGAGACCAATCTTCTCGAGGAGCCAACTGCCAAGTGACTAGAGCAAATTATTTGCATAGCAATAGCCCCTCTCTCATGGGATTGCTGTGATTATTGAAGTGAGCCAATACATAGCGATCACTCAGTCACAGACACGTGGTCACCACCTGTTAACTGTGGCTACTGGGCCATTGCACAGTGACTTCCCAAAACATACACATACCTCATGTATGTGGCAAACAGTGAGTTAATGCTCAATACTAGGAGGCTTACTTGAATCTCTTCTTCCTCATCCCTCACACCCAAGCCTTCAGAGCCAGATTCTATCCCAAGTGATCTCCTCCCTGGTCTCCTTGAGTCTCTGGGCCACCGTCTGTCTCACCAGGACATGTACATGTCCCTCTGACTGACCCCCTGCCCCCGTCTCATTCTACAACATTCTGTATTCCATTCAGCAACTGGAGGAGTCTTTTTAAAATGCACATCAGATTCTTTTGGCCCCCTGATTGAACCCACCGTTGGCTTCCCATAACACTGGATGAAATGCAAACACTGTGCCTGGCCTTCAAGGCTCCACACTCTCAACTCGAACTCCCCACCCTAACCCCCAAATTTAAGTTTTGGGAAAGCAGGGACCCTGTCTGTCTTCTTCACTGCTATATCCCCATTGCCTGGCCCATGATGATTACAAGACAAATGTTTCTAGAATAAAAGAAGGCCACAAACCCAGGCAAACTCACTATATATTGCATTGTACCACTGAACGGGGCAGTGGGCACTCATGAAAATAAATCACTGCACCTAAGCTAAGTTCAATTCCTCCTCCTAAACTGGGAGCCTGTGGGGCTCGGGGGAGTGAGGAAAGAGTTTGTGCGTACCCAACTATATTTCCAAGGGGCCAAGGTGGCCTGGAAGAGAAGTGGCCTCAGAGGGGCCACCACATTTAGCTGCACAGGCTGTGGGCTGCACAAATCTGGGAATGCCACTGATACAGCATAGGGTGCTCCTAGAGTTTTCAGGTGGGGCATTGCAGCAGCCTTGGCACCCCCAACCTGCTCCATTGGGAGTGAGCCCCCACTGAGCCCCCTCCCTCAGCCCTGTCCAGACCCCTCTGTGCTCCTTTGCCCTCACCTGGTTTCCTTCTTAAGAATTCTCAGAGCAATAAACCAGAGAAAAATTCAAGTGATCCTCACCTGGGGAGGAGGGAGGATGGAGCATCAGACAGGGATTGTGCAGACTTGGGCACGATCAAACCCAGCCTTCAATCCTGTCTCTGCTGCTTACGGTCTGTGTGCCCTTGAACGCATCACTTTTCTGGGCCATGGGCTGCCAGCGCACAGAGACGCTCAGAAAATCTGAGCTGGGTTGAACTGGGTATCCGTATGGCAGGGCTGGTGGAGAGATGGGAAACACAGC
Organism: Neofelis nebulosa; assembly: GCF_028018385.1. Taxonomy (NCBI): domain Eukaryota; kingdom Metazoa; phylum Chordata; class Mammalia; order Carnivora; family Felidae; genus Neofelis; species Neofelis nebulosa. The sequence goes on from NC_080794.1 coordinate 51,711,993, forward strand.
AATTCCACCACTGTGAGGAGCTTCACTTCACAAGAGAGTCAGCACGCACTTGCTGGTCTGCAGTCACCATGATGGTGAGCACGAAGTTACCATTATTCCTTCATGCACATGAGTTCACCGTAGCTCAAAAGGGTCAACGGCTGCCCCAGTTCCCACAGTGCTGGCGGTGAGACAGTGATGTACCTGGCCCTAGGGATGAGCCTTACAGCTCCTGTGAGGCAGCGGTATGCCCAAGGCCAAGGGGAATAGTAGTCAGAGACTTTGATCTTGAAGACTCAGCCCACTGGGCTCTCTCCAGCCCCACCCCATTCCACACCTGCCTTCCAGTCCTCTCTGTGGGGTCCATCCCACTGCCTAAAATTGGAGTGGGAGGGAGGGTAGGCCTCCTGAAAACAAAATCCCGACCCTATAACTGAACTTGGCTGTCAAGTCACAGCCTGACGCTAAGTCTGAAACCCTGGGACATCACTGACAGTGCTGATGACAGCCCAGCTGGGAGAGCAGCTATATTTAGCCACATGCTTGACCTAAGATGTTATCAGGAGCAGAACCACAAGGTTGGGGAGCGGGAGGGAGGGGTAGAGAGAGCCCCCACCCTGTGCCGCCCCAGCTGTGCAGCCTTGATTAACTGCTCGGGTAAGTTTCCACTTTCTGAACAATCTTTGTTCCCAGTGTTAGGGAGACTTTGTGATTTGCCAAGCGATTCTGGTCTGGAGCTCCATATGCAGCAGGAGGTGTTCGGCACAAGAGAGGTAAGAAGTGTGCTGGCCGTGGGTCACAAAGCCAGGCTTTGCTTCTGTGTGTCCGGGTGCCTGCACCGGCGGGCAGTCTCTGTGCGGTGCATCGGTGCTGGGAAGGGGGCCTGGACTGTGCCGCAGGCTGGATCCAAATCCCAGATAACGATGCTCCCCGCCTCATACAGTTTTTGAAAATATCAAATGAAATAAGACCTGAAAAGTGTGCAGCACAATACACTCTGCGACTTTCTCTCCCCTTCTGTCTCCTACTAGGTGGGATTTCGTCCATCTCTCCCCATTCTGCGGATGAGGAAACAGAACACAACACTCAGAGAGGGTGCTCTGCCTAAGGTCTCAACTGGGGGCTCAGCAATATTTGTGTTGCAGACACATCAATATTTCCCATCTCTGGGTTTGACCTGTGTTAAATGGTCCAAGAAAATCGAGGTTGGGGGCGGAGGTGGTGGTGCTAATTTCCCAGAAGCAATCTTACCTCTGCTCTTTGAAGTGTCACGAAATTGGCTGGAGATTGCTCCCGTCAGCAGCAAGGCCCAAGGCTGCTGAAAACACTTTTAGCACCTGATTAAAAAGGAGCCTTCTTTTCCCGGGCAATTACCAGCCTGCATCTCATGATCTCATCCCAAAGACAAGAAAGAAGAAAGATGGAAGGCTGGCCTCCAGATACCCCGCAAAATGCTGAATGGCCTGGCCATGCCCACTGGGGGGTATGCCGGGCACAGCTTGGGCGAGGTGATCAGAGCTGCTGGGTTTGCCATGGGGTTCACCTGTGTCCTTTCCAACTCTGACAGAGGCCTCCCACGTGGGCTGTGGCAGCTGTGGTCTCAGTCATAACCAGGGACATTTCTGTGTATATCAGGCCCCATTTCCTACAACTCATCTTAGCAAGAAGCTGTAAAAAGGAAATACTCAATGCTGCCAGAGATGTGGTCAAACAGGCAGGCTTTCCCATTGCTGGCGGCAGTGGAAAGCAATTTGGCAAGATGTATGCATACAGAGCTTAATAATGTGCATCTCTGCTCCGGTAATTACACATCTGCAAATACATCTTAAGAAAGTGAGTCCAAACAAGAGTAAATCTTACCTACAAACATCTTTATGGTGGCATTTTTCTAAGGAGCCAAATACATTGAAATCCCAGAGTATGGAATATTAAGCCATTAAAAATAATGTTTCACGGGGCATCTGGGTGGCTCAGTCAATTAAGCATCTGACTCTTGATTTCAGCTCAGGCCATGATCCCAGGGTTGTGGGTCAAGGCCTGCATTGGGCTCAGCGCTGAGCATGGTACCTGCTTAAGATTCTCTCTCTCTCCCTCTGCCCCTCTCCCTGACTCACACTCTCTCTCTGTCTCTCTCTGTCTCTCTCTGTCTCTCTCTCTCTCTCTCTAAAATAAGAAGATTAACAAAATAATGTTTCAGAAGAATTCAGAATAACATGGAAATCCTTTCATTGTAACACTCAGTGACAAAAGAAAATTTTTTGTCTTTTTTTTATTATATGAAATTTATTGTCAAATTAGTTTCCATACAACATCCAGTGCTCATCCCAAACGATGCCCTCTTCAATGCCCATCACCCACCCTCCCCTCCCTCCCACCCCCCATCAACCCTCAGTTTACAAAAGAACATTTTTTAACTGTCCAGATTATGTGATGACAACGATATAAAAAATTAGTGAATGAATAGCACAGGGAACTGGTGTTAATTATACTTTCTCATCACTGCAACCCTCCCCCAAACTCCAAATTCCAGCAGACCTCCAAGGCAAGCCTCCTTAGCTCACTCTCCCACTCCCTACACCTTAGGCCCCACTTCGACCTGCAGCCTTGCAACCTTGAAGCCTGGGCAAAGATTCTCTGGCATGTACACACACACACACACACACACACACACTCTCTCTCTCTCTCGCTCTCGCTCTCGCTCTCGCTCTCTCTCACTCTCCATAGCAATGGAGAGAACATGACCTGCAATGTCAGCAGCCCACCAGCAGGGGGCTGAGGGACAAAGCTGGGTGGGGGCCAGGGCTGTGTATGTATCTCAGAGTCCCCAGTAGCCAGAAACAGAAGTGGGGACACAGGAACGTTAAATGAATGAGTGGATGCATCCGTAGGCCCATTCTTGGCCCTCTTTGCAGCGTTAAATTGGGAAACGGGATTTTCTGGGCAGTGATGGTGGAGTTTACATGCATTAGATCCCGCCATGGAAAAACAGTCCATAGCTAGTGCTTTGGTCTCTGGTAGATCACTCGAAGGGCCAATTCCATCCAGCTGCTCTGCAGAAGAGAGAAGCCAGGACTGGGGTTTGTCACACACACACCACATAACTCTGGACCCGGCTCCTTCCCTCTCAGGGCCTGCATTTCCCCAGAAGTAGAATGAGGAGGTAAGATGATCTCCTTCCATGATGCTATGATCCCATTAAGGATCACTTGAATGTATAATGAATTCTCAACACGGACGCTCTTCCAAAATATGAGATATTTGTTTCTTATGTTGTACATAGTAATGTGTACAAAGAACTTAGGGTAAGATCCTTAGAAAATTTTCTAATTAGAAAATAAGATCCTTAGAAAATCCTTACAGCTAAGGAGTGAGCTAACAGTGGAAATCAGCTTCTTGTTATCTTTTCAGTAAGATAATAATGCAAAGTCTGACCCCCAGGCCTGCCCGTGGTGCACACACACACACACACACACTCACATTCATACATGCATGCATACTCTGTCATACTCACACACACATCCATATACATTTCATCATCACCTCCACTCCCTCCCCACCCCCCACAAATTACTGTATTGTAAGTGTACGTGGAAAATGTTTAGGAATGAGACCAGCCAATGGAACGTAAGAGGAAAAGATGAAACTTGGGTCTGAATTAGGAGGAAATGACACTGGGGAAATGGAGGCCACAAGCTCCCTGGGGGGTTTAAAATAGATCAAAGTCTGGGCTATTTTTGTCTTTCTGGGGCGGGAAGCATTCAGGGGTGATGGTACTGACTTTTTGCCCAGAACACTTACTAAGGGCAAAGAGGCATCCTGGCACTGCTTTCTGTTGTCCAAACTGGTGGCCCCAACCACCAGGGCAGGGTCTGTTCAAAGACACTTCTCTTAAGGACTACAACATACCATTCTCTTAATCTGAGCTGCTTCTCACTGAGGGCCAACCTCACGTCAAGTATGGAATACACATTGTTTATTTAATCTGTACCAAAACTGCCAGGTCAATATTAGTATGCCCACTTTATAGAGAAGACCACTGAGGCAGAGGGTGGATTAACAATATAACTCATATAACTAATAAGAGGCCAAACTGGACTATGCAGTCAGGGGTCACCCCTTTTCTCCCCTCTGGCTGCCTCGCCATCCCCTTTCATCCGGAAGGGTTGGGAGAGCATGGATGGGTGGCCAACCTTCCTTACAGGAGGCGGAAAACATTCCCTGAGGTCACAGCTCTGCCTTTAAGTCTTGCTCCTTGTTCAAGCCCAGCCGCTCTGGAGGTTTCCTCTCTACTCTGGGCTGACCTGGCATTTCGACAACAATCTCTTTTAATAGTTCCTGCAGGGTGTGACCCGGGTCTGGTGGTTTGATCTTGCTCCAAATTAGAACTTCAGTCAATGGCAGTCCTGTTTTCTGGTGTACACAATTCTCGTGGATGACATCCATGGGTGGTGACATCATGTTTATGTCTGATTTGCCTACTTGGGCAATCCTTTGTTCTTCCCCTTTAGTGTAATTTAGAATACTAGACTTTAATTGTAGGACTTTTGTCTGGCAGGGGGTGGTGGGGGTCAACGGTCGTCTTTAGATGGGGGTAGTTTATGTGCTTATTAGCCAAATATACTCTAATTTATATGAACAGCATGTATTTCTTTCCTTCTATCCCTGGATCTCCACATCCCTGGCAGTGAAGCTCGAGGTGGGGATAAGAACCTCCTGAACACCCAGACTCCACGCCCATCCTTCTTGACCCCTATGTTCTCTGGGGAAGTTCATGGGAGTTCTTAGACCCAGAGTCTGGAACCATGGCTTTGAGTTCTAGCTCTGAGCCCCATTCAGTGTCTGACTTTGGGCAAGTCATGCTGTTCTCTGGGTCTTGGCTTCCCACCTATGAAATATAAGGGATAAAAGAGGTAATGTGTGAAAATGCTTTGTGAAGACCAGCAGCTGCAGGGGAATCTTCTGGAGGGCTTGAAAAACAGAACTCTCTGGGGACCACCCACAGAGTCTGACCCAGTGGAGCCTGAGAATCTGAGTTTCTTTTTTAATTTTTTTTTTCAACATTTTTTATTTATTTTTGGGACAGAGAGAGACAGAGCATGAATGGGGGAAGGGCAGAGAGAGAGGGAGACACAGAATTGGAAACAGGCTCCAGGCTCCGAGCCGTCAGCACAGAGCCCGACGCGGGGCTCGAACTCACGGACCGCGAGATCGTGACCTGGCTGAAGTCAGCGGCTTAACCGACTGCGCCACCCAGGCGCCCCAGAATTTGAGTTTCTAACAAGCCCCAGGATGCTGATGCTGCTGTTTCAGAGTCCACACCTGGCGAACGGCTGGCTAGGAGTGAACGGACACACTGTGAGAGGTGCATTACGGCGACGCAGGGCAGGGTCTCGACGCCTCACCACCACCCACCCACTTTAGGGCCGTGTTTCCTCACCCCAGATAAGTATCATCTGCGGAACTCGTGCAAAAACAAAACAAAACAGATTCTCCTGCGCCGATCCAGACTTACCAACAAGTTCCAAGGCAGAGGCCTGGTAATCTGCATTGGAACAAGCCCCCTGGCCAGTCTTATCATCAAGATGGTTGGGAAACACGGTAGCTTAACGGCTGGTTCTAGATGCAGAGACTTTCTGTGAAAGCAAATGGTCCATGTCCCCTCCAAGTGGGGACGTGGCTAATAAGTGACAGCCTCTTTTCCACAAGGGAGAGGTGTCCCCAGCCTACCAGCGGATACCTTGTAAGGCATGCAAGCCAGACTTCAAGGGTTTCCGATGGCCTCAGGACAAGTGTCAGAGAAGGAAGAGGACCTGAGTGGACTTCAGTGTGGTCCTCGTCACCAAAAGAAACCTGCCCAAAGCAGCACACTCATTCACTTTTACACAGGCAGCTATGTCCCATCTCCGGCCCCCAAAGTTCCCCACACCAAGGAGACAATAGCACGGCTTGAAGCGATGGTTGCCATTCTGGCTGCACATCACACTTGCCCTCCCCTGTATGTGTGGCTGAGCGCGGCCCCAGACCGATTAAATCAGACACGTAAGAGGGCATGCAGCATCACCGTGCGTGGTGCTCCACGGGTGACCACAGTTTGCAGCTGGCCCTGCGTTAGAGGGAAGACGTGGGCACAGCTGGCACTCTCACAGCTGCATGCCTTCCCAGGGTTTCACCCTGGGTCATCCGGCGTGCCCATCAAAAGACATGGTTACAAACCATACGGCATGTTCAACAAGAAGACTCTCCTTTAAAATAGGGGCGCCTGGGTGGCTCAGTCGGTTAAGCGTCTGACTTCAGCTCGGGTCATGATCTCGCAGTCCGTGATTTCGAGCCCCGCATCGGGCTCTGTGCTGACGGCTCACAGCCTGGAGCCTGTTTCGGATTCTGTGTCTCCCTCTCTCTCTGCCCCTCCCCTGCTCATGTTCTGTCTCTCTCTGTCTCAAAAATAAATAAACATTAACAATTTTTTTAATAATAAAATAAAATAAAATAAAATAAAGCCCCATTAAGTGATGTCTTTAAGTTCTGATATTTTTGAAAAGATGCTCACCGTCACTAATCATTCGGGAAATGCAAATCAAAACCACAATGAGATACCACCTCATGCCCATTAGGATGGCTACTAGCAAAACCGTTTTAAAGACAAGAAGAAGTATTGGTGAGGATGTAGGGAAGTTGGAGCCCTTACGCGCTGTTGGTGGGAATGTCAAGTGATGCAGCCACTATGAAAAGCCACATGGCAGCTCCTCAGAAAATTAGAGAGCCAATCTCACTTCCAGGCATATGCCCAAAAGAAATGAAAACAAGATCTTGAATAGCTATCTGCACACCCATGTGCATAGCAGCACTATTCATAATAGCCAAAAGGTGGAAACAACCCAAGTGTCCATGAATAGATGAACGGGTACACAAAATATGATATATACATACAGTGGAATATTATTCAGCCTTAAAAAGGAAGGAAATTCTGGCGCAAGCTACAACACGGATGAACCTTGAGGATATTATGTTAAGTGCAACAAGCCAGTCACAAAAAGACAAATACCGCATGATTCCACTTGCATGAGGTACCTGGAGTTGTGAGATTCAGAGAGACAGAACGTAGAATGGGGGTTGCCAGGGCCTGAGGGGAGGCAGGAAGGGGGAGTTATTGTTTAAGGGGTGCAGAGTTCCCGTTTGGGATGCTGAAAAAGTTCTGGAGATGGATGGTGGCGACTGTTACCCAACAGAGTGAACACACTTAAGGCCACAGAATTGTACACATAAAAATGGTTAAGATGATAATTTTGTTTTTAAGTAGGTTCCACGCCCAACGTGGGGCTTGAACTCACAGCCCTGGGATCAGGAGTCACATGCTCTACCGACTGAGCCAGCCAGGAGCCTCAGTTAAGACAATAAATTTTACGTTAAATGTACTTAACCACAATTTTTTTAATGACATTTATTTAAAAAAAAAATAACCTGCTCTTTTATGGAGATGACTAGGGTCTCCTCCACGATAAGGTGGATTTTATTTGAACCACGTGCCGAAGTCAGGACTAATGCTAAGGCAAGCGTGGCATGCATGTGTCAGTTTTCAAAACAGCTCCTACCAAAGGCACTAGAGAATCCAGGAGACATTCCATCCTCTTCCCAAACACAGAAACAACCTGCAAGGGAAAATTGTAAGTGAAGAAAGTCTCAGAAGATCGTATATCAATGCCGGGCACATGTTTATACGATTGTGTTTTGCTCACTCACCCCCGATGCTTTCATTCATTCGTTTACTCTTTCACTGTACAAACAATTGCCAGACACCAGGGCAGGAGGTACCCAGAGCATGGTCTCTACCTTGGTGAGCTCACGGCCCAGCAGGTCCTTTTGGGGGGAAGTGGGCCAGGGAGGGGCACGAAGGAAGAGGACAAGTAAGGGAGAACCGGAGAGAGGAGAGCCACGGAAGCTCTCACAGGCTGCAGTGGAACGATTGAAGGGAAACAGATGGAGAAAGTTCCCTGTGGAGCCTTGTCTGGGGACAAGGCTTCCAGGAGGCCCCAGGCTGTATCTGGTGCCCATCCCCTAGCACACAGGAGGGACCCAGCAAATGTCGTCTTATGATGTGTCAGAGCAGGGCTAATTTTTTTTTTAATTTTTTTAAGTGTTCATTTATTTTTGAGAGAGAGAGACAGAGAGACAGAGTGTGAGCCGGGGAGGCTCCTCAGAGAGAGAGGGAGACACGGAATCTGAAGAAGTCTCCAGGCTCTGAGCTGTCAGCACAGAGCCTGACATGGGGCTCGAACCCATGGACCGTGAGATCATGACCTGAACCGAAGTCAGATGCCCAACCAACTGAGCCACCCAGGCACCCCAGAGCAGGGCTAATTTTATGAGAAGCACAAAAATGCCACCTGATCTGCCTGGGAATGAGTTTAAAAAGCAGCCCAAGCTGCGCATGCCTCTTGGCCTGGGTGGAGGTCGGCGGGAGAGACAGAGGAGGCCCTGCCCACCCACCGTGGGGTGCTGGGAGGCCCCGCTACCCATCTGAGACACTTCGGAGGGACAGCGCCTCTGCACAACTCTCTCTTCTCTAAGCCAGCGATGGATTGTTTTCATTTCATTCGGAATGAACAGCAAGACTAAACTGAGTCCAATTTCTGATCAGTGTCATTTCTCAGGCTTGCTCAGAGAAGACAAAATCCATTAAACTACCCGCCTGCTCCCCTATGAGAGGCACTGAGCTCCCCGTGGCAGCGAGATGGGAGCTCTTGAGGGTAAAGACTCATTTTATGTGGATCAGTGACTGGCTTATTGTAGGTGCTTAATAAATATTCAATCATAACAATCTTAATTACTGGATTACATCATGTCTGTCTTAGGGTGGGATATAAATAAATAATGTCATAATAATAATGAGTCTCTCACGGAGCGCTGCTCAGTTTGAGTTCCCACCACTTCGCAGGCGGTTAATAAATTTGGGTGGATTTCATATTTCATGAAGACATATCTGCTCACAGCAGGTAAATGCTTCTGAAGATAAGCCTTATTTAGTATTAATGCCAGTAGGACACGTCCTGGTTTATGTCCTAGTCAAGGTTTAATTCGACACAACATGGCTCCCGGTTCTGCAAGTATTCGATGGTGTCCAGCAGCAAAGAGGGTGGTGGAGCTGGGGGTTCGGAGCCCTGGTTTTAGGGGAGACATTGAGACAGGCTAGCTCTGCTGCGATCAGCCATCCCTCTCCAACACCATCTAAACCATCGCCTGCTTAGAAAGCAATTGCAAGCACCAAAATCTTCATCCTGACAGGTTAGGTAAAGGAGCGAAGTTACCTGATGGATGGTAGGAGGGCGTGTGCCTTATCTGAAGGGGCAGCCTCAACCGCAGCACCTCCTCCCACGCACGAATGCTACCCAGTGGTGCCCAATCTTCCATTAAAAAGAACCAGAAATGCTGCTCTTGCCACAAAAATCTCCTGGTCTTTAAAAGCCACTAACCGATCCAGATTCTGTTAAAACAAAACCCTCCCGCAGCCTTCTGGGCCACATCCGGCCATGGGCCACTCTAGGCGAATCTGGGGCTTAGAGCTAAGAGCCAGGGATGTGCAAGCAAAGGTATATGCTGGTCGCTCCACGAAGGTCAGGAAAGAGCCAGAAATCACCTACCCTAATTGTTGAGCACCTGAGGTCTGTACTAGCTCTGTTATCTGCTCTATCAGTCATGTGACTTCCATAAATCCCTAAGACCCTCCTCCCTCTGCTGGAAAGTGAAGGGTCACAAGGTGGCAGAGCCTTCCTCAAAGGGCTGCACTAAGAACCAGCATCCCACAAAGTGATGGGGGAGCATTCTGCAGACCAGACAGCCCCACTGGTGCCAACAGAACGGTGACTAGTGGATGCCGGGAAGCTGTGAGAGAGTTCCCTGAAGTCTGGCCTCTGGAAGCCTCGGGAAGCTTCTGGAAACTTGTCTTGGGGATTTGGGATCTAAATGTCCCAGTTAGGGGAGCTGGAGGGGAAACGGGAACCTGCAAAGCCAGTCATCTGAGAGTGCACAGATTGACCCTGTCTCCACCTTGCAAGTTGCTTGAGTCAGTCCCTGTCCCACTGTGGCTGTCCCCTTCCTTCTCTGTGCCCTAAAACTGGACAGGAGAATGCAAATGAACCTCCTCTGGTGGAGCTGAGGTGCCTGAATGAAGTCTTGGTGTCCTCTTTCCCCCCCAATAGGAAACTAGATTAAAAGTATATGAGCTGGGCAGCCCATCTGTGGTTGTGAGCACCCCCCACCTCCCTGGGACCCTCTGCAGCAAAGGCAATGCCTTGGGGACTTTGGGATATGCAAGCGTCCAGGAAACAGTATCTGCCCCAGACACGGTCATCACATCACAGCACTGCCCGCAGGGGAGTGACCTCCCCAGCCCTTGGGAGAAAGTAGACAGCTACGGGCTTTCTAGAGAAACTCCTCCTGCACCGGGGTATTTTTAGCCCCACCATCCCATATAGCCATTCCAGAGGTGTTAACATCATGGGTGAAATTAGCCACTCACCTTTGCCAGGGGAAGGTGGCTCCAGCAAGGCTAGTGGGGTGGGGGAACTGAAGGTGCCCCACTAAAACTCTGGACTCAAGTTTCCTGCAAGTTGGTCCAACTATGATCTCTTGTCAAAAGTAGGAACAGGTTTTCTTCACCCTGCTGCAAATCATCTCAGTGAAAAATGCATTAGCATGATTTTTGAAAAGGAAAAATCAACACACACATATTCCACTTATGAAACAGCATCTGTTGGCTTTAGGTATCTTTTATACCTAAAGCTTAGTGATACATTACTGGGGAACTTTTTTTACATAACTACCTTTTTACAGGGTTTTTTTTTTTCTTTCCTTGAACATACACATTTTTACTTGGTTACTTAACAATCTACCATAACTATTTTCTTCTATTTTAAGCCTTCAATTTTTAAGCCTAGGCTGAGCCAACCAAACTCTAAAAGTGAACATTTAATTGTTCCTGATGTTTTGTACACCTGCCAACATTTGTAGAGATGTTGGCCTTCTTGAAGCTACTTTATATCAAATAACCCTAAGTGAGGTTACCAGACAGACTGGAGTCTACGGGATGGGCCAGGCAGACCCAGGTGCCACCTCCTGTGCCACGTGGCCCCAGGGACAGTCTCAGATCTCACCCTGGCTCCCACAGAGCCACCTGACTGCCGATTTCTCTGACTTCCCTGCAGCGTCTCTCTCCTTCCCCGGAGCTCCCACCTCCCCCCCAGCTCACCCTGACCCTCTCTTTCCACTTTTTCTCTCCTCCCTGCCCCAGAGAATTTTCTGTTGTTTTTTTTTTAATTATGGGACTTTCCAAATGTATACAAAAGTTCAAAAGATAGTATAGCAAACGCCCAACGCCAAAAATCATGTTTCACGTACTCTGACCCATGACCCCATGTACTGCATTACTTAGAAGTAAGTCCCAGATACCATCTCATTTCATTCATAAATATTAGTGCAGGTCTTGCTAAATAATAAAGCTTCGTTCTTTAACATACCATGATCATGCCTAAAACATTACTGCAATCCCTGAATACCATCAAATACCCAGGCAACACTCAAAATTGTCAAGTTTTATAAATGTTTGCTGCATTTGTTGGAATCAGAATCCCAAATGAGTCTAAATGTGGCATTTAATTGGTGTGTCTTTTTAGTGTCCTTTAATCAAGTGATTCTACTTGCCTCGATTTCAATGGTTTAGGTGTAAAAGAAATTGGTCACTTGCCCTGTAGAGTTTTCTATACCCCAGATTTTTCTCTGTGCTTCCTCATGGTGTCATTTAATGATTTTCTCTGTCCCTGGTATTCCTTTAATCTGGTAGTTAAATCCAGAGTTAGAGACTTGTTCGGATTTAGGCTTGGGGTTTTTTTTGGCAAGAATACTTCATGGGCAATATGTATTTTCTTTGGGGGCCCCATGGAGGATTGTCATCTTGACCTACTATTCTGCCAGGGGTTTGAAAATGATAATATTTAGTTCTACCCTTCCCTCCTTATTAGAGAAACTTTCCTTCATGCATCCTTTGGGTCCTTGAACTATTTTGTACCGCTCATACAGGAAAGTCAGGTGAGGTACTCAACCCTGCTCCACTTTTCAAAAGAAGAAAGCCACCCCCTGCACCTGCCCAGGGGACCACAGAAGGTGGCTTGAGTTTTGTTTTTTTGTTTTGTTTTGTTTTGTTTTGTTTTTTTCAGTATGATTATGAGCTCCTGGGTTCAAGCAAATTCGGTATGTTTCAGCACATCGTGGTTTTCATTCTTACCGATAAACACGCTGTGCCACTTTTCACTGGTGGGAACCAATTCAAGTTGGCGCTGTGTTCTTTTGATATCCTCCCAGGGGGGGTTCTTAGCCTGCCTGCTTTTCGGTGTGACAAGGAGTTTCATACTCTTTCTCCTACGTTTTCTGCCTCAGCTCAGAGAATGCTTGTTCTTTTTAATGAGAAATCATGTTTAGAGACAAAAGTCTTGGTGCCAAGGAGACTCATTGCTATTATGCTAGTTACTATGTTATTACCTTTTTATTAGGAAATACTTTTCTTTTTTAAGACAAAGTTTGATATACTTTCCCTTTATATTGATTTCACATTTGATCTCTTTACAGTTTCTATATAGTTCTTGATAGTTACACACTCTCTTCATATTGACATTCAAATATACAAGTACTGGGTCTTACTGGCCATTTTGATTTTATATTTGCATCTGTTTTCTCTAAAACAACTTGGCTTTCTAACGACATTAACACACTTAATAATTTGCTTTTTCCAGATCAACCTACCTATATTTTTGAGAAGAGTTTAAGATTTTACTTTACAGTCAATTTGGTGTTGGTCTGTATCCTGATTATGGATGCTAAGTCAAATCAGTGTATTTTAAAATCACTTGAAATAATTCCCCTCTGTGAAATCTTGCCACACCTACACATTAAGTTCATTTGTTTCACTTTGCTCTAATTTTTAGGGACTGCCTTTTTTTTTTAAGTGTTTGGACTGATCTAGCCTTATAATCTGTCAGGCACTTACATGGCCCTGCATTAAATCTACCAAACAAGGTTAGACTCAGAGAAGCCCAGCTCCTCCTCCCATTCCCACCACCTGTGACTTCCCTTCCCCGCAAGTAACTTTTCTGGGTTCTTATTTCTCCTATTGCTTTCCTTTAATATAAGCAAACACATATAAATACCCACACATTTGTATGCTCTTCTTTTTGAGTAAATGGATAGCGTACGATCCCGTGAGTCTTCCCCTTGCCCTGGGAACGATGGAGACGTGCCCTGGTTCTTTCCCACAGCTGCACAGTGCTCCACTGCAAGGTGTAGCCCAGCTCTTGGTCCTCCACTCACCACCTCCTCACCCAGGCTCCCAGGTTTCTCAACAGGTGCCGAGCTGCTGTCCCTCTCTTGCCCAACCCAATCTAGCCAAGGGGATCAGAATGACGCCACGAGAGCGGCATCAGCCTGTTGTACTATCCGTGAGCAGTTACCAGCGCCCGGCTCTCGTATCCTCTTGTTAACTATTTGCAATGACCAGACTGGGGTTTGGAGAAGTCAAATCACAGGCCAAAGGGCACATGGCGGGTGTTGGTAGATCTGGGAATGGAACCTGCCTGTCTCTGAGGCCAGAATCTACAATCTTAGCCATGCAGCTACACAGACTCTCCTGGCTGTGCCTCCCCAAGTTCTGCCAAGTGCCGCCAAGCATCACAAAGATTACAAGGGGAAATAGGTGGCTGGATCTACGTGGCACCCAGGACTCACCTCCAAAGGCTTCCAGAGAGGCGGCAAGGTGGGTGGGAGCCCACCTAGGCTGAGTGCCGGAACCCCTGAATTCAATTCATCTCCTACTTATTTAACTCGTGTCTCAGCTCTCTTACCTGTAAATCTACCCCAGGGATGCAGTGAGGATAAAGCTTCACCTTGAGGGGGAAGCCACTCAGAAGCAGCAGCTTCTGGAAAATCACCAGGAGCAACAGTGAGGAAGGGTACTTGTTGTCCAGCAGCAGCTCCTTCTTCCCCAAGGATGGTCCTGGGACCAGCAGGGTAAGCACCACCTGGGAACTTCGTAGAAATACACACTCAGAGGGAGGGCGGGGCAATCTGTGCTTTCACCAGCCTGCCAGCTGACTTGAGAACCACTGCTCCAACATCAAGTCAACACTCTGAGTTCTTACTGGTGGGGAGAGACACAAGGTAGTAATGGGCCCCCTTCCCTTCACTGCCCTCCCATTCATCCACTAGCACAGGTTAGGAGCAGGGAAGGAGAAGGCAGACAGAGTAAAAGTCCTCCTGGAGCTTGCATTAGACAGAACGTAAATCCATGACCAAAGAAGGAGATGGTCCTGTTAGGGATTAATGCCATGAAGGATATAAACAAAGTGGTGTGGTGGAGGATGACTGAGGCTAAGAGTGAGAGTCTTTAGATGGGATGGTCAGGAAAGGTCTGTCTGAGCAAGTGACACTTGAGCTGGCATTTGAACGGGGAGAAGGAGGCAGCCTTGTAAATATCAGGGACAGAGTGAGTGCTTCTAGCAGAGGATCAGCAGGTGCAAAGGCCCGGAGGCAGGATGGAGCTACATACATGAATGGGGAGCAAGGAGCCAGTATGGCTAGAACCAGTCTGAGAGAAGAGGTGCTTATATTGGTCCCTCTCTGATGTCAGAACAATCATACTACTTCTGGGTCAGAGATGGGTATGGAACCAAGAAACAAAGGCCTTCCTCCCCAGCTGCAGCTGGCAGACAGAGCAGGCAATGTCTGGGGGTGCTGAGCAGCAAAAGAGTGTACTTTGGCTTTGCACCCCAGCCCTGCCTTGAGATCCTCTCCCCTCATAGCCCGGCTGCTCTGTGTGATCCATCCACCACCTCTCTATACTGTAAGGAGAAGCAATTCTTCCAGGAGGCCCTGCTTCTATAGACACGTTAGTGATTATGGCACCAGGAAAATACTCAGTCTGGGGAGACAGGGTGACCAGACTTTGAAACCAGCTCTGCCATCAATTACATAATTTGGGGCAAGGGACTTTTACCTCTTTGACTTTGTTCTGCATCTGGAAATGGAGACAGGAATGATTCCCACCCCCCACTTCCAAGGGTTATTGTAAAAATTAAAATATACACTGGCTATGGGACAGTTAACCCAGTATCCAGTAGGTGCTTGGAAAATGGCAACTATCCCCATTTTTCTTCATCAGCAGAAAGTTTTATTTCTTAAGGTTCAATATTTTGCAGATAATGGCAGAACCAAATCATAATAATACTGGTGAACTATGAATACACATTTCTTGCTTAACTTCTGTGGGCAGAGCAACTGACAATGGAAAAATTCAGACATTTTCACCTTGAGCACATCAGCCTTGATCCCAGGACAGACTGGCCTCACAGATGTAGGCGGCAGCGAGGGGCAGGGTCACAGCCAGGAGACAAGCAGCCCAGCACCGCCCACTAGAGGTACGGCGTGAGCCACGTGTGTCCTTTGAAATTTGCCGGTAGCCACATTGAAAGAGTGAAAAGAAACATGTGAAAACAATCTTAATAATAATATTTTATTAAAGCCACAATATGCAAAGTATCATCATATCAGCCCAAGATTCAATACACCGTTCAACACAGAGCATTAGAAAGGAGATCTTTTACACTTTTTTTATTTTCTTTGGCATCGCTTTGGAAATCCAGGGTGCATTTACACACTTACAGCATGTCTCAGTTCGGACTAGCCAGGTTTCAAGTGCTCATTAGCCACATGGGCTAGGTGGTGGCTGAAGCGGACAGAGTGGCTCAGGGGTCGGCACGTGGGACCTGTGAGCCAATCTGTCCTGCCCGTGGTTTTGTGTAGTCTCGTACGCTAAAAATGACTTTTGCCTATTTAAATGAAACAATCAAAACAAGAATATTTTATGATACGTGAAAAGGATATACAGTTCAAATTTGTGTGTCCATAAATAAAGTTTTATTGGAACACAGCCACACCCATTTGTCTACAGATCATTTCTGACCACTTTCCATGGCCCAGCTCAGCGGTTGTGACAAAGACCATGTGGCCTTTGCAGAGCTGAAAACATTTACTTTAGCCTTTTACAAAAAAAGTTTGTGGACCCATATGTTAGACAGGAGAGCACACCTCCCCCAACTCCTCCTGACTCTAGACTGCCAGATCCTTCCGTGTGGAGAGGTGACTTACATAGACTCCAGAGGCGCTGGCGGCCGACCTCTCAGCTAGGCCACCATGATTTTGTTGGTGTTTGGTAGCATTTTCATAAACTGGATTTACTTCATTTCACAGCAGGTTCTATTTCTTACATTGAAATCTTTCACTAGAAACTCTTAAGCAAAGCATTCCGAAGGAAAGGCCTTAAGGAGAGCCCCTCCGACCCAGGTGGCTCTCAGGTGACTATGATACCACCATCCTGGCACCGGGCTGGTTAGGCCAGGAGAGCAGTGGATGGGGTGGAGTGGGGGGAGAAGGGTGGGGTGTACCAGAAAACTTAGCCAGTGGACTGTTTTCCAGCTGTGGGCCGTAAACAGGGTCCCCCCACACACGCGCCTCAATAAATCCAACCCCTCTGAGCTAGGCACCAGACATGCATTATCAGGTAACAACCCTTCACAAAGGAGCCAAGCCAGAGTTCCCGGTAAGAAAATCCATTCGAAAGGAGGGGTCTGAGTGCTCAGGCCCCTCAGCAGGTGAGCAGCTTAGTGGGGCCTGAGCTCCAGAAGTATGCTCCTTACAGTGACGACCCATCCTGCCATCAGCCCTGAGGATATACTTTCACTGTGCCAACACTGAGGCACAGAATCCCCTCGGTTCCCATAACAAATCAGTAGCTAAGGAGGTGCCCTGGCCAGACTTTGCTCTCTCACCAGAGAGAAGCAAGGAAAACAGGTGGATGGAAGGAAGCCATGTTCCCCGGACTTGGGCTGGGAGAGTGCTTGTGTTGGTGGGGGGGGGGGGGGGGGGGGGCGGGTGCAACAGAGATATACAGACTGGACAGGCAGACAGACAAACCCTCATCTGCATCCTCAGTGCCAATGTTAGCTGAACGACATCCAGGATCTCTGCAAGCCTCAGTTTGCCCATCTGTAAAGAGCGAGTATGAACAGACATCACACTAGGAGAGCGTGAGGATTTAGTGAAAGAACGCACAGGCAGTTCCTGGCACATTATGCGTGCTCAGGAAATACTGGTTTCCTCATCGTGTCTTTGCTTAGCTCCCTGGCAGGTAGCAGTCTGTGGGGATCGAACAAAATGGTACCGGGCCTGGAGATAAAGAGTATACAGTGTATAGGTTCATTTGGGTGAAGACTCAAAACAGTGCAGGGCACCGAGGAAAGGTTTTATAAGTGTTATCTAGCATTATTATTTTGTTGTTATCATTAAGCCCAGGAAATGCTCCACCCTTCTGAAGAAGTTTATTCGAACAACTCCTAAAGAAGGCTGAGAAGAGGCACCTGGGTGGGTCCATCGGTTCAGCGTCCGACTTCGGCTCAGGTCATGATCTCGCAGTTCGTAAGTTCGAGCCCCGCGTCGGGTTCTGTGCTGACAGCTCAGAGCCTGGAGCCTGCTTGGGATTCTGTGTCTCCCTCTCTCTCTCTGCCCTTCACCTGCTCACCCTCTGTCTCTCTCTGTCTCAAAAATAAATAAACGTTAAAAAATCAAAAAGAAGGGGCGCCTGGGTGGCGCAGTCGGTTAAGCGTCCGACTTCAGCCAGGTCACGATCTCGCGGTCCGTGAGTTCGAGCCCCGCGTCAGGCTCTGGGCTGATGGCTCGGAGCCTGGAGCCTGTTTCCGATTCTGTGTCTCCCTCTCTCTCTGCCCCTCCCCCGGTCATGCTCTGTCTCTCTCTGTCCCAAAAATAAATAAAAAGCGTTGGAAAAAAAAAAAAATTTAAAAAAAAAAAATCAAAAAGAAGAAGAAGAGGAAGAAAGCGGCTAAGCACTCATGAAGAAAACCTCCTGACAAGCGGTCCAGTATAACCACAATGGTGGAAGAAATGAGGGAGTTGCCTCATGCCATTTGCAGGGATGTGACTTCAAACACCCAGAACCAGAAATTCTGCACTGTCCTCATTAGCAGCTTTTGAACATTTCTGAATAACACAGAGGCAGACCAGAGTCATTTTGCTGCAGGGTTAGGTCAGTAAGCATTGCGTGTGTCCGGGCAAGAGCAAGGCCATTTTCATCCATGCAGTCAGGCAGCTGGGCACCTCCCACAATGTCCCAGAGGTTCTGCTGAGAGTGGGGGCCAGCGACGTCACCGCAAGGATGGGATGCCGTAGCACGCCGCCTGAGGACAGCTTTATTTATGCTCTTGCAGAATGTACATGCAGGCCTTGTTTTTCTGGCTGATTAGGGAGCCAGCTCACATAGCGTCCGCGGTTCTACATTTAGAATTGTGTCTTCATTCACATTCTTTCCACGCAGCTCACGGCTCCTGGACTGGAAGAGAGTGGTTACTTTTGCCTGGGCCCATCCCCTGGGAAGACGCCAGCTCACCTCGAGCTCCTGGTCCAGAGTTTGGGCCGAGTTCTCTGGCTGTGCTCTGGGCTGGGGTGGTCCACACCGGTGTGCCCACTATGACCCGAACCAGATGTGGAATCCATGGCCCAGGGCAGGTAGGGCCCATTCTGGGAGAAATGGGATTCTACAGCGGTCAGCTGTGGTCAGGCTAGCCGGATGGGGCCCCCAGCCAAGCTCTGAGGGTTTCTGCTCCCAGCCCGGGCCCTTGCCAGGTCAACTGTGTTTTATTGTTCTCTCCTGACCCCTCCTGCTGACGCTAACAAAGCTGCCAGCCACTGTCCTGCCCCCGGAAAGTTCCCTGGGTCACCCTCATGTCTTTCTTTTCTCAGGCAGCCACTTGAAGCAAACACCGCCAGGTCCCGCCACACTGCAAACCTCACCGCTTCTAAGACTCCAAACCAGACATGCGGTCATGCTGTCCACCTGGGAAGAATTAAAAGTAAGCTGGGGAAGAAACATGCTGAGAAGCGGGAGGAAAGCGGGTGAGGAAGACCAGGGCCCTGCTTTGCCTCCTGTTACTCACACCCCAAAGCAAACTCCCCCATAAAACGAGATTTCGTGATGCAGGCTTCCCTAAAATCTGGAACAAAATGATCTGGGTCATACACACATAGTGTGCGAACTGGCTGTGAATCGTGCTTGAATGTGTAATAGGGGAAAAAAATGAACTAGAACATCAAACCCATGATTTTACAGGTATTGTTATTCACCACAAAGCTCTGGTTTGTTTGTTTGTTTGTTTTTTAAGTCGATTTGAATTCTCTTTACAAAAATATAACAAGTAAGTGATGGTACGGGTGGTTGAAGGCATGACAAAATCGTCCCAAAAAATGATTAACATTTGAGAAGCTTTGCCATATACAAGCGTATACATGTACACAAATTGATTTGATCTTCAACCCAACAGAACATAGGCAGTCTGTCCATCTTAAAGATGAGTAAACTGAGGCACAGAGAGGTTAAGGGATTTGGTTGGTGTCAAATAGCTGGGAAATACAAGGGGCCAGGGCTCTGAGTCTCTTGTGTTGTGCTGTGCTGTGTTGTTTCGTTTGCTTTGCTTTGGTTTTAATGCTGGCTCACATTTCAAGTTGATTCTTTTCATTGGCCAGGTTGGCTAGTGTTGGTTTTGGCAAGCAGGGGAGGCGGGTGGAGCGGGTAAAATCAAGGGGCTCGCTTTGAGTCTCCCTTAAGCCATCTCTGAATACTGATCAGTGAGCAGGTGTCCCTGCAGTCGGGTCCTAAGTCCCCAGGGCAAAAGGCAAGTAAGTTTTAAGGCTCTGGGGAGGAAAGGGGGCTGGATAACTCTGCTGTTAGTGGTCAGACCCCTCCACCTGCAGGGCAACATGGAGCCGTTCTTTCGGACTTGGTTCCAACTGACGTTCACAGACCCAGGTCCCTGTGACCCTGGCCACCAGCAGATTCAAGGCTGGAGGTGGTGCCAGGCCCTGAGTTAAGGCTGGGACAGAGGTTGCTGGCTGTGAGGAGCCCACAGGGGCGGGGTGGACGGGAGGCAGTCCACAAATAGATACAGAGATACAGTGTGGTGCAGACTTTCGGGGGCTTTGAGCACCTCAAATAGCGGGGCACCTGGTGGGGACCAGCCCCTGGGGTTTCCCAGTCCACGGGCAGGGGAGCACGAAAAAAAGCTCTTGAAAAGAAAGACAAGAGCTCTTGCTTTAAATCCTAACAGTGAGCAGACTGTCACAGGGCCAACTTGGGGAGGGTAAGGGAAGGGGAGAGCTCCCAGGTGTTGGAACGGCATGAACAAAGGCAAAGGGGTTGGAAGATGTCTGGGGATCTGCAGGCAGTTTGGAGAGCAGGGAACCCCGGGCCAAGACTGAAAGTGGCCATTGGGCCAGCCCCTCCCAGAGACGGAGAAGGGGAGCTCTCAGCTGCAGAACGAAACCCATCCACCAGCACTTGGACCCTACACGCCACGAGGCCTGCCCCGGCCAGGCTCACCAAGTGGGCACTTACCTTGCCTCTTCCCTGATTATTTCCCATCCTTCTGAAACTCTCACCCTGAAATCCCAGCCTGGTCGTCCCCCAGCCTGCAGCTGGGCGTGTTATTTTGCTCCAAAAGCACAGCAGAGCGCGGCTCCTTACTCGAGGAATGCAGGCTGTGGTCCTCCGAGGCGATGATGAAACGGGCTATTTCTGCCCCCGGGACATCAGCAGACCTCCGGGCGCTGGCTCCAAGGCTCACACTATCGTGTTTTTAACGTTTCCCTAGACAAATGTTTTCCTTCGCACCCTGGGATCTTTGTATTTGAACCTGGGTGCTGAAATAGCTTTAGAAATCATTCTGGATTGAAGTTGGAATCATGGTTAGGGTCCAGCTCAGCGGCAAGCAATTTCTCACTCCCCAAGTTATCTATTACCAGTGGCCGATCTGGATGTAAAAATAGCTGGTGAGGCTGTTTGTTTAATCTGACTGTTACCTGACACCACGCGGGTGTTGCTGTGCGGACTGTTTGCCTCCTTCCCCACCAAGAACACCATTTGGTTTCCCCCGGCTGGGTCTCTATGTAGGCACACTTCATGAACTTCCAGTGGCTGGACAACTTCTGGCCACTGATTTTCCTCAGGTGGGCAGGTTTGTGAAAAAGATAAGAGGTCTGGGTCTTGCATCCGTGGCCCTCTCGTCTTTGGGCAGCCAGCGAACGAGGGAAGAAGTTCCGGCTGCCGGGCAGAGCCGGGCTGCTGGAAGAGTCAGGGTTGTCCCCCGTTCCTGGGGAGGCCGGAGAGCAAGCAGCTGGGACACGCGGAGAGCGGAAGGTAGGGCGCAGACACTTGTCTGGTTTCTCGGCGTGGGCAGGGAGGCTCACGCTCCCCGCAGCAGGGACATTTGCTCTGGGCCACTGGCACCGTCGGGGCTGGAGCTCTGTGTCCGGGCGCCGGGCAGGGCGGTGTGAGTGGGAAGGGCACGCTGGGGGCTGAGGTTCTCAGCGGGGTGCTGGATTCCCTTGTGGACCATGAGGGGTACACCGTTCAGGGTGCAGATGGATGTGTGTGACTTCGTCCTTACGTGCGTATGTCTGGGCACTTTGCTCTCGCAGGGTTGAGCAGGCACAAGCCTGTGGATGAACCCAGGTCATGCGTGGCCAGGACGAGTGTTCAGTGGGATGTTTCTGGCCCGTGGACTCTGAGAGTATGTGTCTCCCGAACGTGGAAACCCCCACAGTGTTCTCCCACACCCTGGGGGTCCTCGACCAGACTCACGCTTGGCCATGTTTAAAGTCATATCTCTCTTTTCTCCGGAGGAAGAATTGATCGCTGAGGAGAGTAAATACTGAATCTGTGTGGAAAACTAGACAGCCTTCAAAAATTATTAATTAGGGGCGCCTGGGTGGCTCAGTCGGTTAAGCGTCCGACTTCAGCTCAGGTCATGATCTCACGGTTTGTGAGTTCGAGCCCCACGTCGGGCTCTGCGCTGACAGCTCAGAGCGTGGAGCCTGCTTCAGATTCTGTGTCTTCCTCTCTCTCTGACCCTCCCCCACTCACACTCTGTCTCTGTCTGTCTGTCTCTCAAGAATAAATAAACATTAAAAAATTTTTTTAAATTATTATTTAGGATTATAAACCCCTCCCCTGGATGTTGATCATGGATGAGGCCATGTATATGGCGGGGGGAGGGGGGGGCAGGCACGGAGTATATGAGAATTCTCTATACCTTTCACTAAATTGCTCAGTTTTGCTGTTAACCTAAAACTCCTCTAGTAAATACAAGTTATTTTTTGAAACTAAATTATAGGCCATTTCTCTCAATGCATCTAACCCAATTATAATGAACTCTATTTGAAGTAATAGTTTTAAAGACTATAAGTATAAGAATCCTGGAAAGTAGATTAAACACATGTTCAATTTACCAGCATTCCAGCTTCCTCTACAACAGTGGTTGGTAAACCATGGCTGTGGGCCAGACACCTGGTTTGTAAATAAAGTTTTATTGGCACACAGCCACACTTGTTCATTTCCATTTTGCCCATGGCTACCAAGGCTGAGGCCATATGGCCAGCAACGAGGGAAACATTTACTATGCGGCCCTTTACAGAAAAAGTTTGCTGACCCCTGCTGTATGAGAACACTCCTGAGATGGGCTGATCTGGTACCCACACCAAAAAAAAAGCAGGGAAATTTCCAGCTGTTAAAACAGCCTGTAAGCTGGACGGACCCTTCAGGACCAGTGGCCAGCTCTGGAGCCCCAGCCCCTCCTCAGGGCTGGTTTTTCCAGTCTGGCTGGTAAAGAAAATGTTCAGTTTACCATTGGGAGGTTAGCTTTGCTGTGGAGTGTGGCCTGGGCTGAGCAGGGCAGATTGTGCTTATCAGGATGGTTTATAAATAGACACCTCCGGGTGACCCGAGTCCAGCGTGTTTCTGCCCCTGGGTCTTTGGGAGGAGAACAATTGTGCCTGCTGTTTGGTGACCAGAAGCCAGTTGGGATGGGAGCAACTGTGTCTACTGGGAGGAAGAGGGCTGGTGGGATGTTGGGTCCTGGAAACAGGGGCTTGGATCCCCTGGAAACCTGGGGAGAAGGGGTGTGGGGAGGAGGCAGGGAAGGCTACAGAAGGCTACCAGTCCTCAGAAGGTGAATGCACCCACCTCGGTGTCTTTTCACCAGTGTGCAGGCAAGTGTCTTGGCATCTTCTGCTTCTTTGTTCCTGACCCTAAAGAAGCCTTAGAGACCCTTACAGAAAGGGGAAGCCCCGAGTCTGGAAATAGCCCTTTTCCTCCAGCCTATGCCAGAAATCTCAGTAACTGAAACCTGCCAGCCAGTGGAGACAGGGCTGGGCCATCTTCCTCACTGGCTCTTGGGATTTCACTCCATCTGCGCAGGGTTGCTGGAGAGATGCAAAGGGCTTCAAGAGAAAGGTGGCCCTCACGGAGACATCAGAGCTGACATTTCCCAACAGGCTACACAAGGTCTTGGTTTTATTTCCATTTGAGGGTTTAAACCACATTTCACCAAAGCCAGCCAGTCTGTAACCCTACAACTCGATTGTATGTTTCGTTCAGTGAGTCGAGAGGACCCCAAATACCTCTTCATTTCTACTTGGTTCCCAGGGGTTGCACAAGCTAGTGAGGACAGATGGAGGGGGAGAGGACAGGGGATCCATCAAGGTACGTGGAGAACGTGGAGCACCGCTGAGATGTGTCACCCCCAACGTAAGTCATCGGTATCATTAGGGCGCGTTCCCTGGAGGGGGCTGCACGTCTCCTGTTCAAGGTGGAGGCAAAGCAGTTGTCGGCTGACCTCGGTTCTCAGGTGGGAGACAGAAGATCGCTTGGTGCCCAGTGCATTCCTTTCCAAGCCTGCATCCGTCAGCCTTGGAGAGCTTGACGGCAATCAGAATGTTTGGGAATCTGACAGCAAGAGGGTCAACCAATTGTGGCTTTCTCCCCAGGACTTGACAGACAGACCTCCCTTTCCTAGTAGGAAAGGGCAAGGGACCTTTCTGGACCACGGCACATGAAAGCGAGGACACCTTCCCCGTGTCCTCTGTTCTCTGCGTGGTCGTCCCTTAAGGCTCTGGCCCAGAGAGGATGAGCACAGTGCAGGCGCCTAGGGCCTAGAAGAGCTTCCAAATCCCACAGAGATGCCTGCAAGAGCCCGGGGGCTCCACAGCCTGGATGCTGGTGCCTGCCTCAGTTGGCCCCTTCTGTCCCTCAGGAGCCCCTTCCAGGATGGGCTTGAGCTTACGCAAGGCTACAAGGCTGAGCTAACGGAGGGATTGCAAGCCTTCACCTGAAGCTGACGGAAGGCAAGGGGGAGAGGAAACCGAGATTTGCTTGAGTGGCCCAGTGCTTTCCACACTCCCTGCTGACTGTGGAGGCTCGTTTCAGGCCTCGTGGCCCTGAGCCCCGCCTGCGACAGCCAGGTCATGCTGGAGCCTCCCCTTGGTCTGCCATCTCCTGGGGCAGCCTGGCCACATGCAGGACCACTAGCTGGTCCCTCACCTGGCCCTGTCGGCCCTTCTCTGAGGCAGATCAAGCCTAAAGGCCGCGGAGGTCAAGGGGTCAGAATTCAAACCCGCTGGGCTAAACCCGCCAACTGTGAATGACTTCTCTCCCTGGGCGCCCACCATTTTCATCCCTGGCTGCCTTCCTCCCACGTGCAAAGCACTTACAAAGATTGTCCGGGTTTTACTGCCAAGGTCGCCCAGTATGGTAGGTTTCAGGATCCCCTTTGCAAAGCTTAGAGAAGTTCAGTAACTTGTCCCAGGATGCACAGCTAATAAGGTGCTGAGATGCAAACCTGGGACCCGAGTCCAAAGCCCATGTCTTTTCCACATACAAATGAGTCTCTATGAGGAGGCCAGTCCACTTACCAGAGTCAAAACCTTCCTCAGAGAAGCCCTTCAGCCCAGACAGGCTCCTCCCTTAGAGCCTCAGAAGTTCCCTGCTACTCCAAGCAGCGCAGCGCTGCTGGAGGTGTTCAGCAGGGGCTTTGGGGTGGGGCAAATCTAGATTCAGTCTGGCTCCACCTTTCTTAGCAAGCCCCTGAGCCTCAACTTCCTCCTCTGTAAAATGGGACTACCAACCAATGGGAACCCATCTCAAAGGCTCCTTCGTGCATTAACTGAGCAAACATATGAAAAGTACCAGGCACACAATAAATATGACGACTGTTTCTGCAACTGCCCTCTTTGTCAATTTTTTTCTCTCCTGCTTAAACTGCAACTTGGATCTTTTCCTTCCAGAGGTCACGGAAGAGAAACCCCAATGAGTCAGGGCTCAGCTGATTCATGTTCATTGCTCGGCTGTAGAGCAGCTGGCACCATGGAGGACTGACCCATCCTCACAGTGACCACTGGACACTCACACGTCATTATTACCTTCCCTCTCATACCATATTGTGTCCTGGGTCTGTGCACCTTTTAGCACGTGGGGTGGAGGACTCAGCCCCAGAGGGAAGTGATGTTCCCACCCACACGGCAACGTGGGCAGCATCTGGATCACTCCGTGCACACCATCATCAGCCAGGACGCCCTGCTCTGCCCCACCAGCCCCTCCCGAGGGGGAGAAAGGAGGTTAAAACTTTACTTGATTTTACCTAATGTAAATTTGCCTCATCTTAATTTAAATCTCAAGGGCAAGGGCAGGAATCCAAATTGTCATTGAGCGTGGAAGGTTTCCCCAAATTGCTTTGGGGGCCTGCCCAGGAGCTGCAGACGCGCTGTTTAAGGGGAACACCCTACAAGCGCCAATGCTGTGCAAGGTCAGCCAAGATCCAGTCTAAGAATGAGGGAGCGGAGTGGTTTACTAAGGCAGAGAAACCAGGCAGAGAGAGCACACCTGGGGGTGGATCCCAGGACAGGGAAGCCCCCTGGGCATGCTGGTCAGTCACTGCCTTGCTTCTCTCTCCCTTTTACGTTGGGCAAAGGCAATGTTGTCCTAGTGACCACCATGTCCCGGCCCTAGGTTAGGCAGGATGCGTGGTGGGGGTGATAGCGACATTTACAGATCGTTCCTAGCTGCCAGCCACCTCACAGACGTGAATTCACTGGGTCCTCACAACGACCCCATGAGGCAAGTACTACTGTTAGTTTCATTTTACAGATGAGGAAACTGAGGCACAAACAGGGTTTATAATTTGCGGAGGGCCACTCACAGCTGCCGTAACCAGGAGCCATGTCCAAGGGGGCCTGGCATCAGTGTCTGCCCTTCCCATTATGTTATACTGCCCCCCTCTGGAGATTAGAAATGATGCCAGCTGGCATTTAGTGAGCACCTACTATGTGCTTTACACACACATGTTCATTTAATGCACTCGGCAATCCTGTTGGCGGGTGTTACGCAGTGGTAGATAGGGGATTCCTTCTCTGCGCTTTCAAAAGCCCAAGATCTCAGTGGCGGTAGCTTCCATGTATTGAGTCCTTATGCTGCGTAAGTGTCCTCGGGGCTCTTGATATGTTTTCACCCCCGCCCTTCACAACCACCCAGTGAGGTAGCTATTGTTGCAGATGAAGGATCGGAGGCTCAGAGAGGGGAGGTAACTTGTCGAGGTCACACAGGACTAGGAAAGGAGAGCCCTGGTCTGACTCTAAATCTCGGGCGCTTTCCACCACCCTCTGCTGTGTGCCCAGGAGGGACCCGGGTGGGTGCTCACACACACACTGGCAGCCAAAGCTTTCTCGCGGCTGCCTGCATGCAAGCCCCACCTGGTGAGACCTCTTTCCTTCCACCTCCTGGACGGGCAGCTCACACTCACCTCTGCCTGCTCTCCCCTCACAGGTGATGGTCCCTTGAGGAGGGTAGTGTTTCTGATTCATCTCTGCACCCCACACAGGCACAGCCTCCCCAGAGCCGGGCCTAGAGAGAGGCATACGCAGTCCAAACCTCAATGGTTGACACCCATGTGGCCCAAGTGGCCCAAGAGCTATGACTTATCAACACAACCTCCCAGAAAGGGGCACAGCCTCCAGCTTAGGGCAGCGGTGCCCCTGGTGTGGTCCCAAGACCAGCAGCACCAGCATCCCCAGTGCCCCACCCCCACCCCCACCTCCCGAGTCGACATCTCCTGGGTGGGGACCGGCACTCCAACAAGCCTTCTGGGGCCCTGAGAAGGACCCCTGCCTTAGGGAAGGAAAGGGGACAAGGTCCCCACGTTGTTCTCGAACATGGTAGGAAATGCTCCAAGAAGCTGATCTTTTCACATCGACTGGAGCTGTGGTTTTAAATAACTTTGTCTGAAGAACATTCTTCAGGGTTCATGTTTAGAAGGATAACCCAGGTGGCCACATCTGAATTCTTTTTCTTGCCACTGTAAAGCATCCCATGAGGGATTCCATGAAGAAGGCGGGATGGTTGTCAGTCCCTCATGGCAAGGAAGTTGTCTCTCCTTCCCTGGAGGAGCTGGGCTCTCCACTGCCACGCTCCTGGGAGAAAGGACAGCTGTCATCTACCAAACAGGCGTCTGCCATCTACTTCCAACCTCCAGCAGGAAGCGAGAAGGCCAGGGACAGCCAGGCTCTGGTGTGTGTGTATACGTGCGTGTGTGTGCACGCGCATGGGGTTTAGGGGTTTAAGAATTCCTGGGTTTAAGACTTCCTGATTCTCCAGGCAAGGCCCCTCCCCCATCCCATAAAGTCATGCCTTCCTGGCTGTGCAGGGACAGGGAATACGGCACCCTCCAGTATGCTCCCTGAAGGACAGCCAGGTCTAGCTTTGCCAAAGCAGATGCTCCCTGATGGGAAGAGGAGGGCCATAGAAGGTAGAAGAGAAGGTGCTAAGAGAGAAGCTTGCTGCCACTCCCCACCCTGCATGGACACCATGGCAGATGGAGGCCCCCGGAAACCCAAAGACTCTCTCTGCCTTCGCTGCATAGGAAGGGCAGAGTCATGTAGCACAGACACCTGAGTCTGAATCCCAACTCTGGTGCTCTCTCGCTGTGTGACCTTGACCAAGTTCCTCAACCTCTCTGACCCTCAATTTTCCCACCTCAGATTCCTTTGGCATGAACCCTGCCTAGCTTGCCTCTGGTTGTGACCACTGAGCAAGACCGTGGATACCAAGTGTGTGGCGGGTAGTAGGAGCTGCATAAATGGGGCAGACGCCTGGAACTGTCCAGCAGGGTGCTGATGCTCACAGAAGGCTCTCCCAGCCTTCTCTGCCTCTGCCACCCAGCCCCATGGCTCTGATTTACAGATGGGTGAACGCTGCAGCACCCCTGGCCCCATGGTCTGGGTGTCCTGCCCAGAACCTCCTCTCCTGCCCAAACCTGGAACACTCCAAGGATGCTTTCATGGGGTGCCCTCTCCCAAATTTCCTGGTTCTCTTCCCAGGGGCTGGAGACAGGATGGGTGCCGAGGGACACCCTTCTCCCAACAAATCCAAGTGTTTTTTTCTCTGGGAGCCGCTGAAGGGGCCTCCTCTCTGGACAAGGCTCCCCAAGGTGGAGTTCAGGTTATTGGGTATAATCATTTCTCCCTGCAAGACCCTCTTCATGAGCCATAGGGACTTCTGTGAGTCCCAGGCTGCTGGGTGTCCCTCCCCATCAGCCCCAGCCTATGAGAATGAGACTGAGGCTCAGAAACATTGAACAACTTGTCCCAAGTGTGCCTGACTCCACAGCTCATAACCAGAGAGCCACGCTTGCCAGTAAGGGGCAGGGCAGGCTTTCACGGCCTTTGCACCATACACAGAATCTCAGGTGTGATGGGGTGCTGGCGATAGGACATCCTATGACCCAAGGTCATGAGATGAGCTC
Source organism: Neofelis nebulosa (assembly GCF_028018385.1). Classification (NCBI taxonomy): domain Eukaryota; kingdom Metazoa; phylum Chordata; class Mammalia; order Carnivora; family Felidae; genus Neofelis; species Neofelis nebulosa. The sequence goes on from NC_080794.1 coordinate 51,740,702, forward strand.
CTAAGAGATCTGAGGGCAAGAACCAGGAGAGTGGGGGCTGCGGGTGGCCAGGGGTGGGATGGTACTGAGCAGAACTCCGCAGTTTCCATGAGGCATTTCAGAAGCTCCTGGAGGAACCCCCTTTAAATGCCAGTTGTAGGCACCCTCTCCTTCCCAACAGCCTTGGGTTCAAACCCCACACCCTCAGGCAGTAAACCCCTCTAGACTCCAGGTTCCTCCTCTGTAAAGAACAAGAGTAATTGCCGCTTTTCAAGGTTGTTGCAAATATTAATTACATAATAATAAACATTAATCAATAATATTGGGGTATATGAAGTACTTGTCTTATGCCAGGCACTTAGTACAGGGGGATGTCTCTTATTCATTGATTCATTTGCTCCTTTGACAAAGACCAGGCACTGTGCAGGGACTGGGGACACAGCGCCGAAGCAAGGGCAAGGCCTAGCCTGTAAACCCACCACCTGAGATGGTCTCCTCCCCTCCCCCACATGCATCTGGGCAGACCTTGCAGGCAGGGCAAGCGCCTCAGCTCCCCACTTCTCCATCCAAAGGAAGACCCAACATCGCTACAATTGAGCCTAACCAGGAATGCCTGAAATTACTGATCCAGAGTAGTTTATAAAACACACTGCAGATCAGAACTCATTATTGGGTATAAAAATCACTTACCAAATTGCAAATGGGGTTTTTTTTTAATAGAAGGATAGAGGGGCGCCTGGGTGGCTCAGTCGGTTGGGCGGCCGACTTCAGCTCAGGTCACGATCTCGAGGTCCGTGAGTTCGAGCCCCGCGTCGGGCTCTGGGCTGATGGCTCAGAGCCTGGAGCCTGCTTCCGATTCTGTGTCTCCCTCTCTCTCTCTGCCCCTCCCCCGTTCATGCTCTGTCTCTCTCTGTCTCAAAAATAAATAAAACGTTTAAAAAAAATTTTTAAATAGAAGGATAGAACAGAAGGTATCAGAGTAGCACAGATAAGCAGAGTGAATTTTGCTTCCTGAATTTTCCTTGATCTGCAGTTGACCCTCGAATAACGAGGCGGTGAGGGGCACCAATGTCCACCCCATGCAGTCAAAAATCCGTGTATTTTGACTCCCCCAGAACTTAACTACTGATAACATAAGCAGTCGAATACATATATAGCCTGTACTCTATTATTACAATAAAAGAAGCTAGAAAAAAGAAAATGTTATTAAGAAAAGCATAAGGAAGAGAAAACACATGTATGGTACTGTACTGTATTTATGGAAAAAGCCACGTATAAGCGGACCCATGTTGCTCAAAGGTCAACTGTATACGTCTCTGAGCAGGTTCTGTGCTGCGAGGGAAGTGTATTTCCTACTCTGTGTTGAGTGAAAAACAAGCAGATGTCAAAAACCTCCACTCTTGGGAGACATGTGGAGAAAGGCACGCACATAGTTCCCTCCATGCCCAGTGGCCAGAAGATAAAACACAGTTCTGTGGTGGCTGGGGCTCACTGGGCCTCTTCCTGGGGCGGTGTCCCCCTGGCCGGGGAAGGACCCAGGACCTGGGGAGTCGGGTGGCACTAATCACCTGGAGACTCAGGTAGTGACTGCCTCAGGGACCAATTTCAGGACCCTTTCTTTCCTCAGCTCCCTCCAGCGTGGGGAGCAGCCCAAAGAGGGTGGGCAGAGCCAGGTTCGTTTCTCATGGTTCCTGTTTTGCAAATAGGTAGAAGTTAAGTGACTTGCTCAAGAACAACCCTGCCCTGGTACCAGGCCTCCAGCTCTTTCTACTGTCTAGAACTGCCTATTCGATTGCTAGCTCATTTTAGTTCCTACCGTTGCCAGAATTCAGGGCAAGATGTTCTTGGAGATGTGGAAGGTATGAATGAATGAATGGATGAACGAATGAACGAACAAAGATGTTCCAGTGGCTGGGCTAATGTTTTCTCCTTGATTCCACAACAGCAGTTCTCAGCCAGTGCCGAATCTGCCCCAGGGCACTTCAGCAAAGTCAATAGTGCCAAGGTTGAGAACCCCCGTTATTTATACACAGGTGCATAACATTGGCTCCATTTTACAGATGAGAAAACTGAGGCTCAAAGACTTGCTGTAATTTAGCCGAGGTCGTACCCAGGGCATGTAGACGAGCACCAGAGCCTGGACCAGACCCAGGTGGACCCACCATTTTGGTGGCCCCTGTGTTTCTGAAAGAGCTGTGTGTCCCCCTTCCAGAGGCTGCCCTGCCCTGGCCTGATGGTCAGTATAGCCCCTGGAGTTCGGGTTTGGTCTGTCCACTGAGGCCATCTGCCGAGAGCACCTGGTGGGTCCGCTTCTCAAAGCCCAGCGATGCCAGACCTGATCTCCTTGCTGGTGGAAGGGGGTGTCCAAAAACAGCTCTGGCTGAGTCTAGCACATCTGGCCACTGGGAACTCCAAGGAGTGTTCCCCGACAGTGGCCGGCCACCAGAAATGGTCAGAAGCAGGGCTGCGAGACCCCTGCCCAAGGATCCTTATCAAAGTGAGAATCCAGAGGCTCCCGGAGCCCCCGAACATGGGATGGTCCACTATCTGTATGTCAGACCAACTGCCACAATACTGGGTCAGCAGTTGGGTGTCAGCCACTGAAATCAGCCGGTGCTACAAAGCAGGAACTTTGCCCCGGACAGCCAGTTGTTAAACATTACTCAGCCCCCCGGTCACACAACCAGGGAACAAAACAGGAGCCAGCAGGGTCAAGTTGCTGGGTCTTTGAACTCAGCCCCTCTCTCCACCTCTCTCGTTCCTCCCCTGGCCTCTCTATCTTGCTTCTCCCCCATTATCCTGCGACTGGGAGCTCCACTGGGTGTGTGGGGAACTCAGACCAGGCCTGGCCTTCCTTATGCCAGGCTCCCTGACCTCTAGCTGCAGACATGGGTAATGCTCAGAGGCCCCTGAGGAAATGTCCCGTCCAGACACGGCAGACTGGTGACCTAGGAAGGAAATGCAATTCAGACTGAGCTGAGCTCCAGGGAGAAAGCCTCTCTCCTCCCTTGCTATCTCCTGAGCGCAGCAGAATGCCCACAGTAGCTGTGATCACCTGCTCACAACTGGCTCTGTGAGTCCAACGAGCCTGGCCAAGCTGGTTCCTCCAGCCACATTCCCTGTGATTCCTGGACTCCTACATGTTGCAGGGCTTGGAAACCCCTCACACATGTGATGCGATTCAGGGAAGATTCAGACACGGGCCAGGCCAGTGCTGCCGTTGGGGCCCCTGGTGCATTCCTGTACACTGTATTCCTGGGGCTGGAGGAAGCCAGGCTTGTCCTCTCCCAGGGCACAAGAGAGTGGGGTCAGTCTGAGAGCCTTTGTTTTTCCAGTTCTAGTTCCTAGGCTGGGGCCATTCAACCAGGCCAGGATGTAGGCCCACCCTCTTACCCTGCTCACTCCAGACCAGTGGAACCAAAATGGCCAAACCAGATGCACAATGACCTGTGTTACAAATCAAAGTTGCATTTTCCATGCATGAGAGACCCTGCCCAATGGAAGCCAATCTGAGGCAATCTGAGGTATATGTGGCCCCGTGTCTGTGGAGATTCACCTGAGTCCCACAAGGCAGAGCCCAGGTCAGTCCTGCCACTGCCGTATCCCCAGCTCCAGAACAGGGTGGCACACAGTAGGGCTCTGGGGATAGTTGTGAAGCGAATGATTGCACGAAAGACCTTCAAGTTTGCTTTATGAGAGCCCATGTTTTCTTCCGGCACAATGTAATGACCTTGAAATTTCTAATTTCCAAAAGTTAAAAGGACAGAGCAATCATCACACTGGGGATAGCCGAGGAGGAATCATCATGGGGCCAGGAAGCAGGGCCCTGGAGAAAAGATTCGCAATCCCAGCTCCAGCACTCCCCAGGACACAGAGAGTAACCCAGGTAGCCTCAATTCCCTCACCTGTAAGGCGCGGGATCATGGGTTTTAGTGAGGAATGAGTGATCACAGGCATGTGCCCTGCTCCCCCTTCCGAAGGACCCCAACTGAGGAAGTCGATTTTGCCACCCTCGTTCACCTTGTAAAATATACGATGTAGACAAGGACGTTCTCTCGGAAACTGCCAAGCGGGAGGGCTGTTGGCAATGGCACAGGGAGGTCAAAGAGCTTGGCTCTGGGCAGGGGTCCAGAGCAAGGCACTGGCCTGGTGTGGGGTGGGTGGGAAAGGCTGTCTGTGGGCCGTCTGTGCATTCACAGACTAGAACAGGGCCCGTGAGCACACAGACAGGGGGCTGTCGTGTTCGCTACGCTGAACTGCTCCTCAAGGCATGCCTACCTCAACATCTCAAAAAACCACCCAGAAAGAATACCAAGAAGAATCAATTCCAATTTGTTAGGGCCTTCTGGGTGTGATAAAGCCAACCCCTGTCCTCTCCACCAGCTTCCTGCTTCCGCTTTGCTGAGAAGTGAAAACACCATTCAATTAAGGTAATTAAATCCACCCAAAGAGCCAGGGCTCAAAAAAACCACACTACAGGCAAGTGGTCAAACCCAGCAGCAAAGCAAACCCCAGTGGCTTCCTGTGCAAAGACAGGAACCAGAGGAGAACGAAACGGCCTTCTTAGCAGCTGGAGAGCATCCCTCCCGGCTCTGCAAGGCCCACCCGAACCTGCCTGCCGTCTGCCTTCCCCGACAGGGAGGACCTCTGCTCACCAGCTGAATCAGCATGTCCATTCCTGTGGTTCTCACGAAAACTGGAGCTGAGAAGATCCGTGGGAGGTGATGAGAAACAAAAACCCTCCTCTTCTCCATCCCGGCCCTCGATCCCCCCTTGAACTGCAGCCCACGAGCCCAAGACACGCCCATCTGCGCCCGAGCCCAGGGACCAGAGGGTCAAGACTGCTTCCTGGAGGAGGCGTGGAATGATGGTGAGCCTGAGCTGAATCCCAGCCTTGGTTCTCTTCTTTACAGGCTGTGTGACACCGAACAACGTTCTGCACCTCTCTGTGTCTTTCCTTCTCCACCTAGAAAATGGTGACAGTTCAGGCCCGCTCACCCCACCTCGTAGAGATGATGGGAATCAAACACATGTGTCCCGAACTGCAGGGTGACGTGCAGACATGAGTCATCCTGTATTGACTCACTGCGTTGGCCTCCGCCGAGGGTGACCCGCTCTGGGTTCCAAAAGTCGTGAGGACCTCGGGTTGCCAGATAAAAAACAGGATGTCCCGTGAAATTTGAATTTCAGATAAACAATGAACACGTGTTTTTAACTTAAGTATGTGATGATTAATTTTATGGAGAACTCTGATACAAAATATCCCAACCATTCTTCAGCCACGGGGCTGGGATGAGTAGCGGTATGTAGGGCGTCTGGAGAAGGGTGTGCAGAGGGCGAGGGGTATGAGCCCCCTCCTCCAGCCACTTCCTGTCCACACTGCCTGGGACAGACCAGCAGAAGTCGGGCTGTGTGTCGTCCGTCTCAGGCCTGGGCGGGCTCCAGCCAGGAGCCCGGTGGGAGGCGAGGAGACCGCGGGGTGGCAGAGCTTTCGGCCCTCCTGCAACCATACCACACACTTGCAGCAAGCCTCTGTCCTCACACCCTTACGAGTCAGGAAGCGCGTTCAGCTGCAGCAGCTGAAAACAGTGCCGAGTGACCACCATGCACCGGCGATCCTCTCAGTCAAAGACGAAGCAGGTCGGGGCTCTCACTCCAAGGAGCTCAAGACCTTGTTGGAAAGATGGATTTACAGCAGATAAAGTGGAACAAAGCCATTAAAAAAAAAACAAACTCTACAAGGAAGAGGAGAGCTGAGGAGGAAGCAGTCAGCAGTCGGTGGCCGAGGGGACACAAAGAGACATGGCCGGGAGCGAGAGTAGGACTCCAAGGAGCCAAGCCAAGAGTCACCTGGGCCTACTGCTCCTTCATCAGCGCACCGCAGGCCTGGAGAGAGGCGAGCATGGGGAGAGCCCCAGCTCTGCCACCAAGAGGGCCTTTGGGGTCGCGCAGAGGCATTTGTAAGGGACCAGAAGAGAGGAAACTGTATCTGCAGAAGTCGGCATGTTCCAGTGCACGATGGTTCGACAGCATCCTGCAGTGTGGCACAGAAAACAGCACCACACGAGAAAACATTTCAGAAGAGACAGAACCTAGTGATGACCGTGCAGAGGGCATTTCGTTGCACGTCAGGAGAAAAAGCTGATTCATGAGGATGCACACTCAGATGTGGTTTGTCTGATAGGTATTCTGACCCCAAAAGATGACCCTGGCAATAAGGAAAAAACAAAATACATCCTCAAGTGTTAACTCTCCCAGGCTGAAGGCCACAGGGGTGCAGACATGCCCCCAGTTCCCCCACCAAGCAAGTCTTCAAGATGGATGTGTCACCAGCCCCTTTACCCCGCCCCAGCGGCTGAACGGGAAAGTCTAGTCCACTACTTCCTGCCGGGGTACCCCAAACCCCTTGTGCATCCTGATGCTTTGCAGAACCCGCTCTACCCGATGCCAGCTTTCCCAGCATCTGGCATCAGCAGGCGGAGTGTCGGGAGGACCAGAAAACAGAGTGCTGTGGGTGTTCTCCAGGATGGCCTGTACAACACAGGGCAGAGGCCAACATGTCATCTGCTGGCACCCACGATTTAGATAATGTATCAGTTAATGACTATTTGTGATGTGACCGTAAACAACACCCCAGTTAATGTACTCAACAAATATTTACTGGATGCTGGCCCTCCGGAGGGAATCAAAGTCATCCCCCAACTGGAGCCCTGAGTGCAATTAACAAGACAAATGGGAAAATGGAGAGGTCATGAAGTTGCTTCTTACTTCTCTCGGATTAACCTGAAACTCAATCCTAACTTAAATGGTATATGCCATGGTGCAAATGAACGCCTTCCAGCGTGCCAGCCTGGGAGCCGTCTCTAAGACAGCTCTTCCACCTGTTCCCACCTCTTACCACAGGCAGACTTTACATATTTTAGGGCTGGGAATCAAAAAGTAAATGAAATCCACTTGAATTCAAATTCACTAATTTGAGATTTGTGATAATTCTGGAATGAATCGAATTATAATTGACTTCCCATAAAATAAGTCCTGCTAAGCCAGTCAGCAGTGTGAATAATATGACAGAGGTAAAATGATTTGCTCACTCATTTACCAGATATTTCTTGCACTGTGCGCTATGCTCCCTGAGGGTAGCCTGGAGAGCCAGCCAGACAGGGACACAGCCACAGAGAAGCGCCCAGGTTATCAGTAAAGACAAACATTAAATAATAATCGCCCAGTTAACTACTTAAGTACAATTATATTAAGTACTGCAAAGGAGTGGGTATGGCCAGTGGGTATGGCCAAGCATATAACAGGGAGACTTAAAATAGCCTAAAGAAGCTGCCTTATTGAAGGGTCCCGTGAGCTGGGTTCGGAAGCATATGTAAGAGTTAAGCAGGTAATAGGGAAAAGGTGAAAGTAAATAATTCCAGGGAGAGGGAACAATGTGTGCAAAGGCTCTGAGGCACACTCTGGAAAGCCCGGGGGGGGGGGGGGGGAAGGAAATAGTTCAAGAGGAAGATGGAAAAGAAGGCTTTTTGTTAAGGAGGCTGATTTTCACTCTTGAAAACTGGGAAACCATTGAGGGGTTCTAATAAAGAGGTTGACATGAACAGATTTGAGTTTTACAAGCTGTTCCTGAATGCGGTGCTGAGAATGAATGTTGCATAGCCCAAGGGAGTCCCCGAAGCAGTGAGTGGGGCAGACTTGTCAGCCTCTAAAAAGTGTGTTTCAGCAGCACTGACAGTGAGTCCATGAATCCAAGCACAGAGTGATAGTCTCCCTAAATGTTCACAAAATAAATGTCACCACACCCTTCTACATCTACGTCTCGGCCACATGCCACATGGACTGATTTCGTCCTTATCTTTGAGCTGCATCTCAGTGGAGTGGCAGGCAATGAAATGGACCAACTATCTAGTGACACAAAAGGGTCAATCTGAATTTTTCAGATGGTCTTAATATCCAAGGTCAGCAGTCCTTCTCCATTCCAGTGGAATGTCTCTTTCATTCTTGCTCCTTCTTTTCTATGCCTAGTTTGAGCATTGCTTCCATGTTGACAAGCTCAGTCCACAAAGGCAAGTAATTGATTTACTTTTCTGTGTTTAAAGATTTCTTTTCTGGGTTCAGGGGATTTTCTTTCTAGTTGAGAAGAAAATGAAGCTACCATCAATTCCCGGGATATGTGGCTTATGATATGTGACCTGTGACAATACGGCATGAGCTTGAAATAGGGAACCCGGCGTGGTGTGAGGACAAAGGACAGCCTAGGAGTCAGGGACGAGGCCAGACAGATGGTGGTAGACACAAAGCCTTCTGTGAGCCTCCAAAGAAATGTACTCCACAAATCTGAGTTAGTATGATTATTAATATTATTAATAAACTACCACGGACCAGATCAATTATCCAGGAGCTGTGAGGTGTGGAAGGTCTTGAGGAAGCCCCAGTGGTCTGCATTTAAAATTTGCATAATGGATTTATTTTAATTAGCTTACACTTTATTCTGTACACTCTTCGAATTCTCCTGGGCAGCTTTTTGGTTCTTTTAGCTGTCAAAATAGATACTCAAGCCTCCTGCCAACAATAAATCGAACACTGTGCTACAGCTTGCTGAGTGGATTCAAGTTCTGCCACTCCAATTCTCTTCACTGCAAAACCTGAGTTATGAATCCACGTGGGAAAGGGCCTTTGGTCAGATATGACTAGCAAAAAATAATTCACGACTGCGCCAATCGTATTAGAAATCCCAACAGCTTAGTACAGGTTCCTGAAGATTCCTTGGACCAGAGATGAATTAATGAATATTGGAAGGTATGGATACTGGCCCTATATTGGTTTTCACCAAAAATGCCTATGTCTGGAATTTTGTTGATCTCTAGTGCAGATTAAATATATACATATATATGTGCATTTATATATATACATATATATGCATATATATACACATATATATTATATATTATAATTATAATATATGATTATATAATATATTTTATATTATATATTCTAATATAATATTTTATAATATAAATATTTAATCTCAAGTGCAGATTAAATATATACATATACATGTGTATTTATATATATACATTTATATTATATTATATATTATATATTATAATATATTTATATATTATATAATATGTTATATTATATAATTATATATTATATAATATAATTATGACATATATAGTGTATATATATACATATATATGCATACATTATATAGACATATATTATATATATATATATCTTTAAATGTCAGTAAGACAGTTCGCTTTCAAAGCCAAGTGTCTTACATTTAAAGACATCTTTTGCACCCAGTATGTGCTTGACCAGTTGGTCAGTTGGGTCCACTAATATTATTTTTCTTCTTTCTAGATGGGGCAATGATAACAGTGAATGCAAGCATGAGAAGAAGTTTTAAAACTACAGACCCTAAAATCCAGCGAGGCAGGCACCTGCAGTCCCCACTGCCATAACAGGTATGGAACCAACCCAAGGAAACACTTTCGGTTGTCAGCCGCTGTGGTGGCTCCACTGGACATCGGGAGACGAGAGGGAGAGGTGGAGGGTGAAACCAAATTTATGACTGTCCCATCTGAAGCCAGGGAAATCAAATCAGAATTGAAGAAGTTATCTGAATAAAGGCCTCTCTTCTTCCCAAGGCAGGAGAAATGTGGTTACAGTAGCTCCCCCTTATCCATGGTTTTGCTTTTTTGCGATTTCAGTCACCTGAAGTCAACCACGGTCTGGAAGCATGTATGGTCCTTCTTTCTGACATACAGTCAGAAGGTCAGTAATAGCCTAACCCTACTTCACGGTGCCCACATCATTCACTCCCCGCCATCTCCTCACATAGACATTTTATCATATCACATCATCACGAGAAAGGTAAGTACAGTACAGTCAGATTTTGAGAGAGAGAGACCACATTCACATAACTTCTATTATAGTATATTGTGATAATTGTTCTATTTACTATTGTATACTATCGTATTGTTGTTAATCTCTTCCTGCATCTGATTTATAAAGTAAGCTTTATCATAGGTTAAACATAGTGTGGACAGGGTTCGATACTACCACCCACGGTTTTCAGCCATCCACTGGGGGTCTTGGAATGTATCCCTCATGGATAAGGGGAAACTACTGTATTTTCTGAATACTCCAAATATCAGTGGACATCTTTTATTAGTGTGTGGAATTACGACACAACCCAAAATCAATTAGAGTTCTTTGGCCATGCACAACAGAAACAGAAACTGGGCAAATTCAGCTGAAATAGATGAGTATTAAAAGGAAAATGGAGCCCTTGCAGACTCCAGGTGAATGGTGAAGTCCCAGCCTGGGCAAGAGTGAGCAGACAGCTCTGCCACTGGAAAGAACGTTCGAGCACATTTCCATCCCGGCATCACTTTAGAAGAAACAGTACAAAGGGCCTGGCCTGGGTCTCACGTCTGCTCTGGACCCGGGGAGATCTCGGCAGGCACCTTGAACTTTCAACCCCACCAAGACTAACCACAGAGGAGACAGGAAATTGCCCCAAAGTTATCAAGTGCTTTTACTCGGAGGAGATGGATGGAAGCTGAGCGTTCAAAAAATAACAAATATCTGCTACTGGGGGTGGTATTTAATTGGCTGGGAGTTGCTTACTTTAAGACTCTAAATTTAAATCTCTACTGTCCTATTTTCACGTAAATGTGGAAGTATGGAAACCCCAGTATTACCATTACGGAGCACAGCCATTGCCAAGACCACGACCCCAGCATTCAGGATGCCGGAAGCCTCCCTGACTGTATTGGCAGGACCTCAAGATCCAGAAAACTTGACCCACCTTGGTCGAAGCCACTAAAGTCCCCCGCCCCACCCCAATCACACAAATCCAGAACAGGTAGTTCTGGCACAGACTCACCGCTCAGCCATGTCATTGATGACCCAGGACTGTCCTGCCCACCAGGTTGTCCTCAGCATATTGGTCTTTAATTGTCATTGCTCGTTCCTCAAGATTGCAGACTGAAGGCCTCGGTGTTGTGAGCTGAGTTGTATTCCCCAAATTTTCACATGCTGAAGTCCTAACCCCCAGGACCTCAGAATGAGATCTTACTTGGAAATAGGGTCATGACAGCTGTAATTAGTTAAGATGAGATCATTAGGGTGGGCTCTAATCCTAAAGGATTGATGCTTTTATAAAAAGGGGAAGTTTGGACAGAGAGAAACACAGGAAAGACAGTGAGAAGACACAGAAGATGAACATCTACAAACCAAGAAGAACGGCTTGGAACAGACCCTTTCCTTGCAGCCTGCAAAAGGACTTAACCCGACTGACACCTCGATCTAGGACTTCCAGCCTCTAGCACCAGGAGATACTTTCTGTTGTGTAAGCCAGCACTTTGTGGTACTTCGTTGTGTCAGCTCTAGCAAACAAACACACTCCATTCCAGGATTTGTGTCCCCGTGCGAAGCAGGAAGAGAGGGCGTCAACAGGGTGGAGACCACAGGGATTGTTCCTTTGATCAGAAAGGCCAGAACTTTCCCTGACATCCAAATGCTCCCACCCCTGTGACCAGAGGCATGCCGCCTAGAAGGGGAAGCCTGTGAGGAAGGGAGTGAGGCTGGCCAGCCAGCAGGGCCCGAGGGCTGAGGCAGATGTCCTCTGCTCCCTAAAAGGCCTGTAATATGCTTTCTGGGAGAAGCAGCCCTGATTTTCAAGGCAGGGCTGAGGAGCACGTCATTAGAGGCTTTTGCAGAGTGCATTGGGGGTTTGCTAAAATTTGTGGTCCTTCCTCTTTCCAGCACAGCCCGCTCAGTTCTCCCATTCATAAAACCAGGTCTGCCTGCCAATGAGTCAACACTGGAAACCCACCGGAGGGCTGTGGTCGAGACACAGGAAACAAAAAGCCCCAAAGAAGGCTGGCCTCCAGGGCTGAAACACAATGCTGCTGGCCCAGCAGCCTCAGGCCTGGGCATGACACCTCGTGCACTGTCCCCCATGTGGGGCCAGGACAGGACAGGGACACAAGGTGTGCAGGCCCTACCTCCCTGATGGAAGCATCTTCATGTTCCGTCCCCTAAAGCCCTGGCAGTGTTATCCCTCCGACCAGCCAGCCAAGGAGGGAAGAATTCAGCCTTGCCAGCTTCTACTGCCGATGGGAAGGAAGCCACTGTGTGACAGTGTCATCTGTCAGCTGACGACTCAGAGCACCCTGCCAGATGTTCACCGTCCCAAATGCCCACCACTTGGGCCCATGCTAGGGTCTACACTTGCTACTTTAGCTGACTTGTCATGTGCTCCTTGACTTTTCTCCTACCTGGGCCAGGCGTGTTCCAGGCAGCGTAAGTATGTACCTCGGGAGAAGTGGCCAGGGTCCCCAGCGGAAGCAGCATCTCAGACAGGACCCAGAAGGAAATGCAAGGTACAGCCCCACACCCATTAGGATGGCTACTACAAAAAAAGAGAGAGAGAGAGAGAGAGAGAGAGAGAGAGAGAGACAGAAACTAACAAGTGCTGGCAAGGATGTGATGACATGGGAATACTATTCAGCCTTAAAAAGGCGGGGAAACAGGATGGAAATGGATGATCCTTGAGGACATTCTGCTAAGTGAATCAGCCAGCCATAAAAAACCAAATATGGTGTGATTCCACTCGTATGAGGTGCCTAGAGTAATCGAGTTCATAGAAACAGAAAATAGTGGCTGCCAGGGCTGAGGTCGGCAGTAGGGGGGAGTGGGGAGTGGAGTTGGCATTTAACAGGTACAGAGTTTCAGTCTGGGATGTTGTAAAAAGTTCTGGAGAGGAATGGTGGTTGCACCAGTATGAACGTACTTAATACTACTGTGCACTTAGAGTGCTTACGTTGGTAAATTTTATGTCCTGTATATTTCACCACATTTTTTTTTTAAAAAGAAGAAAATCTAATGAAGGGACCATAACAGGCCATAAGAATTCAGGAGACCCCAGCACGTGGAGCTATTCAGGAGGAATGGGAGACATCCCCCCCGCCCCCGGGAGCCCCCAGGGAGAAGGGGAGCAGTGTTGCTGGGCCCAGAAAGAGACCTAGGCCAGGGGAGGGGCCATAGCAAGGGAGGACCGCAGAATTGCCAAGACCCCACACCATAGCCAGAATCAGGGATGGGGGAGAAATGCCAAGGATTCTAGGTCTTTCCAGGCTGCACCCAGCATCTCCCAATGGTCACACCCAAGGGCAAGTCGGAGAGTTGATGGACCCAGGTGATGCAGGCTCTTGGGGATTGTGCCCTCTTGGGGTGGCTCCAGGACAAGTTCAATGAGCAGACAGACAGTCTAGCGGCTCCTGAGCTCCTGGCTCTTACAGTATAATGATGGGATGGGCAACTTAACTTTAGATTATGCTCAGTACCACAAAGAGGATGAACCAGGAACTATGAGAGAAAGTGGGGAGGGGACACCCCCATGGAATGTCAGGGAAGACCTCTCTGCAAAAATGACACATCTGAACTTTAGACATTGTCTTGGGCAGGGTTCCCCAGAGGAGCAGAACCAATAGGATGTGCACATACAGAAAGAGATTTATTTTAAGGACCTGGCTCTTGCAGTGATGGGGGCTGGCAGGTCTGACATCTGCGGGGCAGGCTGGAGACCCAGGGGGGAGTCAGTGTTGCAGCCGCAGTCCAAGGACTGGGGGCTGAATCCTCCCTTCCTCTGGGGAGCTCAGTCTTTGAGATGCTGCTCACCCGCAGCATGGAGAGCAAGTAACCTGCTTTTTCCAAGGTCTATTGATTTAAATGTTAATTACATCTTAAAATTACTTTCATAGCAACATCTAGATGTGTTTAACCAAAAACTGGGCACGAGGGCCCAGCCAAGATGACACATAAAATTAACCACCACAGGCACCCTTACCCATCTGGACCAGTGTGTAGCTCTCACAGGGAGCCGCTAAGTCGGATAGCCTATTCATACCCTGCACGTCTTTCTTTTGCAGAGAAAAAAAAAAAATCCCACTTTGCAATTGCGTCTGGTCACCAGGAAGGTCTAGTTTTGTGGAAAGAGGGCTGCATCTAACCCCTCTAGAACCGTCACCCAGAGGCACCCGCTGGCTGACCGGGGGACAGTCTTCCTAGCTGGCAGATGATGCAGGGGAATAAGAAGTGCACGGACGGGTTCAGCGACTCCTCGAGCATCGGCAGTGTGCTGGACGATGCAGACAGGGAGGTGAGCAGCCTCACAGACCGGGCGTTCCGAAGCTTGTGCATCTCAGAGGACACATCCTTCCATGACTCTGACCTGACCCTGTCCCCGGATATCACCCGCCAGGTGTTTGGGAGTCTTCACCAGGGAACGGTGAGCCACACCCACAGGAAAAGCGGTATTTGGAGCCAGTTACCGTCACAAGGCACCGAGCATTCGGGCTGGGCAGCCACGTTCCAGCAGCTACCCAAGTACGTTCAAGGGGAGGAGAAGTATCCCAAAAGCAGCCCCCCACTGACGCCAGCCCAGAGGAGACTGGAGGTGCCAGTTTCCGGCCTGAGGAGCAGCAACAAGCCTGTTTCTAAAGTGTCATCGCTAATTAAGTCTTTTGACAGGACTGAGAGCCAACGCTGTGACAGCAGGCCCCCAACCAGTAAGCCCCCGGCTCTCAAGAACCCCCCCAAATTTGCTCCTCTTCCAGAAAGTGGCGTCAACTTCTGCTTCGATTCTGCCTTTCTGACTGTCAGGAGGGTGCCCGCTGAAGTCTCTGGAGCCCATCAGAGTAGCCACCAGCCTGGCAAGAAGCACGGAGAGCAGGAGTCCCCCAAGAACCCCGAGATGGCCTGTCACAGCTCCAGCAGCTTCCTCCCAACATCTGAAAACGCAGCCAATGCGTTCGAGTCAAAGTTCCCCTCTCCTCCCCACAAGCCATCCAAGGGCGAGTCTGGAAGAGGTAAGGAGTGGCCTCGCAAAGGGACCTTTCTTCATAGTGAAAACAGTGCTTTTGAGTCGTGGAATGCCCACCAACCGCGGCTGCCCGAGAGAAAGGAGGCTGCTGACCCTGTCCCAGAAAGCAAAGCCCCCAAGCATTGCGAGAACACGCCCTTGTTAAAAGAGCCCCCGGCCTCTGAGCACAAAGTCTCCCCCTGCCAGGCCCGGGCCAGCTGCAGTCAGGAGGAGAGCAGGCTGGCAGCAGGGGCTCTCTCTGCATCGGGACCCTGGGGACCTCGGGATTCGGGGCCCCAGGTATTCGGTACAGAGGGAAATTCTAGCTCCCAGCCCGACCTTCAGGGGAAGCCCACCCAGCCACCATGGAGGAAACCAAAGTCCGGCAAAGGAAAGAAGGAAAGTCTACAAGATGCATCGGAAGAGAAGAAGCAGGCCACCAGAAGAGGCCCAGCCTTGTACACAAAGCACAATCCCCAGGGACAGTTTCCAGAAAACGAGGCTCTTGACATGCCCATGGACCCCAACGAGCATTACAGCCCTCCTTTCAACATCAGTAAGCTTCTGACCCCCATCATACCCACCAAGAATATCCTGGAGCCATCTGACAGCCAGCCGGTGGAGATAACCCCATCACCCTCAGGACAGCTAAACGGGTACCAAGAGAAGGAACCCAGTGAATGTCAGTCTCGGGACAGCTACAAATCCAAAGCCCCTAGCCTGCTGTTCAACCTGAAGGATGTACGGAAGCGTGTCAAGAGCACATATAGTCCCTCACCTCTCTCAAAAGGCCTCGAGGAGAAAACCAGGGGCAAGCAAGAACCCGTGAGCAATGGGATCATCCTTCCCAATGGGCTTGAGGAGAGCCCTCCAAATGAGCTTTCTAAGGAAAGGGCAGCTGATGCCCCTTCTGTGTCACACATCAGTACCCAGATGGACCCTAAAGCTGACCCTGGTACAGCCTCTGTGGACAACTATCTAACTCTTAACTCACCTCCAGCCATCACCCAAGCCCCCTTCTCCATCAATGGGGAGGGAGCCGACAGGAACAGCTATGAGAAGGACGACGGAGAACCAGAAATGGGCACCACCAGGTCTGGGAAGTGTCCAGAGTCGAGGGAACAGTGCCCCAGGAAGCACCTGTCTCTGCGGCTTTGCAGTAGAGAGCCTGAGGCAGGGAAGGCTGCAGAGAAACCAAAGACTCCCAGCCTAGAAAAGGGGTTCTTGAGATCTGTGTCTCAAGAGACAGAACCCGAGAGAGAGGCAGGACTTCAGAATCCAAACTTCAACCAGAAATTCTCCCCAGGGCCTCTCTCTCCCGAGGAAGAAGATGTGTTTTACAGTGACAGCCAATCAGATTTCATGCCATGCTTCAAAGGTAAGGCCAAATTCAGCACCAGCTCTTCAGACCAGTCCTTTGCCTCCTTTGAGGACCAGCAGAAGACGTGGTTCACGGAGAGCCAGCAGGAAGACAGGAGGAATGACGTAAGTGCAGGTGACAGTCAGAAGGACGAGAAGGAGAAAGCAATAGGGAAAGACGAGACACAGCACGGTGCCTTAAGTAACGGGCAGGTGTGCGTGCAGGAGCACAGCCAGGGGGCATCGTCGCAAGAAGGGGAAAGCTCGTCTGGATGTAGACCCAGGAAGGCATCAAGAGAGGAAGCTAACTTCAGAGGCACTTGGATCGCGGGAAGTAAGGATACAACCAGAGACCCTACCCCCTCGCCATCTTCCACTATGAACAAGCACAAACTGTTTGCAATTAAAGACAACACCCTCAGGGCCACCCCCGTGATAAAACCCATCATGTTGCCCCTCCTGAGGGCCATGTCATCAGAGGACCCTCTGGGCAGCGGCCACAAAGAGGAAGACCTGCCAAAGCCAGGCTGGGGAGAAGAGGCTGGTCTTTGTGGCCCTGAGAGCCAGGAAGTGGCCAACATGCCTACAGCCGCTAACACGCAGGGCACACACTTGAAGCACATGGCCTGGGAGAGCACAGAGGACCACGGGCAGGTGCCAGCCCCAACGGGGAACATCGCATCTCCTCCACTCGTGGCAGAGGCTGAAGGGCTGAAGCCACCCCCAGAGGCTGCACGTCGAGTTGTGGCAAACGATGGCAAGAACAGCTGCACAGTCCAGGGGAAGCTAGATGCTCCAAGGTGCATCCCCACCATCGCTTTGCCTGAGGGCGACCTGGAAGACCAGCCACCCCCACAGCAGCCGGGAACCTGCTGGGAAGAGCACACACAAGATTTCAAAAGTCACTTATTGTCTACACCCCGAGCAGGGCCCCCGGGGAGAAGACTGGTCCCCGGTGAGATGGCAACTTCCCCCAATGCCAGCTCCCCGGATGAGAGCAGCGCGTGCTCCCCTGCCGCCAGCAGCGTCTGGGACGATGCCTCCCAGGCCCCCAGCGAGCCGGGCCTGCTGCCGGGGGAGCGTCCCCACACCAGTCCCTGGGCCAGCCCCCACTCTGCCAGGGTGGCCCGCAGGGAGGACCTGACCCACGCCCTCACGTGGGAGGCTGGCTCGGACCCCCAACTTGAGCCACCTGCAGAAGACCTCAGGACACTTTCTCCAAGAGGCTTGGTGCTGGACGCGGCCGCCAGCTCAGCAGGCCTCCCTGAGAAACCAGAACTTCCCGCCCCACTGGAGAGGGCAGCCAGCAAGCCTCCTGCAGTCCCACCCAAAACAGAGAAGGCCCTGCGGCGGGCAAAAAAGCTGGCCAGCAAGAGGAGGAAGACCGACCAACTGCAAGAAAAGCATGGCGAACCCCTGGAAGAAAAGCCGTGCCTGGAGGACCTTGAACGAGGGCCACCAGCCCCCGGAGAGAGGCCCCGACCCAGGTGCCCCGGGGTCCGCTCCCTGCCCCCTCCCATCCACCGCCACTCAGTGTCTGCCTTCTCAGAGCCCATCAGGAGGCAGCCTGGGGGATCCCAGTCCCTTACTCCCCTGCCCCCTTACCCTGCCACCCAGAAGGTTCTCCAAGACCCCCAATCTGGAGAGTACTTTGTCTTCGATCTGCCACTCCAGGTGAGAATCAAGACCTTCTATGACCCCGAGACGGGCAAATACGTCAAGGTCTCCATCCCAACCTCAGAAGGGGGCTCCCCGGAGCCACCCCCGCCAGACACTCCGGATGCTCCCTACATGCTGTACCCCCACTTTCGGCCCCTGCCCGTGACGGCCTTGATGCCTCTGCGCTGCTCCTCTCAGCTGTCTGCCCCCACCTTCCTAAATCAGGGCCCTCACACCACCAAGGCAGCTGGGCCCGGGCCCTGGAGGGCCCGAGAGGCCGGCCTGCAGCTCCAGCTGGGCCCTAGGCCTCGAGGCGACCCCACCCGGCACTCTGCAGGCCAGCGCCCTGATGCTCCTTCCCCAAGCCTGGGGGAGGAGGGGGGAGATGCCCCACGTCTGGGCATCATCTCCACCAACGACCTAGAGGACTTCGCCACAGAAGGCATTTCTTGAGAATTGCGTCTGATTAACCTCCCCGCCCCCAGATAAACCCAGAAGAACTTACTTCCCCTTTCCCCAAACAATCCACACACACACACACACACACACACACACACCAACACATACTTAGCCATGTGAGATCCCTAAATTCCCAAAGGAAGTAGGGATTCTGAGAAAACCCCACCTGAAGGGCTTCTCTCCCTGGGAAGGTGCTATTTGCATGACCGGGTCCCTCCCAAGCCCCTTCCCAGATCCTGGATCTGCTCCACTGACCCCCTCTCTCTTCCCCTCCCTTAGTCCCTGGCCTCCTCTGGCTATGCCCCTGGGGCAGGTCCAGAGGATTCCTAATGGCTGCTCTGCCCCAGCTGCCCACCTTCTTCTTCTCAAGGGCTGGCTCATGCAGTGAGCAAACTCCCAAGGCCCCCAGAATCACTGCACTGCGCTGAGCTGAGCCCTGCCCGCAAGCAGACCACCCAGCCCAGCCCCTCCAGGTCCAGCGTGGTATAGACAACAACTCCACCCTCGCTCCAACACAGCAGCCATTTCCAGCTCACTGCAGGCAGAGATGGCTGAGGACTGACCCAAAGCAATCTTGCAGAAATGTTTATCTGAGTAGAATGGGTTTTCTTTACTGAGGAAGCTTTCCTCTGAAGGCTATTTTCTGATCGACAAAGGCTACCTTTTAAAAAGTGAAACACGTTTGCAGATGTGATTCTGTCCTGGACTCCTGTCTCTCTTCTCTGGGTCGGGGTGGGTCTCCACCGGTGAGTAAAGTGCCTTGTGCCTTCCAGGCCTTCCATCACCACCGGGACGCAGGGGCTTCGTGTCTGAACAGAGCAGCCTTGGCACCCACCACGGTCCCGGTGTCTCTCCTTGAGCCCTCGGCACCTGTCCATGCCGTCTCGGGGCCAGGCTCTCCATTCCTGTTGGGAGACAAAGAGGAGGAAGACCCAAGCCCACCATCAAGGCTGGCCCAAGGAACTGAGTCAGGCCCTAGCTGTCCCAATCTAGTGACCAGTGCCTGTGCCCTGTACTCAAAAGGAAATTGCATTTCCCCGACTCCCTGGCCTTTGGGGATGTGGAGGGAAGTATGTGAATCAGGTCAGGGGAGCAAAATACAATAACTGTCTCTGTACTTCTGAGAATAGAGAGAGTCTGTGAGCTGATGCCCACTGCGGGCAACTGTGCTAAGAAGGAAAGCAGGCCTGTCCCCACAGGCTTCCACCCAGAGCATCTGCTGAAGCAATGTAATTCTTGTGCTATGGGAAATACGGGAGCAAACACGTCTCCCTCTCTGTTTAGAAAGGACAGCTGTCAAGGCAGCTGTCGGGACTATGCTGCCCATGTCCCAGGGGACCCCACAAAACACATCATCCTGGTTCTTTTGGCAAAGATAGCTGTTTCCGGGCTGGAAACAGACGGGAAGGCACAGAGCTCACCAAGTCCCGGACTCGCACAGATACAAGGACTCTGAGCATATTCCTGATCACGATTTGGACTCGGGATCTTATACCCATTTGTTTTCCCAATAAGTACGGCCACACCTTAATTTCACTGGGCAAATACTACACAAGTCCCCCAGCTCAGGGCCGCGGTGAGTCAACCAGATGCTTAGGCAGGGACACAGGCAGGCTGCTGTCCAAGAAGTGTGGTTCCCAGGAGTCACCCACTGGGATGCCTGTGAGAAGAACGAGCTGCAATCTTGGTTCTGCCACCAGGGCCAAGCATCCCCTCACCTTGCTTTCCTCTTACTCAAACATGGAAAGTGATACCTCATCTTAGAATTCTCAGGGTCCAGGAAAAGAATTGCCCCCAAAAAATAGAGTCCCTTAATTAAAAAACAACCATAGTGGTAGTAACGACGTCCCCACAAGGAAAAATATACTTTTCTCGAGGGGAGCTTATGTTTGGCGAGGCAGCCATCTTCTGTCTCAGAAACAATATAAGCAGGGCTACTGATGGAGCTAAAAGCATAAAGGTAGATATTTAGAGATCAAGGTCAACTTCCCTATGAATGCACAAAAGGAACAGGCTGTTTGGCAGCATGCAACATGCACACAGAGAGCAGGGATTCCTTGGACACCTGGCTCCCCAGCAGGTCAGCCAGAAGGAGGGCCTCCATCACTTACAGCAAGGTGCCTATATTGCTAAGAAGCAGGTAATGCTTCCGAGGGACAAAAGTCAATGAAGACCAACTCAGTTGTAAATGCCGTTCTCCTCCTTCCTTCCTCCCTCCCTCCTTCCCTCTCTTCCTTTCTTTTTCCCTCTCTTCCTCCCTTCCTTCCTTTTCTCTCTCTTTCTCTCTATTTTCCTCCCGCCCCCCTTTTACAAACATTTTTAGAGTTCCCACCCTATGCCAAGCACTTCACTGGACACTAAAGATATACCATGATAATAAGATCTGGTAAAATCTAACAGAGAAGAAAGATAATTATAGTCCAGTGTGGTAAGTAATTTAATAAGGTGGTCTGAGGAGCACTTAACTCAGCCTGGGAAGAAAAGGGGTTTCCTACAGGAAACGGCACCTACACTGAGTTAGGAAACACCAAGTAACACATCAGCTTTTGAAGACACCAGAACTTCCCAGTTTTTATCTAGCAAACAAAGATGACATTTGTTAAATACTAATAGACTTGCCTTACCATACCAATGTACAATGATTTAGCTAATTGTTACTTAGCATTTTTAACCAACACAGGAATGAAACCAGTGTAGCCTCAGAGGATAGACCTTTGTTGATATGTCCCTTCAGCTTCTGAATTAATATTTCACTCCTCTGAGTTGCCCAGAAAAACCATTATTTCTACCACTGTGTTTAATAGAGCAGTGGTGAGAATTGTGAAAACATATTTGTAGAAATTGTGGGTCAAGGCCATGCCTACATCTTCTATTTAGTGCACGGGTCCTCCTATGAGTTTTGGCCCCTCTACATGTTTCTGGTAAAGGTACACAGATGTAGAGTACCTCAAGGGAACAATCAAAGGTCCTGGGGCTATTCAGTGGAAAGTGACCAAAGGTTCACATTGTCAACCACATGGCATGTGCCAGCCCTGGAGCCAGGAGCTTTGAGACTGGCCTTCATCCTCAACAGACCTAGGAGAGGTACCCTCATTAGCCTCATATTACCATAAAGGAAGCAAAGGCACTGAGATGTTGAGTAACTTCCCAAAGTCACACAGTCACTGAGGGAGGGAGCCAAGCCAGGAACTCAGGTCGCTCTCACTCTTACTGGGTGGACACCCCACTCACGCTTCTCTAAGTGTGGCCAATGGATCGGCAGTCTCCACATTACCAGGGAGCTTGTTAGAAACCCAGAAGCTCGGTCTGCATTTCCACGAGATTCCCCGGTTATTCATTTGCACATTAAAATTTGAAAAGTGCTAGGAGCCTCTGGCCCAGAAAGGAAAGATTTCAGGGACATGCATCCAGGCCCTCATATCTACAACTTTGCCATGGGCACGGGAAGAGAGCCTTACACGTCAGGTGGGAGAGTTGCAGGGAGGCTGGTTCACACCCACTACAAGAAGGGCATGTCTCTTAACTACAGCCTCCACATGGCTAGAGTGGTTTGGGGGGCACAAAGCCCCCTGTCACCGGAAATGCGCCACAGAAGCTAGTGAACCCTTTTCTAAGACAGGGATGGATTCAATGTCAGATGGGTCCTAATGACATCTTTTGAGACCGCAGGCTGCATGTGGGGCTCCCATATAACAATGTCATGAGTCTAAAGTCTAAACAGGGGGTGCCCCCAGGAGTGAAAGATATGAGTGAGACTTTGGTATTTGCAAGAGGAGCTGTAGGCAAAACCCAAATTCTATTCGCATGTGGAAAGCGCTTTGACCCAGATAACACCACAATGTTACACACAGTTGTCTTGTGTGGACCTTCTACACCATGCAGATATGTAGTTCCAGTTAAGCAGAGAAAGCTCCGGGCCCTGTCACCGGAGCCTGTCACCATCTGCTTACCTGTCCTTAGTACCACTGTAGCAGGGCCATCCGAGCAGAGGCCTCCTCCCTGCACTGGGACTCCACATGGATCCATCACTGCATTCTGGTAGTGCTTCTCTCCCTCACCTGCCGGCTCTCAGGAAGGAAGCCTAAGCCTGTCTGGGCTTTTCCATCACCCAGGCAACTGTTAGCCAGACAGTTCCGGCTCCACTGCTGACTCCCCTCATTGGACACTCTAAGTGTGGGAAAAGGACAGTTGTAAATGGAGAAGCTCCCCAGGAGATTCTGCTATACCCTGATTCATAAACGCAGGTTTCCCACACGAATGGCCTGGAGCTGCCCAGGCCCAGAGTTCCAGCCAGTGGAGACCCTTCAGTGGAGGAATCTGAGGAGGAAGGACACATCTGGGTTTGCCTATGGGCAGGGAGGACACAGAGACACTCCTCCAGGTGGAAAACTGAGGACAGGCAAAGGCACAGCCGGTTCTAGCACTGTCCACGCAGCCACCAGCCCTGCCCAGAGCCAGGCCCAGGCATGCCCGGAAGCTCTGAAAGGCAGCCATGGACTGATCTTCTCAGAAGAGAGGAAGAGGGGCATTGTGGGGAGTGAGGGCTCCCTTCCAGCATGGTGGAGCCTCACTACACAAGGAGATAATGGAGGATTAAGGTGCTATACACATTATCACCCCCAAGCAAAGCCAGCCTTGCTGTGTTCATCATTCATCCAAATGCAGTTTCATCTGTAAGCCCTTTCACTGTCCCAACATTGTTCTCAAGCTCCTCCTGGATCCCAGCCCTGACCTCTATCTCTCGTTGCCATTCTTCCTGAGCTCGGAGATGCCCCTTGGTCTCTTTAGAGCCCTCTCACCACTTCCCCCCCTTCATAATTTGCCAAGTGACATTGTTGGTGCCTGCCATCCTGTCTTCTGTGGTCAGTC
This sequence comes from Neofelis nebulosa, assembly GCF_028018385.1. Lineage (NCBI taxonomy): Eukaryota > Metazoa > Chordata > Mammalia > Carnivora > Felidae > Neofelis > Neofelis nebulosa. The sequence continues at coordinate 51,763,908 of NC_080794.1, forward strand.
CTATATTTTCCCCTGGATTTGGAAAATTTGGGGCTGATGTACTCTTCTTTCACATTTACAAACTCTAGATGACATGGTCAGTCTCACTCTGCATTCCTATGCGTTCAGCAGCTCTTTCTTCCCTGCTGATCAAAATGGAAAGTGCCAGCAAGCCAAGTCAAGAACTAACCAAATGGTCTGCTTCTAGCAGAGACTCTTAGTCAACACTGCCATTAGTGGAGCCCCCATCTTGCTCTTCCTTGAGCTGCTAGCCAGTTGTGTGCTGTGTTAGGAGTATATGGAGGGCCCTCTGTCCAGCCAGGCAATCACTGCACCAGGCAATGTGATTTCAATGGCCTCCCCACCTGTCGTGACCCCCATACATCCACCATATCTCTTCTGCCAAGTTTGCTGATTTCCCAGAACATGGATACCTTCTGATGGAAATCTTTTGACCAATGCTCAACATCGCTATTCTTGAGGAAAGTGTAAATCAAAACTACAAAGAGGTATCACATCATATCCCTTAGGATCGCTAATATTTAAAAAAAAAAAAAAGGCATTGGCAAGGCTGTGGAAAAATTGGAACCCTTGTCCATTGCTTGTAGGAATGCAAAATGGCGTGGCCCCAGTAAAAAAACAAAACAAAACAGAATGAAGGTTACTCAAAAAGCTAAACATAGAATTACCAGGTGATCTAGAAATTCCACTCTCAGGCATATGCACAAAAGAAGTGAGAGCAAGGATGCAAACAGATATTTGCACACTCATGTTCATAGCAGCTTTATTCACAAGAGCCGAAAGCTAGAAGCAACCCAAATGTCAGTCAACAGTTGGACAAAATGTAGTATATCCATACAATGGAATATTATTCAGCCTTAACAAGGAAAGAAATTCTGATACAGCCTATAAGGATGAACCTTGAAGACATTATGCAATGTGTAAGAAGCCAGTCACAAATGGACAAATACTGGATGATTCCACTTTTATGAGGCACCTGAATAATCAAATTCATAGAGGCAGAAAGTAGAATGGCAGTTGCCAGGAGCCGGGGGAGGGAGGATGGGGAGTTGATGTTTATTGGCTGCAGAGTTCCAGCTGGGGAGGATCAAAAAGGTCTGGAGATGGTTGGTGGTGAATGTACTTAAATGTACACTTAAAAATGGTTAAAATGGTAAATGTGATGGTGTGTATATTTTGTCATGGATTAAAGAACAGAACAAAAACATAAAGCCTTTTGACCAGCACAGACATCCCATTCACCTTGAGGCCCCAGAACAGTGATGGCATTTAAAGGAAACCATGCCCCTCATGGGGGCAAGAACAGACTGGGCTCCACCTTCTCCTGGAGACAAAGGCACAGGGACCAGAGAAGGCAGAATTCGGGACTGTGGCCCAAATCGTGAAGGGATGGGAGCCCACTCAGACCCACACTGTGATGATAGCAGTGCAACTATCCCTGACTCCAAAGAGAAAAATGGATGAAGAAAAAACTCCAGGGCTCTCCCCCATTCCTGCCTCCCCAGCTTAGAGCCACATTGCCGACTTCCTGGTGGCCCAAGCCACAGCCCCCATCCTCACTGCTCCCAATCTCCTGCCCCCAATTCAGTCAGACCTCAAACCCATCCACTCTATCTCCAGGCCTCTGTCAATATGCACCATTCATCAGCGCCCCACCACTACCCCTCACCCTGACTGCTATTAGAGCTCCCTCTCTGCCCCCTCTCCTCACACAAACCCCTTCCAAACCACCCACCCCACAGGGAATCCAAAGACCTAATGCCCCACCCTGATCCAGAATCTTCCTGGACTTCCTGCTCACCTCAGCAAAGAGCCAGCTCCAGAGGAAGACATGCCTCCACACACTGGGACCTTGGATCTCAATGGCCTCATCACCTGCCTCCTTAGAATTCAGTTGTTCTGGGCATCTTTGAGTTGACCAAATGGGCCATTTCCAGCCCTTTGCACATTCTTTGACCCCCTCCACATTCTTTGACCCCTCCACAGGAGGTTGGGCCTGTGCCTCCTTGGCCACTGGTGTGTGCCCAATAGGATAGAGTTGGTGTGCCAAGGCCAGGTCAAAAAACTCCACTCCACAATCACCAGTCCCTGGAAAATACACTCCTCAAGTCCCCAGCTGCCACGGAGCCATCCATGTACCCTGGCTCACTCTGCTGTAAAGAAACCAACACAGACCCATGTTCAAATGGTCTGGAGAGGCCCTGAGACCATATGGAAAGGGAGAGACCATGGTCCTCCCGTTCCAGCTCCTGCTTCTGGCTCCTGCTCCTGAGCCAGAACCACCTCACCAAGCCATTCCCAAATTCTTGCCCCATAAAACCGTGAGGGATAATAAAGTGGTTGCTGTTATTTTAAGCCATTAAGCTTCAGAGTAGCTGGTGACACAGCAAGAGGTGACCAGAGCTCTCTCTTTCTGTCAGCCTCCATTCCCTGTCAACTCTCACCCTCTCCCTGCCAGCCTCCTCTTGTCTAACTCCTGTTACCCTAAGGTGCCCCAGCTTAGACACCATGCTCCTGACCATGCACCTCACGTCTGCCATGATGTGTGCTCCTGCCATCACAGCACATATTTTAACTGCCTATTTAACTGTCTCCCTCACCTATTCAATGGCCAGTTTGGGAAGGAGGCATCTTGCCTGTCCACATAATCGCTGCATCCCCAGTGGCTAACGCAGTGCAAGATCCAAGGCGGGCAACAGGCAAACATCATTGAATTCAGTGGGATTCTTACTTTAAATGGAAGAGTTGAAGCCAGTAAAAGGGATATTTTGGGAAAGCGACTAACGCCATTTCGACTTTATTTCCTCATTTTCCCACCTAGCTGTTGCCAGCATGTAGATGAGTCAACCCCATCCCTAACCAGAGCAGGCACTCCGCTCCCCTGCCCCTGTATCATGGGCAGCCAGGCAGGCTGTGGCCCCACAAACGGGGTCTCAGGGACCTGAGGCCCAGGAACAGATGTCCCACAATGGACCCCATAAGTCAGCATTCACATTTATCTAATGTTCTTTGCTGAGAAACTCACACCTGCCGACCAAAGGAGGCCAAAGACTTGCCCCATACTCACAACGATGTGCAAAAACCAAATTAGAAATGAGTTATTTGGTTTGGTGATGAGGGAAATAATGAGGACATTAGACAAATTGTATTAGGTGAAAGCTGCGAATGAACCTGAATTCTGTATTTCTTGCCATGGGAGGGCTCGGCATCAGACCGCTGTCTTCCAAAGCATTTCATCATGTTTGGCTACCAGGTGGGAAGGCCAGGCTGGTATAGATGGGGTTTAACTCTTAGGTCACCCAAAGAAAATTCCCCTCAATCCAATGATACTGCCTAATTTTAGTTCCACGGATGGAGAAATAAATATTATTACAGGGGAAAATGGCTTTAAAAGATAAACAGCATCACTACCTCAGGGGGCCACACATCTAGTTTAACTGTAGGTAGTATTTGAATATTATCAAGCATGGAAGAGCTTTAGAAAGTCTTAGAGGAGACACTGCTTGACATCTTCACATCTCAACTTCTCTATGAGTTTTTGAAACAGCGTGATTCTCAAGTTTCTTGGGAAGTCAAATCAGCCACTAAGATGTCCCTAAAAGTTCCAACCGTTTCCTTTGAGTGTGTTCTTGAGGAGGCTTCAAGAACTTAAAATTAGAAGACCACAGCTAAGAACATTTGTTAAAGGACCCCTGACCACACCATCTTCCCAGAGCATGTTTCATGCTAACAACACCGGCCCACCCAGACCAGGGAGAGATCTTCCCCCCAATCTACGCTCTGCATAGCAGTGAGGGAAGGAGCAGGGCAGAAGCCACCAAAAGCAGGAGGAAGGAAAGGAAAAGACATGCTATCCCCTCCAAAAATTCCCATAACATATTTGAATCTAATCTGAATCGTCCAAGCTTTGGCAGAAAGTGCTAAGAGAAAGGGTTTTTCTAAGTAAATCTGAGTCCGTTGTTGCTGGCCCTGGAGAAGATTTGCTAGGTCCAAAATACACTCAGGGCAACTCCCTTCTGTCACTTGAGCAGGGACTCCAGAAAACCAGAAGAGATCTGTCCCTCCAAGGTGACATCAGTAGGCCCATCCAATTTGGCCATTTTTATTTAAGAGAATTTGGGATTTTTCATGGAAACTTGGTATCAACAGAAATTGTCTTAAAAAATAATTTTATCAGGGGGCGCTTGGGTGACTCAGTTGGTTAAGCGTCCAACTTCAGCTCAAGTCATGATCTCAGTTTGTGAGTTCCAGCCCTGCGTCAGGCTCTGTGCTGACAGCCCAGAGCCTGGAGCCTGTTTCAGATTCTGCGTCTCGCTCTCTGCCCCCTCTAGCTCATGCTCCGTGTCTCACTCTCCCTTTCTCTCAAAAATAAATAAACATTTTTTAAAAAAGAAAAGATAATAATAATTTTATCAGGGTGCCTGGGTGGCCCAGTCGGTTGAGCATCCAACTCTTCATTTTGGCTCAGGGTCATGGGATCGAGCCCTGCATTGGGGTCCACACTGAGCATGGAGCCTGCTTAAGATTCTCTCTCTCTCTCTCTCTCTCTCTCTCTCTCTCTCTCCCTCTGCCCCTATCCTCTGCTTTCTCTCTCTCCAAAATTTAAAATAATAATAATAATAAATTTTATCATATTTCATGAATGATCTCCTAACTGAATTTACCAAACATTGAAATTAACCTTTATCACTACTAAACTACATGTGAAAGCATTTCTTCTTCTGCTTCCCCTCTTGGCTTCTTACACATTAAACAAGTTTTAGACACTGGACAAAGGGCAGCATAGAACTGTGATCCTGAAGAGAAGGAAAGCAGATAAGGTGAGCCCCATGATTTCACCAGCTTATTGTCTGGAGGCAATTTCCAGGCCACCGTTCAGGGAGGGGAACCCAAACAGAGCCCAGCAGTCTGGCTTTGTAGATACAGAGATTAGAATTTCAAGAGGCCAAGAATACCAGAATTTTCAGGGCACAGTATTAGAGATGAGGGGTTTTACAGAAGGTAAGCTCTGGAAATTTGGAAAAGGGATCCCCTTGAGTCTTTGGCCAAGTATAAATATGCATATGTTTGAGAGGAAACCACCAATGCTGGGGGAAAAAATCACCAAAAAATGCATAGATGGAACAATTTACAGGCTATTACAAAGTTGAGAATAGTTCATCTCCCACTAATTAGGATTTAAATGCCTCCTAAGACACAGGGAATTAGGTAGAATCTTCGCGGGGCGGGGGGGGGCATCCCCTTAGTAGTGGAGCTAAATAAATCTTAGAATAAAAGCTCTGGGGCACCTGAGTGGCTCAGTCGGTTAAGTGTCTTGGTTTCAGCTCAGATCACGAGCTCATGGTTCATGAGTTCGAGCCCCACATCGAGCTCCACACTGATAGTGTGGAGCCTGCTTGGGATTCTCTCTCTACCCCGCCCGTCTGCCCCTCCCCCATTCGCTCTGTCTCTCTCAAAATAAATAAATAAACTTTAAAAAATTCACTACATCTGCCTTTAAAAAGCTGGAAGGCAAGCACAAGCCTCTAAAACTCCAGTGTCCAATATGGTAGCCACTGCCAAACATGGCTATTCAATACTATGCACGAGCCATCTAGAAAGTGCTCAAGAGCCACATGTAAGTAGTGCCTACCATTTTGAACAGCACAGATTCTAGAACGTTTCCTCATCAAGTTCTAAAGGATCCAACGGATTCCAAGTAACTGAGTTGCTTATCAGACAAAACCCAACTCCACTTAAAGGAATCCAATAAAATCCAGGCAACCGGCAAAATCACAATGTTCACCAGCCAATCATATATTACCATGCATGCAAAACAGCAAGAAGATTCATAACAGGGGTGTCAGGGGTGGGGGACCATTCACTAGAAACAGACTCTGAAATAAAAGAAGGAATGGATGAGCAGATGAGGAGCTAAAGCAGCTATTCTAAATATATTAAATGTACTCCAGAATGTAGAGGAAAACATGAGCATAATGGGGAAGGAGATGTCAGATGTAAAAAATCACCCAATGGATCTTCTAGGGTTTAAAAATACAGTAGCTCAGGGGCACCTGGGTGGCTCAGCCGGTTAAGCATCCGACTTCGGCTCAGGTCATGATCTCACGGTTTGTGGGTTCGAACCCCGCGTCGGGCTCTGTGCTGGAAGCCTGGAAACTGCTTCCGATTCTGTGTCTCCTTCTCTCTCTGCCCCTCCCCCACTTGTGCTCTGTCTCTATCAAAAATAAACAAATGTAAGAAAAAAAATTCTAATAAAAATACAGTAGTTCAAATGAAAAGTACACTGGATGAGATGAAAAGTAGATTGTATAACCAGAAGAAAATATAACTGAACTAGAAGATACAGCAATAGAAACTACAAAATAAGACACATAAAAAAACTTTAAAAAATTAACAGGGCATCGGCAACTTGTGGGACAGTATCAAGAGGTTTACGATACATTTAAGTGAATTTTTTTAAAAAAGAGAAGACGGGGGAGAAAAGCATTAAAGGAATAATGACTTCTTTATTCCAAATTTGGTAATAATTATAAGCCCAAAGATCCAATAGATTCAACAAATCTCAAGTAGAATAAGTATAAAGAAAACCATGCCAACCAATGTTTTTTTTTTTATTTTAATTCCAGTATAGTTAACATACAGTGTAACATTAGTTTCAGGTGTACAATGTAGTGATTCAACACTTCCATACATTACCCATGCTCATCACAGCAAGCGCATTCCTTAATCCCCATCACCTATTTCACCCATCCCTGCCCACGTCCCCTCTGTTAATCATCACTTTCTTCTCCATAGTTAAGAGTCTGGGACACCTGGGTGGCTCCATCGGTTAAGTTATCTGACTCTTGATTTCAGGTCAGGTCATGATCTCACGGTTCGTGAGTTCGAGCCCCGCATTGGGCTCTGGAGCTCTGCACTGAGCATATGGAGCCTGCCTGGGACTCTCTCTTCCTCTCTCTCTGTCTCTCTCAAAATAATTAAATAAACTTTAAAATAAAAATCCTAGTTCTTTAAGCAGAAGGAAAATGATGCCAGATGGAAATCTGGGAATCTGGGTTTCCACTGAAGAGTTGTAAGCCCTAAAAATGATAACTATGTGGGTAAATTTAAAAGACTTTTCCTTGTAATGAATAGATTTAAGAGGTACTTGTTTAAAGCAAAAATAGTGGCAATGTGGGGTGGCGTGCACAGCATAAGCAGAAGTAACATATATGTCCACAATAAGGCAGAGGATGGAGAAAGGTAAAAGAAAGCTGTTGTCAGGCTCTATAGCATAGCTATAGAAAAAGCAGGAAAATCTTATTATTACAAGTTAGAGTCTGAACGGCAAACCTTCAAGCAGCCACTAAAAATCAAAGGAGATATAGTTAATAAGCCAATAGTAAAGATGAATGAATATCACGTGGCAAGAAACGTGAACAGATTTAAATTACACACAGAAACACGGACGGCTTACTGATTTAACGTTCACAGGCATAAACTCAAAGTGGCAGAAGAATAAAAAATGTAAAAAAAAAAAAAAAGAAAGAAAACTGGAGTGGTAATATTCATACCAATCAGAGTAGATTCTAGAATGAGGAATAAATAGGGACCCTTTCGTCATCATAAAGGGGCCCATTAATCAGGAAGACATCACAATCCCAAATGTGCCTGCATCTAATAACAGAACTCTAAAGTAAATGAAGCACATTGAAGTCACGGTGAACTAGCATCCCCTCCCCACAGGATCGGCAGAATAATAAATTCCAGCAATCCCAAGTGTTGGCAAGGACGCAGAACAATGGCAGGTCCCACAGGCTGCTTGTGAGAATGCAAACTCGTACACACACTGTCAGTTACCTGTTGATGTGTGACGAAATACCACCAGCCTTACTGGCTTAAAACCACAAAGGTTTATGTTCACACTGAATACCATGGGTCACACGTGCGGGAGCTAAGACGTGGCTTAGCTGCAGGCCTCTCCTAAAAGTGAGTCAGAATGTCTGTTAGTGCTACATTCATCTGGCCTTCCTGAGCCGAGGAGTCTGAGAGGAGGTAGAGGTCTCTCCTCAACGCCCCAGAAGGGAAGCCTGAAGACCTGCAGTGAAAGCAATGACCCGACCCTTAGCTGGACATCAGAGAAGACGCCCCACCTGTAGGGAGCTCAGGCCCAGGCCTGGAATCAGGCTGCCTGGGTTCGCATCCCTACTGGACCACTTCCTCAGTGACTGAGCCGGTCACTCTGACCCTCGATATCTTCATCCATAAGACAGAGATCATTCTAACCCCAGCCTTATGTGACGGCAGTAAGGATTAGGTGAGTGAGTGTCTGCAAAGCACTTAGCTCAGTGCCCAACACCCACGATGTGCTCATCCGTCTGGTTCCCTCCGCTGTAACCCCTCACCGCTCAGCAGACGCCTCACAGTCTGGTGCCAGCCTGGCTACAGACGACCCCTCCGGACTGGGCCAGGGGCTAGGTCCTGCCTGCCCCAGCCACAGTGCCCATTCCGGGATGCTGAGCCCATTCATCCGCTGGCTTCCTTCCACCAAGCAGGCCTGGAAAAGCGGCGAGAGGCAAACCTCCAGGAGTGCAGGGCCCCGCGGCACCTAGGGGACCGCTCTGGATTCTGCTGCGGTGGCAGCTGGAGCCTTGCACACGCAGGAAAGGCCCGGGTTTAATAAAGGATAATTCCTAGACTGAGAGACTGAAGGGGAATTGGATTCAGATGACAAAGCGGACGCGGCTTAATTGGAAAAAAGTTACTCCCTCCTTCCTCGGGCCAACCCCAGGACCAGAATCTGAGAAGCAAGCGTGGCAGGAGCGGCCACGGCCTCCCAGAGCGGCCTTGCTCCTGAGGCAAAATCGGAGACAGTGTCTGATCTGTGGCCTGGCCAGAGCTCTTCTGGGACGGTGTCCTGGGCTCGAACTCGGGCCCCAGGCAGAGAACTCCCTTGAGCTCCCTCTGAGAAGTGTTCACTGAGGAAGGAAGGCTGATACTCTGCCCAGAGCTCCTGGGGCAGGCCCTGGACTTTGCAGTGCCTGGTGTGAGAAAAGCCAGATGCCAGAAGGATTTAGGCTCCCACCAGCACCCCCATCCCACCCACAAGGGCTCCTCAGTCCTTGATGTCACTCTCTAACCTTGTCTCCTTGCACTTCTACAGTCTCCCTAGCCACTCTGACCTCTCGTTGCTCCTCTAATGCTGCAGCCCCAAGGCCTTTGCACTGGCCACAGTGGCTGTTTCCTTTGCTTTGAATGGTCTTCCCCAGACTGTCCCCTGGTTCTTTCATTCCCTTCCTTCAAGGCTTCATCTTCTGGATCAGGCCTACTCTGACTGCCAAAGCCTACCCACTGCCCACCTCATGCCAGGCTCCCCTCCCTTATTCCTCTTTGGTACTTTTTCCACATGCACATCACCTGCTAACATACTACATAATTTAGGATTGAATCATGCCTATTCCTTATTGTCTCTTTGCCCTCTGTGATAAGATAACCCACAGAACAGGGATCTCTATCTGTATCCAAAGAAGCTAAAACACAGTAGATGCCTGAATGCATAGTATATGTGAATATGTGTTGAAGACAGAAGGGAAGAAGGAAGGGAGGAAGGAAGAAGGGAAGGAAGGAATAGAGAATAGGGAAAGACGGGGTATCTGTGACTGGGTTAAAGGAGAAGCATCCCTTAGCCAGCATGGAGGAGGCAGCTGGTCAGTACCACAGAAGCAAGGGAAATCTCCAAGGCAGACATTAAGGCTATAAGCTCTAGCCAGCCACCCCTCCTTTCCTCAAGGAGCACGGCTCACCCTTATAGCAGCCTGGGGAGCCCCTTACAGGTAAGCTGTTATTCTCTCCATTTCGATGAAGAAAAATCTAAGGTCCAAACAGTTCAGCGCATGCACGGAGCTGAGCTGGGATCCAAACCCCAGGTTTGTCCAACTGCAGAGCCAGACCTGCTCCGCCAACTCCGTGGCTCTGCAAGGAAGAGCCCAGCCATGCTGTGCAGCCCAAACCAGTGCAGGAGGGGATCAGAAGGAGCCCTGAAAGGGCAACTGGACGCCCTGGGAGGAGCCAGCCTCGGAGAAGTCAGTGCGCTGCATAATGGCTGGAGCCACTTTCCTCACGAGGCATAACTACATCCATCCACAGAAATGGATGGCTCCCCACAAACCTCTCACTGTCAACTGCTTCACCCCTGCAGCTCTCCACCTTCTCCATAAACGCAGAAGAGGTTCACTTCATAGCCCATTTAGCTCTCAGAAATCAGACAGGGAACAGGTGCATCAGGAAAGATGCATCGTACATAAGCAGGTCATACCAGGAATGAGAACCCCACCTTAAACCCTGGCCTTGAGTCCTGCAGGTTTGGGGCCATGCCTGGAGGCATGGCTGCCATCAAGGGCACTGCAACAGAAGGTCAAGTTCACTCAGAGTTAGAAAGCTCCATCCTGGGACATAGCAACCTATGTCAGACAGCAATAGTGGGTCCAGCAGTAGGGGGATCTCACACTGGCTGGTGGCGGCAGCGAGTGGCCCACACCTCCAGGTCTGCCGCAGGGACATCTCTCCAGCTCGAAAAGTCTGCCGAGAGTGTGATGTTACAAGATGGTGCTGAGGGAGGGGCAGGAAGGGGAGCTCAGGGGTGTTATGACTCAAGGCCCCCTGGCCTCCTCATTCCAGATTCATCCCATTAGTAAACAGAGATAACTCTTTCCCATAAAGAGGGACTCCAACTGCTGCCATTACTAGTCACTGGCAAGAAAACTACCAAATAAAGAAAAGACTGAATGACAAATCTACAGGAGGGATGCCCGACAGAACAATTAGATGTGGGAAACAAACATTCATTCACAGGCATCACCACAAGTCATGTATTGTGAATAAAATAGACATTGAGCTCCATCAATAATAAAAGGAAAGGAACCCCAGCCTTCCCCACCCCAATAAAGTCACCCACTGTCCCTTAACCTTGGCATTGAGCTCTAGCTGATAACAGCTCCAGGACTGGTGAGGCTGTCAGACGATGCCACAGCCATGGAGAGACACCCAGCTCCCTTTCTTCTGCTCCTGAAACCAGGCAGGACTCGTACAATCCCACTGCCAACTTACATTTGGGTCCAGCCCCTCCTTGCCATGCTTTAATGAGCCTCCCAACTATTTGCACAAAAAATTATTCCAAAACTCAACGGTTCAAAACATTTACTGTCTCACAGTTCTGTGAGTCAGGAATTGGGCATGGCTTGGCTGATATCTGGCTCAGGGTGTCTCATGAGGTTGCCACCAAGCTGTTTGCCGGGCTGTGGTCTTATCTGAAGACTTCTGGGGAAGGGTTTTTGCGAGCTGACATGACGGGCCTCTGATCCTTGAAGCTGCTCACTTGAGGCCTCCCTCAATGTCTTTTCATGTGGCCTCTCCAAAGGATGGCTTCATGACTCATCATCTGGCTTCCTTACACACACACACACACACACCCTGAGTGAGCGGTCCCCGAGATGGAAACCACCGTCTTTTCATAGCCGAATCTGAGAAGCCACATCCCAGCCCAAGTGTCCATCGATAGATGAATGAATAAAGAAGATGTGAAATACACACACACACACACACACACACACAGGAATATTATTCAGTCATAAAACAGAATGAAGCCTTGCCATTTGCAACAACATGGATGGAAATAGAGAGTATATGCAAAGTGAAATAAGTCAGTCAGATAAACACAAATACCACATGATTACACTCATACATGGAATTTGAGAAACAAAACAAGTGAACAATGTGGGAAAAAAGACACAAACCAAAACGCATCCCATAACTTCTATTCATTAGAAATGAGTTAGGGGCGCCTGGCTGGCTCAGTCAGTTGAGCGTCCTACTTCAGCTTGGGTCATGATCGCACAGTTTCTGGGTTCAAGCCCCATGTCGGGCTCTGTGCTGACAGCTCGGAGCCTGGAGCCTGCTTCAGATGCTGTGTCTCCCTCTCTCTCTCTCTCTCCCCCTTCCCTGTTCTCACTCTTGTCTCTCTCTCAAAAATAAATAAATATTAAATAAATAAACAAAATAATAAATTATATATAAATAAATAAATAAATAATAAATACATATATTTTTTAAATACTTTTAAAAAAAAGAAATGAGTTACAAAATCCAGACCCTGCTCAAGGGAAGGGGATTAAATGGGAGGTGGGCATCATCGGGGGTCATTTTAGAAGCTGTGTGCCACACTCACTACATGTGGGTGAGTGGGGTGAAAAGATGGGGCCGATGGTCAGAGGAGCCTGCCGGCTGAGAGGAAGCCAGAGAACCAAAGTAGGTAAAGGAGAGGGAGAGAAGGAAGAATGGAAGGAGGGAGGCAGGGAAAGAAGGAGGGAGACAGGGAGGGAGGTGGAGGAAGTTCATACAAGATGTGATATTTTCTCCCCAAGTTGTGTTATATTTCCCCCAGCGGTACAAGATGTAATGAAAGTAACAAGGAATTTAAGATTTGTGTTAACCCCACATCTGCTCCTTAATTCCCCCATAAACATGCTGATGCAGATTCCAAATAACAGAGAGTAAAGGGGATCCTTGGAGAAAATGGGGCAGTGGGTGTGGCCAGCAGCCCAGGCCTGCTGGTCCACACCCACCCTCTTCTCTCCCAGGACCCCTCCACCTATGCCCACTCCCCCTGCACCCACAAGAGAGGGTGGCCCATAGAGAAGTAGGAACCAAGAAACAGACCACCTTTTCGGTACAAGAATGAGCCAGCCCAACTCATATGGCATCTGGGGTCCCCTCCGTCCTCAGGGCTCCCGCTCACTGGCTCACCCCAGAGGGGCTGTGGCTCCGCCTGGTTCCTGGGAGGAAGGAGCTCAGAAGGAACATGGGCGTCTGGCCCAGGACTGCCAGTGGGGAGTCAGCTCTGAACAGACATCTGGAGAAAGAGATATAGACATTAATGAAAGTGAGAGAGTAGCCATGCCATCCATTTCCATGAGTAATTGATGACCACTTAAACTGTCAGGAAGGGCAGAGCTGGAGCTCCGGAAACCAACAGAGCCAGGGTGATGGACAGCCTCGGTGTGCTCCCTGAGACAGGACAGAGGGGCCCCAAAGGCCCTTGTTACTCTGTTCAGGACCTCCTAAGGACTCTCACATTTTCTTCCACGTCTTGTCCTCATTCTGCTACCTACTCACGCACCTCCCAGGAAGCCCGGGAAGGGCAGAGTAGGGTCAAGTTTTCCTCACTGTGGTGGGGGAACGGCAGGAGGCCCAGCCAGGACAGTGGAAGACTGAATCGGACTCATGTCCCAAAGGCACCGGAGCGATGGTGTGTAGCTGGCCTCCAATCCCTCCCCATGTCCCCTCTGCCCACTCAGCTGCATCAAGGAGCTTCCTTGCCCTCTGGCTTCTGTTTGAGCAATGGACAACTGGCAGGAATTAGGGCAGGAGGAAAGTGGGTCAGGAATATGTACTCCCCTGACTCTCTTGGTGGAAGGCTGAGGGCTGGAAGTGTCTAGATTCCTCTCCCTGATGCTCCTGTCCAGCAGCCCTCTCCAAGGGACAGAGCCTACTTGTTCTAGTGCCCTCCCATTGGGTTCAGGGATGGGAATGGCTCCCACCATTACCAATCCTTCGGGGCTTTACCACCTTTACCCCACCTACATCCTTGAAAACAGTCCATCTCTTAAGATCTCCTCCATCACCCATGGGAGGGTGCCTGCTGGACCCTGACTGCTAGAGATGGGCTAGAATCTTCCAAGAGCTGGGAGCTGGTGGAGATAAGGCAGGAGTGATAACTGGACAGAGGGGAGGAATGCCCTGGTGACCAGGGGCTGAGCCAGCCAGGCAGATCTGATGGCTGTGCAGAGGTGTCCGGCTGCCTCACAGGCTGGGGTCCGTGTGCAATGCCCACACTCTGGGAAGTTCTCTCCAGCTCCATGCTTGGGACACGCAGCTTGCTCACAGGGAGGGCATGATCCCCACAGCAGCTTTGGAGGGATGGGAAGTGGGATGCCTGGTTATTCTGCCCGAAGACAGGGAATCAAGCTCTCTGCCTCGAAGTGGACAGGGGCTGAGGGCCCGCCTCTATTTGGAAGCCAAGGGAAAGTGCACCATCCAATCCACTGGCCAGCACTGCAATCGGCAGGACACTCTCCTGCCTCCAACTCGGCGGGAGGGCTCATAACAGCTTGGTGTTCACCACGGAACATGCCTTCACTTTGAGACAGCAATAGTAGGAAAGGAAGTGCGGCGAAAAGCAAAGAGCCAGGGCTTTGGCGTCGATGACCCCACGTGAAAAATCTGACTCCACCAATCACGAGCTCTTTGACGCTGGAGATGTCACTTAAACCCTCCCAGCCTTGCTTTTTCCAGATATAAAGTGAGAAGAACAAACCAACCTCATGAATTCATGCGAGCATTAGAAATAATACGTGAGAAGCATCTGGTAGAACGCCTGGCCCAGAGATGGTATCCATCAGCGATCGTTATTTTTAAAATAAAAGATAGGGTGCCTGGGTGGCTCAGTTGGTTAAGCTTCCTTCGGCTCAGGTCATGATCTCACAGTTTGTGGGTTCAAGCCCCGCATCGGGCTCTGCACTGACAGTGCAGAGCCTGCTTGGGATTCTCTTTCTTTCCTCTCTCTCTCTCTCTCTGTCCCTCTCCTGCTGACATACACTTGCTCTCTCTCTCTCTCTCTCTCTCTCTCTCTCCCCCCTGCCAAAATAAACATATAAACTTTAAAAATAAATAAATAAATAAATAAATAAATAAATAAAATAAAAGACAAAGTCAACCCAACCACCATTCAGATGCCAAGACTTCCCTGCATCCCTGCCAGGGTAAAGCTGACCCTGTCTCACAAGGCCTGTCCGGTCGGCCCCCAGCCTGTGTTCTCTGCTCCTCTCCCAACACCCCAGTCCTTCCTGGCTTTGCTCTTCTCTCTTGGGACTACATTGATTCTTGACAAGAATACCTCAACTCTCCCATAAGCAGAATTTTCAGACATTATATTGCAACCTTCAAATCAACTTTCTCCTGCCGAACATAGGGCTTTGGACCATCAGTTGATGAATGGATATTTTAATCTAAATAGCCAATAATTGGGTATCAACATATTTTTCAATATAGCAGTATTTGTATTATCCTGGAATACTGGCCCTTAGCCTCAAAAAGACAAGGTGTAAAGGGGAGAAATCAAGTTTCTCACTGGAATTAAAACAGAACAGGATAAGATCCAAATCAGATGCTACCAACAAAACTCTACTTTCGTATCGATGGTCATCAAGCAGGTCTAGGCCCTGGGTGTCCATCTGTGCCAGGAATAAACCAGTAGAAGATTACTGGCCAGCCTCAGGAAGGAAACATAGATGGAGGGAAGGCAGACACGCGGATTAAGAATTAGCTTCAGAAGAGCGTTCCACTGGGGCGCCTGGGTGGCGCAGTCAGTTGAGCGTCCAACTTCAGCCAGGTCACGATCTCGCGGTCCGTGAGTTCGAGCCCCGCGTCGGGCTCTGGGCCGATGGCTCGGAGCCTGGAGCCTGCTTCCGATTCTGTGTCTCCCTCTCTCTCTGCCCCTCCCCCGTTCATGCTCTGTCTCTCTCTGTCCCAAAAATAAATAAAAAACGTTGGGAAAAAAAAAAAAAAAAAAGAAGAGCGTTCCACAAGCAGAACCATACACACTAATATAACACCCTCCCCAAAATATGCATTTAAGAGAAAAAAAAGCACAGATTAACAGTGTGTGTGACACACAACCATTTATGTGAAAAGAAGTACATGCACATCTCTGGATGGATACACAGAGCCAGGTAGCAGTGGGCATCTCTAGAGAGACAAACTGAAGAGGAAAAGTCAGCAATGGGGAGAAAGTATAATTTACCTCACTTCCTTTTTCTCTTACCATGTGATTGTAGGTTGTAGTATAACGATCCAAATGCAGAAAAGATCCATGCATCCATATGTTATAGCTTACAGATTCCTCGGTCAAGACAAACAGGCTGGCATTCCATCTTCTCTGGACAATTATTCCGAGAAGTTAATAAAACATCACCAAAGTCAACTTCACATTCTCCTGCTCAATCCTTTGCAGGATCCCTATCAGCAAGGAAGCCTTTTTCACATTAAAGATAATTTCCTCCAGCAAGCACATGAAAAGATGCTCCAGATCACTGGTCATTAGGGAAATGCAAATCCAAACCACAGTGAGATACCAGCTCACACCTGTTAGGATGGCCACTATCAATTAAACAAATTAACAAGTGTTGGCGATGCCCTGGAGAAATTGCAACCCCTGCGCACTGGTGGAGGGAATGTAAAATGGAGGAGCGGCTGTGGAAAACGATACGAAAGCTCCTCAAAAAGCTCAACCTGGAGCTACCCTATGATCCAACATCCCATTCTGGATGTATATGTAAAAGGATGGAGAGCCGCCTGGCTGGCTTAGTTGGGTAGAATATGCAGCTCTTGAAATCGGGGCTGTGAGTTCAAGTCCCGCACTGGGCGTGGAGCCCAAATAAATAAATAAATAAATTGCAAGCAGGGTCCTGATAAGATATTTGAACAGCCATATTCATAGCAGCATTAGTCACCATAATGGTTGCCAAAAAGTGGAGGCAACCCAAGTGTCCATCGATCGATGGGTAAAATGTGATGGATGCCTACCATGGAATATTATTCAGCCTTCAAGGGGAGGAAATTCTGACATATACTGCTACATCTACAATATGGATGAACCTTGAGGGTATTAAGTGAAGTAAGCTGGCCACAAAGGGGTAAATACCACATGACTCCACTTATACGAAATACCCGGAGTAGTCAGACTCAGAAACAGAAAATAGAGCGGTGGGTGCCAGGGGCTGAGGGAAGGGGGGAAATGGGAGGTGGTTGCTTAACGGGCATAGAGCTTCAGCTGTGCAAAATGAAAAACTTCTGGTGATGGTTCGCACAACGATATGTTAAGAATACGTGAATATGCTTACGACGATTGAACTGTGCGCTTAAAAATGGTTAAGACGATAAATTTTACGTTAACGTGTATTTAACCACAATGAAAAGTAAATTCATAAAAATAAATTTCCTCCGTCTCATAAATGTCACCACGTGTTATCTGACAGAGCCCCTTAGAAGTCACGTTGTATATAGTTAATGTTTACTCTCTATGTAATGTTTTAAATCATCATGAATACCGCACCATGTTTCATACTCCCTTTTTGAAACACATGCAGTCGCTCTGTGATTCTATGTGTGTAGCGGTTTTGAAATGAGAAAAATATAGCGATAGCAAACATCCGTGGTTGCAGGGGTTAGGGGTGGGGTCGGGGGTGGGGGGACAATCTCTGGAGTGAAGCAGTTCTGTACCCTGACTGTAGTATGGTTATAGGGAGATATAGATCAGATTTCAATATCCACCCTCCCCCCCCAAAAAAAAAATTAGCACATGGAAAACCTGAGGAAATCCAGGTCAGGCCTGTAGTTTATAATATTGCACCAATGTCAATGTCCTGGTTTTGATCACTAAGGTTATGTGAACTGTGTCTTTGGGGTAGAATGGGTGACAGGTACATGGGAACTCTATTGTTTTTGCAACTTGCATGTAACTCTAAAATTATTTTACAATAAAAAGACTTTTTCAAAAATATGCACCCAATATTGAAGAATTTGTGATACCATGTAGGTCTCTGGAGACAGAGCCCATTCTATAAGGTGTAAGTTGTCACTGACCTCTGTCTGCAGGACGTTCGTGCCCTCTGAGGTGCACTCGGGGAGAAATCAAGGCCTGTCTACACAGCATTCTTGGCGCCCCAGGTTCACGGCACTCTTGCATCCCCTTCCACCTACCAGGACTTCTCCCTCAGACCACAGGGTCCTTCTCCCTCTTCAGTCTGAATCTCTTCATCATCGTCATCACCTAGAAGAGCTTATGGTCCCCCTTTGCAGCAGTAACCCCCGAGTGCCAGACATAGTGCCCAGCATCGTCTCATCCCGCCTAATCTTCACTGTCTCTGCTTTTTAGATGAGGAAACTGAGGCTGGGCGGGGGGAGGCAAGGGACTTGCCAAGGTCCCAAAGTCGGCCGTGGTTTGGATTCAAGGACAGGTCTGATGACACCCCCAGTTGGGTTCCCATGCCCCCCTACTGGCCACCTCAGCTGCCACCTGCAGGCTGGCATGTGGCAGCAGGTGCGAGACAAGCCGGTGGGGACAGGGCGCTAATTCAAGGCTGCCAGAGGAGCAGCTGTTCTCCGAATCCCGGCGGCCTGGGGCCATGCTGCTCTTATGTTCCCCGGTAGATAAAGTGATCCACTTAGGAGAAACTCTCTCCAGGCTGTGGGGCCATTAGCTCGCTGACTCCTGGAAAAACCATTTGGCCAGTGCTGACAGATATGGCCATTACACGGTCATTCAGCCTCTCTCGCTGCCCCATCCAGACCTTGGGAGAGGGAGGGGCCACGAGGCATGCAAAGCTCAGGGGAGGGTCCTTGAGATTCACTTCCTGGCCACCCGCTTCCTCTCTGCCCTTAGGCTGCATCTTGCCAGGCCCGAGTTGCTGCAGCAAAAGGCAGCTTCAGGCAGCATGATTTCAACGTGCTGCCAATGACCTTGTTCTCCTGAAAGTTGTTCACAAACTGCTTTCACATGTATCGTTTCCCTTGACCCGCACACACCGTATGGAACTGAAATTAGGATTATTATCTCCACTATACAGATAAAGAAATTAGGCACAGAGAGGCTAGGCACCTTGCACAATGTCACACAGCTAATAGTGTCGCCTGCCCCACACTACTATGACCCCACTGGGGTGTTACCTGTATGGGGAACTCAGCCTCAAAGCAGAGTCTCCAGAGCCAGGGGTAGGGCAAGGGCCGTTCCTCTCTGCCAAGTGGAGGATGAGGCTGCCAGGGGACGTAGCCGTGACCCCTAGGAGCACCAGCCCCACTGGCACAGCCCAAGCAGCCCTTGACCTGGTGGGTCCCCAGCTTAGGTCAATTATCCCACACCTCCCACGCCCTCTGGATCCTTTGCTCAAGCTGGACGAATGCCCCAGGCAAGGCTTCACAGCCATTCTACAGCTGGCAAACCTCCTCTGCCCGCCAGCAGCACGGGCATCTCAGGATAGGGGTTGCCATGACATCTGGGGCACCCAGCTGATCCAGGCCAGAGTCCACAGCCACAGCCCCAGCACTGACCACGTGCCCGGGTCCCTGCCACAGTTCTGGAGCCCAGATGCACCCAGCAGAGTCCGGGGAACTAGCAGCAGGTGCCCAAGCCCTAAGGAAGATCACTAAAGCACAATAGCCCACCTCCTGCACAGAGCCAGGCTCGGAAAAGAAGGTGTTTTGCCCAGCAGGGGCCAACCTTCCAGTTCAGAAGCCCGAGAGCAGATGGCGGACAGCAGCGGGAAGAGAAGGCTCAACACCGAGGCCCAGCCTCTGAAGCCCTATCCTACAGAATGTAAAGACCCTAGATGCTTCTAGGGTACCCAGACGATGCTACCCTCCACCAAGATGCCTTGCTTTGTTTTGAGGCAGCTCAGAAAGAGGTGGTTTAAAAGTCCACGTCCAGGCAAGAGGCAGCCCCTTCCTGGTGGGTTTAGGGATAGATTCTGGATCTTGCTATAGGACCGAGGGAGCATCTGGGCCTATAGATGCTGGGGCATCTGGGCTGATCTCCTGGGCCTGGCTTGGCCAGGAGATCAGCTCAAGCTAGGGGACAGGATGTAGCCGTTTCTCTTAAACACAAAGACTGGAGATCCCTTGGGCCTGCCAGCCAGGCCTCAGCTCACTATCCACCTCGGACAGCACTGAGTGGTGCTAGGGCCCCGGGGGGCCCAGATTCAGAGTCCAGAGCTTTGTTGTCATTGTGAGGGGGGTTTAGACATGGTCAGGCATCTGGGGATGGCTCAAGAGGACACCTGAAGTGCTCCACAGCCCTGGCATCCACTCATAACCAGGATGCTTGGCCAAGTCCTGGAAGGAAAATCACCAAACATTGAGTTCTCTGAAGCCTGGCTGTGTCCAAGACTGGGCCAGAAATGGAGCTGTGTTATCATTTGTTAAGTGAATATTGTAAGTCTCTGAGAGCCTCTGTCTCGTCCTTGGGTTTAACCTGCCTCCCCTGGGCTTGTTTCTGCCACACCGGTGTGCTTCTGTTCCTCCAGTGTGGTCTCCCAGGAGTGGGCATAGCTCGGATCACATACCCCGTGTCTGAGAATGGTGTCCCCTTCCCAGGGCGTGGCTGGGCAGCCACAATCAGCCGCACCTGATAGGGCCTGGGGTGGATGCCTGGCCCAAGCCGGGTCAAGCCGATTCATTCTCTCAGGAGTCTAGCAGGGGCTCCAAAACTACAGTGAACCTCTGCCTGGGGGCCGACCTGACTGAGTGTGATAAAGCAAAGAGGGCAGAGCTGCAGGGGGACAACAGAGAGAAACAGAGAGGAGGGAGGGTCTGATGGGCCCTGGCCCTCAGTGCCTTTCCCACTAGAGTCCCAGGACTAGAGCCTCAGCCAGCCTGAGCTACATGACATCCCTTGTATCCTTTCCACAAAATCACTTTTTTTTAAATGTTTATTTATTTTTGAGAGAGAGAGCACGCATGCACAAGCCAGGGAGGGGCAGAGAGAGGGAAAGAAATAATCCCAAGCAGGCTCTGTGCCATCAGCTCAGAGCCCGACGTGGGGCTCAATCCCACGAACCTCAAGATCATGACCTGAGCTGAAATCAAGAGTCAGATGCTTAACCGATTGAGCCACCCAGGTGCCCCCACAAAGTCACTTTTTGGCTTACACTGGCTTCAATGGTTCCTATTACTTGCAACTGAAAGCCTTCACTAAGACATTCTCTTTTCCTCACCCCCGCCCCTACCCCCTATATCTGCCTTCCGGCATCACAGCGCCCCACACACCTGCCTTCTGGCGCCACAGCCTCCCACGCCAGAGCTCAGGACCCAAGACCCTGCTGGCGAGACGCCAGGCTCTCAGGCGTGCAGAGGGATTGGGGATTGCCACGCCCACCTCCTGAGCAAACTGTGTGGGCCGTGGGAGGGTAAGACCCCCAGGAGAAGGCATGTCCTCGGGCTCAGAGAGCCAACCCACCCTGTTTCCTTCTTGAGACCATGAGCTTTTTGCCTGAAAAAGCCCTTCAAGCCCTTGAGACGGTAGGGCTTGGTGGAACAAGAGCTAGCATTTATACCGCACGTTCTAGCAAGTAATTCATGTAATCTTCAAAGAATGCTCTGGGGCTGGTGCCATTATCATCCCCATTTTACATACAGGAGAACCGAAGCACCGAGAGGTGAGGTGACTTGCCCCCAGCACGGAGCCAATGAGCGCTGGGATTTTGAACAAGTAGAAAGAGGCATAGAGCACTTAAGTCAGGTTCTGAATTTGTACATGTTTCACTTCTCCTGGTGAGACCAGAACGTTAAGAAGAAGAGAACTTCCATGATGGGGAATGGCTGGCCCCTTCTCGGGCTCCTTCTTGCTGGAATAACCAGCAAGGGTCCCCGTGGTTCCGGGCACCATCAACACTGGGAACCCCTGCTGGGCAGTGCCCTTGGACAGGTTGGCACAGATGGAAGGTCCAAGCGTGCTGGCAGAGGGGCAGATAAAATGGGGCCAGGCTGACCTCTACCCCTGCCAGGATGGACCCAGGAGAGGGAGATGCTGGGGTAGCCTGCTCTCCCCTCCACAGGCCAGTCCAGGACAGAGCCCACAGATGGTGAGCAAAGGGAAAACAGAGTGGCCTCAATTGTCCACCTGTCAAACCTGTGAGGACAAACTGGCCCCAGTTACACCTCCACTGCCCTCTTGGCCCTTAAAGACTGAGCTCAGTTAATCTCATTAACTCATTTATTCAGTGCTCCCTGTGTGGCAGGCAATGAAGCCAAGCTCCCTCTCTTTCCATTGGAGGCTACCACCCACGTTAACTGTGGAGAACTTGTCCAACCTTACTGTGCCTCAGTTTTCTTGTCTGGGAAATGGGGACAGCGATACTTACCTTGTGGGTTGGTCACCGGGATTAACTGAATCAACCTCTGTAAAGTTCCCAGGCAAGGCGATGGTGGGAGAGTTTAATACATGGGGATTATTAATAAGGAAGATCTATGCAGCCAAGAGGCCAAGCACTGGATATTCCTAAACAGGATGGAGAAGGGAGCCTCTGGGCCCCATGTCCCATGCCAGGGCCACCCACCCCCATTGTCAATCCACACCCCAGCACTTCATCATCCCCAATGAGGAGGGCTGCTGACCCTGTCATGACTTCGACTCCTTTCCCATAACCTGAAGCGCATTAAGGAAAGCTCTTCAAAGGGCTTCAACCGATAATCGAATAATACTAATAATCAATCAAGTAATCAATCCCTGGGGCCTATGCCTCCTTCCCAGACTGAAGTCCCGCTGCCTTGTTACAGTCACACTATGAACTTCTGCAGGGGCTCCATCGACGGCCATTCTCACTGCCAGAAAGGAGGCTTCACCCAGGACAGCCCGGAAGGGGATCCAGCGAGGTCGTGTCTATTCATCTGTCTGTCTGTCCCAGGACAGAAGGACTGACGCCCACAGGCACCAGCACTTGAGTGAGGCTCTGGCCCACACAGAGGCCAGGTTTTGTCCCAGCATCTGCTAAAAGGTTCCCGAGCTGAGGCCTCAAAGCCCTCTGCCTGGAAGCTTCGGAAAGATCTCCAGTTGCACGCTGGCCAAAGCAGAGAACACCCCACTCAGGCCTGCTGCCCGAGGGCCAAGAGGAACAAAGAGAGAACCTGAGCTTTTTATGTCTTTCTTTTTAACTCTTCTAAATTTATTCGGGTATTTAAACAAACAGAAACTACATCATGCATGGTTACGTTTTGCCTTTGTACAACAAAACTAAGTACTCGATATCTCTGCAGAGGTCTGGTGCTGATTTTTTTTTTTTTTCCTTTCTTTCAGTAACATCAGGCAGACTTTTCGATGTTATCCAGTTTTGCACAGTCACTAGAGTGTCGCATCATGAATTATTAAATCAGTGCTTCGTGGTAATACATAATTTCTTATCAATTATTCATGCTAATGTGTGTGTAGTTTACTTAATTGTGTTATTGACGATCAAAAGTAATTTCCTGAAAGTCCTCAAGGACACAAAATTTAATCAGCGTAACTACTTTTCAGATGCAATGCTGTTAAGTATTCTTAATTTGCTCAACAGTTCACTTATTTATGTACCTTTCTGGAGGAAATACGAGTTTAATCAAACAATTAGATTGAAGAGTTAGTGTTCATAAGGGCTTGCGCTTACATCGTTCAACCGAACATTCGTAATCACAGGGAAACGGAAGCGACTCTGCCGCTTTTTGGCAAATCGTTTCATCTTTGTACTCAACAAGCAAAATACAGCAGGAAGAAGGATTTGATTTTTTTTTTTTAAGGAGACAGTGTATTTTATCAAATGCTTTGCGGTAATCGGAAACGAGGCACCATACACTTGGGAGTATTAGTGGGGGGCGTCTGGGGGGCAGTAAAAAGGGGAGCAGGGTGATCCAAAGGTAGAACATTTTGATTATAATAACTGAGAGGAAAATAATTGTCATAAAAGCAATAACGGTTTTCATGGAAACGCCATCACTAAGCCACCAAAGACTGCAACCTTTTAGGTACCAGACCCCCCTGCCAGGGGAGTGACAGAGATCACGCTATTGCACATTTTCCCTTGGATCTCTTCAAGTTCACTATCCACACGAGAGAAAACAACGCCCATTAGATCGAAACTGAAATCTCTGTGAAATTTGGCCCTTTGGAATTCATTCTGTTCACGCCACAAGGAAGCCCTCCTCCCCGTGCTCTACTTCTCCATACACACCCTTCTCGTCTTGTTTCTACTTTCTTTTTCCTTCTGTAAAAAAAATAAAGAAATAACGCCACTGGAGAGGCCGCCTCCCTGTGCTGGGGACCTGAGGAAAAGTAGTTCATCGGATGTGTACTCGTTTCAGAGACGGCCGTGGGCGATGTCCTCCCCAAAGGCTATCCGCACTCCCCCTGGATCAGAGTACTGCTTGTCACTGGTCAGCTTCCCATCAACCTAGAGGTCGGGTCCAGAGAGACAGGGCCCACACTGGCCAGTGCCTGGAGTGTCACGATGGTGGCCCCGGCTCACGGAGCCCGTGACCTGTCTGATTGGCCCAGCTGCCCTTGCCGGAAGTGCCCAGTGGGCACCCCCAGGCCTGGCTGTGCCAGCCCGTCCTCACCCTACAGCTCACCTTCTAACCTAACCCAGCCTACAACCAATATCATCCAATAAGAGGAAGGGGGCGACGGCTGCTAGTCTTGATGGTGGGCAGTTGAGAGTCCGTTGGTGCGTAATGTAACAGCACGACCCCGCTTCGGAGCGCAAGACTCAGCCCTGGATGTCTCTCAAGGATGGCCCATGCCGCAGTTCTTTGGGTTGCTAAGACCTTCAAAGGCAGCCCAGGAAAGGGTCAGGAAGGCGAGGGGGTGAGTAACTCTACTTCCCTCCAAGACTTCTGGGCCCAGATGGAAACCCCAACGGTCTCACCACAGAATGGGCTCTGGTGCCCACGAGTTCCATCCGGACTTGTCACCAAAGAAGCCAGGACAACACAGCCCGGCCGGTAGGACTCCAGAAGCACTCTCCAGATGCCGAGGAAGCCGTGGGTCTCACTTCCCTTCCTGAGTCCGTGAGGAGGCCCTGGGCCGCAGTCTTCCCTTTGCTTTTTGGGGAGTTTTCCACAGGGGCTGAGGCTGGGAGAAGCAGGGGGCAGGGGAGGGCGCCTCGGGCCTCGGCACTCCGGACCCTCATACACTCTTGTCTCCCTCGCTCTGTTCCTTGGCGGGAGGGTTCTTGTCCTGGCTGCCATCGGGGGGTGCCGGCTTGGCCACAGGGCTGGGGCTGCTGCTGGCCGAGGGCAGGAGGTTGGCAGACTGCAGGACGGCCTCCGAGTGCTCGCGAGCCTTCATGCGCAGGGCGGCCACGCTGGCCGTGCGGTTACTCTGGCAGCCGTAGGTGGGGAGGAACGACAGCCCCATGGGGTCTGGGACACAGCAAGAGCACAGTGGGCCCCCTGAAAGGAGGAAAAACAACAGGCTGCCATCACTGCTCACATTCTGTCTCCCGGGGACATGAGGTAGGAGCAAGGGGCCGAGTGATTGTTTGGTTCAGGACACTACAGGGAGAGGTGACATGACAAGTGCTCAGGACCCCAAAGATGGACAGCACAAGGGATCCAGTTGCTAGCCCAAGGGACTAGCAGAGCACTGGGGCGACCTGACCAGTCCTGTTTCCCTCAGCAACCAGCAGGGTGGCCTTGGGCCAATGTCTTGGCTTCTCCTTCTGCAAAATGGAATGATACCTACTTCACAGGATCATTACGAGGATCCAATGCAGTAATCCCACACTCCCCAAACTATGTGCCAAAGCACCCCTGCGAACTCAGAGGGACACTGCAGGAACATTTTTGACTTCTGAAGACAAAGGGAACCCAGCCATTTATCAAATGGCTACTAAGTTGTTGGGACATGAATACTTCCGGAGTTGCTCAGACCCAACCATTTGATGAACAAAACTGCTAGGTGTTTCTCATGGCCCAAGAGAGTCATGAAAAATTAACTGAGACCCTCAGGGCACTGTGAACTGAGGTTTGAGAACCTCCGAAGGAATCAGTTTGGAAAGCACTTAGCACAGGTCGGGTATGTGCAGCGGGGCTTAGGAACAACTGCCCGGCCCCAAGCCCGCTGGCCAGCAGTACACAAACCATCCCAGAAATACAGTGAGCACAGCCTTCTGCTATGCTCAGTCTGAGGATAGTACCTCAGACTAATGATAGGCCATCCTCAACTGTGCATTCATTCAACGACTATCCCACGAGCACCCAGCATTGTTCTAGAGCCTAACGACCATCAGCAGGAATATGGCAGCAAGACCCGCTGTCTTGGAGTGCAGCTCTAGTGGAGAGGCACGCCGGAGCCCTCGAATCCCTGATACAAAGGCAGGTGGTAGCGTGTGCTATGGAAAACACGAGTAGAGCATGATGCTTGGCAAGAGATCTGAGCACAGCTAGTCAGAGTGACGGCCGTGTGAATGCCCAGGAAGGCGCAGGCAGCCAGGGAGAAGAGCAGTGCAAAGGCGCAGACACAGGAACTGATGTCACCTGTTCGGGGAGCAGTGGCATGTTCAGACTGACCGAAGCCAGAGGCTGCAGGCAAGGGCAGCGCCAGATGGGTCAGGGTCATCAGGGCCAGGCTGCCCCGCAGGTTGTGCAGGATGCAGTGGGAGGAAGCCTCAGCAGCTTGGAGCAGAGAGTGTTGCGAGCTTATCCGCATGAGGAATGGGGCGGGCAGGCTAGCGGGAGAGTGCCGTCCTAGGGGAAGGGAGCTTGACTCAACATGGCTGGAGGGAATGTGGCAAGGGGTGGCCAGATTCTGGTTTAGGATGAAGGTTACAGCCTGTGCAAACTGCTCCTGGACCACAGGGAAGGGGATGGATAGGAAGGATTCACACATGATGACTAGGTTTGGGCCTGAGCACCCAAATGAATGGAGATGCCATTGCTAGGATGGGGGCAAACAGAGAAAGTGGTCTGTGTGTGTGTGTGTGTGTGTGTGTGTGTATGCATATGGAGGAGGGAGATAGAGTCTGGCCATAGAATCCTGTGGTCCTGTTGCCCATCTGAGTTCCGAGGAGAGAAGTGAACAGCACTCAGCAGCGCTAGCCCCACCCCCGTGCGTGAGGGACACCCGTGGGCTCCGGCTGCCCACCACAGCAGGTGTGGGGGCAGGAGTCACATAGACTTTGCCCCCAGGCTGGGTGGGTAGACTCGGCTGTTGGGATGACATACTTTGAGAGACTCTCTGAGCTCCCAGGACAGGTCAAGTGGTGGCCCTCACGTGTGATCCTTGTGGGAGACGCACATCCCCACAGCCTCCACGCCCCTCCCCAGCCCTAGTCATCCCGGACCAGATCCAAAGCCATATCCTACAAGGTGAGCGAGAAATGGATCACCATGGCCCCGCCAAGGACGATGGGGATTTATTGCCTGTCCCTGAGGCCGGAGACCTGAGTCAGCCATGGCCACTGGCCCCATGTGGGTGGGCCAACCACTTCGCCCCTTCTGACAAGGGAGGCATCCCAAAGCCAGTCCCTCATCTCTTTTTGAAAGTGCTCACCAGCTTTGGAAGAAGCAGCACTGGACATCAGGTGTATTGGGGAACCGAAATCCATATTTGTCAAATGAACCCAGATTCCTCCCAGCAGCCTCCAGGCCCTTGTGTGATCATGTCCCCAGGGCCCTCCCCTCCTTGCCATGTGCCAGACAGGCCTCCCTTTCAGGTGCTCACAGCAGCATCACAGCAGAGCCCTACACAGAGCTGTATTACAGAGAGCAAAGGCTCGTGTGGGCCAGGCACAGCTCGGAGCACGCCATGCCTCACACATCTCGGCTTCAGAGAAATTCTAGGAAGCAGGCTCCGTAGTCATCCCCTCCCGCAGGTGAGGAGACTGAGAGTGAATAATAAGTGGCTGGCCCGGACCTCACCAGGCAGGAGGCCTGCCCCTTAACCATTGGGTCCCTCTGAAAAGAGGGCACATTCCTCCGCCTGTGAGGGAAGAGAACCTCCCTCTGCCTTGGAATGCTCTCCTCACACCTCTGTCTCTCGTTAAGGCTCCATTTGACCACCACCTCCTCAGGGATCCTTTAGGTCCTCCCCATCCAAAGTAGGCTCCCCGGTTATGCTCCAGGCTGCTCAAATCTTCACAGCATTGGCCACAGATGGCAGGTGGACTATTGACGTGTTTGTTTTCTGTCTCCCCACCACATACCCCCAAGACTGCAGACTCCCAAGGGGTCAAGTATCTTCCTGTCTCATTTCCCATTCTGTGCACACCTAGCACAGCGCCTGAAACAGGCCAGGCCTTTGGAAAATACCTATGGAAGAAAGGGAGGGGGGAAGGGCCACCAGCCCCAGGACCCACTTGTAGGATCAGCCTTCCCGAGGCAGCCTCAGCAGCATCCGCAGGGATGTGCCTGCCTCCTTTCCCCGGGGACAGGCTTCCCCCTGCCAGGGCCAGCCACCTTCCTCTCCCCTCAAACACATCTGGGCATCTCTCTGTTCTTTTCCAAGCCTGCTCAGAGACAAAAGGAAGCTCACATTTACCAGCACCCACAGTTGCTTCTTGTCACCCTCCCGGCCACCCTGAGGGATAAGCATTACTCATCCCTGCTCTCCAGGTAAGGAAACTGAAGCTCCAGGTCCCAGTTTTCACAGTTCATTGATAGGTGGGACCAGAACTTTCTGGTGGTGTTTCAGTTCTCCAGTACTGTAACAGGAAGTTCAAATGCGGCGGTGGCCTCCTACCTCAGTTCTGAGTGAGGGTCGATACAGCAGGTGGCAGACCCCAAGAGGAGGGCCGGAAAAATCACAAGTGCCAACTTTACAAAGGGAATTCTGAGAGCCCATTTCACAGCCCCACACCCCTGGTGGGCTTCCAGCCTGGGACCATTTCCAGCAGCAGCAAGAAACACACAGAAAGTCACATTCGGGCGAATCCTGAGTCCGCTCTTCCCACTGGCCCTCACTTAATGCAGCCAGATACACAGACACCAGTTGGGGCTCTGCGGGGAGCTGCAGCCTTTGCTGGGATGGTGCCTGTGCTGTGCCAGCCAAGGACTGGGACCCACTCTGGGTCTCCCTCCCAAAGGGAGTTCATGGGTTGAGGAGATGGCATATGAAGAACGGTGAACCCTCTCAGCAGTGAGAATACTAGACATTTTCCTCTCTGTATCTGTTTGGAATTTTTCTCATTTTCCTACAACAAATGTGAATTTCTTTTTTTTTTTTTTTTTTAATGTTGATTTATTTTTGAGAGAGAGAGAAGAGCGGGAAAGGGGCAGAGAGAGAGGGAGACACAGAATCTGAAGCAGGTTCCAGGCTCTGAGCTGTCAGCACAGAGCCTGATATGGGGCTTGAACTCATGAACCGCGAGATCATGTCCTGAGCCAGAGTCGGACGCTTAACCGACTAAGCCACCCAGGCGCCCCAATGTGAATTTCTTTTAAAATCAGAAACATAACTTTACCTTTAAATGAATGTTAAAAAGAGGCACATGTGAGGAGGGGCCGTGAGAGGCTGGGTTGCCTGAGCCAGGCAGGCACTGGAAGTCTGAGGGGAGCTTATCTGGAGCTATATATTGTCAGGAACCCAGGAGGGACCACAGTCCTCAGGCTCAGCCCAAGGCAGCCCTGCCCGCATCAGACGCGCCCCAGAAAGGCGGGCTCCACGTGATCAGGCTGATTCTTGCCTCCAGCCATGCTTTGCTCCGATGTAAGCATCAAGCCGGGGGTTAAATGGTCTGTGACTCAGTGATGAAGAGGCCACTTACAGGATGAAGTGCCACGTGGACAACACAGAGCCTTCTTCCCTGGGATCCACAGCCTACACCTGCTAGGTTACATCTGCCATTGGCGGGCTCCTAAGAAAGCCACGAATAACTACACTCCTTGCCCTCAAAACCCAGATTCGGTGATAAGAGAAATACATTCGTTCACAGGACCAAGGCTGCAGACGGGAGCAGAGTCTGTGCACAGGCCCTAGTTCGCCCCCCACAACAGATGGATGAGGAAACTGAGGACCGCGAACCCAACAACTCTGGGACACTCTGTGATTAAAACTATAAGGGCTATGCATACAATGGAGAATTACTGAGCCTTAAAAAGGAAGGAAAGTCTGACACATCGACAACATGGGTGAACCTCAAGGACATTATGCTAAGGGAATAAGCCAGTCACAAAAAGACAAATCCCGTGTGATGCCATTTACACAAGATGCCTAGAGTAGACATGTTCATAGAGACACAGAACAGAATGGTGGTTTCTGGGGTCTGGGGAGAGGGGAATATAGGAAGTTCTTGTTCAATGGGCACAGAGTTTCACTTTGAGAAGATGAGAAAGTTCTGGAGGTAGATGGAGGGGATGGTTGCCCAGCACAAGGGATGTATTGAATACTTTGGAACTGTACACTTAGAAACAGTTAAGATGGCAAAGTTTATCTTCCACATATTTTATCACAATCTAAAATAAAGTAAAATAAATTCTTAAAAATAAAGCTGTAAGAGCCAAAAGAGAGTTCAGGTCAAGGTGATCGGGAACATGAGGAAGGGAGGAAAGAAGGAGGGAGAAATGAAAAATGAAAGAACTGGGGTTATTTAGCTGCGCTGACCCCAGGGCACAGTGGATACGAGGTAACTGTCTCTGTATCTCTCTTGGTGCAGAGGGTGAAATCGAAGCAATGGGCAGAAGTGTGAAAAAAAGGAGTTTTTCTTTCCTTACCATCACATGCTATGTTTATGCAGAGGGCTTGCGAGGTTCCTGGTCTGCACCCCCTGAAGGTCCCCTGACAGGACATTAGAGAAACTTCATGCACGATATGGGCCATTGGACAAGAAAAGGTTTGAAATCCCTTTCAACAAAAAAGGAGGGGTTTTAGAATGGGATGTGAATTATAAAGTTGAGTTCTTCCAACTTTAACGTGTTTTCAGAATTTCAAATGGTTGTAAATGAACTTAAATTATCCAACAACCAGAATCTCTCTCAACTCCTACAACAATTTTCTAACAGAAAAAACAAGTGATTTCCACAAATAGGATTCTCATAAAAGTAACTCTTGATTTCTTCATGATTCCACAGTACCAAGAGCATCCCCAGCTTTCCCCATACGCCTCCTGCCTAAACAACGTCAGCAACCCGCCCAGAAGGACGCTGACTGAAAACCAGAAATAACAAAATAGAGATTCATCTGGATGGCAGATGAACACATAGTTACCAAATAAAATCCCAGATCCCAAAGCACTGGCACTTTGCCCCTGCAAAGCCATACTCAAGACCCTCACCAAGTGCTTAAAGTTTCTTTCAAGAGCACTTCTCACAGAAGTTGTTCAGTTTACAAGATTACCACAAACTAGAGAGAAATGTGGCTGCTAATGGGAGACATACTGATGGATAACATTGAGAAAAGAGACAAAAATTCATGACAGCCAAAAAACTCAACATGCACAGAAACCTGGAGCCGATTGGTACAGGGGTGAGCAAGCAAAGCCATCCCCATGAAGATGGCCTGACACCGCTGGCCGACAGCAGGAATCATCACAAGAGATGAAGTCTGGAAGTCTTTCAGAAAACTGCACCAAGCCTGCACGTCGCTGTTAGTGATGGGGTGACGCTGAATCAGCCACAGAAGGGGCCGAGCACCCCCCTTTATTATGTCGGAGAGGTGACAGAGACCCTTGAGAAAATGTCTACCCCAAAAGCAAGTCATCCATTATCAAGATTCCATAAAATGAGAACGACCATAAGCCATCTCTGGGGCATCTCAGCAGCCTGCTATGGCAGAAGAACGTGGACTTGGAGGTTTGGCCCCCAGCCCCATCCTTCTAAGTCACAATTCACGGTTTATTCCAATTACCGATTCGTTTCAGCCAGCAGCTGAAGAACACAACTTGTAAGCATCCCCCGGGACACCCAGGATGAGCAGTGAGCTCTGCCACAGGCAGGGAGTGTGCAAGAGGCATCCCACCACCTCTACTAGCCACACACACACACACACACACTCCTGGAGATGCAGGGCTGTCCTGCTTCCTGGGTGGAACCTTTCCTATTGGACCAAAAAGTAAAATAACTTTTTCTGCCAACAGAATTGTAAGGAGTAAGACAAATAAAGTTTAAAAGTGTCATCTTTTAGGGGCACCTGGGTGGCTCAGTAAGGTGAGCATCCAACTCTTGATTTTGGCTCAGGTCATGATCTCAGGGTTCATGAGTTCGAGCCCTGGGTCAGGCTCTGTGCTGTCAGCATGGAGCCTGCTTGGGCTTCTCTCTCTCCTTCTCTCTCCCTCTCTGCCACTCCCTGTGCGCTCTCTCTCTCTCTCTCTCTCTGTCTCTCGATAAATAAACGTTTTTTAAAAACTTTAAAATATAACAAAATAAAATAAATAAATAAAAGCATCATCTTTTAGTTACTAGATTTCCAGACTTGGGGCTCTAGGGTTCCCCCCGGCCTTTTTTTAAACCTATCAAAAAGCTATAAATCATGAATGGGCTAAAAATTAAATTAGCTACAAAGGAAGTCAATCCAGTGTGGCATATAGTAACAAAAACTGTGACTAACCTCACGGCCCAATACTAGGGAACTGACTGAAGAAGTTATAGTCACCCACATAGAACACACTAAAGCTTTGGCAAAATTCTATTACAGGAGGACACTTAGTGCCATGAACAAAAAAATAATAATGAGGGGCGCCTGGGTGGCTTGGTCGGTTAAGCGTCCGACTTTGGCTCAGGTCATGATCTCACAGTCCGTGAGTTCGAGCCCTGCGTCGGGCTCTGTGCTGACAGCTCAGAGCCTGAAGCCTGTTTCGGATTCTGTGTCTCCCTCTCTCTCTGCCCCTCCCCCGCTCATGCTCTGTCTCAAGAATAAATAAACGTTAAAAAAAATTTTTTTAAAAATGAAACACAATAAGGAAATGTTAAGTTTAAAAAGCAGATTGAGGAACAATAAGTCAACACGATCCTACTTTGGTATATGCATGTGTGTGTATACATAATACACACATGTATACACATAGTATATACGTGTACGTGTATATGCACAGTGATGTGTCATATCCATGTGGAGTCACAGGTATAGCACAAATATAAATGTATTTATGAGTAGAAAATATTGATAAATTTAAGCTTTTTGGTTAAAAATTTTTAATTTCTAAATAAGCTATAAAACACATAAATTCATTAGAGATACACACATTTATAGATGGAGGAAAACAAATGTACCAATATTAGATACTCATACTGCTTGATTCTGGGTACCAAGTTTATGAATGATAATTATCTTTTTCTTTGTGTTTTATTGTATTTTCCACCCTTTCTATACTGACCAGGTATTATTGTCATAAAAATGGTGTCCTTTTTGTGACTCGTGATTTCCAGTCTCCTTCTATTCAGATGATGAGAACAGATGTTCTCCTTTAGAACAGAGTCCCACTGAAATTGCCAAGGAATAAGGGCTGTGTCCTCAGCACCTCACTGTACCTCCATAAGTGCTAATGGAAGGTCAGCACTGACCAGTGAACATGGGGCAGAGGAAGCGCCCTGGAAAACCCACCAGGAATACTCCACCCCCCTCCCATTCGGTGGGATTCAAGGTCAGTGAGTCCCTTTGCATGGGGTATGACCAACCTGCCAGCAAGCGAACCCCCTAAAGGTCTACAACCTCTCCCCTCTAGCCCTACCAACATGAGCCATCACCAACGTCTGCACAAGAGCCATCTGACCCCTAAATGCAGCCTGAAAATGGTTTTGTTTGGAGAACATACTACCTCCTGGACACTAAATTAAAACACACAATTAGATTTCCATTAAGTTACAGCAAATTCTGCTGAATTGATCTAATCGGCCTACATTCCTATATGACATCATGCTTTAAAGGCTTGGCCTGGACATAAATACTTAATGTAATAAATACAGTCTGAAATATTTGATCTGCTTGGCAGTTTAATTGATCTACTACAGACTGACAGGAAAATTAAGTTAGTTCTGTCTCGTCTCTGCCGATAGCACATTTTCATCATAAAGGCATGTGAACTACAATTTCGGTTACAAGTAAAGCTCTTGCGCACTGATTTCTTGTGGAATGTTCAGGTTAAAGATAACAGAATTGAACGAGGAAATGAGTATGTGGATTTATGAGACCTTTAACACAAATACTGTAGTTCATGTCTTTTTCTGTGTAGATAGATGATAGATAGATAGATAGATAGATAGATAGATAGATAGATGATAGATAGATATAGAATAATAGATAGATGCTAGACAGAGGGAAAATGTATTTTATAATTCATAATACCAGTTCCTTGTCATTCACAGGAGTGCCTGAGTGGAAGGTGTTGGCAGATGCCTGCCATATTTAAGCACGGATTTTTAGATGTGGTGGTTATGCGTGCTCACCAATAATCAAGTGGACAAGGTCTCATAACCAAATGTCTTCTGACTCAGAACCCCTGAAGTGCTTTCTCCTGTCTCCGTTTTATGGTCTAAATTGCCTTTTACCATGAGTTAAATGTGGTAAACGAGTTTAACACGTGGTGCCTTACACCACGAGTTGTGTCTATCTGTGTACCCAGCTCACCTCCCAAACTTGCTGGAAGCACCCTTCACCCACTCTCACCCCTGTACTCCTGATGCCAGAACTAAAATGCCCCATTTGGGCACAGGGTAAACACTGAATACTTGGGGAAGGAAGAAAGGGAGGAAGAGTCTCTTTCCTGACTGCGCTGGCAGAGTTTAGGTCCTCAGAGTTACCATCTCCCAGGTGGTAATCTTCCTCAGCACTTCATGGAAAGAGAAGCCGTGGTCATGACAAAGTTGCTCAATCTGATTAATGTCAAAACCCCCAGGTTAATCCGGCAGGGTATTCTGCTAGAATCAACACTAAATCCCACCCCAGTCTGAACTCCACCTATTACTTGTACACTCGCTGTCTTGACGTCTGTTCATTTGCTCAGCAAACACTCCCTGATGAGAGGCAGCCCATCCAAACATTCCTGGGACTGTGATAGTCTCAGGGCCAGTGCCATGGCCCCCTTTCTGCTTGGATGTCTTTGAAGGGGCAAACAAATAACGACAACACCCAGCTCCAAGGACCCTGGCACAACCAGATGCCCAGATTCTGGGCAGACCGATGCCAGTTAGCACCGCCCTCCCTCCTTGAAGCAGCAGCCAAAACCCTGGACAGGCAGGCTGCTTCTCCCAGTGCCTCTGGGCACAAGCCAGAAACCTTCTGCTCAGCTCCCTGCACTCCAGGGCCCCATTGATTAGCAGGAAGGGCAAACCCATCAGCACCCATAGGAAATGGCTTCTGGAAAGTGAGTTGCAGTTTTTAAAGCCAGAGAATGACAGCAGGTGCCTGTAAAAGGAACAGAATCAATAAAGGGTGTAGGGGGCTGGCCAATGGGACACCTGGGTCCCTGACTTGTCCTACTTCTCACAGATGCACTATGTGACCTTGGGCAGTCTTATCTCCTCTCTGAGCCTCAGTTTCCCCACTATATCCTGGAATGGTAACACACTTATTAAGAAGATTCCTGGGGCACCTGGGTGGCTCAGTCGGTTAAGTGTCTGACTTCGGCTCAGGTCATGATCTCGCAGTTTGTGAGTTCAAGCCCCATGTCAGTCTCTGTGCTGACAGCTCAGAGCATGGAGCCTACTTTGGATTCTGTGTCTCCCTCTCTCTTTGCCCACCTGCTCGCCCACTCTTTCTCTCTCTCTGTCTCTCAAAAATAAATAAAACATTTAAAAAAAAAGATTCCTTACAAATCTTAGGTGCTGGGATTCTCTACCCCTGTCTTCCTGATATCAACTAGGCATGGAGAAGATTAGGGTTGACCCAATCACTTTCCCCATAAGGATTGACTACCTTCTGCCCCTCAAGTTTCCCTGTTCCCCAAATACCTATACCCTTACAAACAATACAGGGGCACCTAGAGGGCTGTGTTGCTTTTCTGGAGCTGCACACACCCCAGACTTCATAAAGTGTGCCTTAGAGGCTAAGAGGCTCTCCCATTGAGGAGCAAATGCTTGCAAGAAATAAGATCCTCTGCCCCAGAGTCAAAAACCAAACACTAATTAGATCCCGAGTGACCTCTCAGCCTCATCAACATAGCCCTAACAATTTCCAGCACCTACTGGATGCTTAGATGTGCCAGAGCACAGATACACAAGTCCTATTGGGTATGGCCATCATGATCCTCATCTCACAGGTGAGGAGACCAGGGTCTGCCCTAAGTTGACCCCAGGATGAGAGGGAAGTAGTTCTGGGTCATGGCCAGTCTGACTCCAGAGCTTGGGCTCACCTTGAGGCCATGCCATCCTCTCCTGAGAACATGCCTCTGTCCAACTTCATGCTCTGCCCTTTCCTCGACAAACTAACCCTGCCAACCTCAGTGCCTTTGCTCACGCTGTTCTGTCTGCCTGGGGTCCTCTTACCCACTGGGCAATTCCTATGCTTCCTTTAAGTCCAACTCAAACATCTCCTCTGGAAAGCCTTCCTTATTCCTACAGGGAAATGTGTCCTCCCTCCTCAGGGCTTCCCCCACTCCTTGCATGCCCTTGTTGGCTTCTAAGAGAGCACATGACTATGTCACATGAGATGGAATTCTTTGTTGACTATCTCTCCAAGCTCACCCTTAGCCTATGAACCACTTAAGACAAAGATGTGTCTAATTCATCACCAGAGGCTCAGCCACTGGTTTAGTCTGACAAAGTAGGGTACTCAGTGGATGAAGAATGAAAAAAAGGAGGGCCCAGTTGTTCCTGGCATCCAACAGGCAGCCAGGACTACAGGCTAGGATGAATAGACCGGAGCTTCCCAAGTGAGGTCTGTCTCCCACACCAGAGCAGCATGGCTTTTCCTTCTTTACCCAAGCCTAACTACCATTTGCTCTGCATTTGGGGCAGATGTAAGTGGCTTGGAATGTCCTAGAGGTGAGCCAGATATGGCCAGTGCCCTCAAAGTGCTTGTAGTCAAGATTGGGAAGCAAGGTAGGTTCAAAAACACCCCAACTCAAATCACAATGCTGGAGTATCTTTGATGCTTGTGTCCATCAGTGTCTAAAAAGGGCCTTCAATGAACCAACCTCCTGGCATTCATGCCTGTGTGCAGTACCCTCCACTAAAGTCTAAGTTGGCCCTGTGACCAGCTTAAATCAATAGACTGAATCAGAAGCAACACGGTGCCTGTTCTGGGTGTAAGCTTTAAGAAGGTCTGGCATCTTCTTCTTTTACACTCTTGGGAATCAACCACCATTCAATCTCACCCCAAGTTCACCATGGGGAGAGAGAAAAAGAGAGCTCCCAGCCTCCCAGCATCCCTACCAAGCCCCCAGACAAGGAAGCAATACTATGTTGTAAGTAGCTGAACCCAGCCAGACCTCGGAATCAGGAGAGATAATAAAACAGCTGGGCAGTTCTGCTGCTGCTTTTACTAGACTCAGTTTTGGGGGTAAAGTAAAACAATATTAAAACCTGGAATGGAAATTATAAGAAAATCACAAGCCAATCTTCTCATGATCATAGATGCAAAAGCCCCTGAACAAAGTATTAACAAACAGAATCCAGCTATAGATAAGAAGGAAGACATGTCACATCTAGTCTGGATTTATTCCAGGAATGTACAGTTGGATTAACATTAAAAAAAATCAATCAATGTAACTTACTGTATTAACCCATTAAGAAAGAAAAATCATGTGATCGTCTCAATAGCAGCAGAGAAAGTATTCAATGAAATGCAACATTCATTCATATCCATGATTTTTTTAATAATAATTAAATAAAACTCTTAGAAAACCAAGACAAGAAGAAAATATCTTTACTTGATAAAGGATATCCAAAACATAAATAAATAAAAGACCACAAATATAACTGAAACCCTGAGATCAAGAATAGGCAAGGAGTGGTCACAAAGACCACATATTGTATGACTCCATTCATATAAAAAGTCCACAGCAGTAATAGCAAAAATGTTCACAGTCAGTGGTGTCCTGAGGCTGGGGGCATTGGGGAGAAGTGGGAAGTGACTGCTTATAGGTACAGGGTAATGACAGTATTCTGTGGTTGATCCTAGTGATGGCTGCACAACCCTTTGAATATACTAAAAATCATTGAGTTGTGCCCTTCAGGGGATGAATGGTATGGTGTGTGCATTATATCTCAATAAAGCTGTTATTAAAAAATAGAATAAGGCAAGGATGCCCATCATCACCACTTCTACTCAATACTGTGCTAGGGCTTCTGGCTGGCACAGACCAAAAAGAAAGAAAGAAGAAAGAAAGAAGAAAGAAAGAAAGAAAGAAAGAAAGAAAGAAAGAAAGAAAGAGAGAGAGAGAGAGAGAGAGAGAGAGAGAGAAAGAAAGAAAGAAAGAAAGAAAGAAAGAAAGAAAGAAAGAAAGAAAGAAAAGCCATCAGGATCTAAAAGGGAGAGACCAGCTATCTTTATCTGCAGATGACCTGATCATACACATATCATAGAGAATCTACCACTGAACCTAATTACATTAATAAATCTCCCAAACATAATGCTGAGCCAAAGAAGCAGACATGAAGAACCTGGGTCTTGTATGATTTCATTTATATGTAAAGTTCAAAAGAGTCAAGATTCAATAGTAGTGTTTTTGTTTAAGAAACAAAACAGGTGAACACAGAGGAAGGGAAGGAAAAATAAGACAAAAACAGAAAGGGAGGCAAACCATAAGAGACTCTTAAATATGGAAAGCAAACTGAGGGTTGCTGGAGGGGAGAGGGGTGGGGGAATGAGCTGAATGGGTGATGGGCATTAAGGAGGGCACTTGTTGTGAGGAGCACTGGGTGTTGTATGTAAGTGATGAATCACTAAATTCTACTACTGAAACATAACTTGGAAGAAGTTTCTTGGTAGAAGAAAAAGAAAGAAAGAAAGAAAGAAAGAAAGAAAGAAAGAAAGAAAGAAAGAAAGAAAGAAAGAAAGAAAGAAAGAAAGAGAAAGAAAGAAGAAAAGAAAGAGAGGAGGAAAGAAAGAAAGGAGGAAAGAAAGAAAGAAAGAAAGAAAGAAAGAAAGAAAGAAAGAAAGAAAGAAAGAAAGAAAGAAAGTAAGTTTCAGAATGCCTGCTTAGGTGGTTGACAAAGCTATATTAGCATAAAAGTCAGCACAGTGCTCTCATTTAAGGGGAAGAAAAAGGGGCCCAGGCATTGGGGGGCTTCTGGGGTGCAGGCAAAGTCCCAGAGGGTAGGTATATTAGGTGCTTAAAATGGGTCACTACACTCTAGATGCATGCTTTATGAATTTTTCTCATGAATATTATATTCCACCATAAAACACTTTTTAATGTTCTTTAATTGTGTGTGTGTGTGTGCGTGTGTGTGTGTGTGTGTGTGTGTGTGTGTGTGTGTTTTAAACTCCCAAGCCAGAGGAAAAAAGTGCTTAAAGAGGAGTAGAGGGAAAATGCTTTTTGGGGGACTAGGAGAAGGAAAAGACTGCCTCCAGCTCTGAGTTTAGCTTCGGTGGGCAGATGTTTATTGGGCAATAAAGCCCTTTCAGTTCCAGAATCTGGACACTTTAGCCTGGCCTGAGCCCAAGGCCAAGGCCAATGTGAAGCAGGGAGGGAACATACTTGGCTAAGTAAGGGGCCTTGCTCTCTGGAAGGATGTGACCAGACCCTTCCCCAGTATGGACACCCTGTCCCTCGCCTCCCCTTGGTACACACACACACACACATACGGGACTCAGGACCAGGACTGCTACTCCAACTGCTAGCAGCTTCTGAGCTGTGCCTCAAACAGATAATAGGAGATGGGATCAGAGCTGTCTGCCTCGGGCCCCTCCAGCATGGGACGGCTGGGGCCACCTCAGCTCCCTGGGAGGGGATGGAAGGGGAGAGTAAATAGAGGTCAGACCTCATTCCCTTGCTCTGCTGCTGTTCCCTCCCCTCAGGCATGACTCCATGACTCCAGTGCCCCCATGCCTGCCTTGCCCAGCATGCTGTCTCACCTCCTCCCCTTCACCACCCCCTCCAGTTAAGGACAGTCGGATGGGATGCCCCTGCCCAGTGCAGAGAGTGACTGTGATCCCTCAGCATGAGCCCAGACTGAGTTATGAAAGCTCTCCCCTGGCAGCTGTAATTAGTCTCCACCTCACACCCCGCTCTCCGCTCTCTGAATCACAGGTTAGAGGCAGCAGGGCTAAGTGCACCAGGGAGAGGGGGCCTCCGCCGCCAACTGTGGCTCTCCTGCCCCCATCGCGCTCGTCCTGTGGCCAGCACTTCCCCGGAACAAACCCAAGCGCCTCCCTCAGCCATTAATAACCTCCTCTGCATTAATGAATTGTGAACACAAGGCTGGCCATTAAGACAGCACAGGAAAATTCTTTGTGTTGCAAAGGCTTTTTCTCTGGACACCCATTACTGTTATGCAAACCCTCCCTGCATGGGGTAGGGTCCTGCTGCCTTTTTATTTGAGAGTTTCCATGGAACCCTCAATAAGGAAACACACTAACTGCATGCCTGGCCAGGACGGGCCCTCTCTGACCATCCCAAAATACAAAACTTATCACTGCCTGTGAAGCCCCAGAGAAGGAATGGGTGCCCTGCCCAGGAAATCCTACCAGGGACAGGAAGGAACCCCCATCATTGCCAAATTTGGAACAAGGAAGGTTACAAGAAAAAGATAAGTGACAGCTGCAATAAACTTCAGAGAAATGGAAGACATTTGGAGGAAGCAGACATTTCACAGGCTCCTTTAAAGGTGAGTGGGACCCAGGGACTTGGAAATGAGAACGGAGAGATGTGGTGATAATGATAGCATTTACTGAGCATCTCTCATGTGCCACACACTGTTCCAAGAGCCTCAGGTGTTCTAGCTCACGTGCTTCTCATTCAGTCCTATGACTTCAGTCTTATTATGATCAAGATCCCCATCTTATAGCTGACAAGAGGCAGAGACTCCCAGGACCGTGCTCAAGACTTACGTGGCTAGGGAACAGAAGGACGAGGACTCACACAAGGCAGGCCACCCCAGAGCGCTTGCTTGAGGCCACTGTGCTAGTCGGCTGCTTGATAATTAAAGGATAATTAAAGGAGGAAACCC
Organism: Neofelis nebulosa; assembly: GCF_028018385.1. Taxonomy (NCBI): domain Eukaryota; kingdom Metazoa; phylum Chordata; class Mammalia; order Carnivora; family Felidae; genus Neofelis; species Neofelis nebulosa. Next base: position 51,804,504 of record NC_080794.1, read on the forward strand.
CCACAAGTGCCTGGTTTTCAATTACGTAGCTCTGTCCCCGGTGGGCAGTTTCCCAGCCTGAGGTAGCCAGCTGCCTCACTCCCTGATGGGCACAGCCCAGTGCCTGTCCGGGGCCTGCCCAGCAGAGCCTGGAAGCTAGCCTGTCACGCCTCCACGCATGGACACTCTGCTTGACCAGCCATCCTGGAGGGGCAGTGACCTCCTGTCCTTCAAGGATGCCACCCCCACCTCCCACCCTTCCCTGGCTCCCTATTGCCCGAGCAGGCCTGCTGACCTATCCATGCACGCACCACCTCAACCACCCCCCACGCCAAGCCTGCTAAATGAGTATCCCCGGCACTCCGCCCCAGAGCTGTGTCTCAGCTACCCTGACCAAGCCCTGGGACCTGGCCGGCAGCAGAGCACAGTCCCCCAAACACAGGATGATGGGGCTGCGGCAGAGGGCAAAGCTCTGGAAAGTCTCTGCATTCACTCCCTGGCCTGACGCAAAACCGCCGAGTCGAGCTTCGCTGCCACGGCAGTTCTGAGATGCCATGGTGCAATTCTCAGTCTGATCTTGGTTTCCCCAGCTCTCTAGCTGCTTCCAACCCCCAGACCCCTTCTTTCAACAGGTTTCTCCAAGGAATCAAAATGAGTCTCTCTACTTTGCTAAGAAAACCATATTCCAGAGCTTTCTGCTACTGACTCCTCAGTCTGTGTGCCGCTGAGTCTCAGCAAAATGGCTGGCCGAGAGACTTGCTCCCCTTCATATTTTCTGGGCTACTTCCCCCCATAATCCATTGGTATGTTCTGGGCCACAGTCACAGAGCTTCTAGGGCCCAGCTTGTCCACCCCACTCACATTGGAAACAGGGTTTGGCATCACCACGCAGCTCTGTATTCTGGGAGGCAAGTGTTGGGGGGTGGTGGTGGGGGGCTGGAGTTCATTCCGTCTACATCCAACATCCCTGCTGGCCCTTCCCCTTCTCCAGCACAGCCTGCTCAAGGAGCATGATAGCCAGTATTCCAAGAATGCTCCTGTTTTCAGAGCACATTCAAACTCCAAAGATTTCCAGACAAGTGAATAGCCATACAACTACGTTAAAGGACATACCGCCTTCAGGGACTGCAGCTTAAAGGAACTCAGCAAATTCAACAACCCCCAAGCTATCCCACAAATGCCCCTGGAGGTTCTCTTAATATTTCCCAGAGAAAGATGTCGCATCTGTCACAACAACGCCTGAACCAAAAGACCAGAACCCCCAACTCAGAGTCCTTCGACTTGTAACTATACATAATGCTCTCCAGGCAGTTAGCTCTGGGAACAGTAGCTGAGGGGCTCCAAATGCCCCCTGGGAGGACTGATCCTGCCCTGGAGCACAGAGAGCCAGGCATTTCCTTCACACTCTGGCCAGCTGTTGGCTTCAGCACAGGACAGTTTTTGCTTAGATCCTCAGCCCCTGGTCTGGAGCTACAGGTCCAGAGTGTCAGAGGAGTGGCACCTAGGTGCTGTCTAGGGTGGGGCCAGACCTCAGTGGCCCACCCAGGATACTTGCTGTCTTCAACCCAGGGCCATATGATCCCACTAGGACCACAGAGTCTAGGAAAGGAGACATGAGCACTAGTTTGAGTCTGTAGCTGACACTGAGTTTGATTTATTTCTTCTGGGTTATTTGCAAGTCGCCACAGCCCTGGAGAAGTGAGTTGGGATCTCCAGGCTGGAGGGACTGTGGCGCTCAGCTTACAATGGTCCTGGTCTCTGATAGTCCTGGGTAAGTCTAGACTCCAACCCAGGGCTCATACCCAGTGGACTCACAGCTGTCCTTACTTGCTGGGGAAAAGGGGAGTAGGGGCCCAAGGTCCCTACCAACAGGTGCCCATCCGAGAGAAAATGAATACATGGTGTCTGGATGAAAGGGCACATTAGGATCCTGTGGAGGGCAACCTAGACCCCAAAGGGGAGACCTAGCCGAATAAGCCATGTGTGAGCACGTGACTTTCCCTCCCTGAGCTTCAGTTTCTCATTTGTGACAAGAGGGATGGGCTTAGAAGCCCAGAGAGGTGCCTTCTAACACCAGTAGGCATGAAGCATCTCTGAGTTAGGTGAGCAGTGCCCCGGTTGGCCAGCACCCCTGGGAAGCAGGGCTCAGGCCACTAGTTCTGCCAGCATTGGTTGACCAGCCACCTCTGGGGGTGTACTGAGGGAAGGGAGGCCAGGTCATAGCCCAGTAGTCCTGTCACCAAGCCAGGCCCTAGAAAATCGGGGGTATTCCTCTCTTGGGCCTTTGCACTTCATTTCTGTAGCCTGGGGAAGCCTGGGAAAAGAAGGTGCAGGAGACTGAAATCTTCCCTGTCCCCAGACCACTTAACAAATGTTCCACAAAACAACCAGGTGTTGGACCCCAGGGTATCTAGAAACTGACTCGTAGGCACACACTTGTTTCCCAGGTCCTGAGGCAGAGGCCGGACGTCCCAAGCCAGACCTCCAGGGAAAGCAAAGCCCACCAGGACTAGAGCCCGGGAGTTCTGACCAGCTGACTCCGAGACTTCCAGCTCAGAAAACCTTGCTTCCAGAAGTGCCACCACATGGGGTCGGGGGCTTCTAGAAGGCAAAGATGCCCCAGCCGACACCAGCTGTTATCTCACACCAAAATATCAAGCCAGACCAACTGCTCAGACCAACTGTGTGCCGCTTTGGCCTAAAGACTTGGAGATCACATTTAAAAGATGGGACTATCTAGGGCCCCCTTGGTGGTGGTTAAGCGTCTGACTTCAGCTCAGGTCGTGATCTCACGGTTCGTGAGTTCAGGCCCCACGTAGGGCTCTGTCCTGACAGCCCAGATCTTGGAGCCTGCTTTGAATTCTGTGTCTCCCTCTGCCCCATCCCCACTTGCTCACACGTGTGTGCTCTCTCCCTCTCTTTCAAAAACAAATACACCAAAAAAAATGTTTTAATAAAAAAATATGGGAATATCTTAACTAAAAATCCATACTTCTAACTTCTCCAGAAAGTTCAGTAGTTCTGGCAGTGCTGTGTCCTCATACCCACTCGGCCGCCATCAGCTGGCCTGAGTAACAGCTGACCCTCGAGCGGGAAAAGTGCTCCTGCAGTCCACCCCCAGCCCCACCTGTGCCCAGCCCAAATCTGAGAGTGCCCCTTAACGTGCTCCTCAAATAACTGTTTCTGACAGTAGAGAAGTGTGTCTTTTCCCGTGCCTTTCTCAAAAGCGTGTAAATGACATATAGACCAAGAGGGTTATATCACTCAAGAAAAGTGAGCGAGAGCTCATTCGTATGTGGGGAAGTGAAGACAATGCCTACACACATTCACTTCACTCACCGCCTGCCTGGCTCTGGAAACATCTGAGCACGTCACCTGCCCCAACATATGACTGCAGTCAGGAAGGACTTCTCACGGGCACACACAGGCTGCCCAAGCGAGAGCCAGTACAACATACAAAGATACACCCGGTTTGGCGAGCACACTGTGACTGATGTCACCTCTGCAAGCTCTTACATTCCCCAAGTTCCACCCCATGTGTCCCCTTAGCAAGGGCAGCATCAAAGGAAAGTCTGTTTCTAATGAGGCAGGCACAGGACAGGCCCCAGGGGTCAGAGCCGAGCCAGAAAAGTTTAGGGAAGGGCCAGAGGGGAGTACATATCAGTGAGGGAAGAAGAGGAGGGGGTGACAGATTTACCTTTACCAGCCTCTCTCACCAGCCCCTGCCTCTGTCCTGGGTCTTCACTCAGAAGATACAAGCCTCTGTCTCCCTCTCACCACCACCCTGGGCCTCCCGGCTGCAGACAATGTCATGCCCTCCCTGCCCAGCAACCTGGCCCTCTCTCCCCTCCTCGAGCCACTACAGGCCTCTCCGTGGGTCCTAGCTTGGCTAGCCAGAGAGCCCAGCCATGGGCTGCCATAGCAGAGACATGGGAATCACCTCCAACTCACGAGGCTGGAGTCGGGCAAGCAAAGAACATTTAGAAAAGAGATGGTTACTCTCAGGAGCTGAGCTGGCCTCCACCGAAGCAGAGAGGATTTGGGAGACAGACACAGGATTGCCCCTCTGCCCAGACCAGTCCCTGACATGATACTGAAGTCCCACTGATCATCTTCCAGAAGCCCCTTCCAATTGGGACTCCACCTCCATAGTGCCCTATTATCCTACTGTGTCCTGTGAATATGTTCCAAGGTCACTCTGCGAGGGGCTCTACACGGCCCCTGGAGCATCTGGGCCCTGGAGCTGAAGGAAGCATTAGAGAGGGCACAGGGCCCAGAGCTGGATGGACAGAGGTGAGCCTCATCCACTCACGCCAGCTGTCTAAGGGAGGGGATTTGCCCGCTACCGGGACCACTCAGAAGTGGCTCCGGGTCTTGGGGCCCCACCTCCTACAGTAGAAAACCCAAACCCAAAAGCATGGCCTCCAGCCTTCAAGATTTGGTCCCTGTAGGACACCTCCACCTTATCTGTGGGGTCTCTCCCATGGGCACCCAACATACCAACCACTCTCCAGACAAACCTCGTTCTCCTCCCCTCTCCTGGCATTCTGCATGTGCTGTTCTCTAAGCCTAAAATGCCCTTCTTTCTCTTCTAGAGACTCTCCAGGGAAGCTCCTTCATGCCCTCATTCAGCTTCCAGAAACCACATTTGCAATGCAGTTGCCATTGTGCACACACACGTGTGTGTGACCCCCCGCAAGGGCAGGAGACCCCAGATCCTAATGCAGAACAAACAGGGGACACCCTAGGAAGGTCCTCTCCCATTGCCCATTACCAGGAATAAGCTTACAGCCTACACCTGCACTTGTAGCTCCCAGAGCCCCTATGACAGACAAACCCCAAGAGTAGCAGTAACCCGTGCTGCCTCAGACCCACGGTAGAACCCAGCCCCACTCCTGGCCAGCACAACTGCCTGGCCTCATCACAGAAGCAGTAAGTTTGAGGCCAGGAATTTACACACAGTGGATGGACACATTCATCCGGTGGGGCTGCCCCAGAAGTCGCCAAAAGTTCCTCTCTCTGGGCCTGACAAAACATCGCTGATGGCTTGCATCCTTCAGACAACAGCTATTAAGAAGAGAGCAAATCCTGGAAAATCATAAATCCTAACAGTTCAGACCTCTGCCATCAGGAGTCCCCAGGGAGGCAGGTGGGCGAGCCGCCCGTAAGGAGAGGGTCCTCATAAGCTGGGGACAACCGCCCACCCAGGCCTCACCCATGAGCTGCTGGTTAACCCCCAAAACTGCTCAATGAGAAGGAGCAGCCTGTGAACATGGAGGGGTCTCTTCGGAAACAACCA